>NC_139345.1:57467595-58067595 GCF_055883805.1 Amblyomma maculatum | reverse complement strand
CGAATATTACGCTATAGTGACTTAGCGTAGCATTACGTAACGGAACCGTTGGCCTACCGCAATGCGCATACTGCGGATGCGCACATCGATGTAAGTAGTGCATGTGCCATAGAGTTCCTTACACTACCTAGAGGGAAAGCTGAGGGCGCTGCACTTCAGCCACCATGGGTGCGCTAAGAATCATGGGCCGGTGTGCTACTTGTTGCGGGACAGTCGATTTTTCTCGGGTACGTGGAGTGGCGTTACTGCGATGTTTCTTTTTCGTCATTATCATCATCTGAAGGTGCGTACATAGACCGCGAAAGCCATAGTAGCGAAGGCGCAAAAGCAGACGTCGTCAATAAATGGGTTCTGTTTCCCGAAATTCCACTAAAAACTTTCTTAAGTGATTGTACAACCATAAATATTTTCATAACGTTTTTTTATTTCAAAGTTTGGGTATTAGGTGCGAAATATTGGTATTTGTGCTGCTGAAAACTAAGCCAATAGGAGAAAGAGCCATCGCTTCTATTGGATAAATCTCACGCTGACATGCTGTTTCTCTCTCTTTTTGCAATTTATAGTCACAATATTTAATCTTAGGACATTACGGTCGAACAACGTTTATCTTTGCATTAGTTTTGGCCAAAAGCTGTAGTTCTGCACTCGGTAGCTCTCCGGCCTATGATGCTTTGAGCGCCCATGGTGGCTGAACTGGCCGTATGGAAACTCCATGTAAACTCCCATAGACGGCAGCACAGCTTTCCCTCTAGGTAAGAGTAAGAAACTCTATGGCATGTGCAGCTGATGAAGGGCAAGGGCGCTGTCAGTTTTTTGAAGAACTTTCATGCTGCGATTACAAATAAATGAAAAGGGTTTACTCGCACGCATGCGTTGCGCTGAGTGTTTTTTTTTTGTATTGTATTGTATTGTATTTTTTTGTATTGACGGCAACGGTTTGCCGTCTTCCTCCAAAAGCGTCGATGTCTAAAATAGAAACCACTTTACACACATGGTGGCATTACTCCTCCACCGCCGTATAGTCCAAAATATGCAAACATCGACTACTCTCAATTAGTTAGGTCCAGAGAGGAGGTCGCCTGATCACGAAGATTTGCACTGTGCCCTGTCAACATTGGCGGCTACCACATCATCGTTCCAGCTTTTTATCTCGGTTACGCTCACATAGAACAATACAAGGCGAAAAACGACAGACACACAGTCAAGCAACAACCAATACGTGGAGGCACTCTGACGGAATGGGGAAAGCACGACGTTACGAATGCGACGGAGAGGGCAGCACAAACGACAACGTGCTCTCATCAACTCACGGGCGCACGAATTTATGGCCAGATGCCGAAGCAGCATGTCGAGATCGGAAGGCTTATGTCTACTTGCCGGCAAGAAGACCTACACCGCCTCTTCTCTGCGTCACAACGCAGAATAATGCAGTGGGAAATAAATTCACGCAGATACGACGACCGTAAAATGCGAAGCCTAATAAATTTATCTATTTACGTTATCGTGCAACTCCGCGTTTAATACTTTCAGGGAACATAACTTTTACATCATGCTGTTATTGAATGAATGACACGATAACTTCGTAACTCAGCTCAGACTCCGCTCTCACAAGTGAGCCACAGTCATGATGTCCTAACAGCTGCCGCGGGGTTGCGTCATGTGGTGCGTGCAACATCAAAAACAATGACACGACTTTGTACTCTCGTTCGTTATCACCAAATGCCCCTTTGATAATATACTGGCCAGCTGCGTGGTACAAGCAGTCAACAGAAGAAAACCCTCTGGTCTTCTACGTGCTGCGCATGCAATTCTCCACAAGAAGCCGGGAGAGCGTGAAAGCATAAAAAATTTCGCCATTCATGCAAGCGATATGATTACGCGTGAAAAGGATTCGCATGTTGAAAGCAGCGTAAATGCAAGGGGGACTCGCTGCATTGCCAACCGCTACTTGTATGCTTATGAATGGGTAGATTGAATTTAGTTAAATATAAAGGACGAGTTCCTGCGCATGGTTTATACTTGATTCTGACATTGTTCCACCTCGTTCACGCCAATTTGGCTGCTTGTGGCATGTCTGTGGCTGCGGCAGTGGTTGTAATGTAATGATAAACGAGACAGCAGATAGCGACTGGCATCAGTCATTGTTGAAGGCATGCCGTCCCTCCCAAGCAAGAAAGAACGGAAGATGATGCGATTGGCTTTCTGTTGACATACTCGCGGAAGAAATCAGCCTTAGCTGCGAGAATTCGCTCATTAAAGATATTTTTATGGAAATCCTCTCAAGAATGTGTTTTATTTGCCTTCACATGTGCGTATACGTAAAGATCGATTAATTTGCTGTGCAATGTAGCTAGATTAATGCGCATACTTATGTGTAGCAGCGTGTTTATTAACTAAGCACCTAATTAACGCCGCTTACTTCAAATGCAGCTGCATGTGGTTTTGTCTTCTCCGACTTCTCTTTCGCTCGCAGCTGTCATACTCGCGTTAAAGCGTTAAATGGACGGAGAAAGCTATAATGAAATACCTGAATGTGACAAGGACTAAAGCACTGGCATATAACAAGGACAAAAAACCGTTGTAGTGTGTCCCTTTTGTACAAACAAGCTTGCTTTTTAAAAATATATCACAAGAAAGATAAAAATGCTAATGCGTATAATGTTTTTTTTCTTTTTTTAGTTACAGAGTGGCGGAGTGTTTATGAAAAACATCAGCAGAATTCGTCTAACGCCTGAATGCGAAACATTTCTCTATCTTCATCGTTAATACGCTAACTCAAACTTAAGAAAGGTAGACACGATTCTTCATTACTGCGTTCCTTCCTTGTATCTACATCAACGTAGAGAGAGGTGCGCTGCGTCTCTCTATGTTTATGATGTCACGCTTAAGCGTGAACGGTGTGCTACCGTTGTATGTTGTTTTAACAACTGCGAAAGCGACGTAGGAACATTCACAGCCGGTTTAAGAGCCACTGTAAACCCCCTCACTCCTCTGAACGCAGTGTGCGCGCTTAGAGAAATGTCCTGCCGTTACTCACTGCGGTCGTCCTACGCTCGACCGCGATATTCCAGCGTTATCTACGACGGTCAATAGCGTTGCAAGAGGGCTATTCGTTGAGTGCTTACCGAGCATTTCTCCGTGTTGTATACATGACGAGATGCCCTAAGAGAATAAATAGTCCTCCACTCTTGTTCTAGGTATTACCTGGAAAACTGTTCACAATTTTCGAAGAAACGCGCTTTTCCCTGAAATATTTGCCTTTCGTTTGGGTTCGAGGAAAAGACATGAAACAGTCTTTCTGCAGTGTTCTAGCTGTCTACGCCGTTATATCTGCTATCACGTAAATACATGCGCGTTCACATGGATCGATTGTGGGCGCAACGTTTCCGTATACGCACGGTACAATTTGACGGAAAACGTGCAGACTTTAAGACAAGAAGGGCCAATCCCTGGTAATGGCACCAGCAACTCGCAGCTTTCTGTCTGATGTCTAGTAGAACTCTGGCCTCACAGAGTGATGTAGTAAGCGATGTGAAGAGTAGCATAGGAATAAAATTGAGTAACACTCACGTAGACCTCTTCCCACTGGCTGACGTATCGGACGAGCCTCGACAGCCTGAGTAGCCTGAGGAGGCTGAGCATCTTGGCGAAGCGCAGGATGCGCAGAGCGCGACCCGCGTGCAACAGCTGGAAGCTGTCGCTGTAGTCCTGGATGAAGATGAGGAAGATGTAGTCGAGCGGGATCGAACTGATCAGGTCCAGGAAGAACCACGTGCGGATGTAGTGGTGCGCGATCAGCTTGGGATCCAGGATCACCTGCTCGGAGTTGTCCTGGTGCATGATTCCTGCGCAGCCACCGTTCAGTTCACGGGTGTTAAAACCTCACTTCCCATTTTCTTCCTACGCCGACGTTCGTTTCTAAGAGAGTAATCTTTTCGGAAATCAAATAAAGCAGAACTTGCCCGTTCGGAAGTTGACGACGATGTCGAGCAGGAAGATGGTGTCCGAAAGGCAGTTGAAGGCTATCCACCGGATCGACAGGTCGTCGTTGAAGAACGAGATGGCCACTGGCAGAACGATAAGGTTCGCCACCAGCAGAAGCAGCATGCACAGGTCCCAGTAAAACCTGCATCCATGGCTGCCGTCAGCTTCGTCACGTACGTAAGCGACAGATCGACTGTGGTCGCAAAATATGTGGACACTGCTGACATAATATCCGTTCTACGTGACACCTTAGCCGGATGACGCTACTCGGGGTCTTTAAAGACGAAGTCTGCCTATTCTTTGGAATGAGCGAAAAAAAAGTACATTTAAAGCTCCGTCTTGAAGGGGACAATGCTAATGGCTCCCGTCCGCAGTGTCCTCTTGCGCTTCCTATTTCGCGTACGTGCACTGTGCTACTCCCTTACTCGCTAATCACTTAATTCAAGTCTTTATTATCTCACACATACTCGGTAACATGGTCGTAAGATGCCACATTATGTGAAAGACCAGTCAGCATAGATGCAAAGCCTCACTTTAGCCAAGCCGTAGCCAAAAGAGTAGCGTGTTTGAATCTGGGTACAAAGGTCCCGAAGGTTCGGTTCTCGTCTCATCCTCTCACCTTTCCCGAGTTGGCAGCTCCTGCCAATCCGACCATGTCATGTGGTCTCGTGACGTCACTTAACCCCCCGACCAATCAGTGCCGGGTCATGCCACCTGCCAACTACCACTTGCCAGAGACGTTCTCGGGATTTTTCACTCACAACGCCGACGCCGAGTTTTCTGGAGAGTTGAGTATTTAACACGCCATCGGCGTTGAAACAGTTCTGAGACGCAGAAAAAAAAAATGTTGCACGGACTCAAGGGCTGAGGCTGCTGCATTGTGGGAAGGAAACAGAAGCCCTGTCTTCGATGGTGGACGATGCTTTTAAAGTATTAGTTGTGGAGTGGCTGCCAGCCGTCTGGGGACGCTGGTGAGGTCCGTTGTATGTGCCACCATGTGTACGTGGGCTCGGGTTATGGCGTGAGCTTGCCGATTTCCAGATACACTCATGGCCAGAAGCCCAGTTCTATTGAGTTCAGTTCTGTCGTTCAGTCGTGTCTGACTCTTCGTGACCCTATGGACCATGTCACGCCACGCTTTCCGGTTTCTCACTATCTTTCTAACATCACATAACTTCATCTGCAGTGCCTCGAGGATGCCATCTAACCATCGCGTTCGCTGCCTACCCCTTCACCGGCGACCCTCAACCTTTCCCATCATCAAATCTTTCTCCAGCGACTCCTCTCTTCTCATCAGATTACCAAAGTAGCTGAGCTTTAACTTTAGAATTTGACCCTCCAATGAGCAGTCAGGGTTTATGGTCGACAATATCGACTGATTTGATCTTCTGGCAGTCCAAGGAACTCTCAAGAGTCTTCGCCAGCACTACAATTGAAACGCGTTAATTCTTCGGCGGTCAGCCTTTTTCACAGTCCAACTCTCGCATCCATACATCACAACTGGAAAGACCATAGCACGAGTTATACGGATCTTGGTTGGCAGTCTGATGTCTGATTTGATGTTGAGGCTTTCAAGGCTAGTCATGGCTCTCTTTCCCAAAAGCAGGCGTCTCCTAATTTCATGGCTGCAGTCACCTTCCGGGGCTGCAGTCGTATTATCTGCTCCTAAACTTTAAATCACTTTTACTAGCCACGTTAAACTAAAGCTGCGATTTCACATTGAATAATGGCTGGCACGCAATGCTGAAATCACCACGTCATAGTGTCTCCGAGTTACTATGGTTCATTGGCTACAAGACAGTTGGACCAAGACCGTTTTCTGAATACTTCGGTGTCTGCCTGCAGGAATGAGAGGTGCCTTTTCGTTTCCTGCAAGCTTTATTTGCCGAAACGCTCGTCATTATCTGGTAAAGTAATAGAGAGAATCCTAGCTTTGCAGTGGTAAATAAATTTTCTTAAATGGGGAGAGACTGACCAAGTTCAGGCGTATACTGCCCAACATGCGATTAGCAGTTCCTTCTAAAAAATAGTTTCGTTCACAAAAGCCATTTAAGCATAGAACCAAACACAAGCGCGGGCAGTTTCTCACGCGCACTAACAAGAAAAAACGAGAAATAAGAAAACGGGAGGGTATTCCAAGGACATCGGTCTGCCCTGGGCGGGGGAGTCTTTTGGGACGAAATCGACGCCCTAATATGAGGGCAATTTTCGGCTCGTAAATTTTAAAGGGTGGTGCCGACGATTTGCTGTCTTGCTTTATTCCTATACCCTTCTTTCGCCTCGTCATTACCATATCTTGCCAGGCCGTGCTGCTATGCACCAATTTTTTCTGGTTACCTTTTATTATTTATTTTTCGTATCAGCTGTTTCGTGAAGCTTGCGAGGGATCCCCCTGATTATCCTTCGTCTTGCTTAGTTTTTAGTAGCCCTATTCTGAGCGATGCGCATATCGAAACGGGGGGCTAAGCATTTATGGCGGTGCGACGATAAATTTGCCGAAAAAGAGCGTATCCAATAAATTCGCCCTGTCTTCGCTCTGAATACGTTAGTCCGAGCCGCGCCTGACTTTATTTAATGACTCTGTTTCGACTCACATTTGTCGATATTTTTGTGACAGCCAATCTTGGACATCTTCCACTGCGCACAACGATTTCACTTGAAGCCTTTGACCCGCTGAGCGTCGTCCATTAGCTCCATATTCGCCAGAAATTTAGCTATAATTAACTAATGCGACGGTGTTAATGCGGTGACATAATCGTCGTTTCTTACCGGTTACTGTCTTTTTTTTTCGTTAACGATTGGCGCCAAAAGCATACGTATTTATGTTGGATGCGGTTTACCATTCAGATTCATTATACTGTTTTGAAATCGTGGTACTTCACCGGCCTGAAGGACGCTCAAGCCTGTCGACTAGCTCATGCTCTGGCTCGTAACAAGATTGTTTACTTCATAACATCTCTTATTCACCCAGACTCAGATCGACACTCTTGCCACGGTTCTTCAAGGTCTCTCTAAGGCTGCTTTCCATCTTGCCATAGCTATGTTCACAAATAAACTTCAGGCCACTGGTCTCTCATCTTCTTCGCAGTCTCTTTTCTATTCACCGCGACCTACAGATGGCTCGCCTTTTTGGTGCAGCTCATGGGCGCTGGCTTCTCAACCAAGCTGCTATTCCCCTCATCCCGTCAGTCTCTCTGCCTACAATTTCCCCTCCGCGAGTTACTAACCTCCGTATACACCCTGTCCCCACAAATATGTCTCCAGTCCTGCATGATGGCCGCCGACATGCTGCTGCCTCTAATCATCATCATCATCATCAGCCTGACTATGCCCACTGCAGGGCGAATACCTCTCTCATATTCCTTCAATCAACTCGGTCCTGTGCTAGCTGTATCAAGGAGCATATGCATATATTATATTCATTATATATAATCCACCTTTTCATACTCACGGAGTCGCGCACATGTGGTTTACGTGGCACCTCACTGCCCCGGCAGCATGATCACCATTCATTCCCTTTTCTGTATCCATCCCACTCACACTTGCGGCCAGTTCCTTCATCCCCTGGATATTCTCGTGTTTGAGGTCCTCTTCATCATTCACGTCACTAAACATTTCCATTATCTTCCACCTGTGTCCCATTATGTCATTTGAACTGACACATGGTACTAATCCATGCTATTCAGTATAAAACACTCTCACCGCATCTGTCCACAGAACGCGGGGCCGCACTTGCTTCGCTGCAGTTTTTCCTCGTCTTCCTCCCCTGAATCGCTGGGCACTCGGGGATCGGCGGCAATGAGTTGGCTAACCAGCTCGCCGTACAACTCCTAACAGAGCATCGTTGATACTCTGGCCCAGGTCCTTCGAGGACGGGTCGAGACTGTCTCTTTGCGCCACCATCAATGCTGACCGCTTCGACCGCAAACTCTACCCCGACCCTCATCCTTGTCTCCACGTAAGGGAGATTCAGCTCCTTCGGCGTACACAGCAGAATGCTCTTACCATATGCAGCGACCCTTCATGTCCTATCTGCTCTACCTTAAGCCAACCTTTCTCACTGCCTATTCTGCCCATTGCAATGCAAACGGGTTTCTTTCATGCCCCCTTCCATACTGTCGTGAACTGGCTGGACTGGCTTGGGGCTGAGCGTGGAGAATAACAGTGCCTCCTCGTTCAACATGCCATAGATGGATTAGGCGCCTAAGCATTATGCCTGATTAAAGCTTTCTATTACTACTATTACTATCATCGCTAACTTTTGGCAAAATACACGCTGGTTTAGAACGCCTGCAGTTTCTATGCGCACGCGCTCTTCTTCCCACATTCGAGCACATCACACACCCTCATGAAACCGTCTTGCAGAAAGCTAGTTTTGTTCTCTCGGACCGCAGATGATGCGGCGCAGCGTTAACGATAAGAAAGTAATGGACAATGGTTAGCGCAGGTGGAAGCAAGAGGGCCATTACGCTAAGTAGCTGTAGCTTGCACGGCGTCAGGAAACGGAGAGAAGCGCCACTCACTGCGCCTCCGCGGATGCGTGGCAAGCGGCGAGCCAGACCGCTTAAGCAGATGGCAGTTGCTGTTTGTAAACAGCCTAACGTAAAAAAAAGAAAGGCGCTCGTTGGAACATCAAGAGAGCGTTTTAGTTAGCACGGGCCAGTGGAATGCCCGTACCTGCATCCGTTTAATGTACGCAAACAGTTCCTTGCAGGCAGCGCTACTAGTGAGTTGCAGCCAGTCGTTTGATCCTTGTTGCGCCTTTGTTCATCTTCTATCCAATTTGCGCTCTAAACAAAGAGTCGCAGTACCGCAGGACTACCGGGCAAGGTCTGCGCGGGAGCCATCAGCTTCAAAACCGTCCTCCGAAACATGAAGCGGTGTTGGCCCACTTTACTCAGTCGAGGAGGACGGCAACGTCATTGCCGTGGGGCTTGCTACGTGAAAGAGAAGGGAAAGAAAGGGTAGGAAAAAGAAGGGAAGGAGTGGCCGAGTGCCGGAAGCCCGGGGATTTGCGTCGGTTTTCCCTGAATCCCCGAGGGAATCAGGCGATAAAGTGAGGCTTACCGAACTCTCCGCGTCTCTATCTCTTTCTCTTTCTCTCTCATTCGACATCCAGCGCCTTTACGCGCACACGCCCGCTCTGCTGGCCTTGCTGAGGGCTGAGCGCCCGCTTCCAATTTTGATGTCCGTCCTTAACTGCGTTCGTGCCGCGCTCTCGCTTGTTCGGGGGCAATTCTCGGCACGATGGGCGTCCGCGTGACGCTGTCCTTGATTCGCTTAGCTTCCGCGTTCATTGGTATCGTATTATTTTTTTCCCCTCTCGTTTTGTTATGCAGCTTGCCTTGATGACGCTAGGAATGCTAGTTCTTTTCTGTCGATCTGTACGAAGTCACTATTCCTGGGGACAAACTTTTGAAGAACAGTGACTAAGATCGTGCCCGCTGGGGAATATGCGCTGCTGAGAGGAAGCGAGTTGGATTCATTTGGGCGCTTAGTTTAGGCTACGGAGTATGCACTCCTTTTACTCCCATTCGTTCCGTCTCCTTTTCATCCCTTCTCTCAACGTCAACTTCAGGAGTTACTGTTTCTTTTTGCAGCGTGGGATGGAAGGGCTTAAGAGAGGTCTCCCGCGAGACTTTCCTGCGCGAGGTGATGTGCCCGTGACATCAATATCCTGTCAATCAATCAGTACTTTTCGCTCACTGCTGAATACACCGATAGTGGCGACAATGCATCTTCTTCGACATGAGGCATTTGCTTTATCATGTCAAATTTTCGAAGTTTCTAGTGCCTCTACTGGAGAAACACCAGCACTCAAGAGGAGAGCACCGGTAAGTGATCAAGGCACGAAGAGCGCTCCCACGCGAGAAGGGGAGAACGCGAGCACCAGGCGCATGGAGATGTATTCCTCTTTCCGATACATTGGTCTCTGAGGGAAGGGAAGGAGCAGTAAACATTTCATTTGTTCGTGTACACCTCAGCCGCGCCGTAAGGAAAAGGGAGATGGATGCTAGCAGAAAGATGGCGAAGAATCGGATGCATCCTCGACTAGCGCGTGAAAGCGCATCCCGAATGATTTGATGTATATGGTTTAACGTCCTAGAAGCGGCTGGCTTTGAGAGATGCTCTACTGGAGGGATCCGGAGCAATTTTGACCGTCTGGGGATCTTTAACGTGCACTGACATCACACAGCACACGTACGCCTTGCTAGCCCTAATCACAGAACGACCGCGGCAGGCAAAGCGAGCCTTGCTTGATCGCTCCGGTTTTAAGATCGACCATCCGAACTCCAGCGCATTTGAATGGCTGAATTTGTGACTTAGCATAGAACCACCGGTCGTGCCGCGCCGCGCGCGCTAACGGCTTTGCGGAGTACGCTTCATTATTGCTGTGGAAAAGCATAGTGGAATAGAGAATAAAGCTGCAGTATATGTTCCATGCCCAGACGGCCTAGATGCGGACAACCATGAGGCGGCCGTAGGCCTTCTAACACTGCAGACCTCTCGGCGAAAAATGCTATAGTTACCTTAGTACGCCGATTCATATGCCAAGCCACTTAGCTTAACGGCCCCATTTTTAACGCAACGGGATACTCCTGTTGAACGGGCAACTAGCGCTGTGAAGAGAAAATTCGGATTGGTCGAAGAGGTTTAAAGTCAGAAATGGAGACGCATATTTGTAAAGTGAATAAAAAATTACATTATGATTACGTGACCGCAACTCAAATGTAATTCGGACATGCAATCATGGAAATGCAGCACTTTTAAGACAAGGAAAAACAAACAGAGTGGACTCAAAAAGAACTGAAAGAAAAATGCGCAAGCGATCCTTTGATATCACTCTCGACGAAGGCGATAGAGTTCTTAGAAAAAAAAAAAAAAAAGAAAACATACGTTAAGTTGTGCTATGTGTGGTGACGTGCTTTGCGATGACATGCTAGTATCATGTTTCGTCTATGCTCCTATAGCGTATAAAAGCCTGTAATATATTGAATAAAACTGAGTTGAAAGTTAGGGCACGTGCTGTCCACTCTGTTTTGTCCTTGTCTTCAAAGCGCTGCATTTCTATGATGATAAACCAACTCGCCCGAACATCCACCCTGATCACTGACATGTAAGCATGTAAGGTAACTGAACCGCGCTGAAAAGGAAATTTAAGTTGAGACGGGAACTGAGCTCGAGGCGCTTGGATCCGTAGGCATACACGCTACCCTTGACCACGCAGACGCTTTTTTATATCGCATAGTATAGAGAGAAAAAAGAAGAGAAAATCTCAAGCACACCCGTTTCTCAAATCACCGGGTTGCGCTATACAAGCCCGCCATGCATCCATGCTGCCTCTTGGCCACGAGGCACGTTCCTGCGGCTTGATTAAAGCGAGATATTGTATCTATGACGTGCGACCTTTCATATAATGTGTTATCTTAAGACTGTATGCTAATGAGTATGCGTGAGATAGCAGCCGCATTAATTAAGGGAATTAAGATTGGTTGGTTGGTTTGTGGGGTTTAACGTCGCAAAGCGACTCAGGCTATGAGAGAGGCCGTAGTGGAGGACTCCGGAAATTTCGACCACCTGAGGTTCTTTAACGTGCACTGACATCGCACAGCACACGGACGCCACTCCGTTTCGCCTCCATCGAAAAGCGGCCGCCGAGGCCGGGATTCGATCCCGCTTCCTTGGAACAGTAGTCGAGCGCCGTAACCACTGCGCCACCCCCGCGGGGCTAAGGGAATTAAGAGTGATTAGTGCTGTTGCGTCATACCTTAAAAAGCGGAGATCAAGTGTCCCCCAAACGTTTTCCCTTAATAGGGAGTTTTAGAATGACGGGCCCCAACCGCTTTTGGGGGATAGCGTAATACCGGAGTGACAATGCGCACTCTCAGAGTGCTGCGATGAATATGCGAGGGGTGCGGTATAATCACTCTGCGCATGTGAACTCGCCCCTCCGCTATTACACCATTCCCCTAACCGATAGGGTCCCATATTGTAAAGTTCCCTAATAACCTAACCGCCTTTTCCTTCTTGAAATTGCCGGTCAACTTACCGCCGCACGCACAAGGGCACAAATGCTAGCGCAGCGGCGAAGCATGCAAGAGCTCTCCCACGGTCAGCTTTTGAGTGGCGCATCTCGAAGTGACGCCTGTGCGTTTGCGCTCTTCATTTTTACAGTAATTTTTTACCTGACGCTGTCACACGTATGTGACAACACATGAAACTCTCTAGACTTCGTCTGAATTTTACTGGACACACATGTTCATTCAGCACACGCAGCTTATTGATCATCGAATCAGAATGCTGTTCTTTTTTGTCGTTTCTTAAAAAAAAGAAGCACTGAGTGAGGGCGGTCGACCAGCCGTCGCACGTTTGACGCTGCTGGTGAGTAAATGGCTGTTTTAAGCATAACAGGTATCTGTACGAAGCAATCGTTTAAATAACTCGAAAAGAGAACAACGAATCTGTGAATTGCATCTACATAGCTATAGCAATGACTTGTAAACGTGAAATAACAAGAAACAAAGAGAAATTCTTCCCGAAGACATTCTCAGCGTGCAGCAGCGAATAATGACAACGTTCTACTTTGACATCATTTTTTTATACCTCTCTGCACGATTATTGCTCGCGTTTCCAGCTGTATAATCAATACGGAAAAATCTTTAGCGTCGAAGAGGGAAATGGCCTTCGAGTTAGAGCGCTTGGAAGTCAGCAGTTTCGCTTTCCCGTTCTCGCAAGTCGAACACTTCACTTTATGCCGTTTTAACTCCCGGAAATGAACCACCAACTAGCTCGTGGCGCATACTTGCACTTTGCGATAAGCGATATTCTTTTTCTTTCGCGCACCCTACGTCAGGACGTAACGGAGAAAAAAAGCCTCGAACAGCCTCTCGAAGCTACTCTTCGCGCCTTAAGCGCCTTTAATAGGCGAATCTTTTCTGCGAAATCGGCAGAGATTGAGCGAAATAAACGACATGCAGGGTTAAGACGGGCCTGTTTTTGGAGGGAGTGGGCTTCCGCATTTTAAGCGCCTTCAGTCTTTTCCTTTTTTTTTTTGCTTCTCTTCTTCTCTCTATTTCTGCGCTACTCAATCGGCTGAAATAGCGCGCAGATATATTGAACGATATGGCTGCGTCTCCACCAAATGCTGCTTCGCATAGCGGGACAGATTTTGCAGCTGAGGAAGCCTGCGTCGGCGCCGCCTGCTTGGAGCCCAGCGTCACGCGCGCAAAAATGGCTGCCGAGGAAAAAAAGAAAAATGGAAAGAAAAAAAAGAACAGTAAGTAAACGAAGATTTCCGGGAAACTATCAAGCGAAAACAGCAGGGTCGATTATGCTCCTGTCAAGAGCACTGCAGTTGGCGACGACGGCTATCGACTCGGGTTGGCTTGGCAAGCTGCGACTTCTAGTGTTTGTTGCCTATCCGTTTGGTTTGCGTGGATTATTTGGTGGCCAGCTTCGAGAAACGGGAGAAAGACCGACGAGGGAGCGGGACGCGAAGACTACTGAGTGATATTTATAAGTTAAAATGTGGTTGCTTTTCGTTACGACTCACTTTTGCTCTCAAACTACATCAATAACAAACGAAAGCAGACGCGATCACGATGCATCAATAAGTGAAAGCAGACGCGTCTGGAAGTCGGTAGCTGAAGTAAATTCAAGAGGACATATGAAATTGCATCGCTGCTCATCATAGAATTCACTTGGCTCTGTTCATATGGCGGAAACTGCAAAATATATAAATGCAGGGAAGCGAAGGCCCACGTAGTTCTCGGCCACTGTTGACGGTAAAGATCATGGCAGGCTAGATAACGAAATTAAGGATCCGTACGTGTTCGCGTAGACAAGCCTTCCCTGAGTATTATATTGTTTACATTTCCATAACACACACGCACACACACACACACACACACACACACACACACACACACACACACACACACACACACACACACACACACACACACACACACACACACACACACACACACACACACACACACACACACACACACACACACACACACACACACACACACACACACACACACACACACACACACACACACACACACACACACACACACACACACACACACACACACACACACACACACACACACACACACACACACACACACACACACACACACACACACACACACACACACACACACACACACACACACACACGCACGCACGCACGCGCACACACACACACACACACACACACACACACACACACACACACACACACACACACATTCCTCTCTCTCTCTCTCTGCTTCTTCTGCTTTCAGCTTCTGATAAGTCTGCTTTCCTGCTTGTTCTAGCGACATAAGAAACAACTAAACTCGCTCGAGTGAAGCATCAGATATAACTTTAGCGTGTTCGCGCAGACAAGCCTTTAGTAGTGGTTTTACCGCAGCGCGCATGGGTAACAAATGCCCCTGTTAGGGCCCTGTAGGTACCCGAATGAACAAACAAACAAACAAACAAACAAACAAACAAACAAACAAACAAACAAACAAACAAACAAACAAACAAACAAACAAACAAACAAACAAACAAACAAACAAACAAACAAACAAACAAACAAACAAACAAACAAACAAACAAACAAATAAATAAGAAAAGCAGCCGTTATCTATTTCGAAAATTTTGTACTTTTTATGCACCGGGCCGCTGCTATCTCCAATGCATTGTGACTGATCTGCAAAAAATATCTGCAATTATAAAAATAAAAAAAATAATTGGCTACCTTCGACAAAATTTTCCGGCTCGATCTAGACTTTTTAGGTTTGGCGGGAGTGTACGCTCACTTGCGCTGCAAGGCTTTTTTTTTTTTTTTTTTTTTACCTGAACACGTAAGTTTTGTTGGCAGTAGGCCGAGAATTGGTTGCATGGCCTCCATCTTTTGATAATTACGTTGTCGCATATTACCACGCTCTCAACACTGGTTGACGCTTCGCTAGTGCTGCAAACGGCTACCATCGATGCGTGCGCCCTCATCTTACTGGCGGCGTATGGCATGTCGAAATCATGTAACACGCGCTGCAACGCAGACATAACATCGTTCGACGCATGCTGCAATGTGACGTATAATTGCTTAATGGACCCAGAACCTCACTCGTTTCCTCGAAACCCACTATTATTATCGTTGCTTCGCGAGCTCTCTCTCTCGTTTCGTTTCGCAGCGCATAACCGGAACATTTTCAAGCGCCCCTTTCGCAAGGGTGTTATCGCACATTGCGTAAAAGTTTACAAAACTCTCGATTAATGCACGTTTCGCTCTTAATTAAAGGCGCTCATCACACCTCGCGCTCGCCTCACCAGTGCTTTTGCCCTTCCATAATTTGCTAAGAACGGCTTCAAATCTACTAGATGTCAGTTCAATCCCTCGTCAATGCTGTGGTGACAGCGATGCACCATTCTGCTCTCGTACAGTTTGTTTGCGTGTTTCGTTTGTTTTTCTTTCGAAAACTGTTAAGCAACACATCTAGCGGCGTCTCCGTTGTTTACGTGAAGTAAGCTCTCCCCACCCACATTGTATACTTCCTCTCAGCCATTCTATACTGCCTTTCTCGTTTCTGCACGCTTGGTTTTCTCTTTTTCAGCAGTTCACGCTAATCACTCGTCGCACTTTCGTCGAGTTTCCTAGAAGGGCCGAACCCCGTCTACTCTCTTCGCATTCCTCCTCCTCTCCGTGTTCTCCCGTTCTACGTCACCCCACAGTGGGCTGCCGACGATGTCATTAAAGCCCAATCGCGAATCCATTACGCGCCCATAGAGTAAGGGCATGTCCCCCACTCTCCCCTTCCCATCCGCTCCAGCCTTGCCGCCGAAGCGGCTCGTCGCATTTTGCACTGTTTTGAGAGCGGATCTGAGGAAACCAGCTGTTCGCCGCCGCCGTCGTCCCTGCCGCAGCAGTGTTATTGCGTCCTATTTATTTCTCGGCGTGCGCGTAGTAGGAGTAGCGACGAGCCGGCTATTTGCATAACAGCCTCTCGTGAGGAGAGGGGGAGCAGGCCAAACAAGCGAGGGGAGAAGGAGGGTGTCCGCTAAGCTCTCTGGGAACTCGCTGAGTGCGCCGCGCCAATTTAGAAGAGGCTGTGCAACTTCCCGAGAGATTTGTTTGAACGGAGAGTGAAGAGCGAAGTTTTTTTTTTTTTATTTGTTTGCCTCGAAACGAGTAGCGCATATATTCATCTTGCATGCCAGAGTAGGGAGCGTGCCTCAGATCTGATTTAGGGACAGAGGACGGCAATGGTGATTGCGGCTGCTCTTGCCGGCTTTAAAGAAGCACAGTGGAGCTAACAGGAGAGATTTGCGACTCCACGGAATGGACATGGGCTTCGTAATTGAGCGAGCAATTTCTTTAAATGGGAAAGCTGTAAGAGGCGCTGAGTCCACTGCCAGGCGGCCGCTCCTCGTTAATAGCTAGCGAGCGTCTAGCGAAGTAGCAGTTATTTCGTGACCTGGTATGCCAGGCCCAGAATCACAGAAATCTGCATTTGGTAACGCACGGAATGAGGTTGCAGTTGCGTTTTTTTCGCTGTGCTAAATGATAAAAATTAAAACGCGCAGCACAGCTTTTTTTTTTTTTTTTCTGGAAAAGCCGCTGTTTTCGGAGCCAGCTTCATTGTTTCCTTCTCTTTTTTTTTTTATGTCACGCATCCTGCTATCTTTGTTTTGTTGCCATCGACGCTGAATTTCACTTTCTAATATCTATAGGACAAGACCTACTATTTGCCACTGCGTTAGCTGAAGAATAACAAGCAGTTGAACGTCAGGTATTAAGGGATTCACAGCTAGTACTGCACGGTAATGACTAGTAAGCTAGGAAACATTGTATGGTTCCTGCTTGAGAGACAGGCACGCTGCGGAGCACAGTATATGGGTATAATACCTGAAGTTACTGCATGGGTGAATGATCCAATGTCCGGCGGCCTTCTGCCGTATGCGCTCCTTCATGAGCGCCTTCTTGGATCCGAATAGCTTCATGGCCAGCTTGTTGTCGGACGGCTGGAACAGGGCCTCCAGCTGGTTGCGCATGAAGGACGCCTTGGCCTCGGACAGGCCTCCTCCGCCGCCGGGCCCCAGCTCTTCCTTGGGGGTGCCGTAGAGGGACACGTCGTCGCCCTCCTTCGCGGCGCGGCCCGCCGCCGCATTGGCTGCTGCGCTGCCATCGGACGCCGCGCGGACCTGCTGCTCGCTGCAACAGCCGACATACGCCACGGTCAGGTACATAGCCCCGGTAATCCCCTAGGTAAAGGGAAAACTTCGGGGTACCGATTCAAGAACCAAGTGGGCAAGCACAAATGGGACAAAGCCTGTCTTCTCTATATTTTATTGTATAAGTGATGCACCATTTAGGCCAAGAGTCTTCAGTCGGGAGGCCACATTTGAGCCTCTTGCTTTACGGCGGTGCTTGAAAGGGGTAGACGCGCATAATTTAAGCAAGCAGCTGTATGGGGGCAAGACAAGAAACGAGCAGACAACTGCACCACTTTTTTTTTAAAAGAAGAAAAGATAAAGAAATAAAAAAAAGTACTAGTAGAGGACTCGAATCAGATTGAGGGGTGAAGGTTCAATATGACTATAATAATCGACCTGACTGATTGACCAGACCTCCAGATTGCTTCGTTCACTTTGTGAAGAGTGACACAGAGTGACACAGTGACGCACTGCGTCAAAGACTAGCCTGCGTGTTTCACTTTCGTCGGCCTCCTCAGTTAGTTGGCCAGCATGTTTCGTTTTTTCTGCTGGCAATACATGGGAGTCCTAAGGCCTTTTCAACACCGGTGTAGGAACAACGGGCACCGTTCGACGGTGGAGCGTGCGTTTGCACGTTAGTGACACTTAAGAAAGCAATATCTAGCGTGAGCAAGCAGACATGGAATGGTATAAGCGGCGTCATTTGTTCCTTATATGCCTATGTTTGTTCATATATAGGCTGCCTTACTATTTGAAACACGAACTAGCCTAGTTTTCTGATTTAGAGGCTTCGGAGCTGCAACTGCAGCAGGTGCTCTCTGCATCACAATGACGTGTTCGAGAAAAACAACATTGAAAAGCTAAGAAAACAAAATCTGAATTTTCATGTGCGCCTGTGCCTGAGGTCGCATCAACGCATGATTCGTGAGACCGCTTTGGGTGCACTGAGCCCACTGACACACACGGAAAACTTTAACGGACCGCTTTTTTTGCATTTTGTTTTGCAATTGCAGGAAACTGTTAGCCAAGTTAGAATTCTGAGACAACCTTTAATTGCGAAATAATTGCGAGATATTGTAAGATAGGTATGCAGCTTTTTTTGCGGTGGTCTAACTTGCCGATGCGTGGAAACTATTTGCTTTAATTTTTGTTGCTGTCGCAGCGAGTAGTTAAAGCTGTTACATTAAACCGATGGGCTTCGTTTTTGAATATAATTGGCAAGAAACTGCGGATTATTATAATATACGTTAATGAATACGCTGATAGTAAACGTTCAAGATTTGGATACGTAGCAAAAAATTGCCTTTGAAAATAGTGCTGTGCTGACATTAAGATGGCCATAAAAAAAA
Organism: Amblyomma maculatum; assembly: GCF_055883805.1. Classification (NCBI taxonomy): domain Eukaryota; kingdom Metazoa; phylum Arthropoda; class Arachnida; order Ixodida; family Ixodidae; genus Amblyomma; species Amblyomma maculatum. The sequence continues at coordinate 58,049,047 of NC_139345.1, read as the reverse complement.
AAAGAAAGAACAGTAGTTAGCGTTGTTAAATATTTGTGACGAAAGTGCGGCACAGTTGCGAGATATTTTTTAAGGAAATATTGATTCGAATGGTCTAAAACTCCGGCCCACAGCAAAGGTTCGCTTGTGAAGTTTCTCCTGCACTCATAAGGAGTAATTAAGATTGACCTATGAAACCAATGGGGCTCGTTTTCGAGAACTGACAACAAAATATATATGACAGCGGGGAGAGAATGTGAAAAAAACAAACAAAAAAAAAAAACAACAAAAAAAAAACAACAAAACAAATTACGTTCAAAAACTATTTCCTACAAAATGACCAAAATTTCTGGGTATGCGACAGAACGATGGGAACCGGTTCGTAATCGACATAGTTGAACCGATGATGATCAATATTTGCGGTTCAACGGGCCTTGTGATGGCCGCTCTCGGAGCGGTCGAAAAGGCAGAACGCTTAAAACAGGTCTGATGAACCCGGACGTGGAAAGGGCTGTTGCTCCGCTTTATAGCGGCCCGATCGTTTCTTCGTATACACGCAGGCACTCGTCGCGTTCGCTTGCCGGGCGCGTGCGGTGCGCGATCGACTCTCGGCGGGTCTCCAAATAGCCCGACTCTATTCTTTCCTGCATCGGTCGGCTCCACAGCGATGGCGCACACACCAAGGGGCAGCAGTGAACACTTCTCAGACCATTTGTTTCGACCGTGCGCGCATGCGAGGGAGCGGTCGCCGAACGTCTCCGGTGTGCGTCTGTGCGTACCATGCCTCCGAAAGGTCAGCTATGATGACTCGTAGCCACGCGAGCACCGTTTAAAGCCTCTGCTTCAAATGTCTCCCAAGTGCGCAACTGCGGAAGCACCGAAGACCTGCGCGACGGAAACTGATGAGAAAATGTGCGTCTAAACCCTGGAGGGGCTGCCGGGGAGAAGCGAATGGCCTATCGGTCAAGAATAAAGTGAAACTATTTCTCATCCCGATTTTTTAAACTAGCTGTCCAGTACGAATGTACGGCTCTACTTTTTGAAATGCTTAGTTCAAAAAGGACGGGAGGTGCAGAAAAGTCGAAACCGCCAAGCGCCGTTTTTATTTTAAATTTAATTTTATCCAGAAAACTCAGCGCTGGTGGCCTCCCCACTTTTGCTTCTCCTCGTCTGCACCAAGCATCCTCAGAACTGGGATGTTATGCTTAGTACGCCGGCTTCATCCTGAGGAGCCAGAAAGAAGTCGCAGCCTTGCAGGGAAGGGGGGGGGGGGGTACCAGGATTCTCCATGCCGAGCCGCACATAACTATATAGTACCGACTTTGCTTACCCGGAGGGCGTCGGGAAGAACTGTACGGCGTCCTGGTTCTTGGGCGTGGCGGTGCCGGGCTCGCTGGTGTCGATGCAGATCTTGACGCTCTGGTGCGCGTCCGGGCAGGCGTCAGGGGTCCCGCTGGCCACCCGCCCGTTAGCCATTCGCATACCAGCGGCCGCCACGCCCTTGTTGGCCGCCGGCGCGCTCGGCGGAGGGGGCTCCGCGTCCAGGGCCTCCGAGCTCCTGCATGAGCAAAATGGAACGGGGCTCGTCAGCCAGATTTCTCCATACTGCCTGTCCGTCTGATTGAATAGAGTGTGACCAGACCGAGGTGACAATTTGTGCATTGGCCGCCTGTTGGCCTGGGTATATTAGGCAGTCACCGACAGCTGATTCGCCTGATTGACAGTGCCGACTCATTTGCTTGGTAAACGTGATGACCAACTCTCAATCTGCCTGTTTGCCATGGCTAACTTAAATGATTCACTCCACTGAGCAGTTTACGGATTGCAGTGAATGACTGAAGGCTGTATCGGCAGGCTGGCTAATTAAGGTGGGTTGGCCCTAATGCAGTGGGTGACTAGTGAAAGAGAGAGAGCGGTGCAAATGACCATTGACGAACAGAGTGACAGGCTTGCTGATATTGTTGGACGGTTTCATTGATCGTGACCGTTGTCGGAAATGCCTTGCAAGCTGCATGTCTTAGTGGTTTGAGTGATTTACGGGACTCGTACAGAGGAATTTTGTATTTTGATTAAACTGACTAACACAATTTTGATTTTTTTTTCTCCATGACTGTCGCACTCTTTCGAATATTTGTCTTGCGTGACGGGTGACTACTATTCACTGACTCTCACAGCTCGGTCACTGGCCAAATACATTATCGTGTGAGTAAATAAAATAAACATGGTGGCTTAAATAATGCTTTGATTTTCTACTTGTTACAGAGAAGGAAGGAGGATACACATAGTGTTTATCTTCTAATTGCTGCAGCTAGCAAAACTAAACCAACAAGCCCAAGTTACGGCGCTATTGACTTAATTGTCTCGGCTCGCTGATGATACTTGCACGGCAATTAATAAAAAGATACAATCTGAATCTAAGTCAGGTAGCGACATGTTAGGTAGAGAACACCACTGAACACCAAGCACGCTTGGTTTAAATATGTGCAGGTATGACCGATCCGATGCCCTAACAAAGCATCGAAAAGAAAGCTAGCTGGGCATGGGGTCAATACATGCGCTTGAAGTATGTTATTAGTTTTAGTAGTGAGATAACACTGCTTTGTCTCTTGACGTTCTTGATTGGGAACAAAAGTGCTCAGCTTTTTTAGCAACAGAAATCGCTATTTGCTTTGCAGTTCACCAAAACATTATTAAACGAAGATCAATTATTGCCCATGTTGCCTCTTTTTTTTTTTTTGCGTTTTCTTTTGTCAAATGATCAAATGGAGAACTAAATTGTAAGCCCCTCTCTATTGTAGTACAAAAATAATTTTTAAAACTCTCCTCTTATTTTACGTTTAAATGTGGTCAAGCTCTCTCCACGCAGTGGTGCGAGACGAGACCTACTGGCATTTTATTTTTTTAAACGCGCCATGATATTGTACTGATGGCCGTAATAGTATATTGCCTTTCTTAAACCATATATATGCTATATCAGCAGGCTGGATAATTAAGGTGGGTTGGCCTTAATGCAGTGGGTGGTTAGTGAAAGAGAGAGCTGTGCAAATGACCATTGACGAACAGAGTGACAGGCTTGCTGACCAAGGAATACGTCACGTGTACAATTTTGCGATTTACGCGATGTGCACTGCATTGTGAAGTTGTTTTTTATTGCTGATCTTTTTGCTTTGTACGTAATTTTAGCCCTTGTAATGTTTCCTCTTTTCGCGTACGTGTACTTTTATGTCCTGTTGTGCTGCCCATGAAAGATATGTATATATGTTCTCTGCTCTAAATGTACTAAAAGCCCCCTGCTATGGTCTTGGAAGAAGACCGGCAGTATTGTAAATAAAAAAAAATACTTAAATATCGTCCAGCTGGTCCAATAATAGCACTACGCGAAAAGACCGCTCAGTGAACTGTGATATATTTATCTGGATGTCGCTTTTATTTTTTATTTAGTCTTCTAGACATTGTTGCTGCTTAGAAGGAAGGACAGTTTATTACGTTCTTTCGCTTCTTAATGAACATGACTCGACTGCGTTTTGTTCGTTATTTTCCACGTGCTCGACCAAGATCGTGGCAGCAATATGTTCTGTATGTAGGACGCATCAACATTACCGACGGCGAGGTTTTTATCACGTTTTTCTTTTTTAATGAATGCTTGTATTCATTGCTCGTGGGTTTATCCCCCACGTGTCATGGGCGCAAAACAAGAAAAATCACTTTTTTAGTTTATATCCCCCCTCCCCCCCTTTCTTTAGCGCAGACTCCCTTCATTATTTTAATGATAGGTGGTCGTTTTATCCGTTCGTTTTAATTTTTATTTATTTATATTTATTTATTTTTTCTTTTGCAGACTGCGTACAAATTGCTTTGTGTCCGTGTTGCTGCTACGAAAACAGGCGTCTTCAAGGTGATCATGCGGAGTTGATAATTAATACCTTGTTTTTACAGTCGCTGTATAAAAGCACTTCGGCACATTACTGCTTTCTACTTGATGCTTCAGCACATTGTTTAAGATTCGCCGTGACAGTGGTATGGTACTAGTAAAGCGGTTTTTCTCGTTGCTTATAAAGCGCTCACAGTTTCGGCGGAGATTTCTGTTGTCCTTATACGGACTCGTCTAGTCTGGGAATGAGCGTTTTGTTCGAAAAAAACAAAAAAAAAAACAAGTCGTTTTATAACTGTCTTCTCCAAAAATGCTGACTAATGGTTAAGCGCGTATAAAATGAAGCAACATTCTGCGGCGCAGAAGCAAAACTCCCTTTGTAAACGTTACCTAGTTTTCTTCCCAGCATAGATGAAACGCTAACGAAAATAACCAGTTCATTATCTCGAACCTGCCTTTGTCGGCTGTAATCAGTAGTTTTTAACTACTAATGGTTTTTTTTTCGTGTTTAAATGAGCGCGTTTGTTTACAGAACATGAAACATCCCTTATCGAATTTCAACTAGGCGAGCAGGTTATAAAGTACTATAGGTTTTTGTAAAATCAAAGCTCGCTCTGTCGAATCTTGAGAACGGACTTTGTAAAGAGCACTAGAAATCTTAAGATCCTCCGCCGGTACTGCGCAGAGCAATTTCCAAAATGAGGTCGTTCGGTAAAAACTGAGAGAATGCAGACGAGCAACGCTAATTAGCAGTGGCGGCGCGCACTGATCTCGAGTCCCTCTTTCTGTTCTCAGCGTCGAACTCTTCCCCAAAAACCTTGATTACAAATCGCCCACGGCTTGATATGGCAAACAATTTCGATCCTTCTAATGATAAACTTCACTGAATTCACTAACGTTACAGCGTGGGCTTCTTTTTTATGCCTTTTAAGCCCCGCCACAAAGGTGCGCCTTGGTAACGTGATCGGTGCTCTGGTGTGGCATTATAAGGTTTTGCTTCATCGGAGCAAAAAACGTGCTGGCATGCGCTAGTGAACCTGTCTCGGCGGGTCTCTCCGAGCTGATATTTGATAAATAAAAGTTATATTTGTATCATTGCTATATGAGAGCATAAAAAAAAAATGATGAAAGCCAAGAAGGGAATTAGCTGGGCGAATACTATTTAGCTGTACCCCGCCGGGGTGGCGCAGTGGTTACGGCGCTCGACTACTGTTCCCAAGGACGCGGGATCGAATCCTGGCCTCGGCGGCCGCTTTTCGGTGGAGGCGAAAAGCAAGGCGCCTGTGTGTTGTGCGATGTCAGTGCACGTTAAAGAACCCCAGGTGGTCGAAATTTCCGGAGTCCTCCACTACGGCGTCTCTCATAGCCTGAGTCGCTTTGGGACGTTAAACCCCACAAATCAAACCACAAACCAAACCACTATTTAGTTGCAACGTTATTAATTCGGATTTTATACCACAATATAGCGACATTTACAAAACCATAAAAAACTTCGCGCAAGACATATTTTTGCGTCATCTATGAAACGACTATAAATATGAATGACGCTATTCATTTCCCTCTGAATGACGCTTATCCTGACTGTTGAGTGACTTTGAGAGCTGAGAAAAATAGTTATAATGCTGCTGTCGGCTTTCAAATTTTATTTTCCAAAGTCCGCCAAGATTCCGCCGCGCGGATTTTCGCAACTCTCGTGCATTCTCACCAGACACAGACTTACGTCAGCAATAAATTTTCAGAGCTTAGAAAACCATCCACTGTTGTTAGAAGCAGTAAACTTACACAACCTATAGACTGCTTTAGTGATTAGCCTATGCGATTTTTACCATTAGCCTTAAAGAGAACAGGAGTGGTAAATGCTTTCTCTTTATGCAGCCAGCTGAGCGCGTGGCGCACGACGAATGAGGTCTTGAAGACGACGGTACATTTGCTTTCTCCTCTTTCTGCGAAACGATATATAACTTTTATCACTCGTGTATCACTGCGTACTGCCTGTTACGAAATTGCGGTACTGTCTATTGATCTACGGCACGCAACATCAGTTTAATAGCTCGGAAAACAACGCAGCACTTTTGAAGCGCAGAAACGGTGAAGTCTGAATGAAAGGAGCATCACTCCGAGGGATGATAGTTTTATCAGACGAACGGAGTGGATCTGCCATTTTCTGGCGTGTTTACTGTCCTCAGCGTCGCGTGTTTATATTTTGCTACTAATTGTGAATATTCAATAGGCTGTATTTTGAACCTTACTGTGTTTAGTGCCAAGCCGCATTGCACTGCGTTGTCAGCGTCCAAATTCTTCGATAAATTCTGCCCCGCCGTTCTACGCTCCGTCGTCCTCCTTACTTCTGTGTGGCCGGTTCTGTTAGATAACTAGGGGAATCTTTTGATCGGTGCCGCTACCTGCAGCTCTCTGCGTGGCTGTCCTCATATTTGCGATAAATTTCGCAGCTTCAGATGTGGTTTTAAAGCATCCTGAGCCTGCAGAGCGTGACTTGGGTGTGAGGTGGGTTTAAGTCACTCGGTGCAGGTTCCTAGCTGTACAGGTGGTTGTCGCACACAATATTAAGAAAACAAAAGTCGCGTTGAAGTGTTTTGGCAGTTATATTGATATCCGGTGGCTAGTTAAACTGATAAAAGTATGCGTTGTATTGAGGCCCGCGTTTGATATGGCCGTGCCAATTAGTTCGGTCTGCGCATTAGTAAGAGCCCTTGGGCACCGCACGTAAATCTTGCTGGGACTGTTCATTCCAGAAATACAAAGCTCGTATGGCGGTATACCAATCTATTATTTCTTTACAACAGAATGCATTTATGTCCGCGAAAACTTTCACATATCTGCGATGCTGGAAAATTTAGTTTAATTCACAGCCATTTTGTGAACATTACAAGCGCAATAGTCCTTGATCGTGGGCAAAATCAACAGGCGCCTTCTATTTCCCCCCAAATTAAGTAAACATACATAAATGCACAATTCAGTTGGGTTCTAATTATGACGGAAGATAAATGTAATTAAAATTTATTTGCGGTGACACGATGTTGGACCACCCATTAAAGATTTGCTTACAAAGTGCACGAGGTTGGCTTCGTTGCAGGGTTATGCTTTATGCAGTGAAGCCAGAGAATCAGGAGGATGTGGACGAGGAAAAAAAAAACAGGATGCGTCGTATTCCGGCTCCGTTGGTTGCCCATTAAGCAAATTCTCAGCAAAGCCGAAAACAAGGGTTGCACGAAAGTTAAAATAATTGGCGGGAACGGCTTTCTACATGTTGCTATAGCTCCTGTCTGTGCATTGTTTGTCCTGTGCTGTACCAAGCTTTTTTTAAAGTTGTTGCTATGGAAGGAAAAACGAAAAGAAAATGTGCGTGCCTGGTAACTGTCTCCCGGTGAGCCACCACCGCAAGCAGCAAGTATGACGACGGCTTTAACAACAGATACGTCTGTTGCAGAGGATTTCCATCACAACCCTCGAAAGTCACTTGGTTCACAGCCCTGGAGGACGAGGAGTCATCCTCACCATGTCAATTCTTTTAAATAAAATGCGCTACCTGTCTGCTATCATTTGACGCTTTGAGTTGAACATACTCGGGGTCTGTTTTAGTGAAGAATGAAGTAAATGAATAGAGAAGGAGGATGGAGATTAACAAAAGGGTGAAAACTAAGCAATGGTCGTTAGGAAAATATATTTATAGCACATTTATCTTCTCGCTTGGGAAAAGTTAGGGCTCTCAGTTTTTATGCCACATAACCAGTGCGATTTTCCGCCACATAGAAGGGTTGCACTTTCGTAAGCTCCGCATACCCGTTAAGCCTATATATTGCCAGGGGGTTCAACTCAGTGATACGACCCATCGCAAAGCTACTGCCTACCATCGGCAGACAAACGGGCTGACAGAGAGGCTTAACAAGACCGTGACGGACATGCTGGCGATGTATGTCGATGCCCAGCACAAGACTTGGGATGCTATCTTACCATACGTGACATTCGCATACAATACGACAGTCCAAGAAACTACCCGTTTCAAGCCGTTTCGCCTCCTCTATGGAAGGGAAGTTCAGACGATGCTTGACGCAATGCTTCCTTGTGAACCGGATAGCCAGCGTTTTTCTGACGCCGAACAGTTTGCCCAAGATGCCGAGCAAGCACGTCAGCTAGCACGCTTCCACATCGTCCAGCAACAAGACAAAGATTCACGGCGGTACAACCTACGCCACAGACGCGCCTCCTACAAACCGGCAATCAGGTTTAGGGTTGGACTTCTGCTCGACGCTGAGGATTGCCTGGAAAGAATATTTACCGCTATTTCGCTCCGTATAAAATATTGCGGTGCCTCAGCGATGTCACATACGAGGTGTACCCAGACGGCCCCGAGCAGAGACGCCGCCAACTACCTCTTCCAGAGACTATCCATGCGTGCTACTCATGAAGCTGTTTTTTTTTTTTCCCGCGGTAACCCATGTGCTACTCATGACGTCAGTTTTTTCCCCTGCGGTAACCGAACACTGCATTCTCAAACCTACTTTTTTATTTCTTTGTTTGTGAGCGCTCATATGCGCGAGTTCCCTTGCGCCTTCCTCTTAAGAAGGGGGGAAATGCCAGGGGGCACTCTGACAAAGAAAGACGCAGGATGTGCTGTCAACTGGTGATGTCGCTGATTGCCTACTGTGCCCGCATCTCATCTGGCATTTGTATCAACGCCGTGACAATATGCTTCACTTTCTAAACTGGAACCAGGTCCATTTCTCTCATTCCGCGGCTCTGGTGCCAAACCCATGAAAATATTGCGTCACATTCTTGATAGTGGACCGTATTCCTTATTACAACTAGTCTCACTGTAATACTATTGTTACGATGTCTACACTCACTCGTAAGAATTGTTTGGTTTGGTTTGTGGGGTTTAACGTCCCAAAGCGACTCAGGCTATGAGAGACGCCGTAGTGGAGGACTCCGGAAATTTCGACCACCTGGGGTTCTTTAACGTACTCGTAAGAATGGGAAACAAATGCACAATAAGAGCATACAGACGACGTCCGCTATATTACTGACAGCTTGGCTGTACATTTTTCTCTTTTTGTTTTGCGTATTGGTTCGTTCGATACTACCTTAGCTCATCCGAGTGCTTGCGTGCGCGCGGTGACGCGCATCCGTAGAAATCGTCTGAATTGCCACCACTGATACGCCGCTGAGGCGCAGTGTTCTTGGTATCGTTAAGAACCGCTACTTTTTACGCACCGACAGAGCCTCACTGCTGCCTTTAAATGCTCTCATTTCTCTCCCAAATCACCCTCTTCCGCTCCTCCTGCCCCGCCTTCCACGCCGGCCCACACGCTCGCCAATGATCCGATCGTCGTCGAGGTTGAATAAGTGTCGCGCGCGAGCGAAACGTCCGGTGGCGGCGGCGTCGAAGGCGGCGGCGGTCGCGACCGGCGAGCGCTTATCCATCGCAGACTAGACGGCGACAGGACACTTCGGGAAGCCAGGGAAAGAGAGATAGGAGGAGGGGGGTGGGCGCGAGCAGCGGTGCTACTTCGTGCCTTTGCCCCGAGTAGGACGGCGGAGGAGTAGGGACACGAGGAAGGAAGAGGGGAATGCTGAGTGACTTCGCGCTGAGGAAAAAAAAAAGGAGAGGGAAAGAGACCGAAAGCAAAAGGGGCACGGCACAGGCACCACCACTGCCACCACCAAGAAGCGCGAAAAAGACGCGAGGGCGACGGTGGAGGAACTGGGCTGAAATCGATCGCTGCCGCTGCCGACGTCGCCGCCGGCACACGCACTCGGGGGTGGCGGCTCGGACTCGAGGAGGAAGGGCCCGCCGTCCGTCGCCGCCGTTGCCGTGGCCTGGCCCGCGTCCAGCGGCAGCACCCCAACGGTAGCGAGGAGTGGACGCGCGTCGTTTTTAACGAGATCGTTCTCGAAACTTTGCTAGTTTGGCTGAAAATCAGTGCTCAGTCGTGGCGGAGAAGGCAACAGCACCAACAAACGGCGCTGTTATGTTTGCCGTATTCTCATTGTCTAGCTGTTGCCAGCTGGCAGTCGCCCGTTTTGATGACCGCCTTCCACGACAGTCTTCAATTCTAATCTCGCATTTGTAAACTTCGCGTCTGATTCGTAGGCGTTCCTTCTAATTGTATATATACGGCAGCTAGTTCGTTAAATGAATTTTGAGAAAGGTGCTACGCGTACTCGGGCGAGTCAGTATTGTACACATGATTATTCACGCGAAGCTGTATGTCACTACGAATATGAAATATTCAAGGTTTATTCGCGCAGGTTCGTTTAAAACAATTTGAGGTGTAAATATATTACCCATGCATGCATACCGAAGAGAGATTTGTTCAGTGGACGTCGCGCCTACTCACTTGGACTTGCCCCATGTGCTGTGCCCCATTCTGCCGAAATTAAAAAAAAAAGAGAGCCATTTTATTCTGCTCTGCGGTCGCTGCCTCATTTCGGTCTCCTCTTCATGCCTCATTTCATGGCGTCTTTGCTTAGCTTATCGGCACCTAACAGCAATCTCGATTCAAGTGTGGAAAGGAAACGAGCGGTGTCCGCTCCGTCGGCGGCTGCTCTTTCGGGCCACTGAGTTTCTTCGGGGTCCAGCGGCCGTCACCGGGCAGCGCGTACACTGGGTGTAGGCGCCCTGCTCTGGCATACCGAGGACGCCGTACCGAAGCTGGTGGGAGGAAGGAATCAGACCGAGATAGAAAGTGCCGCTACAGCCGCCCTCCAAATGTGTGTTCGTATGACCCTGCCTGTCTGCTATCTCAGAAAGGGTGTTTTTAAAAGTATATATATATATATATATATATATATATATATATATATATATATATATATATATATATATATATATATATATATATATATATATATATATATATATATATAACTTTCTTTCTTTCGTTCCTTTTTTTTTATTTATTTATTTATTTTTTTTTTTACTGTCAGGGCAACGTCACTAATTTTCGTTTATACCAGGTGGCTTTCATTTCGGTTCTTTTTTTTGGGAGCTTCCAATTCTTCTTGTCCCCCCCCCCCCCCCCTCTCTTTCTGTCTCCAAATTTACCCTCCAATTTTTCAGCTCGTTTGACGGAAGCAAAGGAAACATTTTTCTTGCTTTGCACGGAGCCGGAAGTCGCAGAAGGAAGCAGATTTTCCAAGCACAATCAATCTGAAGAAAAACACGGGTACTCCTTTTTTGACAATACCAAAATTATAGCAACCGTCCGAACAAGTGTAAACTCTGAACAGGGCGGGTGACGGATGCGTCGTGGCGCGTTCAGCGATGACGCAGAGCCGAAAAATGAACGCGGTCTCGTTGAACGACAAAAGGCAAGACTAAGTCGGTGCGGGAAACTTCGGCATAGGTTTTGTGCGGGGATCACGTAAGTGATTTAGTTCATAAAACCTTCACGATAACAGTATCAGAAGGACACGATAACTTAGGTTAGTTTGGCAAAAAGAAATTACTACGCACGTAAGCACCAGCGCAGCTTACGCACAACAGCTTCACTTCCTCGCAACTTGACACGCGAGATCGTGCAAATGATACAAAAAAAAAAAAAAACAAAACAAAACAAACAAACAATACTAAAAAAGCACAGCGCTGCTTATTAGCCACAAAAGAAGTCGTCGCAATCTGCACCCACGATAACGTCGATATTAATGTGCACGTGAATGAACGCTGATGTCAAAAACATGCGTGAGAAAGAGAACGTCACCGTATCAACCCAGCAAAGCGCAAGCTGCTCCGTGGCGGCAGTTCGCCGAGGCAGTGTACTCGACAAGAAGAAAAGTTAACTTTAGCTTAGCGACTCGTTCCTCCTCCTCCTACCCTCTCTCGCCATTCTCCTCCTCCCACGAGGTTTATGTTTCACTTCTTGCGTGCGTCCTTCACTGGGCTCAAGTGTCCGCTGGAAAGTTCATTAGCTAACGCATTCACGCCGATGGATGGTCCCAACACTTCTTTGTTACTTTGTCTTCAGTTCTTTTTTTTCCTCTGCTTTTGTCCTCCGCACAGAAAAATGTCACCGACCAACGCATATTAGCTGCCGCTTGCGTTAGTCCGCGCTGCGCACGCTTCTGTGGCGTTGAGGCTGCCTCCTCGCGGCGTGTCGTTATTGCTGCGAACGCGTATCGGAAACGTCGTGGCGTACTCCTCTCGACGAGGAAACAATGGCAGCAGCGTGTCAAGGGAGACGCAGTTCGCGGAAAACGTGCGCGCAACCAATAAGGGGGCCTCGCTTCACGCATTGTCGACCGTGTGCCTCAAATTTACCTTTTTCATTACCGTTCGTCCTGCTGCCTTCCTAGCTTTTCTTTGTATTATTCTTTCGTCCCCGTTTACACTTCTTTCTCAGTAGTTCCGCGTGGCACTTAGTACCGACTCGCATCTACGAGCTTACGTTCCTCCCTCCAATCCCACACCTTCTCCCCCTTCGAGCTGTGTCGTTCCTGTCGCCTTGTCTCCAAACGACGCTTTGATCTCCCTGGCTTCCATATTGCGTTGTTCCCCTCGTTGTATATTGAGTCCTGAAGGACACAGTAGTTTGAGATCTCGTTCTGGTTCCTTCCATCGAGATCTCGCGCATTGAGTGCAGGCACACTCTCTACGTCTGCATAACGGACTCGAGAAAGGCGTACGACGGCAGCTTAACGTTGGTCGATGCGGCAGAAAGCGAGCTAACAGTGCGCTGCCTTTCACCCTTTTGTGGCTGCCTCTCATCTCGCGCTATAGGAGTGTCGGTGAACGCGTTGAAAGAAAGAAAGAAAGAAAGAAAGGAAGAAAGAAAGAAAGAAAGAAAGAAGGAAAGGAAGAAAGGAAAAAAGAAAGAAATAACAAACGAAAGAAGGAAAGAAAGAAAGAAAGAAAGAGAGAAAGAAAGAAAGAAAGAAAGAGAGAAAGAAAGAAAGAAAGAAAGAAAGAAAGAAAGAAAGAAAGAAGGAAAGAAAGAAAGAAAGAAAGAACAAATGAAAGAAAGAATGACTTCGAGCGCTGCCCCTCTCGCGGAAAGTGCTGCGGCTGATGCTGAATCTCGCGTAGCTGTTGTGTAACGCTGTCTCGTCGTTGTTCAGGGGTCCATATTTAGGCTGTCTCTCTCTATTGCTGTGTACGTGCGTGCTTCCTCGCGTACGATTTTGACCCGATTCCCCTCCAAGCAGATGCATTTTCGAGGCCGTTCGTTTGCTCGCGCGTGCGTTCAGGGACACAAGCGAGAACCTTCTATTATTAAGCCGCATCAGCGTATGCGCTCGTCGTAGTTTCAGCGTGCTTGTTGTGGGCGCACTAGCAACATTTGGGACCGGCTGGCGCTGCGAACGCCCTGGAAGGAGTTGGGACAGCGGTAATTGGTTGCGCGTGCTTTATATTTTTTCTGGGTGCCGCCTTCAAGCAGCCCCCTCATACGAATCCACTGTGTAGTCGCCTTTCTATGCCACATTTTCTTTTCGAGGGTGCATTTCACCATTTTTGTGCATTTCTGTACGTTATTTATTCTGGAATGTATAAGGATTTCTCGGTCGCAACAATCAATTGAAGTCACGAAAAGGAAGAAAAACTATTCAACTTTGAGACGTATATCTAAGATCTTTGATTCGTGCTTTCTTTTGGGTTGCAATACTTGGTTTATTTCTTGGTAAAATTAGCTTATTTGAAAAAAAAAAATGTTGGAAAACGTCCCAAAACAGAGTAAGAGTCTCTCTTTCCTCTTTCGGCTGCTAGCCTTTTGATTGAGACTAACCAGAAGATCAAATCAGTCGATATTGTCGACCATAAACCCTGACTGCTCATTGGAGGGTCAAATTCTAAAGTTAAAGCTCAGCTACTTTGGTCATCTGATGAGAAGAGAGGAGTCGCTGGAGAAAGATTTGATGTTGGGAAAGGGTGAGGGTCGCCGGAGAAGGGGTAGGCAGCGAACGCGATGGTTAGATGGCATTCTCGAGGCATTGCAGATGAAGCTATGTGATGTTAAGAAGATAGTGAGAGACCGGAAAGCGTGGCGTGACATGGTCCATAGGGTCACGAAGAGTCGGACACGACTGAACGCCTGAACTGAACTGAACCATGCATACAAACAAGGGCGTAGAGGAGGCGGGTAGCTCACTGAAAAACTCACATGTGGAGCGTTGCCTTTGTGGTGATCCGCACATTATGCGGTACTAATGTGTGCAATGTCCTCATTCATGTCTTGCCACGCGCAGTCATTCTTGTTTTCTGGCAATTATTTCGCCTGGGAAAATGGTTGCGCAGCTGGGACATTTCAGAGCTTCCAGCGGACTGCGTTTGTTCTCAATTTGCATCGCATTCACTTCCCTGACACTGCTTGCTACCCGGCCAGTATTCACATGGACCAGTGAGATTGCTGTTTCGCTTCCAGGTATATTTCTATGCAGTAATAAAATTGGGAAGGTTCGCGTGTTAGGATGGCCGTGCGTGGTGCCGGGTGTTTATTTCGTCACAGGCTTAGCACGTGCTGGCGCTTACGACGTTTTTCTTTTAGAGCGTAGCTTCTACTATTACGAGGTCATTCATATGTGCAAGCTAGGTACTTCATCTTCATACGCCATCTTCTGCGCCCCGCCACAGCTGCGCTGCAGGTTCGCCCCTTCGGCTCGCTGCCGGTCGAACCGCGAGTGACGTCATCCTCGCCGTCACGTGATCACCAGCTCCTCCGCCTCGCCGCTGGTTTATGCCGGTGCTCACGCCGCAACAAGACAGCTGCTAAGGGAGGGTTTAAAGCTGCTTAACCGCGGCTCGCTTCCTCAGTCTAACCACTTTGCGTGCCACGGACGAAAAGTCTAGCCTAACCTCGGCCTCGAATTCTGCAACGTCTATGAAGCAGTGGTATACGGCTTTGGACTTAATCTTCCACAAGGCTCTCGTCCAGGTTAGCTTGGCCGTAACCAATATCTGTCCAGTCTCAAACTACTTCACGGATCACGAGGACAATCTTCGCGGCAATCCAAGAATCACCCGAGCCAAACCATTACATTTACAATGGAAGGAAACGCCTTTATTATGACCCTGCGATTAATTTCTTGAAAAACCAGGCTTAAACCATGTGTAACAGAGCTAACGCTCGTCAACTAGGCTCAGCCAAATTAAACTTCACCGGATTTTCTTTGTTCTCACTGCCGTTTTTTGTTTCCTTCCACAAATCACATGCACTAATCGTTGCACTTCGCGTAGGTGGCCCCTCTGGCGGAATAACCCAACCCTTCGAAGCGGCTGTATTGGAGATGTATTTGCGTTGAGTCCCAGTGATGACAGCTTGGGAGCCAGCTCGTGTGCCAAACACAAAGAAGCGAAGCGGCCCACACAGAACACCGTAGACGTACGCGCGTCGGCGATTGCAGCGCCCTTTAATTACGCCAATGTCTTTCCGGACTACGCCCGTAAGAAAACAAAAATAGCGGAGACGTTGAGCAGGACCAGGTAAAAGCGCAAGGGAAGCGCGCATATGCGCACTTAGTTTTCAGATCTCAGCCACGCTATCGTTAAGGAAAAAGGGAGAGGGGGGAGCAAGGAAAAGGTCAGTGAGGGTGTATTCAAGCTACAGGAGCTTGGGATGGAGCACTACTGCCTTCGAATGGGGAGGGAAGCCGAAGCGGACGTCAAACGGCGAGCGGAAATGACGCTATCTCACGTAACGTGGTGCGTTGGCGGCCCGCCAAGGCCTCGAGGCCGGCTGTAAATGGTGGCTCGTCTCGTTTGGCGGCGACGGTGGTGGTGTGCGCAGTACGTTGGCGGCCTCGCAACATCCCTGTGCGCCTACCTAACTGCGGCCCCCGAGCATTTTTTTTTCGCTTTGTGAGAGAAGGGGTGGGCAACCAACTGGTCGGCCTTGGCGCCTTGGCGCCGGCCGTTCTGATGGGTGCGAACCAGGTTCAGTGCTGCTGCTTCTGCTGTCGCCACTGCTTTAATGCGTGTCTGGAACAGGTCCAGGGGTCAAATCTGAGGAAAAGACCTTGCGAGTGTGCGTGTCAGGGAGTCGCAAGAAAACGTACACCGTGTTGCGGTGGGGGTGCTGCGATAATTGGTATTAACTGGGCAAAGTAGATGGCCTAGGGAGATAGATAGATAGAGAGAGAGAGAGAACATTTATTTCTTGACCCTGGTGTGGGTCTTCACCTCAAGTCGATGAGTACGCCTTGTGTCTACGTTCACTTTCCGCGGCGATATGAAGCTGGACATCAGAACCGGTTGCTAGGCAACGACTGTTCAAGGCCATTCGTGACTACCGGCCACCGGCTACGCGACGAGGTGAAACCTGGCATAATGTTGCTTTCGCAAAAAAAAAAAAAAGCAGAAGCCTTTAATTCTCACGCTAGTATGTGCCGCTTGTGAGCTTGCGCATAAACGCAGGAAACATTCCCAATTCTAAATTCATCGCGAGGAAAAAAAAAATTATCCGTTGGTTTTACTCTACCCAAACTGGTTAGGACGTGCGAAGGAAGTACTATTTGGCATGTTTTTTAGTCGGCGGTTTAGCACTCAGAAAGTGGCAGAGCGATCTGAGCGCATTTGAAATTCCCAATGTAGCGGAAATTAGTTACGTAGCCCTCCACTGCGATAACTTTTTTACTCCCCCCCCCCCCCCCCCACCCCTGCTTTCCTTCCAACACTGCGCGACTCAGGTGTCCAATGAGAAGAGTGAACGATGCTGTGCCTTTTCTTCCTTACACACCAAATTAATAAAAATTTCAATTAACGCATTTTTCAAGGCGCCCATGTGTACTCTGTGTCCGACGCCAGTGAACGTTAACCCCCCCTCGCCCCCTTCTAGGTGGGTGAAATTTCCTGGGACCCTCCACTATGGCGTTTCTAATAATAATAATAATAATAATAATAATAATAATAATAATAATAATAATAATAATAATAATAATAATAATAATAATAATAATAATAATAATAATAATAATAATAATAATAATAATAGGTTCACAAGAAAGGAGAGGCACAGTATTTGTCACGTTCTGTAACCGTGCCGTAAAGGAAGTGGGGAAGGTGAGAGTGAAAGCGGAAAGAAAGGAAGCCTTATTCGCTTAGGGAAGTTAAGCCTTATAAATTACAAAGTCACTAAACGCAATATATCTTTAGTTGGTTTGTTTTTGGGGAAAGCTCAGTATCTGCCTCTCTCTTCGGTGAACGCCTACACAAAGCGGACTTACAAACGTCAGATGATATTGCCGGGATTTGAACCTCCGGATTAATGCTGTCGCACCAGTAGAACGCTGAAGAAGGCTCACTGTTATTCTGGCCATGATCCGGCTAATTAGCCGAATGAACTGGGCTCAGTCTTCGACGCGGCGGCAGCGTTTCGCTGCAGGCAAAAGAAAACAAAAAAAGAAAAGTGCCCGTGTACAGCGTGATGCCATTGCTCGTTAAAGATGCCCAAATCGCCTAAATTAATCCGGACCCTTAAACTCAATTCAAGTGGCAATTCAAAAGAATTGCCACTACTCATTAGTTTTTCAGAAGTAAAAGAGAGGTCCCCCGTGCTAGTCACCAGAACTAACGTTGCAGGCTGTTTTGAAAGGCTTGTATGTCACTGCTAGAGTTCCGGAACCGGAGGAATAAAACTGTCCATCTGAGTGTCCGAAGCCTTGCGTTATGGGAGGTATGTTGTGAAAGACAGAATAAAAGGGCTGCTGCGAGCTGTCGAAATTTTTCCCCCGAAAAGCACTGAGTACTTGTTCTCACTACTTGTTCTTAAAATTATTATTATTATTATTATTATTATTATTATTATTATTATTATTATTATTATTATTATTATTATTATTATTATTATTATTATTATTATTATTATTATTATTATTATTATTATTATTATTATTATTATTATTATTATTATTATTATTATTATTATTATTATGCTTTCCTTTGCTTTAAGCAACGTCAAAGTGAGAGAGCCTTTGATGGAGACGTAGTGGAGCAGGTGTCGGAAAGAGAACAATCTTAAAAATAACGTGACGCCAGCAGTACGTTCCAAAAACCCGTCAGAACATCTGCGAATAATTCAAATGAAAGAAAAAAACCACCAGACAGAATTGAAATACCCTCCAAAGTGTTTACTGGGGTCTGATATAGGAGATCTGTCTGAATATTGAATCCCAAGGCCAGACGCAGTCAAAAGCACTCGCATTAGAGACGATGGCAAACAGTGTTGAAGCACTTAAGAAACTGTCGCAACCTTGTCCGAAGCATCTTTTATTTGCTTTCGATCTCGACGTCCTGTTTGACGCCTCGCATATTACGAATGGCACCCACAGGATCACCGAGCGTCGCTTTCTCTTAGGCATCACAAAGAGGATGTGCAGAGCGAGGAAACGAATGAAAGAATACAATCCACAGAAAGCAACGCACAATTTTGTGTTATGAATGGATACTGCCCAGCGTTTTTCATCCACTGATTACAGTCTTAAAGCGTATGCAACCAAGACACGCGGGAGAAGAGAGAGAAATTCGAAGGAACTTGAAGGAGTTGAACGAGATCTTTGATCTGTTATACTTTGTGCCGGAGTGGGGGCGTCGACAGATGGGAGACGAAAGAAGGAAGCAAAGAAATGTGGTGAATGACGCGCGTACCAAGTGTATGTGCAACAGTCATGGTCACAACTGGCAGCGGAATGTCTATGATTCACAAAAGTCAGAACAGCGCGTTTAATGTTGTGAAATGTGTCGTAGGCTGTCAACAGCCTCGGTGGAAGCCTCTATTCTGATAGGTCTAAATTTGTTTGTGTCCACTGCACTGAACAGTTCTTGTTGCCGTATTATGAAGGGGAGGTTCGGTTTGTTCGGTGATATACTCCATAGGAGCCTACGAATACACTCAGAGCCACATTTTATCGGCCGAGCCTGCTATCTGAATTGATATTTTCATCGATTTTCAGAAGCTTGAAGTCGCAGGGTGATTCGACAATGCCTTGCCGCGGTGGCACAGTGGTTAGAGCGTTAGACTGCTGTGTTCAAGTACGGAGGTTTGACCATGGCCACGCTTTTCATTGAGGGAAAACGCGATAGATAGATAGATGGATTAATTGAAAGAAAAAGCAGAGAGGGTGGCCGGAATAATTCAGATCTGGCCTGCTATTCTGCACTGGGGAAGGGGAGAAGAAAGAAGATCATGATGTGTGACGATGTGGGAGAAGGCATGCGCCCGTGTGCTGTGCGATGTCAGTGTACGTTAAAGAACACCATGCGGTCGAAATTAGCCGCCGTCCTCCACAACGGCATTCCACATAGTCGATATGGGATGTTAAACAAACCAACACTGAGGCTAAACTGCCGCGGTGAAACAGTGGTTGTTGCGCTCGCCAGCCGAGCCAGAGATTGCGATATCGAATCCCTTCTTGGGCGGCCACTTTTACGTGGAAGTGAAATGCAAAAGGTTCCAGGGAATTTAGGCTTTGCCTTATATTGAAGGGGTTGCATGCCTGACTGGTCACCTAAGCTCCACGCGTTCGATTACCATCTAATTTGCATAATTTCCTTCTCAGCTCAATTATTTGCTTTACAATCTTACATGATAGTTAAGTTTGAGCCGTATTGAAACCTTATATATATTCACAAATTTTCTGGCGTTTTGATAATTTGAGCACCATGAGACGTCATGACTGTTTTGACGAATCCTGATTTTTTCGAAACGCGTCACTACGCGCAGGGTTTACCGTTGAACACGACCCTTAAAACTATGGCGTTAAAATGTCCATGAACTGTGCGACGTTTGCACAGGCTGAAAAGCCTCGAGTCGTCGAAATTAACCCCCTATCTTTTCTTCCTTTCACTCTGTAGCTCTTTACTTCTATTCCTATAAGCGCACAGTTAACCGAGAGGACGATAATTACTTCGCCCTGAAGGACAAGGCGCTCGTGTATTGTTTTATATCAGCACGAGTTAAACAAACCGAGATGGTCGAAATTTCCAGAGTCCTCCATACGACATCCCTCACAGCTTGAGCTAGTTTGGGGCTTTAATTCCTGTGAACCAAAATTAACCACGTCGTATCTTATTAGCGAAGCATTCGCCTCTGCAAGTTTTTCTTGGAGTAGTTCAGTTTGCCCTGCAATTTGTAGCTGAAGAGCTTCCACGTCTCGCCACCCCGATCTGCTTCTCCACTGACTGCTTAGCAGCTCAGTGGAAACGCCCCGTAGACCCGTTATGTGCACGCAATAAACGTTGAAGGGAAAATAACTAGTTGGCGCAGGAATGCGTCAAATGCCTCCCCATTTCTCACCCGGGTGTCCGCGATGCCTAGGCATTCGTTTTAGTTTCGGAAATTGTTCGCGAGAAAGGAGCGCGACGGGAAGCTTTCTTTGTTTACACGTCGACTCGGAATGATGGATGACTCATGAGGAGGTATAGAGTCTGCGGCGCCGGGTGCGAGCCAGAATACCTACGAACAGTGGTGAGTGCTTAGCGCTGAATTGGCCATGTGAGGCTTTAAATGTTGATGTAACAGTTCCTACAGTGCGTCCGCGTTCAAGCACGATTGTACACGGGAGTGAAGAATACAGGTCGTCCTCAAAAGGACGAAAACACTCTGTCCACAACTGCGGGATGGTAAGCGAGTAATGAGGTTGAGCTTTAGCCTTCTGTTTTGATGACGCATACTCGATGCCATTAATTTGAGTACTGGTGTAGGCGGTGAAAAGTCTTTACTGCACAATAAAGCGACGTGCGGAGTCTCTAGTAGAGACCCACGTATTAGGTAGTGTCCCTAGTCTAGGGACCCCTTTGATCGAAGAAGTCTCCTGCTCGGGCAGTTACATTCGCAACCTCATTCCCCCCCCCCCCCCCCCCCCCCCCAAAGAATCTCTCAAACTGTCTCGCATTTAATGACTGGCAGAGTAATGTTGTCACTTATGATTTTCTCCTCGCGCTTCTGTACACTGCGATGGGACAGCACAAGCACTTGCTAGATTCTTAGATATGCACTTTGCATCAACGTACGGTAGAAACATCCACCGACTGTGGATTACGCTAAAAGAAGTTTTAGTTTGGTGGATATTTTACGCTCCCCCAGTTTTTCTGCGCCCCTTATGGGCCGTTCTTTTGGTAGCTGGCTCCGAACAAGAGCGCGTACCGCGCGGTTTTTATTAGCGACAATAAACTGGGCGCCCTACTTGTAGTTGGGGCCTCCCACATGGTCGTTTTCCTTGTCCTCTTTGTATTTACCCGCTGGTATACACTAGCGGGCAAATACTTTCGCGTGCCTACGGGCAGATAATTAGGCGGGTGGTAATTACGCTTGAATGAGCTTTATGCGCCTTTAATGAACGGCTTGGGGGAAGAACACTGCCTTGGTCGGGCATCGCTAATCTCTGCCGCCTGTTTGCGCACGAACCACCCTGAGAGCCCCGCCTGTGCACGAGCAAACAACGCTGCGTCGTTCTCAGTGTGTGGAAGTGGAGTCGAGACGCAGGACTGGAAAGCGGATGCTGGGCCTGACGCTAGAAGTTCATGCTGCGTTTTCGCACGCATGTTAGCGCTTATCGTGGCAGGCAGCTCTATTTGGATTGCGCGCATTGAGCTTGCGATACACATGACATGCATGATCGACCATGCACGATCGGTCACACAATGCCTTCGCTCTTTATGACTGTCCATGCTAAAGCCGCGTTTATAGAGTGGGCACGCATATGCAATTGCGGTAACTGTCGAGGCGCACGCAGGGGCAGATTTATGGACTTCTCTTGGACTAATACAGAGAGAGAGAGAGAGAGAGAGAGAGAGAGAGAGAGAGAGAGAGAGAGAGAGAGAGAGAAAGTTTATTTACTTTTACGTGAGGTATTTGGAGGGTCCTATTCACGGATTTCTCATCGCCGAAAAAAAAAAAAAAGAAAACGCGGGAGGGGGGGGGGGGGTCAGCCTACATGGCTGAAAAGCAGATACATTGGCCTGGAAACTTTTGGCCAAAGTTGTACTACTAAGTCAAATTCGGTGAGAACCTCTGTTTTGTTTCGAAGGGGCACTGTTGGGTGAGGCTTGAACGTCCTCGAGAACTTGTTCTCTATATGTGCCCATCTGTTAAGCAATCCACAGGCCGATGAAGACATCATAACCGTCGTCACTATTTAATGAAGCCCAATTGGGATAGCTGTTACCCGCCTTGTTTCACACATCTCAGACAGTCGTGCTGTCTGCGATTCCAGCGTCATTTCTTTGACAATCATGATAGCAATATTCAGACTACTTTGGTACTGTTCTTCGATAGGAAAAGTCACATGCGCAAGATAACAGCACATTTCAGTTTATCGGATAATCACCAAAATGAAGCAGCAGTCGTATGGTGCTATAGTTACAATTCATATAGTGAGAAATACATACGTAAACTACTGCTTTACGTGAAAAGCATACGTGAACTATGCTTTAGTCAACTGAAACTGTTAACTGTTGCATACCTGTAGCTATGTGGTAGCTGTTACGTAGGTGACAGTGATTAACTGTGCATAACTTTTACAAACTTCTTGCAACCCTGTATAACGGCCTCCTGGGCCCACGAAAAGCCCGCGACCAACTTCAACGTTCATTTAAATACGAACCTGAAGGTAGCCTCAAATATAGAGACGAAATTGTAATTGGAAACGTTCTGGCTGAAATACATCCGAATATATAAACTTGGACAAGACTTGCCAAGCGGAGGAGCTAACGTGTGGCGGTATGTTAGGGTAACGGAATTGTGTTGAAATAAAAGCGCCCAATGAAACGAAAGAGATAGGTGAGAAGACAAGACTAGGGAAATTCGCTTGGACCTATATATATTCTGGCGCAAGACATGCTTATCTAGAAAGATCAAGCGAATGTGCGCTTTTCTTCTGGCGGGTATCATTTGGCTGGTTATGATAATGTTAAAGAAGAATAGACAATAAGGAGAGCTTTATTTTCTCTTTCAGATGCCTGCGTGTACTGACTTGAGTGCCTTCGGTCGGTGCTATGTTTAGAGCTAGGTAATGGTGCCGAGGAATCCTCGAAATTCGATCAAGCAACGTATGTGTCTGGCTCCACCGAGCAGCACGGCAGAGGTGAGGGGGCGATCGGCGTCGATAAAACTTCGACAGGAACGCCTGAAGAGCGGGCGGCGGCGATGACGGCTTCGCTCGGCCTCCAAACCGCGGGGAACCGCAGCCTCAGCCGCAGACGCCGCTGCGTCGAACACAGGGAATTGGAATCTGGCACTTTCGCCTCGGTTGCAGCGGTGGGCAGGTCAGGGCGTGTCGGTAATCGAACTGATTGACCTGAATAATTTATGCGAGCACGCCACTGCGGTCGACGGGCCACGAGACACTGCCGCGCGGCGGCAGTCTGCCCTTCTCCATTCCCCGCCTCTTCGTCATTCCGACGTCGCCCTCGTGTTTTTGTTTCTATTATCTTCCAAAGCTGGTATTTTTTGTTTCTTTCTCGTGATTTGTTTCCTCTATCTCTTTTAGTCCAAGTTTCGGGGTCGACCGCTTTTTAAGAATTAGATAGCTTCGAGATTGAAGGAAGCCACCGCCAGAAGGCTTGTCTGAACAGGAATAAGGGAGTGCAGTGTTTGACGTTCCCTAACGGCCCTTTTCTTGCTCATTATTTAGGACAGTGATTATTGCGAAGTGACCGTGGCTACTGGAGGAAATTTAAAAACTCCGAAATCTTAAAGCGAGCCTGGAAAACTCTTTTTCAGGTTTTTGCGACGTTTGTTTTAAGCTCATCATTAGCCTGGTGGACCTGGTTCACTGTTCTTACCGTCAACAGAATAAAGTCCTATCAGTGGCCGGATATCGTATTCCCCCCCCCCCCCCCCCTCATACCAAAAAAAGGAAAAGAAAGAAAGGAACAGCGTCTTTGAGAGCGCATCGCCAAGGAGGAAGACAAAAAAAAAAAAAAAACTGGTTCGGTCACTGGCAGAACATCGTGAGAATTGCTCGAACATGCGTGTCATGTCATCCGTATCCCAGCAGATTCAAGTCCATCAACAAATCCCAAGCGGGAAAGGCATAGGGAAAGACAGACAACAGCGTCGGCGAGAAATAAGTAAGGGTCCCATAAATATACTTTTTGGCGCTGAGGTGGAAGAGCAGCTTTGCTTTGAAGTGGTCCTACTTTTATACTTGGACATCCGCGTAGTGTTCGTGAGCTTATTGTTGAACCGGTAGATCACAGCGGAAAAATTACAGGAACAGGAAACAAGGGAGTTGTAGAAGAAGACCGAAAAGGAAGTGAAAATATGGAAAACTATTTGGAGGAAGTTAGGTGGAGTAGTAGGAGATCAGGCAACAATGTAATTAAAGACATAAGCAAGTAAAAAAGTGGGTGAGCAAGACAGAAATGTGAAGGAGAGTCAGAAGATGCCAATGAAAAAAAAGTCAAGAATAAAAATAAAGGAGAAAAGAGGAAAAAGTAAGAAGGAGATAGCAAGAACAGCAAAGAGAAGGACAGATAAGAAGGCCACATTGATGATGCGGAGGAAAAACAACAGTGGGGAGCTGACAAGAGAAAAAGTGCGGAACCGGAAGACAGAAGGGGGTTGATAAACAGACATGGGTAAATAGAAGCCGAAGGCAAGGCTTGAAGAACAAAATGATTGTAGAAGAGAAACAAGAGAAAAAAAAAAAGATGCTGAATAAAAAAAGTACAGTTCTAGGAATTGTACTACACTAGCACTCTACCGCTAAGTTTAAATATTGCTTTACTTCATATTGTGAATTTCACTTCGTACAAGAAATGAATTCGCCAACCTTCGCCGCCTTTCGGATGACACGTTATGTTTTAGTACTATTTTCATTTGAATAGCATAGTGACTCATGGTGAGTCCACTCCTGAGCACCGCAGTGACACTCTATAAACATTCGTCGCTCCAAGGGAAGAGTAGCGCATAGTCACGATGCTGTTATAGTGCTGCAAATTACCTAATCTGGCACTAATGTGAGCCCACAGCGTAGTGCAGAGTACAACTCAATGGCTATTCCTCGCACGCTTGTTTGCATATATGAACATAATGTTATTCGAACGGCTGGAACTCTGTTGGAAAGTTTTGTGGTAATTAATAAGGAAATCGAAACGGCGCCAGGTCCGATTTGGTGATTTTTCAAGGTTATATTACTTTTATTTCTAAGTGCTGTATAAGAGACGATGCATATTTCCCGAGCAGAGATTCAGCTTCTTTCCTATCGCAAGATGCTCATTCTTTGCTTTTAGAGGGAGCCTCTCATCTGTCGAACAGCGCGAACAGGGCTCCGAGCCGTGAGTATTTGCGCTTGCATTTCGGGCTTCTCTGAAATTCTGTCTTCGTTCCGACTGCGTCGCCCTCTGTTTGCCGTCTCTAATGCTTTCCCAAGTTGTGAGGCTGTAAACGTTGTTTAGTTCATCCGATGCATACGTGCATTCTATACTCCCGTCGCTTGCTTGGACGCTTTCTTGGAAAGAGACAACAAAGAAGATGTGTTCCGGCAAGCACAACACTCCAGATACTGTTCCCGTATATAGTTTCTGAGCAGCCTTTAGACGTACCACGGTCGACGGGCGTCTCTGGAAGTCGCTGCTTTGCCGGCGATAGCGAGAACCCGCGGTCCCTTTGTGTGAAACGGGAAGCTTTCCGAAAAGGGAGCAGGGATGCGAATGCCCGAAAGAGTGCCACGCATGGACCGAGTGCCACGCATGGACCGGGCGCATCATCCCTAAGCTGTGAGAAGCCAAAAGGTGTTTAGCCCATCGAACGAAGAAAACAAGAAACAGAAAAATGGGCGCGATATAGGAGCCTCATGAGCCGACATCGAGTAGCGGGCAACAATGGGCGAGTCGTTTGTGTGTGTAGGGAAAATTTCGCGCGAGGTGAAGAAACGCGGCTGCCAAAATAAGAGAAAGGACGCAAAGGGTGGCAAGCTAGCACATATAAAACTTGACAACAGAACAATACTCGCAAAGATCAGAGCAACGCGTGACCTGCGGCTATAAAACGCGAGAGCCGAGGGTCCGGTGTCTCTTGTGAGTTTGGTTCTGAACGCCCCCCCCCCCCCCCCTCTCTCTCTCTCTCAAACCCTGGCTTCACAAAGGCTCCTTGGCTTTGCGCGTGAAGCGATCTACACTCGCGTCTGCGCTGTTATGTCACCGTTTCCTGCGCTTGCATTTCCTTCACGTTTACGACCAGTTTACACCCGAATGCCCGTTAGGCTTCCCTCGAGCGTGATCCCCCGCTCTTTATCTTGCGCTGTACTAAGACACTAGCGCCAAACGTGGTCAGCTTTACTTTGCTCCAACTCTAGCAGCGAAATTCATCATAAAAAATGTTCTCTTGAATTCTTCACACTTTTGAGAAAGCAGCTCTGTGCTGTTCGTTTTTGTCTTTTTGCCTCCTGTTCTCTCTTGTTTGTTCAGCTTTGACTGCGTGGCTCTGTGACAAATTGATTGCCAAAACGACTCGACTGGAGCGTCTGGGTGCTTTCGTGTCGCACTGTTATTTGCTCCTTGTTATTGAGAACTCGCTAGGAGTATAGAATTATATTCTTTTTTATATGCACAGAAAACTTCGTTTCATATCTTTGAAACGACATGCACCGGCATGTTGTTTGGATGTCCTGTATACATAAAATTCTCATTGAAGGAGAGCCGTAACGGCCGCCTTGTGTTCGAATCCATGTAGATAATATGGCGTGACGATTTCGAAGCAGATATAGTTTATTTATTACGCACAGCGACATTCTAGCAAATTTAGTTTTTTTCACGGCTTTAGACAGGCGCCCCGTGCTTGCGACTTGCACCACAGGATTACACGAGCCGCTTACACCTAGTGTATGGCGGTGAGGTCTTTTTCACGCTTGGCGTTGCAACATTGCAAAGGCTGCGCATTTTACGAATATCGGTGAATATGGTCCTACCGCGACGTTAAATCAATTCTGTTTATTAAACAAGTAAGAACACTGGACTTAATAGCGCATTCTCGTTCGTGCGTGAGTTTGTTAGAGTCTCTCTGTTTTTGTTTTCGCGTTTAAAAATCAGCGGTTACCGAGTCTTTCATTTATCTGCTACAATACCGGGCCACTAGCTATATTACATGAGTTGTTCGCGCGTGCACGATTTGCTTTTTAGTGTGAATTAGTTTTTTTATTGCATACAGAATGCGGGGTTTTAACTCCCCAAAGCGACGCAGTCTATGAGGAACGCATAATTGGAGGACAGTGGATTATATAGACCTTCTGTGCTTCATAAACATGCGCCGGCAGCTCACAAACACACGGAAGTTTTTGTATTTCATTCTCATTAAAATACGGCCGCCAAGACTGGGATCGATCTCGCGACTTTGGGTTCAAAAGGTGGACGCAAAGCTATTGAGTCAATGTGGTGGGATCATCAAGTATGTCGTTCGAAAGGGCACTGCGCAAAAACTAACTTTGAAAAATTGCAGAATTGCACTTAGCTTGCCTTAAGAGGTTAATGACGCAAACGACTTTCCTCCTTCTTCTCTTCTACCTCTTCTTCTGCCTCTATCTTGTGTATTTGTGTACTTGTTATGATTTCATTGCTTTCTTTTCTTTGGCTTCACAGTCAGCGACATTGGCACCTCAGGACTCCTTCTCTCGACATGCGAGAATGAAGGCCTAACTTCCCGAAAGGGAACGTTATGTCGACATCAGAACTTATTTCGACGTCTCGCTGACACATCTCGCAGAATTTCGAAGAATCTCGTGGACACATCTCGTGGATACATCTCGCAAAGGCGAGATATTCACCACAAGTCTAGATAGCCTTCGTCTTATATTAGTAGGCATATTATCACCGCTGATTACGCCCCTCTTCTTCATGCTTCAACTTTATTATCGTATTCGAATGACTACCTCGCTGACATCATGGTTGTTTTTGTCTTTGTTAAAGTTTAGATTTTCTAGCAGACGATTTACAGTGCAACCGGAAACAAAAGGAAATGTTGACGTCATAGGCATTGTGTTTTGTTTCAACTTCATATTGCTTGTCTATAGCCAAAACTGCACATTCGAACACATGAATCGGTAGGCGCCGAGTATTTGTGGTCACAATAACACTGTGCACTCATACCTTTGCTCACCAAAAAAAAATGTTTAAGATTTCTTATTGTCGTGCAGTTTCAAGAGCAACAGCTCATTGAAAAAATCATATGTACTACGTTTGTTCCCGGCTTTCTCTATTTCGTCGAAATATGTTTCCTTATTTTTTTTTCTCGGACTAGTACGAAACTGCAGCCATATCTACAAGATTAAAGTGTATTTAACCGCATGTAATATGTATTTGAATTTTATTAATTTCAGTCAAGAGTTCTTATAAATATATCCACCTGAATACTTATGTGATAATGGTGCTTGCTGTCCATATAAACATTTTTTTTTAAATATTGAATCCTGGTATGCTCATAGAAAAAGGAAACAGGGGGAAATGAATTTCCGTGCATGTCTCATTCTAGCCGATAGATTAAATATTGCGCTGATTTCATGTGAAAATATTATAGTGACGTCAGAGTTTTCAATGTTTTTATTTAAATATATGTTGTTCGCTTCAGCAAATGTCTGATGCTAAATGAAATGGAAACGCTTTTTTCCCCTTCAAGCCGATCCCTTTGATCTGCTGCACAGAGGGAAGACTCGGTGCCTTAATTGGAAGAGAAGAGCTTCATCTTATGTACATTATTTTCTGTTCTGTCCTAATAAAATCTTGTTTCGTTAAGCCTGCCTCGTTACATTAAGAAGCAAGCGCTAAAGAACTTTACGAACTTTTTACGTAAGCAGCTTGTGCTATAGGGAAATATAAAGCGCCAAAGGAGTATAAAATGCTATGGAAGCAAGACGATGAAAATTCACCCGCCACCAATTAGTATCGAACGGCGCTTACAAGCACTCAATAAAGGGCAGAGAAGGTGGAACTCAATAAAGGGCAGAGAAGATGGAGCTGCAGGGAATGTAGAAAGAGGGGTTATTTTTTTCGGGTGATGTACGCCCCGGGAGTAAAGGGTGATTTTTTTTTCTGGCAGTTTGGGAACTGAAGACCTGTCTAGAACTCTGTTGTTTTATTTGTTACCAACCACGGCCGTATTCTTCGTGCAAATAGCCGGATTCTCTGAGTGCGAGGGGTTTAAATTGTCATAAAAGTGACCACCATGTTCACGGTTCTTCTTCATGCGTACCGCATCCAGCGGTCTGACCGTCAATTATATTTGCTTGGTTAGTTCACGTTATATCATTACACAACGTCTGCGAAACAAGGAAGAGCTGCATCTCAAAATGCGTCTGCGTAACGCTAACGCATCATTTGCAAACAAACGAGAACTGCATGGCCTTTTGCCGCCGAAATGGCAACATCTATATCTGTAATTACTTTTGCCTTGGACGCTGTCTGCGTCCTTCAGTGGACTATTATTTCTATCTTGAGCTGTTCCATTTGTGACAAAGCCCACCTACCCGGCCCTTACAAACCCCGTCAGTCAACTATTTGTGTGTTCGGCTTTCTCGCAAAACGCCACTGACAGAGGCAAAGCCAGCTTGCCGTATTTTATCAGAGTGATTCACTTTCGCCTGTCGGGACCGTCCCGAGTTGGTGGGGCTGGTCGGTGCCGTCACAATTCGCTCCCAACGGGACGGGAGAGAGTGCACATACTACTGGGTGAAGAGGGGAGGGGTGAGCAGAAAAACAGAGACAAACCAACGTGAAGGGTTGTGAGGAGGCCATCGCAGCGTTACAAAAGGGACGGCATGAGCGAGAGTGATGGAGGGGTGGACGGGGAAGCATGCGATTGGTCGATCGATGCGTTGCCGATGCCTCTGGCTTATTTATAGCCCTCGAAACCCCACCTATACCGACGTTCAATCTCAGTGTAATGAAGTAAGAGAGGGCAAAAAGACAACAACAGCGGCCCAGCTAGGACAACGTGATCTGCGTGTGCCTTTTGTTATCCGAGTTCGATTAAGAGAAAGGGCGCGCTGCGACGAGTACGCACGGCAGACCTCTCCGGCTTGTTACCGGAACGCCGCCCAAGTTCGATCGGGTTCCGTCTTCGCGCTCAACTGTAGACGCCACCAGCGCCCATACGCGCATCCGCTGCGCGCAATAGATTGCTTTGGACCCAGGGCAACACTTTCCCCGCACGGGAAGGAGGCGTTCACTGCAAACAAGCGTTTATCTCCAAGACCTTCGCAAATTTAACGGTGCGAGTCGGAATGGCCTGTTTTAAAAATCAAGCCGAGCAGGCGCGATCGTCCGGTGTACCTCTACTGCGATGCCACTACGCTACCGCTACTGTCCCACTACGGAATGCTTGATAAGTGAAACGGCATTCTAACTTTTTTTGCCCTTTATCCTCTGCACAAGCAGGAGTAATCTACAGAGTAGCTTTAAGTAGTTCGCTATGCGCCGTATGATCCTTTGCTGACTGATCTCAAGGATTGCAATAAGTTTACTCTGCTCCATCACGCCCACTCACCTTCGGATTAGCATCCTGTCTTGCTGTGGGGCCTTTGTCTCGTCCATCTGTCACAGAGTCAGTGTCCTATCGTTTGGAATGAGGCGCCTTAGCGGACCGGTGTCGGTTAAAATCACTTCGGAGTCCTGCGCTGGCATGCCGATGCTGTGGCAGCGCATCGGTCATTCGCCGCGGAAACTCGATAGCGTGCAGCACACCTTGTCGGCGTCACACGTGCGTCCAACGGTTTCGCCTCCGACGAGAGGCCGGTGACGGCCTGGCTGTGCTCGCGTTAGAGCCAACATTTCAGCGCCTTTCTTTGGAGTGTCTTCCTTCTTCATCCTAACTACGAACGTAAAGGTAGTGTCTACTACTACAACCGAAACCAAACTAGAAACAAAACAAAAGTCGCGAGAAACGTCGCTTTTCTTCAACCCATCACGGGAGGCCGGAATCACCGAAATCTTGCCGCGATGTCGCTGTGTCTGGTTGCCGTATTGGTGCCGTAGCTTCCAGACCGGCCACCGCCCTTAGGGTGGACAGTTGCTGGCGGTTCTTCAACTTTTTCGGACACGCGCCCCGGTGCTCCCTGAGCCGGGAGTGCTATTGAGGATCCGAAACGGCGTGGTACATGCGCTGCCGGCGCCCAAGTTCTCGCCAAGCACGTCAGATGGAGCTAGTGCATACGTAGAGGGCGCCGCTGGCTCGCTTGTGTGTGGCTCCGTCTGTGGGTGCCAAGAGAAAACGGAACCGTGGCTCGGCACTGAGAGCCCGCGGGCCGCATCGCGTCGGAATGCACTGTTCATTCCGGGAAGTTCCTCCGCGGCCTCTCTGAAAGAATCTGGCTCCCACGAAACGTGGGTTTTGCGAAAAAAAAAAAAAAAAAAAGATCTCAGTGCCAATTTTCACCACCGGCGTTATCAGGGAGTATCAAAAAGCGCATTACCTTATACGATTGTGCTATACAACATAAGATGGAATTTCTAGTGAGTGAGCTGTTTCTGCAGTTTTCTATATTTTCTCTCTGGGAGTTTCGAACTGATATTTAGGAAGGGATGAAATATCCTAATTACAGCGGCTCTAAGATGCGGACATAGGAGGAAGACGAGATGGAGAAAGAGCTGACGGTTGCAGATTGCCTTTTGTCCCACTTCAATTATCGAGCACATGTCAGTTCTGTCTCGCAGCCTGTCCACCAGTGATTTGTAACGACGTTTCCACGTTGTCTGTGTTTAAAGATGGCTGGAGTTAAAACTCAACTGCTCGGCAAAGCCACATTGAAGAAGAAAAAGTCATGTTGTGTAATTACTATAGTAAAAGAGATCGCGGAATAATTAAAGAGTTCGAGAACCCGCTTATTTACATTCGTGAGTGTATTCAGTGGGTTTTTGTTTAGAATACGCCTTGCACATACACTGTTCTCTCATATACGCAGCGGTGAATAATATCCCGGGTTTACTAGGATCTCTTAGGTGGGCGTGGATTCGTGGATGTATATTCACTGCCTCGCATAAGGAAGGGAATTCGTGCTAATGTCTTCTAAATTTGCTCTCCCTGATATCCTTGGTGGTAGCAAGTATGTGGTTTGGGTGCACCTCGTATAAAATGGTCTATACACACTCTGTTAACTTTTTATAGACTGTATTGCCATCATTTAGATCTATTGTTTTTTTCTATGATTATCTTTAGACAAAAGTCTACAGCTGTCTTCATTTCCTTTTGTCTATAGAGAACTATTTATGGATTAAGGACTATAAAAAATAAAAAAAACTTACCATCTATTGACAGCCCTAAATTTGTAAATATATAGCCTATAGACAAGAGTCCAAGTTTCAATGGCCATAAGTCTACAGATAGTCTATAGGACTTATAGACAGAAGTATATAGACTATCTATGAACCGTCTAAAACAATTTTTGTAAGAGCAGACAAGGATTCTGTCTACATTAAGTGGAAGCGCGTACGCTCACCACGCACTCAGATGCAGCGAAGGTTTCTACGGGAGCAAGGAGGGAGTGAAATCAAGCTTCCGCTTCCTCATCCTCTTTTTAAGTGCTAACGAGCAAACTGCCAAATTTCGTGCTCTCTGTTTGAACTTCATCAGGACTCGTACATGTCCTCAGACCACTGCCCCGCTACTTTAGCCGCGAAACTAAAGCATGTCTATTGACGAAACGAAACTTCCGTCTTTCTTGTTCGTCTTTACATAATGTATGATTACTAAGGCTGCAAACTTGTACCGAATGAGTAGCGGAGGTCTGGGCTCTGTTCAAATCGTTACTCGAGGAAAAACACTGGTCCGGAAAGCGCTTATGTGCTTGAAAATTCTATGCAGGTGGTGCTAACTCACATTTCTGCCCGAGGAGGAGGCCGTCCGTAGTGTCGAGTAGAATTTTAATGGGGCGACCCAGTTCGTCGGAGTGTTGTATTAGAGCTAAGAAAGCTTTTATTTTTTAGTTGAAATATATGTCTCACATTTGAATGCTTATAGCAAGCGGTTTCCTTATTGGAGCTGCGGGGACAAACGCTGCGTAGAGAGAGAGAGAGAGAGAGAGAGAGAGAGAGAGAGAGAGAGAGAGAGAGAGAGAGAGAGAGAGAGAGAAACTGCTCCGAGAACTAGGACAGAGGCTTACGTTGACTTGTTTTGTAAGTCCACAGTTTGGAAACTATTGCGCATACTTTTCAGTGTATGCCTAAGGCCAGAGATCGACTGAATAATCAGTAATTGCAATATGATCTATCGTGGATACATTCATGTTGCTGTAACTGGTTAATATCAATGCATAGTTTTAAAACTAAGTTTCTGTCTTGTACCGCCATAGTTTGAATCGCTATACCACTCACTTCCTTATTAACTTTGGTATCAATCTTCACTCGAGAGACGCAACATGTAGCTTTAACGTTGATCTCACTGTAGCTTGGGCGGAATGCATCCTCGAAACTCTTAAATTAAATAGATTTTAAAACGCAAAGAAAAATCTATCGTACGCCAAATAGAATACAACTTGCACTTGATTACGCGTCTGCCGTCTGGTAACCTGGGTAAGCTTACCGCGCCAATATTTTTTTATTTATTTGAAAATACCTTAAAGGCCCATTAGGCATTGTGTAAGGGGGACATAAAATCTATACAGTGCAATATATACATAAAATGTAAGGAAACAGACAAAAAATACAAAGGTAATTAATATATGAACAAACAAAATAGTACGACGCGGAAATTATTATATCATTAAGAAAAAGAAATACGCGACACAGATCTCACCGAAGCCTTGCGAAACCATGCGGCATTATTGATATTTTCAGTTTACTTAATAGACACCAGCACTACAGCGTAAAAGCAAAACGGAGTTATACGATAACATATCGCCGTAAAATTTCCCTGCTTGTCATGCGTCCATAAATTACGTCACCATTTCCTTCCTTCATGATGGCTTATTTCAGTCATAACTAGCCATCTTTCCTACGACAGATTTCACTACGAACAATCTTTCATACGGCGCGCAATAATTGAATGCAATGCCTTATTATCAGATACTGCCACGGAATCTGACCCCACTACGTTTAGAGAAGTGGCACGCGCCAGCAGCCAACCACTACTTATGTCAGAACTTTACTGCTGTTCAATGCTCTGTCGCTTAGGAGTTTTTATAGTTTGTTTATTTATTGTTCTGATATACTCGCTTTCGCTTCCAGTTTCGATGTTTGCTATGGCCGGTCGTTTTTCTTATCATTTTTTCAAGATTGCACAACATTAACAGTTCATGCGGTTCTACCCCCCCCCCCCCCCCCTCCATCACACACACACACTTATTTCCGTGTAATACGCTTGTTTTTTTTTTTGTGCGTGTTGCGGGGGGGAGTAAGTTACGTCGATTTAGTTAACTTAGTATGTTCGATGGCCAAAATGACATCGAGAGTGCGTATAGCGTGAGGTAGTGTGACGTTCAAGGCAAATATTTCTTTTGAAATCATAAAAAAATTCGACATTCAGCTCTACTTTAGAACTCACATGTTGCGCGCAGATGTGTCAATCATATGAATCGGTAATACTCATGACAACTGCAACACCTGGCGTTCCTCAAGGTTCCGTACTAGGTTCTCTGCTCTTCCTAATTTATATTAACATTCTTTCTGATTCAAATGACTCACAAATAAAACTTTACGCGGATGATTGTGTATTATATCGACAAATATCTATCCCCTCAGATGTACTTGCTCTTCAGCCTGATCTTAATAACATCTCCACTTGGTGTCACACCTGGTCTATGAAACTAAAAGGTGGTAAGGGCAAAGTGATGAGAGTAACACTTACGTTTAACCATGTCTTCATGCGCCCATTTCCTCAATAACTCTCCTTTAACTTCTGTCTCTGATTATAAGTACCTTGGCGCACACATTACTAACAGCATATTATGGAAAACGCATGTTGACCATATTACTAATAACGCTAACCGAACGCTTGGTTTCCTTCGCCGCAATTTTTCCCTTGCTCCTGTGACCCTGAAAGTACTTCTTTATAAGTCTCTTGTGCGCCCGAAATTTGAGTATGCTTCATCTGTTTGGGATCCTCACACTAACTCATACAAGGCCTCGAATTCATTCAAAATCGCTCTGCTCGTTTCATTCTATTCTCGTTAGGCCAGTGTAACGCTTATGAAGAAAACATTAAGTCTTCCTGAGCTTTCTTTACGCAGTCGAATTTCTCGTTTATGTCTTTTTTACAAAATGTATTTCACCAATGTAAAGCTCAATCTATTTTTAGTACTCCTACTTATTTCTCATCCCACATGGACCCCAGATTCAAAGTTGGCGTGCCAAGCTGCACAACTAATCTTTATTTTGAATCCTTTGTTCCTATGATTAGCACGCACTGGAACCACCTTCCCGCCTCCGTCATGTCCATCACAGCACCAGACTGCTTCAAGTCTGCTGTATCTGAACACCTGCATTAACCTGCCCAGTACACCTGTATTGTTTGTTTTTGCTGTTTTGTTTTGTACTACCTATTCCTGTCTGTAACGCTGAACGGCCTTGAGAGTAAATAAATGATTTGAAATGAAACTGTTTATTACTGCAACGTTTCGGATATTAAACAACCACAACGGTTCGCTACGGACTCACTAAAGACGAAAGAAAACAAAATAAATAACGAAACAAAGCAATCTCGCAAAAAAAAAAAATGAAATTCGATTTACTGTGGTTCGGCAATTGCGCGTCAGGTGCGCTAGCGTTCAGATATTCACTTCGGTTTGATTTTCGCAACACACATAATCATTAACTTGGAGTTGTGAGCTATGGCAATATGTGAAATACCACTGGCATATCTCTCTCTCTCTCTCTCTCTCTCTCTCTCTCTCTCTCTCTCTATATATATATATATATATATATATATATATATATATATATATATATATATATATATATATATATATATATATAGAGAGAGAGAGAGTCTAAAGGAGTTATATATATATATATATATATATATATATATATATATATATATATATATATATATAGAGAGAGAGAGAGAGAGAGAGAGAGAGAGAGAGTTTAAAGGAGTTGACAGAGTACGAGTACAAGACAAACGTTGGAGACTTCTTTTATGTTTTTTGATGTTGGTATTTGACAAGAATTAATGATGTTGATTATCGGGATAAAGAATATTAAATGCAAAGCGGAAGGAAAAAAACAACGCCCCGATGGTGGAGTTGAATCCATGACCTCTGAATGTCGCGTCCAGTGCTCTTCCAACTGAGCCACAACGACGGCTGTAAGTCGTGGGTGCGACTCCCACCATCGGCGCGTTATTTTTCCTTCCGCTTTGCATTTAATATTCTTTATCCCGATAATCAACATAAGACTAATTCTTGTCAAATTCCAACATAAAAAAAAAACGTTAAAAAAGTCCCCAACGTTTGCCTTGTACTCGTAGACTGTCAACTCCTTTAAACTCTATAATAACGAGCCCCTCATTTCCCTTTCAATTGTGTATATATATATATAGTTTCGTTTGGCTAAGCCATAAGAACGTGCATGCATAGCCTGGGTGCAGCCCGTTTGATTTGAGAACCAAGGGCTCCGTTGTAACGATTCCCATCTCAAAGGTGCTGCTGAAGTTAGCAGCGCCTGCCAGTTCGGCTTCAGACAGACGTACGCCGGCGAAATCGGTGAATGGGCGCTCTAATGGCGCTGACTAATGCGCAAGTAAACAGCTAAGGTTCATGCTGGGGGTGTTATTCCACGCGTATGGTTAGTGGCGCAAAGCAAATAAGCCATTGCGTAAACATACCCTGGGAGGTACCACTTGTGCAGGCCCGGCTGCCTCCAGTGAGCAGGCGCAAACAGAAAGTCTGAGAGACGTCTCTGCACCCAACCAGACACTGCGGAGCTTTGTCTTTTCCACTCTTTCATGCGAAGTTTGGTGTACTTCACGGTGAACTCGAACATAAGGGTCACTTTTCTTAGTCCAATTTAGCCCACAGGTCCCCAGGACGACAGGTTACGCGCGTAGGTCTTCAAGCAGTGCTTCGTCATCAACAAGAACGAGCTCAGGGTTTCGGAGACAGGAGTAAATTGGTATGTTCGACGCACTCCGGGCATTTAATCATCGAGGAAGGAATTATTGCACTACAGATTATTGCCTAACGCGCACAGCGTCCTTTTCACAGTGGCTGAAGAAGTGGTTACTAACAGCGCAGAAATAAACGTCTTGAGGTATCACAAATCTGATGAGACTTCTTGTAACAATAATAAGCATTAAAACGTACAAACTACTCAATCAGTAGCCAAGAAGGATCAACGCAGGTCTTTCAGTGGTTTTTAAGTTCTCGTTAGCAGCTGTTGAGGCAGTCAGGTAAGCAAGACGTCGTAACAACTTGCCACTTCCGCCCAAGAACGCCTCCAGCCTCCGAAGTACACAAGATCTAGTAGAACTGACACGGTACTGACTTCGAGAGTTGTCTTCACTTGAAGAACACAAGATCCACCCAACTTGTTTAGAACACCCCACAGCCATAGACACTGCACAGCGAGCACAAAACTTTCTGTGAGTGGTCGCGCGATTATTCGGCGGGGGCTTTTATAACTACCGTGTAGCTCTGACCCGGGCCAATCAGCTGACTACAGGAAGTGGGCTTCACCTCCCTCCTTCATCGCACAGCCTGCCCTCTCCCCGAACCCTTGGCCAACTCCCGGCCCCCCGGACTCCTGTGGCACGAGAAGAATGTGCCTTCGGTCCTGCTAAGATTTCTGAGTATGAGTGCTAATCTCGCGCACCGCGCGGGGCGACAACCACCTTCGCTGGCAACGCGGGGGAGACCACTCCTCAGGGGGAAGCCGCAGGTCGGGGGACCCCCTCCCCGTGTGTCATTCTCCGCTCTTCTTGTTGCTGCTGTTGTATTTGTTGCACGTTTTCTGTTTGGTTGTTGTTGGTGGTGCTCTTGCGCACTCCTCTATTAGCGGTGCTCTTCTTCGCGCTCGCACGCGGCGCCTCTTCGGCCAACGCCTCGCCGGAGCCAGCTGCTCGCGCGGCGCCGATGGGTTCGGCGAAGGCAGCGGCCGAGTGGGCGTACCGTTGATCGCCTGCCAGGGAATGCGACCCTAGCCGCGAAGCCGCGCGTGTTTCCACGGTGGCTTTGGAGAGATCGCTATCGTTCGCGCATAACGGAACAAGCTGGCAGAACGGTGTCAGCGCATTGAATAAACAAAAGCAATAAATAACGCGCATTTCGTGATTAAGTGGCCATGCCAAATGTGTTCCCTACACGATGTTCGGTGGTGACTGTACGGATGGCAACTTCAAGGTTGACTCAGCGTTGTCGCTTAGCGACTGCGAACAGTGGCCGCGGAAGGCGATATTTGTTTTTTAGAATTTTCGCCGCGTTGGACACGCTATAGCCATTTTTCAGAGGTGTTAGATACTGGCATTTAAATGTGGGTTATTTTAATCGCAACAAATACGGTTTCAAACTTTATGAGCGCTGCGAATAGGATGAACTGAACGATACATTTGAAACGTTGAAGATAATGCCTCTTGTCCTTCCCTAAAAAAAAAAAAAAAAAAAAAAAAAAAAAAAAAAAAAAAAAAAAAGAAAAAAAAAACAATTACATTCGGGTACCAAGAGCTACTTAATATTTCCTGTGTTCTTGAATACGAAATGCAACCTTGGAGGTACTCGTCACTACTACTCACGCGCTTGGAAGTGGTTAGCATAATTCGCAACCTCCTTCGGCGCCCTGATCTGAACCTCGGGGCTCGATTCGCTTTAAGTGTGCGTCCTTAAATAGCTCTCGTTGCCAAAAAAAGACGCATCGTAAGCTGGAAATAGTTCCCGTGCAGTAGTGTTCCACTACAAATAGAATGTCAGGTCGCGCCTTCTAAAAGCGGGACTACACTGTCCCCTTTCTCCTCGCCCACGCGCTCGCCTTCTGGCAAATGTGACGGCGTGGACAGATCCCGTGCTAAACGACCGTTTCACGGTGACTTCTACGGACGGATTTCGCAGCTTTTGCCGCGTGACATGAATACATTGGAGGGTGTCCGCAGTAGCGATAGCTTACTGGCAGTGCGATGTTCTGATGCTGACCCATGCATAGAGACCATGCAGACTTTCTGAAAGGAAAAAAGAGACGCCACCGTCTTTCCGATTTTCTTACAGAGTACTCCTTTCACCTTGCGGACGCCGGGTAGAGGAAGACGTATTTGGATTTGCTGTAGTGTATGGCCGGAAATACGGATTCGGTTCCTGAGTCAAGATGGCGCCCTAATTCTCTTGCTTTCGCAGGTTAAACTCTTCAGATTGAGTGCGCTTCCTGATCTTTTAATTTATTAGCAGTGCAAGCTTTACATAGGGCTCATATGAACATTATTAAAGTATTTCTTGGATGTTTACATGGAAAAAGCTCGCACTTTTACGACAGAGTCAATTTTTCTCCCGCCAAACACTAGCAGCTCAGCGGAGACGAAGTGAGATTAGTACCGCATGTACAAAGTCGCGGTGCTCTTTGAGGGACCCTCATTGCTAAAATTTATCTGAATACGTTCGCAGCACAAATGTTTTAAAAAGCTAGAAAACTAGAATGGCCTCAAATCAGGGAAGGGCGGCGAACGGAGTCTCAGCAGAACTTCCCTTTTTTATACACGTGTGCCCGACAAACGACCAGTCTTATACGCACTGGCGGTAATACAACGTGAGCTAATTCAAAACTGATATAATTATCGGGAAAGAAAACAAAAAACGCGCGTTCCGTCTTTTTTTTTTTTTCTTCTCCGCTTTGTCTAAAAAGCTTATTAATCAAAAGGTAATGCGCTTCCATTAGACTTGCACTTCGACTTAAGACGGCCACTTTATAGCGTGTTATCTTCGAGTGTCTTATGGAGAGTACATGGATGATAATTCTTTTTGGCGTTTATAATAAAATTAGCAGGAAGAGCGTGTGAGTCCTTTTACAGAGTGTACGAGGCCTCATTTTTTTGTATGGGGTAACGAGTTCATCCACTTTGCTATTATGCGTATAGGCATGTTCGCGAGCGTATTAATATTCAAGAGCAAGCTGATCAAGTCCGGTCGGGCAGCGGCACGAACCAATTTACGTTGTACGGAATTCTTAGAGACAACGACATTTTCGTGTTCAAAGCCAGTGTTCCCTTTACAAAAGCCACCCTTAGAAGCGCAGTTGTCTTTCCCTTTTCAATAAAGTGGTAACAATATAAGCAATATGATTATCAAGCTCGATTTTAGGCTGAGCTACCCTGCCCAGGTCTGGTAAACTATGAACTGCGTTGTTTTCGCACGATTCCGTCCAGATAATAGTTACCGTTGGTTTGCGCCGCATTACACGGGTTCAGGTGTTGCTCTGAACGGCGTGTTGCGGGTGGCAGTCACGCTACGCATTTCTGTTCTAACCAGTAAGTCATGCGCTATCGCGTAAACTAAGAAAGGCTCAGAATTTATCGACCGAATGCCATTGTTTTTTGTGAGTGCAATTTTTGTGTTCAAGACAATGATGTAGAGAAGATGCAACGTGCAACCGCAATGGGCAATTTATTGCTGCCCTTAAGAAACTGTCACAGCGGCCGCGACTGCTGTTATTTTTTGTTCTAAATAAAGACAGCTAGCAGAGAAACTCGTCCGCAGACCGATATTCAAAGGCACATACAAAAACCTAAGTAGGGTCCTTCTGCGCATTATTCGTTTTCCCTTTTTATTTTATTTGATTTTTCGACCAGCTATTCGGAAATGCTCGTGAAAATAACTTCCGATTGCCCTTCTTCCTACTCTGTTACCTTCTGTAAGTGCGAGTCTCTCGCCATGTCGCTCTTTCATAAAAAAACAAAACAAAAACAAACAAACAAACAAATGTCACCGATATAATTGACAGGCATGCGCAGTATATGCTCACCATGGCGATTGAGCGACTATGACTCAATGCTATTGAGCATAAGGTCTTCGTCAGGGCGCAACTCGAAAACGTGTATTAAAATTTTGCCGAAAATAAAAGGGTCTCGGGTAAAGTTTTCCGGCGACTTTCACAGCGAGCGGACCTGCGTTGCTAAAGGCAGCGTTAGGACGCAGAACGTATCAGAAATATTCTGCACAAGCAGTTGATAAACGTAACATAAGGCAAGGAGGCGAAACCCACGGAAACACGGTCGCCGCTTCGGCGAACTCGAGCGCTATGAGCCAGAACAGCTGATTCACGCGACGCGAGCAGCGTCCAGCTTGCCGGTTCTTTTCCGCGGAGCCCTATCTGTGTACCGTTGCGCCCAGTGACGACTCGTCGTACAGCGGACTCGTAGGAAGGGCGCCTCGGGTTGGCGCCCCTTGGAGCCTTTCCAAAGGCCTGTCAAAGGCGTCCTTTTCCGCTATCTATTTTATTTATTTTGCCTTTTTTTCGCCGTGGTCTTCCCACGCCAGGGCTTCTGTGTTTTTACTGATTCGCGCTTCCGGTGCGATCTCGTGTATTGGCAGCAGCTTTGGAAACCCCAGGTGAGAAACGGTGCCTGCTCGCTTCCGCTCGGTCCTCTTTTTGTTTTCTTTCTTTTTGTTTTCAATGGTGAGTTTTGAAGTTTTTTTTCTTTGCGTTTCGGTTTTGGCAGAAAATTCCCAAAACACGCAGCCTCCTTTGAAGCGTGCCGAGTTTCTTGTGCGTAGTTCCGGCTGAGTCCTTGAGTCTGGTGGAAATCGAGTGCTGTCGTTTAATTTTTTTTTCTATGCAAGTCACGACTGTCTTGACCTAACTTCAATATGCTCGCATGCTGCTTCTGGCTCCGGACAAGTGCCTACACTTGTCTAGGTTCGTTTACACGAGTCAGCCGATCAAGCCAGTCGTGATTTCTTCGACTGATCGAATGAGTGACTGTCTGAAAAACTTTAAAATGAGTTATAAAGGAGGGGGACGTGTGAATGGAGTCCCTAGGCCGGAACTTCGGCGGCTGCCGCTGCTATCCGTGTGCGTGTCACAAGGGCTGTTTGCACCTCTAGTCCGGAGCTGGATAGGGCAGCCTCCCACCCCTCTATAGTTAGCACTACGTTTGGGTATCAGGTGTGGGCAGGCCCATGTCAGCGTCAAGGAGGGAAGCGTCACCAATTGCTGGTATAGAACGAGACCAATCTCGTGTAACTTCGTTTTGCTCTCAATTAAGAGTGGAATTCCGTACTAACTTCTACCGACGCACGTGCCATCAATCAGCCTTTATATCGCTGATGAAGGGTGCCATGTTCGGCGTGCGGGCTGCTCCCGTCAACCAGAATAATTAATGACGTCAGAGACACTCCGTCGTGCCTACACGTTATTAATATGCAAGTCATTTGAGAGATGCTGGAACTCTCTAGGGTTTCTTTCTGGATGCCCTCTGCTCCTCTGCATTCAGAAAGTTACTGCACAAAGGTAAGAGAAAGCTTTCTGATTTTCGCATGGCGTGACGTAGAAAGGCCGCCTGTCTCGCACCAACTCAGAAGTCCTTCCGTGCACTTTCAGCTAGGATCGAATATTGACATGGCGAAAGCGAAGTAACGTGTTTAGAGCATTGGGGCCACACATTTCTGCGTATAGAACTCGCCTCTACTCACATTCGTCCACGAAAAAGGGTAAAAAACACAGTTTTTTCTTCTTTTTTAACTCTCTTTATTAAACAAAGTTATCAAAAAATGTACCTTACCCGTTTGTAACTTGCACATTTGCAGTTGCTCGTGCCCTCGAACGACCATAGCACGTTATAGCGTGGTGTAAATGTCGAAAGCTATGGAGGATAGCAGGAATTTGAAATATACGCTCGAAACACAAACAACCCTATAATGGAGTAAAATGGGAATAGCATGTCCTCTAGCACATTCCCCTGTAGGAGCACGGTACTCTCCAAGCCCTCGGGTATAATTTTCACCACTAACTATACGGAATGCTATACCTTGACAACAGAAGCATATTTCCTTCTCAAATAATATTTTTTTCATGTCGTTAGCGATGAAAGGCTTTTAATCACTGCGCCAGATATTTTGACGTTTGACGTTAGAAGACACAGAAACCTAATCTAAAATATTCATAATTGCTACAAATACGCCTATTCTCTGAAAATCTGCCTCAGGAGTCGGGTAGCACTCCCTGATTTTGATAGGGAGTGTGCTAGAGGACAAGTTCCTCCCTTTTTACACCCTTATAGGCTCGTTCATGCTTATAGTCTTGAATTCGGAAAGCGTTGTCATGAGCGGCTATTTAAGGGAGTGTTTAGGAAGGAAAGAATAAAAAAAAAAAAAGAAATGAACGAAAAGAAGAAATGAGAGCAAGAAAGCAATGAATAAAAAAGGAAGAAGACAAGAAAGCCACGTAAGCAAAGGGCACAACAACAACAACGTTGGTTCCCAGCGGTACACCCCCCAGCGTCTTACTCCCGTCACTTTTCTCATACATGTGTCAGGCGATCATTGACCTTGTCGGCCCCGCTCGGCGAGAGAGAGAGAGAGAGAGAGAGAGAGAGAGAGAGAGAGAGAGAGAGAGAGAGAGAGAGAGAGAGAGAGAGAGGTGAAATACGGTAGGCTGATATTGTTCAGCAAGAATTCAGACAAGACATCTTTGACACGCTTCCTGTCGTCCACACTGTTCTGATGTTTCGCATTTCATGCGGTGGCGTCACTGTCGTTTCTTACCATTACATCTCTTTCCTTTTTCATTCACTCTTGCGGGAGCAGTGAGTGCATCTTGCGACGAGACGATTCGGTGTCTGGTTGGGCGCGACCTGAGAGGCAAAAAACTTGACGCGGCTAATGGCGTCTCTTCGGTGTCGCGCAATCGTGGGAAGCGCGTTTAGCTGAAAACGTTAGCTTATGTGAATGTTATAGAAGACGGGACGAGAAACGACAAAAAAATAAAAGCTTCGTGCAAATCTTCTTTTCTTCGCTGCCCGTGGCAAAATTCGTCGCGTATTTGGAAGGGTCGAGTATAATGTAAGTGGGGAGGCCTTGGGATGGTGATCGATCATGTGGGGATTGATTCCCTCTCGAGTTCAACGTCCTTGTAAGCAAATGTGTCCCGCGTTAGCGATCGTGAAGCACAGCGCTCGCGCGCCGGTTGGAGCACATAAGTTATGCAGTACTCTCATGAATGCGGTCTTCTTCTGCAGCTGCCGACACCAGCGCTGGTGCCGCAATGGAAATCCCATTGGTGGGTTCCCGCTTTTTAAGTGAGCTCCGAGGTTTCAAGAGGGCGAAGTAATTCCACATGCACGCATGCCTGAGCGTCTTTTGCGTGCGTCGGGGCCAAGATTGAACATCTACGGAAAAATCAATGAAGTTTTCAGTTTTGGCGTTTACTTTTTCTTGCAAATAGTGAGTTGAAGACTGCACGTGATTGATAGTTCCTAAAATTACTCCTCTTGCCCTTTCTCGATGTCTTTTTTTTTATTGATATTTAGGGAAGGAGTACGCCTTATGACGAATAATTCTTAGTCTTCTGTGACGAAATAGGGAAAATTTGGTCAGACCGTATAGTTTAAGGTAATCTAACGAAGGAATGATGACACTACACTTTCGAATTGGAGGTACGAGAGGGGGACGCATATACCTGATACTAGAAAGAAAATGTATAGTATAGTGAATCCAACTATATAATATTTCGGTTTCATAGACTTTTTATTTTGCCACGCCACAGCTTGCGCACGAGCTTGATGGGGGGACGGTGTCTGTCTTACACGATATTAAGCAATATTTATCACCATGTTCAGTCACAGTTTTTTTCCAGAGCAGATATAATAACGAACTGTTTACTGCACTTCCTCATGGCTCATATAATTAAAAAAAGTTTTTGTTGAGGAAATAATGGG
This sequence comes from Amblyomma maculatum, assembly GCF_055883805.1. NCBI lineage: Eukaryota > Metazoa > Arthropoda > Arachnida > Ixodida > Ixodidae > Amblyomma > Amblyomma maculatum. Next base: position 58,004,476 of record NC_139345.1, on the reverse strand, counting down.
CAATTTTTCTAATACCCTTCTACAGTAACCTTATGCCGTTAGTAGTTTGTGCGTAATCAGCCCCGCCGCGGTGGTGCAGTGGTTAGGGCTCTCGACTGCCGTGCCCAAGGCTGTGGGATCGAATGCCGGCCGCGGCGGCCCTTTTTCACGAAGGCGAGAAACCAGGCGCCAGTGTGCTGTGCGATGTCAGTGCACGTTAAAGAACCCCAGTGGTCCGAATTTCCGGAGCCCTCCACTGCGGCGTCTCTGATAGCCTGAGTAGCTTTGAGACTTTGAACCCCATAAACCAAACTTCGTGCGGAAGCCATTTTCATTGGGTACTGCGTGATACTGCCGAGACGTGGAGTCTGGGAAGCTGTCAGTAAGTATCTACTTTTGCTGCCTACCCTTAGAGCATGCAAGGTCCGTAACGACACGTTAAGTCTGTCAAAAGGTTTTGAATTGAAGTACTCTAATAAGAGCACCTTGGTAATACCATACATTTCACCTCTTGTTCATCATGAAGCTTTTCACAGCCGAAGAGTAACGTAAAAAGAACGGTTGTAGGCCAGCTGGTGGGACATGGTAAGGAACAACACCTCAGAAAAGATAGGGTAGAGAGGCAATGTGACAACACAGGGTGGTACTGACAACTAACGTTCATTTAAGAGACACCTGACTTATACGGATCAGACGAGTGTAATCTGCCATCATATAAGCCAAGTGTGTCTTCAGTAAATGTTAGTTGTTAGTACCGCCCTGCGTTGCATTCTTGCCATTATGTATTTTCGGCGGTGTCGCTCCTTAGCTAAACGGGGAAATAACAGCTCGAAACAAGCGAGGACGAAGAAACACGTGAACACAGGACAGGCGCTTCCTTCATCCTCGTTTGTTTCGCGCTGTTCTTTCACCATTTAGCTATGAACCAACCAGCCCGGACAAAAGTCTTGTTGTTCCTTAGCACGAAGAGTGCTTTGGGCCGTAAAGATGTTAAACATATCTAGAGTCTTGTCTGCCTATGGAAGTATCAGATTTTCAAGAATTCTATGTTAAACCTCTATGCTCGTGATACCTTCAATTAAATGAAGGAGACCGACTCCAAGAGCAGAGAATCGGCCCCATGCCGTAACGTCCCCGCTTCTATGGTTGAATGAAGGAAATTGATAATGTCCTCTAGGGCTTTTTGAGTGACCTATACAACGAACACCATTGTTTCTACACAAAAAGAACTTCGAATAATTTGACAGACAAAATCACTTTTTTCGTTGATAACCTATCCACATCAAGTGTTCTTTTGTCTATATCGTCTTGGAAGCAAATAACTTTTCACATGTATACTGACTTTGACCTGGGCAGATGCAGTATGTTGAGCTGAAAGGCTTCGTAAGTTTGTGGTCCGAGCAGTTCATGTCGCCTTGGCAGCTTCGCCAATTCAGGAGCACAAATACCTGAAGAGTCTTAGTAGTTATGTCCTTTGATAGCTTTGGAAAGCTTCAATTTACTGTAAACGTGACTGAATAAGAACACGATAAGCTTAAGTGATTTGTTCACGTCTATCTCGCTCCTTCTTGTTCATATAGGGCGCATCTTGCTCTTATTCAAGTGTACGACCGCCTGTTCGTGCGTCCTTCTAGCGAGCGTTTTACCAATGAGACATCTTTTCGTATTGCATGAAGTTGGCGATACTGAAGGCGATAGGCGTAGGACAGCCCATAGCCAGAGGTGTTGCCGCCATTCTGTATTTTCGGATGACAAAGTTATCGGTTACAATGTATCTGTTAATCACATGGACGAAAACAAAAAGGGAATGGGTGAGATGCGAAACCATAGTCTATGTTATCGTCATTTCTGGTTAGCTGCAGTGCAATTAACAGCAAGTATCGGGCGTTGTAGCGGTATACAGCAATACAAGTAATAGGGGAAACTAGAGCAAGAAATAAAGGCAGACAGTGTTAATGGGAATCGCCGCGGCGAATAGACTGGGGGATATACACCCATTCATTATGCGGGAATTGCTTCTGAGAACCACATAGAACCATCTGAGAACCATCATGTCTGTTATCTGCAGCCCCGCTCAACTAAAATAAACAGAGCAATCTCCCGTGACCTAAGGTAACACTTTCCACATACTTCGTAGTAGCTTCTAAGCGGTTCCCGTGTCGTACATGCTGGTGCCAACAGCAGCGGGGGAGGAAAGGGAAGCATGCAGCAACCCTATATTATACGATTATACCGCTAGCTTGTCAGCTGTCGTGCGAGCTCGTTATCGAGAGGGGAGACCTTACGAAAGGAGTGAGATGGAGGAAGACGTAACGAGCGGAGCAAAGAGTGGAAGCCAGACTGCTGGCCATGGCCATGGACGCACTATTCTTGCTTCTTTATCGCTTCGCTAAAGGGAGAAGGCCACGCCTCGCTGAGTAGCTTGGGCAGACACCGAGAGGGGCAAAAGTTGGGCGGAGTGTGCTTGAGAAGGGATCTGGGAAGTGTACACTATAGTCGTCGGTTTCTGGAGTTTCGCATCGCCCACTCGTCAGTAAGGGACGTGGTTCGGCGAAAGTTGAACAACACCGCCGCCGTCAAGAAAAAGGGAGGACGATGATCGCTCATAGAGGAAGACGCTCCGACGTGGAGGCGGGATGAGGGTGGAGGTGCAGTGTGGTTATGCCGCCGGCTCTGTGAGGTCCCGGGAACTCCCCACCATCACCAAGAAAATGTGTGTGCGCGTTCGTGTGGACTTGTGTCGCGATCGATGCAGGATCAGAGGGGGAGGTGGAGACGCGGAACGGTGGGGGAGGCCACAGTGACTCGAGAAGCATTGATTAATTATCGATTTGCCCGCGGGTGGGTCGCCTCGGAAATGAGCGATCTTGGCTGAAGCGCCGCGCTGGCCTTTTGCTGACTGCTGCTGACTGCTGCTGCCGCCTCTACCACGGTGGCGTCACGTCTCTCTCTCTCTCTCTGTCTTCACCTATATCATTGCCCTTTTTTGTTTTGCTCTTCCTCATTTGGGTGTTGATGTGCTGAGCGCGCTTCTTCGGCGGGCCGCTATCTGCGCGCCGCTTTCCCTTTTTTCTTTCTCTCGGCGGTTCCTCCTCTATTTAGGTGGAGTTTTATACTTTTACACTTGTTTCTCCTGTCATCACCGTTCGGCCGCTGCTGCCGCGGGGCCGCAGGTGAGAGATTAAGCTTGGCCCTCCCGAGGCGATAATTCGAGGAAGTTGGTCGCTCGGACCGCGGGCCCTCCCGACTGTCGGTACTTAGGGAAAGCCGAAGTAGTGCTCCCTCCCCGCCGTTCACCGTTTATCGCTGCTCTGCCCACACTTGTTTATCTTTTGTGGCTCTAGGGTTTGAGGATTATGTGTTTAACTTTCTCCTTTGTTGCCCGTTGACCTTTAGTGGGGCTCCAATAATGTTGTCTTGTTCTTTTCGTTTCGGTTACTTTCTTTGCTCGCGTAGTCACGCAGTGCAGGACCGGGCAATGATTTGTTTGTTCGCGTGGAAGACGATGTGAGAGCCAATGCCCCTGAGTGCATTTACTTTGGTGTTGTCTGTGCCTGGGTAAAAGAAAACAGTTTGATAGCTGTGCTTGGTGAATTAAGAGAGTTGGTAAATACGCGAGAGGAAGATACGTATTTATTGAGCCATATATAGCACAAAGCGGATCTCGCGATCATGAGTCGCACTTTTTGAGTGAAAGGTATACGTGCAGCACGTTTTCTGAGTCAGAAGTCAACGTATCGGGAGAGGCGCCAGCAAGAGGAGATGACATCGGTCTGAACTTTATAAAATTGTTCATTACGGGAACACTGGAGGCTGCGCGATTTGGATTGAGCGAAAGATCAAGTAACTGAAGCGGGTGCCGGGGGGGAGGCTCGATTACTTACGCAATGCGTGTATTTGGTAGTTTACTTGTTAAAGAGACGTAAACCATTGGCAAGAAGGCAGCTCTTTCTCATATCAGCTTTGCGAAGACATGAAGACATTGGCAGCAGTCTCCAAAGCCAAAATGCGGCGCTCGGGTTGATTTTAATGCTAAATATTCTTTGTATTCACAATAACCATGACGTGTGCTGGCTTTATTAATTTTCTTTCCGATATCTTTAATGTCACAGACGTAAATGGCTCGCTGGTGACGAGTTTGCGTCAGCGGGCGCTCATATGTTGCCCTCTCTTCAGTTGTAATTGTCATCTGTGATGGGGCGTTTAAATGCTGCACAGTCATTTGCACACAGGAGTCTCACGCACCCCATTTTGTGCGAACTTGAGAGCGAAGACATGATGCGCGTGTTAACCCATAGACATATCATACAATTCGTACAGTTGCGAACTCGCTTTTCACCTATGTGCAAATATCCAGGTATAGAGGCTCGAAAGAGCATCTGCTATGTAAACCAGGGTACAGTTATCTGTGAAACATCTCCAATCAGAAGTTTTTGCTGTAAAAGCGTCGACGTTGCGTAGCACCCTTGGCTTCTCGTTCTGGGGTGAAAATGAGCTGGTTGGTTTAAGTCTACTAACGGGCCCCATGTAGCCTATGAAGAAGGAGAGGTGCCGAGACGGTTTCGAAGCGTGATGACCTTTAAAAACAGTTCTCATTAAAAATGCCTGACAGTTTACTGTAGTTATTATACTAAACAAGTCATGGCTACTGTGTAAAATTGTTTAGTGTTCAGGCCTAGGCGAGCACAAGAAATGTGTAGTATCAGCTAGGGAAGTTGAATAGCGCTACGCGTTCACTCCACCAAGCTCGCAAGAACGAATACATAGAAATGTTTAGTGTCAGTGGTTGAGTTGCATATAAGTTTGCTATTATGTTATGATTAAATGTATTGTTAAAGTTATGCTAAATTTTATTACCCTTTGCCACTTGTGCCAAGAAACGAATGACCATTTTGGGCGGGAAAATCATTATTGATCAGGGCTGATATAACCTCTCGCAATGGTGAGTTAGCGGGATGCTAAAAGAAAACAAAGCCGTCAGTGGGAACTCTGAGCTGCACTGTAGTGCCTGCAGGTTCACACGTGTGTTCACATGGTGCGTAATTCTCGAGATAAATGAGAAGGAGGGGGAAAACTTAATTGAGACGTAGTATTAAGCTTCAAGAATATCCTGAGCCAGAATCATCAAGGCCAACTAGTGCGTCAGCTGGTTCGAAGCTAGGCAAGCCAGCCACGTTGGTGGATAAGGGTGTGGAAAAGGACGGGACTGAATTAAAACAGGGCAGGAGAAAGTACAGTGTTCTGAATTTGCGTAGAGTTCAGGACAATTAGGGCAGGCGGGACAGTGTCTGACACGGCAGAGAAAAGACAGGACTGAAGTGAAGAGTGTATTTAGGCGTATGCGTCGAAAAACGCGCATTTGCGTGGTAGTGAGGAATTTGTCTGGAACAGGAAGTGTACGAAAAGTTTCTCTCATGTTGTCATAGTGAAGATTGATTTCTTTTTTGTAATGAATAGTAGCTTCCCATGTGGGCGGATAAGGCCAGGATATCCTAGGCTCACGATGCTAAGTTCGCGGACGAGGCGCGATCAGGAGTCGGCATTAGTGTGACAATGTGGGGACGTAGCTTGGCAAGAGGTTCGTGTAGATCAGTGTGACAGTGTGGGGACGTAGTTTGGTAAGCGGTTCGTGTAGATTATTCTGTAGGTGTGCAGGAATACGACCCGCATGAATGACACATATATTTTGTATTCAGTCGGTGCATGCGGTATATCCCAGCTGAATAATTAGGGGGGGGGGGGGGGGGGGGGGGGCTAGAGAGAGGTCTTGAATACTGGCGATTATTGGTAGGGTTTCTAGGGTTGCTGTAGGAGGAGGATGGACCAAGGCTGCTGTCACCACTTTCCTTCCGCTCTTAACACAGTAAGCAGCAGCTGCGGCGATAACACAGTGCTCTCGTGCTTGGGCCAGGGAATCTGTGTCTCGAAAGGAATGATCAAAAGGTAATGCGTGAATTCATGGAAGAGGCAGCAGTCACTCGTAATCATAATCGTAACGTAAGCTTTCCGTCTCCCTCAACTCCTACCTTTCACTTTTGCAGGCTGATCCATGTGGATATGACGAGGCCAATAGAGTTTTGAAGCGTTCACTCCTCGAGGTAAAGCCAAGGTCACCGTGCGCTTCCGATGACCTTCATATAGCTACGAGGTCAAGTTGGAACTTAAGCCACAACTACTTTGGGTAACTATGTTCCCACCAAAGGTCAAGGTCAATGGTCAAATGTTAAGGCCAAAAGTCAAAAGTCAACTGACGTGGGAAATAGCTGAACGCGTGATCAGCTGCGTGACGAGACACATGATCGCTGAATCTCGAGTAGATATAGAGGCGCGCCTCGCGCTTCGGCCGAAGCTATTAACCGAAACTAAACCACAGCCAATTTTTGTTTGTAGGTTTCAGCCAGGTGTTGATGTATGTACATATTTGGCATATATATTAACCATGGTGTTTATTAATAAGGCGTAGTATTGTACGGTATACACGCGATGTTACAATACATGTATAAATATTGGTTACAGCCTAAATTGTGTTCTTGATAGCCGCTGTTGTGGAATCCGTTTCTTCGCTATTCATACATTTTGGTAATTGCCATCACAAGGCATGAATGGAAATGAAGATATGGCTCTAGTCAGCTAGTCAGCGGGAGACTCTTGAGACTTAATATACTAATCAACCTGACTAGAAAACGTTCGCTCTGCTCTTGCACCGAAACCTCTTTCCATGAGGCCCGACATTATGGGTTTACTATCCCGTCTTGTATCCCGCTTCAGGAACACACAGCTGGGAGCGCATGTTTCTCCGTTCCCGCAATGTGACTGGATTGGTTGGTTGGTTCACAGGAAGGGAAAGGCGCAGTATCTGTCACACTTGCTCTGTGGACACCTGAACCGCGCCGTAGGGAAGGGATGAAGGTGGGAGTGAAAGTGGATAGAGAGAAAGGGGGGCCGTAGTGGAGGGCTACGGAGTAATTTCGACCACCTGGGGATCTTTAACGTGCGCTGACATCGCACAGCACACGGACGCCACTTCGTTTCGCCTCCATCGAAACGCAGCCGCCGAGGCCGGGATTCGATCCCGGGAACTCCGGCACAGTAGTCGGGCGTCTTACCACTGCACCACCCCGGCGGGGCCAATGTGACTGGAAGAAATCGATTTCTGCACTGGTTTCTGCAAATGTCAATGAACCTGTTTCACCCCTACTGGATAGGCTGGTGGCACGTCAACCCCGTTCGATTTTTTTTTTTTTTCACTTCCTGTTATGGCACGCGGGCCTTCCTTTGTTTTTACGCCTGCTTCCTGCGGCTCCTGTGCTACGTAGCGTCATTCTATACCGCTGAGACACAGGCCACGAGTTCCCTTCTCTTCATGATTTCAAAACATGCGACATTAAAGACGCCCGTGAGACAAGACGGCACTGCTCCTCAGTAACTTTATAGACAGTCCAGGACAGGTTTCCATCATCGGCTGCGTTGGATGAAGCCTGCGCCCTGCATATAGTCTCCGCCGCTGCCGCTGTGCGCTGCATACGACCACCGCCCTACTTGAGTCTTTCAAAGCTGTTCGCTTGTGATCCCCCACCCCGCAATCAATCTGAAACTATTTGCACTGGGACCCCAGCAAATTGTACTTGTCAGCGAATTTTGTCTAGAGCCACGTATTCTAGATTCAGAGCACTATGCAATAGATTTGGGAGAAATATTTCATTCGAAATGGACACATATACTACTAGTTTAGCCGTTTAGGGCTTACAGTGGCGCTCAGTATGACCTGCAATAGGCCAGTTGGAAGTCGTAGCAAGCGCCACTGCAGCGCCATTTCGGCCCAATTACAAGACAAGCGCAATGCGAAGTTCACGCTTCCTGAAATTCCCTAAGTGGAGAACGACCGCAGCGTCTCTTTCCCTATGGGTACTTTTCAAGACACTCTGCGCTTTAAAGTGGCTCCCTTGGCTCCGCGCATGGCCAGCTGAAAAAAACCTCAGCACCCATAGCTGGGCCCGCATCCGAAGGTGCCCGGGGCAGAGCTCCGGTGCTGGGCCGGATATTAACGGGACGCCCTCACGGTGAACGCGCTTCCAATCCGTTGCTCGGGCCGCTTTCTCGATCTGTTCGGCACGTGCGCGCGCGAACACCCGCTGTTTGGGACGGTGCTCGCAGAACATGGCTGGCCGATCGCGGTGCTTTTTTTTGCGGGTGCGTACCTGGGTGCATCAGCTCCATCTCTCGGTGTGCCGACGGCCGGGCCCGATATAGCAGCCCCTAATTATGATCTGGGCGTTGTTCTTCCGCACTTCCTTCACTACAGCTGCCTGCACTGATTTTTTGATTTTTGTCTTTCTGTCAGGATTGCATCTCTTGTAGTTCTATTAAGAAAAAAAAAATTGTTCTTCTACTTGGACGTTTGCTTGCTGGCTTTTTTAAATCTACCTGTGCCTTCGTTATTGCCTAGGTGTACCCCACATTAGTGCATTTAATTACGGGCGCAGTGATATACCTGCGCAAAAAAAAAAAAAAAAAGAGCAGGAAGAAAGGACGTCAGCGCGAAGCGAGTGAAGCATAGCTTCACATAGCCAAGGGCCATTATCCAAGGGCACAACACAGCAACGCATGATATGCTTCGGTCGCAAAACAGCGCTTGGTTATTACGCAGGATGCCTGAATTGGCTCTGGCACAAACGCGATAGAAAAGGAAGAGTAAAGAGATAAAGACTTGAAGTAACAGAAAAAAGAGAAGCACTAATGAGATGCATAAGGATTCGGTGCTCACGCCGGAGTCAGTTGCGTTGTGTCTGCGCCATCTTGTACCAATTACGCGTTTTCCTCGCGTCGGCGTTTATTTATTTCAAATTCCCTGATCGGTACAGATATTTACACGACTTAAACAATGCACAAAAGGTTATTTAACATAACATAATAAATAACACGAGTAAAAAATACTCTGCAGCATCATTACACAAGATTAGCAGGCGTAATGAAAATGCAGATCTGATAATGTTAAAATATATCAAGGGTTCAAGACACTTAAGAGAAGAAAAAAGGCAAGGCTATGCAGTGTGTGGTAGAAAAGAGTACAACTGAAAATCCCTAGTAGCAGTCGTGATATTAACTAGAGACAGAAACTTGATAAGAGCATTGTACAGGCAATTTTAAGAACATGAAAGCGTGCACCTGGCGTGTTTTTCAAATATTCAAACGCGCTATAGCATAGTTAACAGTCGAGTGAACATTTGTGGAGAGGGGAATCGATAAAATTCACCTGTCTGTAATTTTACGAGCACTTTCTTGAGAGAGAGAGAGAGAGAGAGAGGGAAATGAATGTAGTAATATAAAAATAGCACTCTTCCTTATTTTTCAGCCCTACGTTTATATCTTCTTAAACCTTTTCTGAACTAATAAAATCTAACCACACATTTCTTGCACACTTTCTATCCTCCTTAACATTTCCGCCAAAATCAACCAGCAATCTTAGCCCTTCCCCTTTGCTACAAGAAAAAGAGTCACGAGGACATGTAAACTGCGTTATGTGTTGGCAATGAGATAATATTAGAAGCTGTTGATGCGTCTACATCGCATTCTGTGTCATTCTTTCATTTTTGTGTTTGCGCACCCCTAGACGTCTGTCTGCACGTAACCAGATGTCTGCAACGCCTTGGTCGCTCAGTGGTTATGTGGGGCTCGACTGCTAAGTCAGGAGACCGATGTCAGTGCGCGTAAAATACCCCTGGTGATCGAAATTACCTGGTGCCCTCCACAACGGCGTTCCTCATAGTCTGAAGCGCTTTGTAACGCTAAATCTCCATGAACATAAGCCGAGAGAACCAGACATATCTTCGGGTCGTCTATCGCTCGTGTTCAGATGTCTCCCCCTAGAGGTGGCGCTATGGACGCAATGAAGATGCGTCGAAATGTACACTTGTCACTTCCAGTTCAGTGGCGTCACTTCTCTCCAACCAATAACCTAATATTATGGCCGGTACCGTATTTTTTCCCGACGTGAATTCTAAGTCTATGGCATTAAAAGCGATACATGCCTGCGCAGCTAGGCGCATTACAGAACCTTTAGCAAGAGGGCAAACGAGTACGATGTTCTCGTTTTTGTTTTATATACCCTCTTTCGCGGCACATTCAAACGGTATGAGGCATAGGTAAACCGAAGTACGACTGCAGCCGACGCTTTGAAGCTGGTGTTAAAGGGCTCGCGAAGCGGTACTTGAGTAATATTTGAAAAAAGAAATCCACACAGGTGGCATTTGTGAGTACCCAATTCGAGTTTAAGAGCTTTGCGTGTAAACTATAATATACACATAATTTTGACCTATTGATAGGTTACAATCGGCGACCGCTTGCAACCGATTAGGGCGACGCAACCACGCGCCAAAGCCTCCCCGATGACGTCATCGGCGCTTGCCAGGTGCGCTCGTTTACTGGACGCTCCCAACCGATGTGGGCCGGGCGAAACGAGGTGGGGCTGGGGGAGATGGGGCGCCGTCATGATTGGTTCTCTTCATTGCTTTTCTTTGTGCTCTGGCATGCGCTGGGTGTGTGTGTGCGGGGGGGGGGGGGGGGGGGGATTAGGAGATTCATTTTCAGCCGCCTATAATATTCGGCGCTAAGGAAGGCAGGTAAAAAGTTTTGCGTTACGGATAGGGCTGATGGGATAGCTATTGCTTGTGTGCATTTTCTACTGTTAGTTAAGTAGCTTTTCATGAGCCTCTTAAGTGCGACTGTCACTCATTACTATTTTTATTTTCTTAAGAGTGTAGAATAGGCGAGAAAATTTTCACCATTTGCGTATGGTAATCAAACGTATGGTAATCAAACAACGACTGATATCGAAATTATATTTCCGTTGCCGGTTGGAAACACGTACACGATGCCGCTGCGTGGTATCTCCCTGTTGCATGCGTTCTGATTTATACAAGACACAATAGGACCGGCACTGTTGTCTTGCTGCCTACTCACTGCGTTAAATATACGACAAGTTTCCTCACCACGCGCGTTGCTGACGTGCTGTGCCGCGTAGTCTGAAGAGGCAGTCCTTGCGGAAGGCTCATACCGCAGGCGGTCGCCGCGAAGCCGGAGATGAGCGAAGCTCAGCAGGTATTGGTCGGCATTGTTGACGATGCGAGCAATTTTAACGTCCCTCATTCTCCCGTGTAATCATGGGCAGTGCAAGTTAATTATGGCGCTTTTGTTTCCCCTAAGAGTCGGCTCACCGTCAGCGCCCAGCATTGAAGTGATTAGCACTCATTGTGGATTGACTACCCCCGGACGGAATGCTCTCAAGAGCGTCAAGGTGAACGCGACAACGTAACGATGCAGGTTACGTAGTAGCAAAGAAGCGCATAAACAAGAGAAGGCAATGAAGGTCAGTGTTCTCAGAACAAAGACATTTTCTCTTCGTTCGCCTTTCTTGTGCTGCTTGGGTCGAATACATCAACTTTGTGTACTTTTTTTAAGGCTGAGGGCTCGGCAATGAGCGACAGAGCATTGAAGCAAAATGCGACCAAATGCAAGTGTCCCGACATTACGTTTACAGCCTGTGTAGGGTAAGGGTTGCGACACACGTCTCTGGCTTTCGCCATCGTCTTCATCGTAAGTCAATTACCGGGGGTTCTCCAGCCCTACGTTCCCATGTCGTTGTTGAGATCCGAATAATTGATGCTGTAAATGTCGCACTGCAAAGGGAAACAAAACAACTAACGGCTGTTTGATTAAAATTCAAACAAGAGTTTAGCTTGAGACGTCCCATGGCCGTGGATATGCGCCGCTGCCCAGAAGTGAAGGTTGTTAAGAGGCGCTACATTCTTTCCGAGAATTGGATTCACAGAGGACTGGCGTTAGATTGGATTCGTCCATTCACGCACCCGTCCACTCGCGCAGCTCAATGCATGCGTTGTTGGCCATTCACTGTTCTATGACAAAAATGTCGGCCAGCTGGATAGTTACTTTCTTATTTCTGCACACGAAATGCTTTACAAATACGGTTATTGCCGGATTTTGATATGCAAGTTTCACTTTTGTTCCCATCTCGGTCTACCGTTCAAGCTTCTTCGAACCGACGTGCAGGCTGATTTACCGAAAATGGCGCGTTGTCCTCGAGGATTAGTCATAAGCAACAAAGTACTATCCACGAGGATTTGTCAGGACGATCCGAATGAACCAATTGATGCCGGCGAATAAATGTCGCTTTTCGCTTTCGAAAGACGTCGCGCTTACTGCACATACAGACAAAAAATATCTTTTATGCTAATTAACAAATCGCAACAAAATGAAGTTCAAAGGTCACAGCAGATAGTGAACATCGTTTAGCTTTTCGCAACAACACAATTATCGCCAGCGCAGTGAAGGCACTGGGTAGTAGTGACCGTGACGCAACGAACATCGAGCGGAGGGGCAGCATCGTACAGTGCCGCCGAAGTTGTGGCAGCACGCATTCGCAGCAAGGCAGCGAGCTGCTGAGAGCGTTTGCTTTTATTTTTACGCTTTTTCGGAGAAGCCATTTGCATACCTCCTCACGGTCTCTCTGCGGTGTCCTTTAACGTATATACATGTCCACGATGCTACTAAATTTCACTTTCCCTTCCACTGCGTTCTCTCTCTGCCTTCGCCGGACGCAGCAGTCACGGTTTGATGTGTGGATAAGTGGCGGGGGCTAATTTGTCACGACCAAGAAGCCGGTGAGCCCCGGACGCTTGCTTCTGAAAATTATTGCGCCCTCCTGGCGCCGTCATCAGGGGTGGGCTTGCTACCCCACTGCTTGTTCTATAAACAGCCGCTTTTCCGGCCACTTGGGCGCCTACTTGCAGGCGCTCCTGTACGTGCTGCTACATTTTTGCGCTTCATTTCTGCGTGCTTGCTGCTCGCGACTCCCGGTGTGCGTTATTTTGGTTACTGGTTTTTCTTAGTTCTAGTTCTTTTTTCTGCTTGCTGGAAGAGCAACTTCCGCTTACCTGTATGTCGTTTGCTCCGGGATGTTTACTCAGTAATAAAGCTCCCTTCCTCCTTCCCACACCTCCCGAGTAATATTTGCTCATTTTCTTATTCAAACTGTTATGTTGGACGGACTCGTCTTCACTGTCTTGGTCGTCTTTCTTCAGTTCGCTGGATCGCTCACCAGCTCATTCAGTTCGCCTTTCGTGTGTGTGTTATCCATTTCGTTCTTGCTTCGGCGTTGGTTGCTTTAATCACTCACTTATTAATTCGCTTGCCTTTTTTCTCGCGCACGCACCCAATCGCCTCACTCACTCACTCACTCACTCACTCACTCACTCACTCACTCACTCACTCACTCACTCACTCACTCACTCACTCACTCACTCACTCACTCACTCACTCACTCACTCACTCACTCACTCACTCACTCACTCAATCAATCAATCAATCAATCAATCAATCAATCAATCAATCAATCAATCAATCAATCAATCAATCAATCAATCAATCAATCACCTCACTCTTTAGACTGCAGGGACTTCAAGAGTTGGCATACACTTCCCGCTCATTTACACCAGGCCCTGGCTCACTAGGTTATCACCCGCTCAAAGAGGCATTTAATCACTCAAGGCTAATTCCGACTCCGCTTATCTGTTGAGGATTTGTGACCGTGATGTGGCATACACACTCAGTAGTCCATGACGTTTTGCATGCATTAGTGAAATCTCAGTCAGCAAGAAAATATAAGTGGTGAAAGTGAATGACACTGTGCAAAGAGTTCGGCTCTGTCATCTGTACAACGTAAAACACTCTCTTCACGCTTCGCGAACAATTTAGTGAGAACTATCACACTCCTGTCTTATTTCGTTACGTTTTTCTCGTTTCTATCTTGGTGTTGTTCGAACTCCACGAGAGAGTTGCGTTCGCCGAAACGCGCTTATGTTCATGACATTTCTTTAGCGCTGAGTCTGCGCAATCTTTAACTAGGGAGAAGCGAAATCCTTAGCTTCTAGCCAATCGGTTGTTTTCAACAGGATTCCCAAATCTCCAAGCCGAAATGCTTCTTTATTTTTTTTTTTTTGTTTTTTTTTTCTTCCCTTTGCTCTCACCCTAGTTGCAATGCTAACTTATTCTTGCTCACCGCTTTCGCGGGGGCAAAGACACGACACGGGCGCTTCTTCTCGGAAGATGCGCTTTGTAGAATTCAGCCTTCCCCTGCACATCCGCCTTTTAGTTCCTTAAATCTGACTTCCTTTCGGGTCATTTGATTTGAAATGCAGCACGGATAGCATGTTCTTGGAAGAGGTAGCGGTGTAAAATGTTTTGTCTTTGGTTTTACTTTCCGGGTTGCACAACTACGCGATCTGAGACGTAAGAACTACGCGCGGAAAGACCTCAGAAGAGCAAAGCCAGCACGACAATAGTTCTGATGTCCTGGGGAAAGATAAACCATGTATTGTAAGAAAGTGACGTCGAAACACGTGTTATTATGTTTTATCTTTTTGTTTGTGTGTTCGTGTACGCTTTGGTGGCTTATAACTTGATCGAAAAGAGCTGGTATTGAGTGTAGTTCATCAAAAGCACAAAATCCAATGCGCCCCGGGCTTTAATTACCGTCCCGGAGAAAAAAAAAAAGTAACTTCTAGAAAAGAACTTTTCACCTTCGCATCGTCACTGGAAAAAAAAAAAATTAAGGCGTGCACTCATCTTTCACTGAAGTTTAGGCGCCGAATGGCCTGCGCTGGCTGCCAACGTCGTTTTTGATAACTGTCTTCTCATTCGGGCGAGTGGGCTGGCTGAATATTTTGTGCCTTTATGTGGTGCCCCACTGAATAAGAGCGTCCTATGGCTCTCTTTCTTTCCGCGTACATCGCCAACAGTATTGCTTCAAGAAAAAATAAAATAGGGCATAAAGAAAGTTCCTACCTGATTTTGACAGCTGCATTGATAAAATTGAGTTCTCGGTAGCGCGAGAACGAGATAAAGAAAACGTGGCATCGTGATTTTTTTTTTTTTCGGAATCTTGCTCAGCCACTTCTCGTGGCGTCTTGGAGATAATTAACTTGCTCCTCCTCTCATCTTCTGAAAGCGAAACTCAAGGTAGGCTGCGTGCAAACGCGAGTGCTGCGGAGCACAGTATGCAAATATGTAGGTTTTCTCTGTTTTGTATCGCAAAAACTTTTAGTAGAAGCTGTAGCAAACGGCGTATATGGTAGGACAAAACAAAACAATGTCTCTCGCCTCAAGACCTGGAAAGCAAATTACGCCACCGATTTCTTTTGCTTCTGAAAGTTGGGTTTTATGAGAGACACAAACTTGATTGAGAAACTGTGAATGTGCTCCTCGCCGCCTTACCTTTCCTATCATTCTCTTATATCTTTCTCCTTTAAACTCCTCATTCCCCTTCCCCAGTGCAGGGTAGCAAACCGGAAGCTTTCTTGGTTAACCTCTCTGCCTTCTCTCTCTCTCTGAAAGTTGGGCTGCAAAAAAAAAAAAACAAGAAAAAAAAGAATATATATATATATATATATATATATATATATATATATATATATATATATATATATATATATATATATATATATATATATATATTACCGAATTTTGACATTTTTTTGCCTGTGCGCTAGGAAACGTGCAGTATGAAGGAAAAAATAGAATTTCAGAAAAACCGTAAAAATGGACTTCCTCCATTCCTTGCTCAAATGTCTACTTATGCAGTCTTGAGAGTGCTAATAAGTGCTATGTTGCTACAAATTCGTGACAAGGCAACGGTTTAGACATCATGAAACTGTTTTTAGCCACAAATATCTTCACATTTCTTCCGTGCGCACACATGCACACGCGCACACACGCACGCACGAACGCACGCACACGCACACACGCGCTGTTTCTGTAGGGAAGGTTCGATGTCAGCACCTCTGCACTTGTGTGTGTGCCAGACCAAGTGTCTACAGAACAATCTTAGTTGCGCTAACCGTAAAATGAAGATATCAGTATTTTTCCCACTTTTACTGACGAGTACGACATTAAACGATGAAAATATATTGGAACTTCTTCATCGACGAAAGAAGATGTCATCATTATTGCAAAATTCGCGTGATGCTGCGCCTCTCGTGTAGCAGCACTTCATCTTCATCAATTTAACAAAATTAGGAGAGCTTCGTTTCTTCCAGTGGCCGCCGTCTCGGTTCCACTGCTTTTACACACGCAGGCAGCAGCAGGTGAAGCCGGAGGTCCATCATAATATATATTGCCAGATTATGAGTTTGGCTTCATGAAAGGCAGGTCGACTCAAGCCGTTTTTCTAACCCGATAACAAATTATTTTAGAACCATTTGAAAGGCAGTTGTTCGCACTTGGCGTCTATAGACTTTACCAAGCCTTCTGATAGTATTTATAACAAAATTTTACCCCCAACCGTGACAATTATGGCTTTAGAGTTAACTTCCAAATGCTTCTGGCATGTTACTGAGAACAACGCCACCAGAGTTGCCACCCGGAATTGTTCGTTAGACATAAAACCGATTTTCTCGGGAGTTGTAAATTTGTTATGTACATGACGCCAGACTGTTTTTTTTTCTTGCGTATGCTATTTTGGAGTTAACGCTAAACGCAAACGTTGTTCCTGGACGGTCCTTATCAGTTCTGTTCAGGGCCAAATATAAAATCGTGGACGTAAAACCGAATCTCCTGTTAGGACATACCCAGTAAAAATAGTTTCACCAACAAAAACCTTGGTGTCATAATGCAGGAAAATATGTCTTGGCATATTCGTGTTAATAACGGTTGTTGTATAGCCTTCCTGGGACTATTGGCATGCTATCCAACGTTTGCTATTTATTGTCCGTCGAGGTTGAAAGAACTCATTTGCAACCCACTATTCCTTTCTCGCATAAATTACAGCCACCTTTTAACACGTACCGCCACATTTACAAACATTGTAAATTGTAAAAATTACAGAAGAAAGCTGTTTTTATAATTGCCGATGTACCAAATATAGCACACATACCAAATCTATATTTTGTAGATCACATTATGCCTGTCACGGAAATATATCACGAAATATTAATGTGGACGTAGTGTATTTTTGCTACAAGACATTGATAACGTTTGGTTCACAGGAAGCGAAAGGCGCGGTATCTGTCACACTTGTTTCTGTGGACACCTGACTTGCGCCGTAAGGTAAGGGAGAAGGGTGGGAATGAAAGTGGAAAAAGAGAAAGAAGGGAGCCGGAAGTGGAAGGCTAGGGATTAATTGCGACCACCTGGGGATCTTTAACGTGCGCTGACATCGCACAGCACACGGATGCCTCTTCTACACGACAAGAAACAATTTTAATATCCTGGAAATATTGACAATGAGAACTAATTCTAGAACGGAAGAATTATGGTATATGACCCGTACTCTCAGTAATTATGTCGAACAGAGGCTTCACTATCAAATTCCCCAGATTTTAAACTAAACATTGAAAATTCATTGCATAGGCCGCATATAGCAGAGTTTTATACACAGCTTAACTTTATTCTCACTGATATTTATATTTCGCTGCTTTGCTCTGAAAAAATGGTTTTTGAAGGTTTCTATGCATGATCGTGATTTTTTAGGGCGTATCTGCAGATGTGCTGGATACAGTGCTAAATTCTATTGCACTTATATACATTTTCAAATACTTGTAAAGTAAGTACTTGGTTATTATTTCTTTCATTTACAAATAGTATAGTGAATCTATGTGCGCATGCTAGCTTGCCTTGTACAGGGAGCTTGCCTTGTCCAGCCACTAACTAGCTTTTTGACTATGCCTCCTAGCATCATTGATTTTGAATGAAGATTTGATTTGATTTCATACTTCAGTCTGTGCTTCCTTTGAAAGCGCGGAGAAAAAAAAAAAAGGAAATTGGAGCTTTAGGTTCGTCAGAAATTGTGTGACGGAAAAAGGCTATAATTATTTTTGCTATTTTCATAGATAGCCATTTTCATAGAAGATTTGAATGGCTTTTGGACAAGTGTTGCGAGACGTCGAGATGCTGCTCTTTTGACATCTTCGGAAGCTCCCGTAAAACCAAAACCTATTGAGAAAAAAAAATGAAGTTTTCTATATGCGCGATTAGTATAAGATATCAAACACGTTACTTCTCCACATTTTTTAATGCATTTCTGTAAAAAAGACCATCCTGCCTCGAGCCAGCCGAATGAACAGATCTGAAGTGAAACTTTTGTACGATGGTTGCGGAGGTAACCCGTAGTTAGCCTTCAACCTCTTCGAGGCAGCGGCAGGCTTAAGCTAATATATGCACTAGTCTGCCTTGTCTCCCTCTCGTCTTTGGCACGTGTGTAGGCACTGAAGGGGTTTCTTGTGAGGAATTTTTCGGTAGTACCGAAGTATTCTCGAACCCAACAATCCAGCAGGCGCCTGGCTACTGCCTTTTCTGTTCCCGAGGGCATGGCCTTCATCATACAGACCGTTTCCACAATGCACCACACTGCACAGCTCATCCCTCCAAACGCAGTACTCACGCGTCGAGAAACTGCGTAGGGGATACGAGTTGATAATATACGCGGAAACTCGCGAACCCACCTTTTTTGTTTTTTGGCTGCTGCTGTGAAACATGCTCGCGCTGACTCCAACATTCTGTAAGGAGATCATGACGAGGAGGAAAACGGTACTATTTTGACCTTAGTCATCGTAGCACAGGTGATAAAACTAACTAACGAATTGCCTTTTACCGTGCCAACCTTTTTGCCTGCGCTTCCGGTACCATATATTACGGAGAAATTTTCGATTGCCGGGTCTAGCAAGGATATTCTAAAGCAGCGCGCATCACGGCAGGGTTGTAAGGTGTGCCTAAATATCCGCACTCATTCTCAGGCAATTGTGGCGGCTTCAACATATCCTTCAGTATAGTTTACTTCGCAAACGCACGAAATTCACCACATCACGGGCTTTATCAGCCCACCAGAAAAATGTTCCTTAAGCCTTGTTCGCACTCCTGGTTCGACACTTTTTTTTATAGCAATTTTTGCGCTTAGTTGCCGCAAATGTGTTGCCAGGATGCTGAGGACAATCTAGGGTTTGTCTTATTCTGCAGAGAAGAATTGTTGCATGCTGACTGGAATAGTGCTGGTATAGCGATATCTCTCAAACGATATCTCACTTGATCTCTCAAGTGAGCTCATGTGACCAAAATCAATCGGGGGAGCCTAATATGGTGCCACGCATGGACCAGCGTTTTTTTTTTTTTTGCAAGGAAAAAAAAAGCTAACAATGGCAAACTAGCTGTCCCAAGAAATCGGAAACATGGCTCAATGTCTGTTTACTGCAACCAAGTATGTCTTAATACATTTGCGTACAAACAACTCTTTACTTGCCATGCTTGTAACATATTTTATTTCCATACTAGAAGGGACAACACACTGGTTCCTACTATGCGCGTGGATTGATATCTCACAGGTAGGGTGCGCTATGGTACTTGGCGCTCAATGTCTCCGAGTTTCGTATGTGTGCCGCGAGGGACGCCGTAGTAGAGGGCTCCGCATTAATTTCACCACCCGAGGTTCTTCCGTGTTATCTATATCGGCGCTGTACCACATGTTTATTCACACGGCTAGAGATGTTTACGGCCACTCGAAACTAGTACACAGACCGCCGCAGAATGTGCTTCACGGCATAATTTAAAGTTACCTTGTATATTACGGTTTCATTTTTCAAGTATGAAGCAGTACGGTAAAACTTGAATCACTAAAGTTGAAGTACCAAATTAAACACTAAAATTTGATACATACATCTGAGAATTGCAGTTGAAATTTAAAATACAAAAATTGAAATTTCTGAATACCTAAATCTAAATTTCGTATAAGAAACAAAATAAGTTTAAAACTTTTATGCTATATTAGTGTTCGCAATTTGAAAATTAGAGTTTCCTGAAGTGTTTATTTTCGGATAAGGCTCTTTTTAGAAAAACACAATGGAGGCACTGGCGCATCATTCCTCGCGCTAGTCCTTTTTATGGACAGAGCTTAGCAGATCAGCGAGTGCAAACGAGTGGGTGAAGCAATGTACGCAAGATGACGACTTTTACGCGAAAAGGAAAAACATTTACTTCTGATGTTTGCGATGTGTTGTCCATCACTGGACACTACGCACGATATCAGTATCACAAGTGAAAAGATAGTTATCGAAGTGAATGAACCCATCTCTTCGCTACACCATTATCTCCACGCCGGCTCCAGCAGTCTCACGATGGACAAAAACTTTCAGTGAGTAATAACAAAGATAATATTCTTATAGGTAAAAAAAATAAAACAGAAGGTCTTTGCTGGGAGCTGTGTACAAGACATGGAAGGAGCGCATGTATTTAATGGAAAATATAATTTTATAGAAAGTTTCGGGATAGCCTCCTTACAGCGCTGAGAGAAGGACGAAACACGCCTGCCAGCAGTCACACAGCACCGCGTCTGCGTGCTTTTATGTGTTGAACTTCCTGTGCGGGTTCTTGCCGAACAGCGTCGTCCGGATGTCGGGGAGGGTTCGCTCGGCGATCATATCGAGCCTAGAGGCGAGCGTGTTGACCACCTTGATGCGTTTGCCCCGCGAGGTGAGCGCCACGCCTCCGCAGGTCTCGTCGGGCAGCCAGTTCTTGTCGTCCACTACCACGTTCACCTGGATGCCGGTCTTCTTGCGGAACTGCTTGACGGCCACCGCCAAGGCCGCCTTGACCACCTGCTCGTCTTTCTTGCGGCACGAGAGCAACACCTCCTTGTCCAAGAGCCGGTAGAGGCCCTGGCGCCACAGTTCCATAATGTGTTACGCACATAGGAGCCACGTGGGGCGCTGCTATCTCAAGGATTCTAGAGTGCCTCGATGTAGCGCGCCACCATACGGTGGCGCTGGTCTGTAAGTGATGGCCTTATGCAGGAGCTCTAACTAGTAGTTCTAAGTAGTAGCTAGGATAACTAGTTGTGCCATTTAGCAGTGTGAAGTAGCAGAAATAAGTAACAGTGCTACTTTGTACATCTTATCAATTCTTGTCATCAAGGTATCTTATCAATTCGCAACTATGGTGGAATGACGTTACAAGTACGTCACGACCTGTGACCTAATCACTGTTTCGAAATTTCGCTGTGTACTCAGGGGCTTTCGGCGATAGTACGCGCTGGCAATAACATTTAGAACTAATTCTAAAGAAATTCAGTTTTTTGTTGGACAGACTTTTAGTGTGACTACCGCAAACTGACTGCCAGCTGTTTTGTAAGCCATGAGGGCGGCACACCTCTCAACCCCTTTTCGAGTAGAAACCAGGTGCCTGTGAGAAAATAGACACTGCACCCCCGCAGCGGACAATGTACCAGACACATTACACTCGATTCAAACAAGCATCACGCATCCCTCTAATATTTTGTTTATCACTGCGGCTTGTTGCGATCCAGCAACTTTTCCATCGCCCCACCCTACGTTTCCACTTCACGAAATTGTTAAAAAGCGTCGAGGTAAACAGCACGAAACTCGAGGATGATTAGGATTGCCCCACGCCCTCTTGCGGTGCGGCGATGGAATGTTTCGGGGCGCGCGCAGCCGGGCTGGTTGCACAAGCCAAGCTCTTTAACAACTTTCGGCCCGACACGCGCTATTAGAGATGATCCCTCTCTTACGTCGGCGGAGCGCCCTGAATGCGCGGAGGGGCAGAGCGCCCGATTGTTTTATTATTCAAGCGCGCGAGTGCTGCTGCGGCAGCTCGCGGGGCTCGGATCGTAAACCCGAGCCGAGCGCCGACGCCGCCGCAGCTGCCGCCGTGGCTTCGGTCGTAACACAGTGGGCTGCGCGCCATCCTCCTCCGTTATTTCCCCGTGCGTCTTACCTTTCACCTTTGTTGAGCGCATCGGGAGTTGTGTGCTCTGCGACAGATGCACCAGGTGCGTTAATCGCAATGCCATTAGGAATGGGGCAGCGTATTATTTCAGTGGGACACCGATCTAATCCGATTCTCCTGCGCCTGCATGTGTCCGCAGCAGAGACCTTTTAGGGGACACACGAAAGCGTTGACGGAGACCTAGTAGAGAACTCTCGCTTTCAAGACTATGCAATAACAGAGCTGCGCGAAGTAGAAGAAGGCGACAAGTTGCTTCGTGAGGGCAAATACCTACAATGTCCGATGCGAGATATAATTGATTACACTAACCGCCATAGCCCTGTGTGAATGCCTGTTCTACAAAGTATTAGGTCAAAGGGTCGACGCCAAAACGGTGGCTGTATATATAAAAAAACAGGAAGACTATTTACAAACTATAAGAACCGGCGTCAAACGAAAGCCAGCTATGTTGAACAAACTTCATAATGCTCGGTCTGCAAAAACGACTATGTCTCAAGAAAAAAAAAAGTTTCTTGTTGGGGAGCAGCCAACACTGCGGCTGAACAGTAATTGATTAAACCGCTAACAATTCGGGTGGCGCTGCACAGAAGAAACTGGCTCCGAGATTTCTTCTCGACGTGAGCCACGGCGTGTTCGAGCGGCAACTCGGCGTCGCGTACGTGCATCGGGGCGCACCGGCATGCCGCCACCCCTCGTACTTCGCCGAAGGCCGCTCAGAAGCGTGCGTTCGAGAAAGCGCTGCTGTCACTTTTCCCTTTTCGTTCCTCTTCAGAAACGTTCATTACCACTTCCATTTAGTTGCGCTTTCTTTTTTCTTCTCATCAGCCTCCCAAACTAGTTCCGTGCCTCAGCTGCTCATGTACTCTAAAACATGATACAATACAATATGCAACTTAGAAGTGGTTTGAAAACACAAGTTTAACAGTGCCGAGACGCTTGTTTTTGTTGTACTATAATTAAACTGCATCCATGATAGTCATCAAAGACAAAAAAAAAAATGCTTCATGGCATGAGGTTGTACAAAAGATGCATAATTCCCTTTGTGCATTTCGAAATATTTGTATTCTGATCGAACATACGCTGTGATTGATTGTAGAAAGTTAACATGATGTAAAATAAGTATACAGGAAAATGACTTAGGGGATAGCCAGTAAAGATGACCGCCTAATTTTATTTTCATATGCACACTATGCAAAATCAGTGCTATTAAAATCGGAAATGCGAAATATATTGCGATAGAAAAAAGAACGATTCGGTCCTTTCGAAGCGAACTTCAAAGTCAATAAAAATTTGTCCTGATCGCAGCATTACCGCTGCGCTATCAAGCCCTAGCATTACAGCTGAGCCGATGCTAAGGTCGGTTGGTTTGTGGGGTTTAACGTCTCAAAGCAACTCAGGCTATGAGAGACGCCGTAGTGGAGGACTCCGGAAATTTCGACCGGGAAGCAGCGGGACATAGGCAAGACAAGCGCTGTCTTGTATTTGTCCTGCCATTGTTGCACTGTTCCTCTGCAGTAAATGCATACCACCTCGCCCAAATCTAAGCTTTACTCTGTGTTTTAGCAAGTGTTTCCCCCCAAAAAAGCGAAGTACCTTATGCTGTTTGCGGCTGCAATGAGTGCGATGAGATAAAAAGAAAAATTTTTCTTCCACTCAGCCCCACTGTGTAGTGCTCAATGCAATGCTTGTAAAAACCAGGAAACCGGACTTAGATACAAGTTCAAATGGGTATTGACAGTGCCATTCAGTTCTTGCGGCGAACGGTGTTATAGAGGCTAAGTGCGGCTTATGCAGGTACTGGTAGTTTCTAACGTGGTATCTAGTTCCTAACGTAGTATCGCAGTTAATCGGCTAATTCACAAGGTTAATCCATCTCTAGCACTTTCGGTCCATTCTGGCTTAGATCATACAAAAACGCCATTCATGCGCTGGCTAGGCATCTGTCAACTTCCGTTGTCTGCAATCGGCGTCTCATGTGCACCCTTGCGCAAACGTTGAGAGACCACGCGTTTTGACAAAACTGCACGCCAGCTTTTTCTTACGGTTAAGCGGTTATTTCTAAGTTATGCATAAGGCAGCCGCGCCAATAAGCTTGCCATCTTGTCCAAGCAAATAATTCTGGTGCATCTTTATATACAGAAAAAATAACAATTTCACCGACTTGCGTGGTCGACCCGCTTTTGCGCAGAGGTGTACATCACTGGAAGCGCGTCTTAAGTTTTAAGTCTCCCGGTGTCCGTAACCCATAAGCGACGGCGAGTCTCTGCGGCGTGTGTTCAGCCGCGATTACCTCCAGGATGAGCCTCTCCATGAAGGGCCTGTAGCGGGCCTCCTTGGAGGTGATGACGCTGAGGCCCTTCTTGGCCTCGGCCACGACTCGCATCACGTGCTCGTTCATAGCCTGCAGGATGCGCAGCCGAGCCGCGTTCTTGACGCCCGCATTCTGGATCTTGCGGTTGCGCTCGACCTGCTTCTCCCGCTTGGAGAACGTGTCCATGATGAGGATGCGCTGCTCCTTGACCAGCCGCCACTTCTCGGCGTTGAACTCCTCCTCGGCCTTGGTGTCGATCTCCTCGACCTTCACATCGGGTGCCGATATATCAAAAACCGCTCGCGTGTGTTGCGCTTACAGTATACGAATGACGCTACCCATAACAATTACCAGTCGCTGTTAAAAAAAAAAGTAAGTGTTCACTCTGACGAGCCAAGTTTATTCATTGGGGTGACTCATCTCGATGCAGCGCTGTGCTGCAGAGGCCAAGGTGCCCAGTTCGACACTAAGCAGTGGTAGCCATGCTTCGATGGCTGCGGAATGCGTGATGGCTCGAGGGCCGAGGTTGCATGCCACTGAAGAGCGTAGCACGCATTACTCTAAGGCTCCACACCTAAACGGCATCTAAAGATGTGAACACTTTATAAATAATACAAATTCGTCCCCTTTCACCTTACTACGGAGATTTTTCCTAACCCAAAGGTCGTGTTCCCGCACTTGACCGTCAGGAAGAGTATGGCGTGTATGACTCGTTATCCTCGCAGGTGCTCTACAGCGAGAGTAATGAATCTGGCTCCTTTCTTTCCCTCTGACTCAACAACGTTCTCATCGCTGCCGCCTGGAACAATATAAACAGCCTCACAAGTCGACTAGCCTATGCAAAAAAGGAAGCGGCAGTCCGTAATGCCATGCTCTCATCACTAGTGATCAAGTCCTTATCAGAAGAGACTCGTGTGAGAGCGAAGTGTCTATCCGAAGCTACCTCTACTCGGTCTGTGTGAGGCGCTTACGCGGCACACGAACGTCCGAATGAATTACCACCGCAGCTGCGAAAGTCGAGACGCCGTACTTCGCTTTTAGTTCTAGCCAAATTCTGGCGCATATCTCGACGGTTACCTTCTCGTCGGCCTCTTGTTCGATGAAGGCCGCCATTCGGAAGGTGTCTCCCTTGGCGGCCGCTGACGTCTTGGTCACCGTCTTCTCCGCCATTCTGTGTCTTGCGCTCGGCCTCGGGTGTACTGGACACTCCTCTTCGCAGTTTTCAGTCTTCGGGACGCGACAGTGCTCACCCTCCTCTTTCTCTCGTCACGAATCTGCGCTCGCGACACTTCTTTTTCTTCTCGCCGATGGCATGTGCTGGGAAATGGCGAGTGGTTATGGCAGTAGGCAATTAGAACCGATGGAGGAAAGAGGAAACTCGCAAGATTTCTCGATCGAGTGGCTGCGAAGAGTCGGGGGTCAGGTCGATTCGCAAATAACTGGGCATGCTCTACGACGCCATTCGCTGCGAGTTCGCGAGTTTGGCTTCTAAAAAAGCCAGTTGTCTGAGCTGTTCTTGTTTCCTGTTTTAGCCCTTCATTGCTTTGTTTCCCTATATGTAGCGTCGCGTGAAGGTACCTCAACAAGAATATTGTATTAAAAACAATGCAGTTTTTGTCCCAGTACGATTGCAGTAATGACCTGCTTTAGTAACGCCCGAGACTTAAATGTATTTGAGTAATTTTATTATGTATACGTGAGCTTACATACTCGTAAGTTTACGGTATTGACAATCTGTGCCTGCTGTCTTCGCGTTTCGTCACACAATGGCTATCGTGTCGTCATTTGTGTAATTCGTGAAGCAACCGCCGCCTTGACTAAAACGCTGCTGTGCACGTAGTCGTGAGATGGAAGCCCAGGAGCAGCGACTAGGCTTCGATGCAAGCGAAACGCAAAAACGCCGGAGTGTTAAGATCGTTAGTGTGCTTTAACGCTATAAATTGTCCAAATCAATTCGAAGCCGTCCTCTTCGGCTGGCCTCCTGACACGGCAGTCTGACATTCCAGATTAATATCTGTTATTGATATGCCATACTCAGGGTTCACGTAAGAAATTATTGCGTGCAGCTCCAAGCTGGGAGAACTGAACAAATGAAAAAAAAAAAAAAGAAAACAATCACATTATAGTTACGATTGTTTAACCCGAGATTCAGCTATAGATAATCAGGTGATGTATTTTAAAGCAAAAGCCTTACAGAGCCTATTATCAACGGAACACCGCAGCGAGACGGTGGTGGGGGTGGTGAAAAGATTTTGGCGGTGAAAAACATTTTAAGGCTGAGAAGAGAGTTTCGAGGTCTGAAGGTCCCGCTACATGGACAGTATTCTTAATCCGAGACATAGCGTGACGAGGCCCCATACCGAGCCCGCTTTACTAGAGCCCTTTGGGCCTCCAGTGGGGAGGAGTTGAGGAGGGCAGTCTCCCATGCTTCTCGGGTAGGAGAAAGAGGAAGGTGGGGACTCTGATCGCATGCCCGCAACACGTGATAGATATCGCAGATCTCTCCGCAGTATGAGCTTTGCCCATCGATGTACGGGTAAAAGTGTTTCAGTGCGGCAGGACAGAGAAGAGTTCCTGTCTGCAGACATCGCAGAGTTCGCTCCTCCGCCTTATTCAGCCCCTTGGCAGGGGCCGGATAGAGGCGGTAGTTGTCGCATTAATGGTTTACGATTTCAAGCACATTATTTTTGTTTTTATTAATTTTGGGTGGCCTCACAATACATTGTGCCCCTATGACGTGACTTTAGTCGCTAAAGTCCCTCGTAATTTTTACGTACATTGCAATGCTCAGCATATATGCTATCTCTCTATAATCGATAAAACGGCTGACCATCAGCATATTTTGTCAAAGGCTTCGTATCTATGTGGCCCTGGAACTCCGATACAGGACTAATATTGCTTTTCGGATTACTGCTTTTGGTGACATCTGCAGCGTCATCAAAATTGCAATGCTCGTGATTGCATCTTTTTCTCGCACGTGGCTGCAGTTATGTGCCTGCGCCTGGTAAAAGAATACATATCTAAGAAATCAAAGCACCTTATGCATGGCCAGTCAGTGATTGTGTGTGTGACCAGCACGCATTCAGCGAGTGACGCAAATTTCGACTGCATCCTCACTGCGTACAGGAGAGGAATAGTATAACTAACTAATTAGCAATACATGCACAGGGCAAGCACGTTCAAGGTTCCTTTAACTTGAATATACTTCGGCAAAGCAATCTCTGACTTTGGTTTAGATTCATGGGCATCGTTAGTGCACCTGCCTTTGAAGCTTTGCAGGCTTTCGACTGAAAGGCTTTGCTATACGTGCCTCACACGCTGCTAACGGAATTGTGCCATTGTGCGCATGAAACGATCGGCGCAGCGAGGTTGTGACGCTTTAGCTTCAGGTGTTGCATTAGTACGTGCCAGCGAAGATGTTCAAGTGCTTTCTGCGTTTGCTCCCACTGCATATATCGCAACGCAGCTCGAGGACGCTCTCGTGTTCTGTGAGTGTTCCTAATATGTCGGTAATGGTGAGAGACATGTGATTAGCCAGTCCACCTTGTGACCTTTGCTCTTTTCTTTTTTCCTGACTTCGTTTCTTCTTTTGTTGGTCATTGTCTACGCGATACTGTCCACTACGGATACGGGTGTACGCTCTGTTCTGATGATTCTTTATATATGTTTTTACCGTTATTGTGATAAGTGTTTGTAGTTGCGAGATAAACACGTATATATTTGGCGTAGAATGATTTGAATGCAACAGATTTAAATCGGTTTTTGCAAAATACGTGCAAAATAATTTCAGGCTGTACGTAAATCAAATATCTACGAGTGCCGCAATAACAACAGCAATTTTCTTCGTCATTGTTATCCCCAGCATTTTATGCAGAATGTTTTGCTGGGTGCTCTGACTTATGCAAAACTCGATTTACGCACTCTTGAACGTTGTACATTTCGTTTCGCCTCTTAGTGTAATTGCCGCAATATTCGGTACTCCGCGGAGAAAATGTCACATATACTGCGCCTTACTTTCCCTGTAAATCAATTACTATTCACTGCGGCACTCCTTTCTCACTTTCCGCTCTCGCTCCCTCCCTTTCCCCTACCCTTACGCTGCGGTTCACGTATTGAGGGAGAAAGCGTGAAAGATAATGCGCATTTACTTTCCTGTAAACGAATCTACAATTTACAATAGACACATACGGGAATTATTAACTCGACGATCAACGCAGAGAACTGTAGATGTTTTGTTTCATCTGGTTCGATTTTCCTGCAATGGCGCGAGCCATATTTTTTTGGCAAGGTTAATTTATGACAAGTTGTGTTTGAGGACTCCCCCGCATGCCGTCAGTCGTTGCCTAAATTCGGTGTGCGCTAAGTGAAAAAGCACCTGTGCGTTGGGAAAAAAAAAAAGTGAGCGTTAATCTGAGGCCGCGCGTACGCGTTGGTGACCTGCTTCGAAGGGACTGCTCTTCGGACGTATCACTCTTGCAACACCAAACACTTCCTTGTTGTTTCGTAGTGTTGCATTTCTGTAGCACAATGAGCACCCGTTCCAACCGACGAAAGGAAGAGGCGAGCGGAACGGATAAGGGTCTGCTGATAGTACTGCGCCGGCTCCTGGAGAAACCAGTTATCAAAGACGGGGCAAGAAAGCGACGCGACACTGTTTGTTGTCTCCTTCCATTTACCTTTCGGCAGCAGCTGCACGCGCTATGGGGGCTGTCCAGGAAACGGCCAAGAAGGGACACGCGGGAAAAGGAGAACGAGATGAAGATGAAGAAGAAACGCTCTCTAAGCTCGGTCGTCCCAAGCCAGGCCCCGGAGTGCGCCCTATCATGTCGGACAGGAAGAAATCTGGAGGGAGCTCGGGTGCGGTAACCGCGAGCGCCACGGGCTTCGACCCTGCGGAGCGGATGAAGAACCTCCTGGCCTACATTTACAACGACGGCGCCGCCAAGGTACGGAGCATCGACCACTTGAGTCGTTTGTTCGTCCTCTGGCACTTACCACGTTGCGAGTGCTCTTTGGCCATTCACTCGATCACGCGTATCACCTTCACTCACAGTCGCAATACACGAGGCTCGGCAAGAAACGGCTAAAGCTCGACCGTATGATACGACGTTCTTCGATTTTGAAGCATTGTATCTGTGATATTCTAAACGAGAGCCCGTACTTGATGTGTATAGCACTCACTTTAGTTGAGAATACAGATTTGATGACCGTTGTGTGATAATCTGGTAAGCTTCGTTGACCTGCCTATGTGTGCTGGTAACTGATGTGACATTGATTTTGATGCTGTTTTTCTTGCTGCGAATTCAGTTCGTGTTCTGCAATGGGCGTTGCTTCTGTGGCGAATAGGACCTCTACTTTCTGGGACTTCACGATGCTCTAGGAGAGTGCATAAGAGGGACAAGGATCACCTTGGCGAGTTGCGAAAACGCTAAGACGCGCTGATATCATTTCAGTGTTGCTGCAGGGGTTTAACATTAAATAAATTGTATATTTTTGTTATTGTTTCCATTAACTCAGGTCAGCGGAATTCGATCATAATACGATCAAGCCTTGGTGTCGGCCAACCCTGCTTGACGTCTCGCTTATGTTGGTTATGCTCGCCACCATTGTTAATAAATTGCTCCTCACTGAAGCTCTGCGGATGGTTTCGAGTTCTACTCATAAATTTATACACGCTAAATTTAAAAAAAAAATTGTTCAGTATCTGCTGTAACGTGCAACTTCCCTTGTGTGACGGTTTTTGTTCAAGGCTGTGGATCAGAATACGAGGCGGCATGTTCAGTGTTGTGACCTTCGCAGACATATTTTCTCAGGGCCTAAAAAAATACTCACTTCGGTGGACTTGAAGTCGTGGTCGAAATTACTACACAGCCTCTCTTTTGTTACACCTATATAATGTTGAATGCAGACTTAGACTTACTCTTTTTTTTTTTTTCTGAAAATTTAATCTTGAGAATTAATGTGTCAGTGCTCTAAAACGTATGTATGTAACACTTACTTTACGGCGTTTAGTTTCACTTCTTCCTGCAACACGTTCGCGGGTTCCGTTTTCACTTTTGCGGCCATGCAGTGACGCTGTGGGGGAAAAAATTCCCGACGAAGTTCGACATCCTGAGCCGCAAGCCCATCGCCTGCGGGGCGCATGCTGCGGGCCAAAACTGGCGACATGGATTACGTTCATTTGCGAATATTTTCCCAGGAGAAGGAGATCGACTCCAAGGCGGAGGAAGAGTTCAAGGTCGAGAAGGAGCGCCTGTTGAGGCAGGCGCGCACGCACATCGAGGAGGTGGTCAAGCGGCGCGAGAAGCAAGTGGAGCGCGTGCGCAAGATCCAGACGTCGCAGGTCAAGAATGCGGCGCGGCTGCGGCTGTTGGCCTCCATGAACGACCAGGTGAGGAAGGTGCTGGCCGAGACGCGGACCAAGCTGAGCGTCATCACCCAGAAGGAGAACCGCTACAAGCCCTTCCTGGAACGCCTCATCCTGCAGGTATACTGGAGCTAAATAAAGGGCATTGACATAGCATGAAGGGCATCGAAATGAGTTACGTGGGATTCAAAGAGCACTGAGCAAGGGTTGAGGCGGGGGAAGCCTCAGTTCGCAGGTTGAGACAACGTTTCGACAAGTCGACTTTCATTCGTCTGGACAGAGCGATCATCAGTGGCAGGGGTTTAAATACGCTTTTGCTTTCGAAGGAGAAAAGCTGCGAATAGTTATAGTTAGTGATAGGTAATGATTAGAAAGAGACTCTCTTTCTTCTCTGTCTTTAGGCGGTGAGAGTGAGATTACAGAGGGAAAGAGAGAGTGAGAGAGAGATGGAGACCCCCTCTCTCCTCTTTCTCTTTCCGTCCCCTTATATTCCTTTCACTCTCCCCACCCTCCTTCCTTCCTTCCCTCTCTCCATCTCTCTCTCTCTACTCTCTCTAGAGAGAAGTAAGAGCTAGAGAGGTAGTCTCCATCTGCCTCTTCTCTCTCTCTCTCTCTGCGTCTCTCGAGAAATCAGGGGCTTTCTAATGATCGCAGTAGGGCGGCCGAAATGTTTTCGTCTTGCGGCACGTAAGGTGACAAGCGCTCCCCTGAAATTTTCCTCCGGAATTAACTGCGTAATCCCGCTGACGATAATGATGCTGATGGGCTTTAACTTTCTTGTTAAGCTTCTGAAGGAAAATATGCTGTACTAAACTGAAATTCTACATTGTTCTATTTCGAAGGAGAGCGACAGCTTTCGGCATAGTCCCCAACAGAGGCAATATGCTTTCGGCTTTCCCGTGGCCCGTAATAATCTTTGGTCGCCGATTGACGCTCTGCAAAGCAAGTAATTGGGCAGCCACAGGCTTGCGTTGCCAGCTAACGAGTAGCAGGGATAAAATATTTTTCGTTATGTCAAACACGAGGGAAAGCTATCGGATGGCGCCCCTTTTTCAGCGGTGCCTTTGTGGCCGCCTTACACGCGATAAAGTTATCACCTTACTCTGTACCGTTATGCTCTGCCATCTTGACGGCCCCACGTCCTAAGTGTTTGTGAAAAAGATAACGTGTACGCTGAAGATGTTGTCCGTGCTGCATATAAAGTGTTTGTTCCTTCTCTGCTGTGGATAGTTATCGCAGTGCTGAAATTCCGCGCTTGAGAGACATTGTTGCACTAACACATTCGAGAAACTGTAGCACTACGCAGACGAACGGAAGGAAGGAGCTTGCTGGACAAGGCTCTTGCCCTTTGGTGCGAGCACTTGGCTTGGGTCGTTTTGGTTAGGCTAAATATAACTTCCTGCGTTTCAGTAGGGTGCAGTTCCCTGCTACAAGGGTAAACAGTGCGCAAAGATCTGGGAGCAAGAATCAGTACGAACATTACTTGCAGGTGAAAACGAAGGGCGCGATGTAAATGCAGTGCGCGCACGCACTCGCTTCCGCTTTTGTTTGAGATTAGTGACAACTACCTGCTCGTTGCTTATTTGCTTTTGCAAGAACAGAAGCATCGTGGCGCATCATACGTCTTCGTTGCATTGGATAACCGGGTCGCAAAAAAAAAAAAAAAAAAATCAATATTTCTATCACGCCCAGCCGAGTATCGGAGGCTGTGGGAGGTACCAGTCGACGCGCTCGCTCGAATTTCATTTGTTTTCCCCTCTGATATGTGTTTCGGGCGTACTTAAAACGATGTAAACAGGTTCCGCATTGGGTCTCTTTCCATCCAGACCACGTTTGTTCTACGTTAACTCGTGCGACCAGCGTGCTAGCTCACTGCTGGTCGATGTGGTCGATTTGTCTAGACGCGTACGTGCAGTCTGAGACTTGGCACATGGCCTAGAGGCAACCTGCTTTACAATGTGGCATGTTTTGTCTTTCGTGGTTCATAGTGGATCTTGTTTAACCGTGTCATTTCTTCATCCTTGTGTACCGACGCCTTTTGGCAAGGGTGCGGATAGTGAACATTAAAACCGAAAGCGCGAGACGCTGTGTATAATCTGTCAACTGGAACTCTGATTATATCAGTCACGAAAGTGCGTGCGTGGTAGGTGCGTCAGAGTAAAACACTTGGATGTTAGCAGGCTGTCACGTCAATCGCGGTATTCTCGAACTGTTCGGCAGAGATAGAAAAGCTTGAGACTGCCCCCAATAGTTGAAAGCATGACCCATAGGCCGCGTCTCCGTCTGCAAATATCCAGTTTGAGTCGTAGTTTTCCAACTCCCACGATTTATAAGTCTGCTTGAATATCTCTTCTCTATTACTAAAACGGGGTTGCTTAATGACATTAAAAAAAGGGAAAATTACAGGCGGTGAAAATAAAGTGTTCGCTACTGGAATTAATTAAAAGATAAACGCACAATATTTATGTTTCAGTGTGTTTAAACAAAATTACGAAGGAATTGTGACAAATACTACTTTAGTTTGGACACCCACTCCAGCTTAAAGGGCAGCCTACGAGCTTTTATTGGTTATGGTTTTTTTTTCTTGCTTCAGTCAAAAGGTCCTTGCCCACATTAACGAATATTCGGCTCTAGCGCTGAGAAAACAGCACAAAAATTCGAAACATACATTTTTTTTCTATGCGGTGGTCTAATTGTTTTTTCAGAGGTTGAGGGCATCTGTAAACCCTGAGATCAAGGACACGATGTGCAGTTTGTATAGAGACCCCATACGGCCACAAGATTGCCGCCTAGGCGACGTGCAGTGGCAATAGTGGCATTAACCAAGATGCACAGATTTGGGTAAATTTATAACTGAAAGCAAGCAGGAAGGCAGCTGTAATAAACATGTCAGTATAAAAAACCTGGGGATATTTACCACAGGTACCAGAGTAGATTTTGTGACAGGGCCACGGCGAATATAGCAGTGGTGCAGTTGTTCATCGTTCGTGCGCTTCGCATGGTTTCGTTTTCGAAAGCATCTGAAAGAGGATCAAGCAAGATTAAACAATAAAAAATTTTTCAATATATTGAAAATAAAAACAATGCGCTACTTTAAATTGTTATGAACGAAAATAGCCGTCAGTATGACGTTAGAGCATAGTCTTGAACTGTGGTGCGTCCACCTGAGACAGTCAAGGCATCTACCACGTAATGAGGGAACACAGCGTGGCCCTATCGTCCGCTCAGACAGGACTTTCTCGAATAATTTAAGATATAAATTCTTGTCTAAACCGCGAGTTCTGCTCTCAATATTGTCACTATGTGGTGCGATCTATCAAAACATGTCAAAATGTTTTTACTCGTTTCCGACATCAGGATGTCCCTGCTTCAAGAACAAACTCAAGGCTAGAAAAGAGATCAAATTCACGTTATTGCCCGTCTTTTTGAGTATTTGTACACTGCGCGGCGTTTAGACGTCGGATTGACCTCGAGCATTTAGTGAGTTTCCTAATGCGCCGAGTTTGCCCAGCTCTAGCGTGACGAAAATTCTCGCTGGTCAGTCGTTGAAATCTGCTCCCCTTTTTAATGTGCATTTTGTTTATTCTCCACTCCTGCATAGGTTGACAGTATCAATAAATGAAAAGAATGAATAAAACATCCTGCTTCGCGGGCAGCGCTGCTACTCATATTCCGTCAAATTGTAGAACAGTTTCGCAATTACGACGTATATCGACAACTCGAAGATTGGATCGGCTGCTTGCGTTTTATGCCGGCGCTTGGAGTAATTTATTAGCAGACCCTCGATGCTATCGAAGAGGAGAAAAGGGATAGTGCGATGTAAAAGAAACCAACAAGAAATTAATGAATGAACGCGAGAAAATCAGCGAAACGGAAAAGCAACGTACAATGTCAACTATCTCTTGAGATAAAGAACAGATGCTGTATAAGCATAAAGGCGATTTAACCATTTTGTTTCGCTCTGTTTAAGATATTTGGCGCTGTTTGAGGTTGTTTGTTGTCATCGTCACTGTGTCGCTCTCTTTATCCCTCGTCTTCTCTACATCTGAAACTATGTAGGTTTGTAAAGCGCCACAGTATATCGCATTTATGTAGTTACGTACAACGAACAGCCTTAAACCTGATATCGAAGTTTCCCCGTTAAGAAAAGAAAAAAATTAGATGGTCTCTTAGATGTCTCAAGAAGACAACGGAGAAAGCATACCCTTCCTCTCCGGTAATTTATTTGCCTCTCCTATCATTTGCCTCTCATCGTTAGCCTCTTATCGCCGTTCGTTGCAGCGCAACACAAAATTATAATTGGTTTAGAGGAAACGAAAGGCGCTGTATCTGTCGCACTTTCTCGGGCAAGTGTGAGCTTGAACGGTACACCATCGTTCCTGTCGCGTGGCGTATCTTGTGGTTCAAGTGTGGAACTGCAGATGGCACAGATCTCGGGCACAGATCTCGCGCACAACTCTCGCGCGCGGGATTTCGTTCCATGAGCCTTTCTTAGAAAGGCTTTCGTCTTAGAACTGCCAGTGTGTCCGCCGCTGTTGATGCAGCCGCTGGATGCGCCTGCGCTGCAGGGCCTCTATATGATGCTGGAGAAGGACGTGGTGATCACCTGTCGCCGCCAAGACTTGCCGCTGGTGCAGGAAGCGCTCGCCGTGGCTGCCAAGAAGTTCGCCGCGGACACCCTGATCCAGGGCAGCGTGGTCGTCGACAAGGAGCACTTCCTGCCCGACGACTCGAGCGGCGGCGTCGAGCTTACCTCAATGCGCGGGAAACTCAAGGTGTCCAACACGCTCGAGCGCCGCCTGGAGCTCATCGCGCACAACCTGCTTCCGCAGATACGGACGGGCCTTTTCGGGGAGAACCCCGACCGCAAGCACAAGGACTAGAGGTCACTCGGTTGCCGTTCTCTCTACCTTTGCAAAAATTACTTCAAAGAATATTTATATATATGCAGTCTTTAGACAGCCTATAAAATCGTTTTTTTTTTTCGGGGGAGGGATTGTGGGCCCTCGGAAACCATTTATTAATGATTTTTGTTCTATTGGCATATCTTTTACTAATAAAAGCCATTATTCTACATTGTTTAAGCACGTCCCAGATAGCGCCTGCTCACAAGTAGCAACATTTACGCAACGGGTGTAAGCCGTACGTATACCTATCTATTTTCCGTCTAATTCAAATAGTAGAACCGTAGTGGCCTCGCTTGCATTTCTAGCGCTTTTAAGTTCCTTCCCGACATTACATTGAAAAGGCTTCACGTACAGTTAGGTTTTCGGTTCGAATTAGAGAACCTGGCCGTTAGCGTAATAGTTTTCAGAAATTTGAAAATGCGGTTAACCTCGGCGCAGCGGCCTAGGAAATTTAGATCGTCCCGCCCGCTTTTCAAATACGACGTGGCTGTGTGATATTTGGTTTGGTTTGATGTATAGAGATTATTAGCCCAAAGCGACTGAGGTTATGAAGGAAGCCGTAGTGTCGGGCTCCGTAAATATCTACCACACAGGGTTCTTAACTTGCATTCGCATCGCACGGTGCATAGACGCCTTGCTTTACACCTCTAGTGAAAAATTAAAAGGTCTCTTAGATGTCTTTTAAGAGGAGAATGACGAAAGCCTACTCTTCCTCTCTTATAATTTGCCTGTTGTTGTTGTTGTTGTGGCTGTAAGAAGAAGGAAAAGAAAATGCACAGGCCTGCTTGTTGTTGTTGTGGCTGTAGGAAGAAGGAAAAGAAAATGCACGGGCCTGCTACTGGCTCTGTAGCTGAGCCACCTCCGCTGTCTCGTGCGGAGGGTACGTCACTGAAATGAGGGTACGTCACTGAAACGCACGTGCCAGCCCAGGCACCTCAAACCATCGACCCATTGGTAGTGTGTTGGTAATGTCAGGCTAGGCCATACACTGGATCAGTACGCTGCCTATATATACTCTTCAATATTGGACAAATAGAGTGCCTGCGATGTGGCCGCATCTGTACCGGTCACTGGCTCGCCTGCGATTGAGTGGTCATTGCTGCTCTTCGCTTCCGAGAGGCAAACCATATGGCCTGAAGTCCTTTAACCAAACTACAAATTTGTCAGAAGGCGCGTTCAATGAAATCTGATTGTGGCGGCTAGACTACTGCAACAATTTATCGTCGTATACTTCAGTAATCAGGACGCCGTGCGTAGCTTTATTAGTGACGCAAGTCGATTTAGCGTTGGAAAGAAGATTACTCCAGCCTAATGGAAGGGATTTTATTTCGTGTAGTAATTCCTGGGTGCCGATGGCGCAAGCGATTCGAGCCTTAAATTAGAGAGCATGTCTCATCACTTCAATCGATTTGCTCCCAAGAGCAGCAGATAGCTTCTTTTTAATTCCTCTAACCATTCTTGTATTCTTAGAGCTCAGCAGAAGCTCATCGTCCACGGATCCTCTCAGCACGCATGCCGTGACACTATCACCGCTTATAGGGCTGTCGCAATACGACACTTAGTTTTTGCGCACAGAGCGCAGACTGGGGGCCGTCTTCATGCTTTTAGCGTCTCCGAATGGCGGACCGGAGAAACTCAGCGTGTGTGGTTGCAGCGGTTAGCCGCGATTTCAGCGTCGTCGGTAACGGTAAAATGGCAAAGAGCCAGCGATTCCGACGAGAAAGCACTCTTCTTAATAAGCTTCCATTCTTAGCAATCTTCACATTTTAAGCATCAGAACGCGTACAACTTTATCGCCACTGAAAATGAGCGTAATATGTGAGGACATCAGCGGATGTTTTTTAGTGTGTCGCACAAGAATGGCTTTGAGACGACGCAAGATCAAAATATTTCTGCTTGTTGCGGCGGCAGTCTGTGCTCACTGCGTACGCAGCCTGACAGGTGGAGCATGGAGACCAGGCGGCACAAAACAAAAAGCAACAATTGCTGCGACGGTCATTTTCGAAAGGTGTAACTTTACTAAACTCAGAACAGAAATGACAACTGGATGCGCTGTTCTGGGATGCCATTCCATTATCCGTGTCTCCTCGACTTGAACGACTAGTGAATGCTGTTAGCTCCGTAGCTCCTCCTGAAACTCTAATGATCGTGATGTGGACATGTTATTAATAATTCTTAGTGATAAGGGGAACATTATCCGATTAGTAACCCAGAGAGAAACGAAAGTGCGTGCGCCCGGGCCCACCTGGATGCGCGCGCGTGTGTGCGTGCGTTTGTGTCGGTGTTTGTGATGTAGAGTTGGCAATATTCGCAGGTATGAATCAAGTCGAAAATTTTGTGCAACACTTTCTAATAATATATGGGGTGCAAACAAGCTTACTTTGTTTTTTGAAGCTACCTAAAGCGACTCAGCTTCTCAGCAGACGGCTTACTTCCACAGTAACAAAACATTGGAAAAGAAGAGGGAGGAAAAGCACGTTATGACGTATCTACTCCCTAGCGCAGGGTAGCCAACCGGAAGTCTTTCTGGTTAACAACCCTGCCTTCTCTTCTCCTCCTTGTCTGTCTATTTGTATAGCAAGGGTTAAAGAAGGTTTAGCTGACATCTGAAAACAGCGAATACGAATTTTATTAATTATTGTTTTCCTTGAGAGAGCATCAATGATGTTTCATCAATTCGCTGACTCGGCCCAGATGTCAATCACTCGAACTCGTGCAGGAAAAATGTAACGCAAAGGTTCTGCAGCGCTTCACGCGAACTCTCAACGCTGACACTGCGTCATGCTCTTCAAACACTGACTTCCATGGGGCAATAGCAGCCGACTCGGCAGCTACCGATGCGCGGGCCATCACGGTGGTGTCAACGCATGACGTCAGACGCGCAAACACCGTCGCCACGACGGCGCGAAATGTGGTGTCAGTGCTGACGTCTGAGACGGCATCAAATAAGCGACACGCATGAAAAAATAAGAAATACTGATGGTGTCTTCTTTATCGAAAAGAATGAGCTCTCACATGCAGTGTAGTCAACAAGGAAAGAGTACGAGAAAATGGGAGAGGCGATGGGAAGATAGGGGTGGACAACGTGCCATTAACAACACTTCTAAATCCCCGTCTCGCAAGTGCCATTGTGCAAGATTCGTCGCTTTTCTTTCTTTTCTTTTTTTTTCGCAGTCGAATGCAAGGCGTGCCTTTCGAGATTGCTGCCGATTCGTAGCCGCAAAAATGTCAGTGAGGCGGCGTGATTTGTTTCTCGCGTGCGGTCGAGCGAAAACGGGATTGGGATAGGCGCCGTGCGGCGCCGGTCTTGTGTGTATGCGGAGACTTCTTGGTTCGGGGCCTCGCTTGCAATCAGGCAAAACTTTGGCTCGACATCGGGTTGGAGACGTCGAGCTCGCTGATATCCTATAGGCAGCAAGACACTTTAGAAACGACCGTTGTGTGAGCTCAACTGCCAATTTCGGTTTATTTCGGAATTTAAAAAATCGCTCTTACTGTATGGCGGGAGCCTCCCTCTGTTGCGGCTGCAAATTTCGCTTTGTATACAGTTTCCCTTCTTACGATTACTACGGCGTTGGAGAGATACACTTGATTGCCTGCAGCGCTATGCATTTTAATATTTTTTTCTTCGCCATCGCTTCTCCTCCTCCTCCGTACAGATAAGTACCCATATCGGAACTGGGCAGTACAATGTGCGTGAATGCTAATAAAGTCAGTTCTATTACTGAAAGACGCGAAAAAAAATTGGCAATACGGTGAGATTGCCTTCAAGGTATTACAAAATTCAGTGCTGACAAAAACAGTATAGCTTCGAAGAATAACATGCAAAATAACTCAAAGCAGCAATACAGTCGCGAGGAAGCGTCCACTTACTGACACCCTTTCTAACTGGCGCCACTCTCTTGAGGATGTCAGCAATGACGTCCTAGGCGAGAACGGCAAAAGTTTAATGCTATTGCAAGAGAGAGAGAGAGAGAGAGAGAGAGAGAGAGAGAGAGAGAGAGAGAGATGGATGAATGGAAGGCGAGCATTCCGAAATGGAACTCCAACGTTCCAGAATATAACGCTTGTAGCGATAATGAGTTACCAGTCTTGCGATTAATACGCAATACGGTGTGGAAGTTGCAGCAGTGTTTTTCTAAAAACGATGGCATGTCGGTCATTCTTTCTATGTTCTGCACTGCATCCACATACGCCATGTTGCTTCGGTGCTGCCACCCAAATAATTACGCACCACGGGCTCCTGTGAGAAAAGGCTTCGCACTGTCTTCCTCGTTCGAATTGCGTGCAGTTTTTTTTTTTATGCATGCTCAGAACTCCACAAGCTGGTTCAAGGCATCTCATGCGAGTACCTCTGCACAGTCTCGCAATTCCTATCACGCAGGATACACGGGAAAACGACAGGTGCGGATTCAACGCAATCTTCCGAACAGTTATTTCTTTTTCACTTGCACAGCACGAGAACGCGCAGGAGGATTTAGAAAAATGTGATTGAAGTGGTTTGGAACACATTTTCTTGTTGGTATTTGTTGTCTAGCACAGCGCTTGCTACAAACAAACTATCTTTACTCCCACATCTTGCACAGCGGTCGTTTGCAGTTAGAGTTAAAATTGAAGCGCCGAGGAGTGGTAGAACTTTGAGCATTTAAGCATTCGCTAATTGCTACCCTCCCTTGGAATCTAACGAAGATCTATAACGTCAATACATTACCGGCTTTGAAATGTTTCTTTTTTTTTTCTGCGTCCATCTTTGCTTCTGAAACGTTTCTTACTACTGGCTTTAGTAGTAGTTTCAGCGAAAACTTTAAAAAACTCTTGATTTCGACGTATCTATGTAAAGTGACTGCTTCTGCAATGCGTTGAAGCCTGATGTTTCTCTCTAAATAGCTGTTGAGGATAAACTTGATGTAGTTGGCCTGTATAGAGAATATACCGCTTCCTAGTGACACAGACACAGTTTTTTTTTTCAAAAACGAAACTATTCTAAGCCACTAAAATCGACAAAAGAAAAGATACCATAGTGTCGCCATCACCGGCTAATCTCACCAGTAAAATTCGCGCGTCAAAGTCGACTCCTAAGCAGGGATCTCGGCGGCTACGCACACCACCGATCGTTTAAAAACAACCAGGCAACTTTCATTATTCGGTAAAGACGTCACGAGTGTGAATCAGATGGTGCGAAAGTGCTTATGTCGATAAGTGCGCTTTTTTCTGAAGGAAAAATATGAAGCAGAAAAAGAGATATAATCAGGTTTTCGAGAGAGCAATATTTGGCTGACTTTCACTTCAAAGACTCGTCGTCTCTTAACTGGCGAGTAGTTGATCGCGTTATTCAGCGCACTCGATTTTTTATGCCAATGAAATTTCGAGCGGTGGGGACTGCTCATGCGCAGGGACGTTCTATGTGTGAAGACTAAAGCACACAAGAAAATAACCGGTTTTAATCTGTCAGTTTCAGGCCTAAACGCATGCATTCTTGGCACCTATCTGTGCGGATTGCCAGCCTGAAGGCGTACTTTTACAGGATTCAGTCAGTGGTTTTGATGAAATATTTATACGAACACCAGCGAGCTTTCAGGGCCTCCGCAGTCGCTCTAAATGCGTATATGGTTAGATCGGAGGTGTAGAACAGCGAGAATAATTCGATGCACTACAAGGACGCGAGATCGAATCCCGGCCTCGGCGGCAGCTTTTCGCTGGAGGCGAAAAGCAAGGCGCCCGTGTGCTGTACGATGTCAGTGCACGTTAAAGAACCCCAGGTGGTCACCTGGGGTTCGAAAAAGAACCCCAGGTGGCCGGAGTCCTCCACTACGGCGTCTCTCATAGCCTGAGTCGCTTTGGGACGTTAAACCCCACAAACCAACCAACAAGCGGTTAATTCAAGATATGCATAGGAACTCCGATAGAAGGAAAGGGGTGGAGGTATGAATAAGAAGCGATGGATCTCCTTCATGCTTCGTGAAGTGCTGTATGAATGAATGGAAAACTGACACTGGGGAGAGAGAGATGTGTGGGCGGAGTCTAGCTCGTGACGTTTACCGTTGCTATCCTTGCTCTTGCTACAAGCGCCCTTTGGTCTTTGAGTCTCCAAGCTTCCAAACTCCCAAGGCAGCCTCCTCCCAGCCCCCAATAGTTGGGGCAGGTCTACAGTATGTAAGTCACGCCTGGCTTCTTCTCGTACAGTTTGTATTTGGGGAGGATACAGGGTGTATTAGAGTTCGTTACTAAGGCGAATTACACGCCCTCGCCTATTGCCAATGATTTGCAGAACATTTCTCCTGTGTCTGTTGATGCGCTACACTACGCCCCAATGGATGATTGATCACACCCACTTGTTGTTGACTGTGCGAAATTTTGCAGCAATATGAGCAGTGACGTAGCAGGCTCTAAACAAACCACGTACGGCTGAGGCGATCATATCGTCAAGAGGCAGTAGAGAGATTCAGCTTGCCGGAGACGTACTAGCGTATACGTATACCGGTATGACGGACCCCTCCTGCGCATGCTCATTGACAGGGGTGAGGGAAATCACGGCAGCTGCTCCTGTGTAAGGTGGTTCCGATAACCCGGTGTACTTCTACGCTAATAGGTCTCCGGCAAGCTAAACGTATGCAGTGTCAATGTCTGGTGCACACGAATCTTCAACTTTTTCCTGATAACATTATTGCCCAGGAATTAGACCTGTAATAGTCTTAAACCTTTTTTTTTATTGCAGATGCCAGAAGAAAAAAAAAAAAGCTCACTGTTAACTGGAATGGATACTTCAAATGCACGTGCACATACTTTATGCATAGCTTAGTACTATTTGTTGCCGTTAGGCCGCGCCTGTGGTAGAATGTCTACGGTATCCGTCTATCTTGCGCCACGGAGCCTCACCTGTTCTCTTGACGAGACTAAACATTTCGTAACCGCTGAGTGGCGAATGAACAGCACATTGAGCACTCAACTCGTGCAGGCAGTTCGTGCGGTTGGCGCCCAACAGTTCGCCGAACTAAAGCGACGCGCTGCAGCGGCACTCACTGTTCCGCCCTTTACAATCCAACCCCGACCCTAATAGCATCTTCCCTCCAGTCGCCGACTGGAACACCGCATCTCGTCGAATTCATTAGGATACTTTGAGGCAGGGAAATTAGAAGGAAACACGGGGCTGCGTAAAAGCCCGACATGTTCACCAGCAGTGCATGCCCTGAACGCGTGTACCCCCCCCCCCCCCCCCCCTTTCTCTGGGCCCTCTCTTGCATACCGAACCGCGTAACGACCTCTGGCTCAATCGGAGAGAAGGAAAGGGGGAGGGGGGGGGGGGAGTGATCCTTCCTTTCGTCAGCGCTCCTAATGCGATGCATGCGAAGGCTTTCTTTGTCATGCACGTTCTCGTACCAGCTGCTCGCAAGGCTGGGATCGTAAACCAGGCATGTGGCTGCAGAGCTGGGGATCCGGTCGTAACACGGAGACCCCGCGTCCTTTTCCAGACGGCCGTTTTCCACTGCGTTCTCTTTTGTACTTTATTTCTACGTCCCTATAAGCTCGCGTCTCTGCGCACTGCGGCGATGCAGTTAGATGCGGCATGACAAAAGCTGGAGCGCCGGCAATGTGATTCGAAAAGAAACGGTGGACCTATATGTGCCCATTTAGATGGTCAGCCCATAGATGCCCATAGACTCCCTGCGCTCAGTCCAGTGAAATTGACCGTTTCAATAATGAAAAGAAGGGCTCGAATTATTTATCAGAGCTGTCACTACATGCCCGGATGGCTTTTTCTCGATTCTCTATTGCGGCTTGCCCTAATCGAAAACGCAATTTACCGGCAGCACTGCAGAGGCGAGCTCCAGGTGTTGACACAGTGTTATTGAAAAAAAAAAAAAATATTCGAAACATATGAGAAAAGGAACATACTGCCGGTAGTAAGTACGCCCGTAGTATCAAATTCGGGTTTTCCCGCAGTGTGTAAAAAGAGTACAGTGATGTACGCTCATATTAGGACGCAGTAGAGCTCATTGTCGTTAACTCTATGGGCGTTGTTTGAGACGTTTGTTCGAACAGCTGCAGTATAGACAGAGCGCTCGATAAACTTCATCCGTAATTGATTGATTGAATGTCCTTTATTGATTTAGAAGGCTCATAGCCATGGATGGGGGTAAAGGGGAGTAGATAGAATCTTCATTGTTTAGGTCGTCACTCAAATCACATTGCTCTAACCAGGC
This sequence comes from Amblyomma maculatum, assembly GCF_055883805.1. NCBI lineage: Eukaryota > Metazoa > Arthropoda > Arachnida > Ixodida > Ixodidae > Amblyomma > Amblyomma maculatum. The sequence continues at coordinate 57,960,910 of NC_139345.1, read as the reverse complement.
CACTAAGCGAGCCATACTTGGCAAATATCTTCTGTGTGTTAGGATCAGTTTCTAGAAGGAAACGGTAGTTCAGGCGGTAAGGTTTGATCTCGGAGCGCTCAGTAGAAAAAGCAGGGCAATCCCAGAGTAGATGAGATATGCCACAATAGTGTTGAAATTTGTACTCTCCTGCTGCATGCACACTGCTGATACCTATCGTACCCTGTTGTGGACACATGTCAGAAGGGGCTAGGAGTACAACTTAGGAACTAGCGTTCTCATTAGTTTCCCCAAAAAACAACGAAATTCGAGATTTCGAGTTCCCGTCTCTCCGCTCGGGCGGCTCGCTACTGCTTAGAGTTTCAGATTCGACTGTGCTGCGCAGAACTGACGACGGAGAAACCGTGTTCGGAGAATGGCCCGGTAATGTTCCCTGTCCGAATACGCCGACGCGTGCGTACCTGCTTGCGAGTCTTTAACCTTACCCGAACCTTTCGGTGATCTCATTAAACTGCGATGCCAATACTCCCCCCCCCCCCCCCCCCCCCTCACCTCCCTTTTTCTCCCTCAATGTGCACGTTTAGTCGAATTCCGTTTTCGTTGTTCATTGAAAAAGGATCGTACCGTTCATTCTTGCACACGATTTCGCCCTGTGGAGCTGTTTCCTTTTTTATTTACTTCAGAAGAACTCAGATGTTGAGCCCAGCGCCACACAGACAAAAGTAGCTGCAACGTTCTTTGCAACAAGAGAGTAATTACTCATTGACATCAATGTAAGCGCAGCCATACGGCTAAAACCTATGTGGGATCTGACTAATAATTTACTATAACCACTCAGCGTATAATAGGAGTTATGTGAGCTCTTTCTGAATTCAGCCTCTAAACTCGCACTCAGGGGCTGTGGGAAAGTAAAATGGTTGAATTAGATATCATGAAAGTGACCTCCTTATTGACTCGACTTGAATAAGTATCTTAAATCTAAAATAAAGAATAATATAGCTCAGACGAACTTTGTTTCTCAGATGGAAACACGAAACTGTTTCCTCAGAGTTAAATTATATTACTTCCTATTGGTATCCAGTGATAACCGGCTCGCGGCCTCTATCACACTCGAGTGAGCGGTCGGGCCCCCCAAGTCGTCGTTAGCAGCCTCAGCGCGCCGGCACAAACGGAAGCACACCTTGGTTTGTGTAGCCAAGATATCAACAGTGCAATAAATTTCGCAGCGCTTTCTCCCACTTTGAGGCGACGCGCAGGGCGCGTGCCTGCGAAGTGTTGTCTTCGAGCGTGTTTTCGTTCCCACCTGGCCTTTAAGTGGCGAAAAGTTTACATCTCAGAGGAAAGGCATGGTGTCGACAACATGTTGTTCGCAGGCGCGTTCTCGCTGCTATTTTGGGCGCCTGGCGTTCAGCGAAGGAATACAAAGAAGCCGGACTTACTTAGTTCAAGCACTTAGCGTAACCGCTATCAAGAATTACATGTAGGACGCGCCGAGAGCTGCGGAGTTTGAACGAATGCAACATAATTCGACAAAATTTCGTCGCATTTCCTAGCCCCATGAGGGCACTGCGACGGGCCAACTCTTACATGCAGTGAATCACTTCTAGCGTGATGATGGGAGCACCTGTTGTAACCTTTCGAAAACATGTCGACGGTGAAGGGAAGGCTAAGTTACAGGGAAGAAATGAAAGATTCGTTGATCGCCATGCCTTCTCGTCGGCGTCGTTGTTGTTGTGGCTGTAGGAAGAAGGAAAAGAAAGTGCACGGGCCTGCTACTGGCTCTGTAGCTGAGCCACCTCCGCTGCAGAGAAGAAAGAAAAAGAAGAGGTAGAGAAATACGCATGTCGCAACAGCCGTCGTCCACCATCTAAGCGGTGGCGGGCGCAATGACGGTGTACAACAGATACAAATTCGGTGGCTGGCTAGCCCCCGCCGCAAGCGGCGTTGACCTACCGTCCCAGCCCCGTAGGGCCAGGAACTGCCACCCTTCACCCCTTCTCGTCGCGTTCACATAAAGGGGGCTGTTTAGTGGACATGAGTGCTCGCAGGCTCTACCATTGAGCTTCCGGCGAATGCCTTCCTTGTGAAAATTCATCCACAAGTGATCGGGTCAAACTCAACTTCGTTGTCAATGAATTCTGCACTGCTAATCATTCGGCACACGCCGCTTGAAGTCTTTACGGCAGCTTGGAAAAACAATCACGTAATTCAACAAGATATCACTATGAAGGTGTAGAGAATACACCTTGTTGTATTATACTGTGCATGCTTCATTTACTTAAGAAGAGCAAGTACGGCATTTCTTGCACACATTCTTAGCATCGTACGGCAAGTGATAGGAGAACGACGCGTCCCAGCTGTCTACGTGATGTCCTGTCTCAACATCGTCTCGCTCAAGCTGTGCAACTACAAATTGCCATTATCACTTCAGCAAGCAAATGCTAGCAGATGGCTTCCAGGCTGGGAATGGTCATGGATATAAAGTATAAGAAAAGTATGAACAATTCACTCGTTGAAAATGATTGAGCATGCCACCACACAGCTTGAAGCAGTAAGATACTGGGAAGCAATGCACGACTGTGCATAGCACTATAGCACACTCCCTATAGGAACCAGGTGGCCGGAACGTTTCTTCATGCCAAAGCATCAGCGCTGCGAATGCGTTTCTTCTTTTATTTATTTAGAATGAAACACAACCCATACTGAAGATCTCAACATGGCTGCAGATTTAACACTATATGAAAACGAAGCCTGCAGTCTGTAAAAGCAATTGTTGAGTCGCTCATACACCGGTTGAAGCAGTACATTACAGCCTCTTCCGAATTTCTACGGCACCATTCATGAGAGGGCACTAGACGTCAACAGCGTGACAGTAAGCACACTGCGCGTCGTTAAGTGCTGAATCGGACTCTGCGAATCTTTGCAAATTCTTTTTCTTGCGTCTCCAGATAAAAGTGAACACTTTAAAAGTAAACTCAAGGTGCGTCGAGACCTCTGCACCGTATACCCATGATTGGACCTATGTGGGCAATCTTCGGTTCAGAACAAGCAAGCAAGTGCATGACAGTGGCCCATACAACCGGCCGTGCTCTCTGTCAATCATGTCAAAAAGCACTAGGAAAAAAAAAAAAAAAAGGCCAGTGGAAGGGGGAGAATAAACGACGGCCTTCTTTCGCTTCGCAGGCTGACTGAGCTCGGACTCCAAGAACTCGACAGAGTAAACTAGTCCTCAAGTAATGAATGAAATGTAATCGCTGTGGTTGATCATTATTTCGGGCTAAATATTTTGTTCCCTCACCGCGTTTTCAGACGTATAATCAACCGGCCTTACGGCTGTCTCTGATCACTGCTGGGAATTGATGGCTGCGGGCGTGTGGGTGTGATGGGTGAGCGGTTCTATGGCGTCTCCCCCCTATTTCCAGAAATTGCCATTGCTCTCCATGATATCTTTTTCTACTTTTCTCGCAACACGCAATGAGGAACGATTCGTAGAAAGGCGGGCAGGTAAAGAAAGAGGAGATTGTTGTTTTCAGAATCGTGGATAAGACTTTTCTGGGTTTACGTTGAGTTTCTTGGGTTTATTTTTCGTGTTGAGTGTAAGGAACAACGATGCTTCTTTGCTAAAATACGCCGTTGTTCCAGCGTGCGCACCATTAAAATGCCTGCGTCCGTTTCTCCCCTGTAATTCTGCCTCGAGTTACGGGAATCTCACCGACTGATCTGTACGAAGAGGTTTTCAAGTGCGCGAGGTTTTTCTGTATTTGCTCTTTTGTCGTTTCTCGCCTTACTTTGAAACGTGACGGACTTTGGCGCATTGCTGGTGCAATTCTGAGAGGTTTTAAGTGTCACTCGTCTACGTACAAAATTTATTGGACGGAATAATTTCCGGCAACGACCTTTTTTGTCGACTATATTACCGAAATGCTTCATGCACGCAAAGCCTCTGCTAGCGCAAAGCAAGCAAGAGTTTTCTCAGAGCATTGCGCGTTTCAAAACCGTTCCCATTTCCGGACCGAAAGAAAGCCTCCACGATTCCTCCACTAAGATGAGTGTAGACTTCACAAGGAAGAAAGCGGGTACGACTTCACGGGGATAGTTTTAAACCCCGGTAGGTTCATTACGTTATACGATTTTAAGAATATTATTCAGTGAATCGTAGTTGTAATATTATCTTTTTGCTCTGCGGGGCAGTTGCCAGCTGTCAAGCGTTCGAGGCATCTCCAGTCGCCATATATCGCGAATGAGAACTAACTGCTCACCTGAGATTGCTACGGGACTAGTTTGGTATAGGATGGCTGCAGTAACCATAAACGCACTGCAAGTCAGTGCAATTTCGCTGATCTCACATCCTGTGATCAAGAGGCGAATAGGTCTCAATAGAAACGCAATGACTATGTGGAAACAGAATATATTTTTAAATTATATAAGCAATATTTATTGAGTCACGGCATCAATGGGGTATGTGATGAAGGACGAAGTAATGGTTAAATAAATGCAGAAAGGTTGACTGATTTTGTGATCAGGAAAATACAACACATGGTCAAGGTTTCAACGCACTGCCATTTCAAAACTTTGCTCAATGCTTACCGCCATTGACTAATGCCGCACGAAAAACGAAAGAGGTTAGCTGCATCTGAATGCTTGAGATTATGAGGACATAAGAAATTTAGTAAACGTAGAGCTCCCTCCCTGCTCCCTCCTCTCTTTCCCTCGACATATTGCCCTTGTTTCCATCAAAACACGCACTTCTGTTTTGAGCGTAGTGCTTATATGTTGATGAACAGGTACTGCTACTGATACCAGTTTACCTTCGGGCCCTCTGGAATTCGCGTCAAATGACAAGGTAGCTGACATCTGCACTTTGTGCAGGCTGGCTATCATTACCTTACATCGAGGGCAAGGATTTGCCCCGAGGAAATTGTTATTCCAGCAAAAGGTGTGTGAGCGTCAGTAGTCTAAAACATTAGCTGTGAATGCGATAGAACACTTGTAGCAATCAATGACATATGCGCTCGACTACTGTTCCCAAGAATGCGGGATCGAATCCCGGCCACGGCGGCCGCTTTTCGATGGTGGCAAAAAGCAAGGCGCCCGTGTGCTGTGCGATGTAAGTGCTCGTTTAAGAACCTAAGGTGGTCGAAATTTCCGGAGTTCTCCACTACGGCGTCTCTCATAGCCTGAGTCGCTTTGGGACGTTAAACTTCACAAACCAAGCCAACCAATTAATGACATGACTCAGACGTAGCCTGCAGTGCACTTCTTTTCTTTGCCCACAGCTCACTGAGCATACCTGTAGACGCAGTACAATCGCTCACACCGTTTTACCTTGGGTTCCATAGGAAGGCCAGCATAACGATGACTTGCCAGCAAGCCTTGGTACTACACTGTTACCTTTTAGGACATGGATCAATAGCTAAATTGGCATCGCAATTCGTTGCTTCCCTAACGACTCGCGTGTATTTTGGGCACGCCATTGTGTAGCTCTACTGCGGTGATTGCAGCGTGGTCAACGTGTTGCGAAACGACCAACGATCGCAGGTAAAACGATCCGCTCTTATAGTTTATTCCTAGCTACGACAAAACGCTATGGCCACTTTGTTTTCTTTAGTCAAGATTTGTTGCCAGTCTTGTTTGCCCTGCTTTTGATGGGTGCTATGCCGGTGTTGGAGCCTTCGACATCCCCCTGCCTTTAAGCTCCTTTGTTGTCATAGATGAAGAAGCAAAACGAATGAAAGTTCTCTATGGTGAGTGAGACCGCGCAGAGGGAGGCTCTACGCGTTCGGAATAAAAATGCATGTGATAGCGCCCGTCCTAGCGCCACGTCAGCAGAAAGCTGACGCGTGCGTCTCTACCAGTACAGCGCATCGAAAAACCAGCCCTTAGGTGTCGTGGCTAAATCTGTTCGCAGTGGATCAATATATCTACCGCGGGAGAACAAAACCACTGCAAATGGGACTTTGAATCGTCCCACTCGATATGTTCGCCACCGAGACATGTTTTCACAAAAAAATAGTTTTCGACGTCATTGATACTTTTATTTTCTGGCAAATGCCGCTCGTGCAATCGCTGTGGTTTGGAGGTGTATTAATAGTACATTTATGTCAGGAAAAGGAATAAACATTGTGGGTTTTGTTCGGTACGTTCCGTTTGTTCCGTGTACTCCGATCGTTCTTTGTTCCTGCGAGCCCTTTCGCCGACGTCATCGATTTGTCTGTACGCACACGGGATGTGACAACTTAGCTCATGCCCTAGATGATCTTCTTCCCCATGTGGCTGAATTTATAAATAGTTTTCTTTTACCAGCCACAGCTATATCGGCTGAGTAGCTATACAGCAATAAATTGCCGAGCAGTAAATTTCGCAAGATCCATCTGGCTGTGGCGGTCACACTTCATTTGAGGTGAAGTAGTATTAGTAAGCTCCAAAACTATTATCTTGGCTCGCGCTGAAGAACGCGACATGGCCGAAAATAATCGAAGCGCACAATCACAAAGGCACGAATTGCAGCTGAAACCATTTCTTTAGCACGTATCAATCAGTCACTCGGTCGGTCGGTCGGTCGGTCGGTCGGTCGGTCGGTCGGTCGGTCGGTCGGTCGGTCGGTCGGTCGGTCGGTCGGTCGGTCGGTCGGTCGGTCGGTCGGTCGGTCGGTCGGTCGGTCGGTCGGTCGGTCGGTCGGTCGGTCGGTCGGTCGGTCGGTCGGTCGGTCGGTCGGTCGGTCGGTCGGTCGGTCGGTCGGTCGGTCGGTCGGTCGGTCGGTCGGTCGGTCGGTCGGTCGGTCGGTCGGTCGGTCGGTCGGTCGGTCGGTCGGTCGGTCGGTCGGTCGGTCGGTCGGTCGGTCGGTCGGTCGGTCGGTCGGTCGGTCGGTCGGTCGGTCGGTCGGTCGGTCGGTCGGTCGGTCGGTCGGTCGGTCGGTCGGTCGGTCGGTCGGTCGGTCGGTCGGTCGGTCGGTCGGTCGGTCGGTCGGTCGGTCGGTCGGTCGGTCGGTCGGTCGGTCGGTCGGTCGGTCGGTCGGTCGGTCGGTCGGTCGGTCGGTCGGTCGGTCGGTCGGTCGGTCGGTCGGTCGGTCGGTCGGTCGGTCGGTCGGTCGGTCGGTCGGTCGGTCGGTCGGTCGGTCGGTCGGTCGGTCGGTCGGTCGGTCGGTCGGTCGGTCGGTCGGTCGGTCGGTCGGTCGGTCGGTCGGTCGGTCGGTCGGTCGGTCGGTCGGTCGGTCGGTCGGTCGGTCGGTCGGTCGGTCGGTCGGTCGGTCGGTCGGTCGGTCGGTCGGTCGGTCGGTCGGTCGGTCGGTCGGTCGGTCGGTCGGTCGGTCGGTCGGTCGGTCGGTCGGTCGGTCGGTCGGTCGGTCAAACGCGAATGTGAGTGACTTTCAACTAAGGTGGTAGAAATTTCCGGAGCCCTCCACTACGGCGTCCATCGGCTAGTTGCAGTATGAAGAGTAGTGCTCACGCTCAAAAGATTATGCTGTCGAGGCTGGTACTCAGTACCAAAGGCCTGCTCCTGCTGTAATGTAACGTTCTAACATAGAGATTTGAGCTAGTTGGTTCATCTTCGATCAGTAATTATCAGTGATTGTGAACTGTCATATTTGGATCCATAGCTGTATGTTTTGGTTTCTTTGTTGGGAAGGGATAGCGCATGCGCTTCTGGTTGTCATGTGAGAATATATTTCCTTGTATGTTTCATCAAACGTTCAATTGTTAGTCCGAGCGCTTGTCTTGTCTCTTCTTGTTCCTCGTCCCCTGTCGCAGCGCCGGTAAAATATCGAATGCAACGTTCATAGCGCAACCAGTAAGTAGTATTAGAAAAGTGTGGTTACAGAATAAGGGGAGAAGCAACAGACAATCAGTGTTTTCACGAGACTGTCGAGCTGTCACACGTGTGCGGTTGCGGAATTCTAGTTGTTCTCATGGGTTCTTGGACTTCCACGTGATCGTGAGCCTTTCTACCGTGAGTAGTGTGATGACCGGTAATGTGTGTCAGCCCCATATTGTGACCTGGGAGCCACAACAGACGCCTTTTTTAGAGTTTAAGTTTGACTACTACTCGAGGTGTAAATTAAGACTGATAAATTGGTTGATATGAAAGGAAATGCGCGGGTTGGTTGTGAGGGCGGCTGCTCCCGGCCTTCCAGGTCCGGGGTCTTAGCGGCGGAGGCTCCTTTCCCCCCGGTATGTCTGTATTGATTGAATGTCCTTTATTGAATGGGAAGGCTCATGGCCATGGATGGGGATAAAGGGGAGTAGACATAATCTTCATTGTTTAGGTCGTCACTCGAATCACATTGCTCTAACCAGGCCACTAAGCGAGCCATACTTGGCAAATATAATCTGTGTGTTTGCATCAGTTTCTAGAAGGGAACGGTAGTTCAGGCGGTAGGGTTCGATCTCGGGGCGTCCAGTAGAAAAAGCAGGGCATTCCCAAAGTAAATGAGATATGCCGCCGCAGGTTAGAGTCGTACAGTGGGGGCACGTAATCATTTTCTCCTTATACTGACGCCAGCGGACCATAATACGTGGCGTGTAAGCCGCATGGGCGATGAGCTTATTCAAAAAGACTTCTTGACTTCGGGTGAGGTGGGTTCTTCTCGTAAAAGGTGGGTCTGGTGTGGCCACCTGCATGCGATGCTGACTGAGGCTACGAAGACTGGTCCGAGTATAGTGCATAAGGGCAAGAGAAGGGGTGAGTTGCCCGCCCAAGGTCGAATAAGGATGAAGCAAGGGGGGTGGGGAAGTAAATGTGGACATCCCACCTGCCAAGGCAGCCGCGGCGTGTGCCGCCGCATTGCCCCCTGATTCGTCCGAGTGACCTGGGGTCCAGTGAATAGCGACAGTTCTGGTCGCGAGTTGGTGGCGTTTAAGGAGGCGCTGTATAGCCGTAGCTGTTGCATCTTGTGAACCCGGAGTAGCGATGTATCTGTTGTTTCTGCCGTCATTGTACCCAACATTTCAAGAACCACCTTCTTGATGGCACCCTCCGCCTCTTCGGTGGCGGATGACGGCTGTTGCGACGTGCGTCCTCTTTCCTTGGCACTGCGAATGAACTTTTATTGTTTCTTGACTTTCTTCAGATTTTCTCGTTGCAACCACTGGCTTTTTTGCGACACGGGGCCTTTAACGCTATTGAATTAGAAAGTCGTAGATGAAAAGGTGGTGTTTACAACCATGGCTTCTCTCACAGCTTTCGCTCGTATCACTAGGTTTAAAGCCCCCACAGGTTTTACATTGAAGCTGTATACCTCTCCCATCCAAGAAAACTTTTATGTGTTGTAAGAAAAAAATGCCAGGGCTTGGGGGTTTGGGAGGGGGGGGAGGAGGGGAACATTCGGATCAAAGTTGTTTAATCGTTGGCCACCCGAGGTTTGGACACAAAATTGCTTGTCGAGTCGAGCTTTATCATGTATGAGGGAGTCGAGTACCGACGACCTCTGGTCATTGTCGTTGGGGCTGTATAGGAAGAAGGAAAAGAAAATGCACGGGCCTGCTACTGGCTCTGTAGCTGAGCCACCTCCGCTGCCTCGGGCGGACAGAGGAGAAAATAGAGAAGAAAGGAAAAGAAGAGAGAGAGAGAGAGAGAGAGAGAGACGTGAGCCACAACAACAGCCGTCGTCCATCACCGAAGCAGTGGCGGGTGCAATGACGGCCTACAACAGATAACATTTTGTGGCTGTCTAGCCCCGCCGCAAGCGGCGTTCACCTACCGTCCTAGCTCAACACCACCTAGTCTGGGTGGTGTTGCTCAGCTCCTCCGTAGGGCCAGGAACTGCCACCCTTACTCAGATACATGCGCTGGTCATTGAACCTATAACGGGGATGTAACTTCCTAGGATAGTTGCAATCAATAGTTAAATTGCTTTGGAGGAAAGAAAGGCGCATGTATCTGTCACACTTCTCGGTGCACACCTGAACCGTGCTGTAAGGAATGGAAGAAGATGGAATTCGAAGAGAGAGGGGCTGTAATTGAGGGTTCTAGAATTTGCGTCAAAATAGCATGGACGTCGATATAGCCACGGGGACGTGCAAAAAGCGTGGACGTCAGAATGGAAAAAAGTAAAAATGGAGTTAGAACCACCGGATTTATGTCGAATTAGATTATAAACTTGCAATTAAGACTCAATAGTGGTTACAACCACCGAAAACGATATAACTTGGGGTATATACCTCTAGCGTCCAAGGATTTTTTTTTGTGTCGCTGTCGTAAGCAAAAAACGCCACGCCTTCGAAAGGGGTTGATGTCATTCGAAGCCCTCGTGTGAAGTGCGAACGGCCCACGTGTATTTCCTGGTAAAGGTTACGGTTGCGTAGCTCCTAGTAGAAAAGTACCAAACAGCACAGAAATCATGCATTGACGTCACCACGCTTTCATATATAACAGGGAGACCAATCTCGCAACTTATTTAGTTCATTTCAGGCTACCATGGCTCGACCACGGAAAATAAAATCGCCAGAATTTGTAGAGTCATGTATGTGAATTTTCAAGCGATGTCGCGATAGGTATTTGGGTGTCGTTTTAAAGCTTCGCTGTTCAATCACCTTCATTGCGTGGTTTGGAGCCACATTTTTTTCTTTTCCCCCCTGCTACAATTGCAACGACGACAAAGAAATCCGCAGTTAATCATCGTCGTTCTTATCATTTCACGTACCTACCTCGTGGTCCCACATCCTGTCTACGCCTCCCATGAGTTCAATGCTTGCGCAATAATAAAGCCTCTTCCTACAGACTGCCAATCATGTCCTGTGCGAGCTAAAACCTTAGTACTATCTATCTACCTGTTTTAGTTACCTCGTGCTGTTTGGTTTGTACGTGGTAGCCCCTTTCCGTGACAAGGAAATAATTTCTCAGCGTTACCTGACCCACACGTGTCCATTTGCTGTCCCTGATTTCAGCTGTACTAACTCGCATTTGTTCCTGAGCCCCCATCAGGTTTCTTCCTACGGTTTCCCTTTCCATTGCTCACCGCGTTGTCCACAAGCTGATTAAAAGCCTCCAATCAAATCAAATAGGGCAGCTTTAATTTACAGAGCGACCTTCGCTTCCATAAGCGGTGGCTGCAAGCCAGCAGAGGTGGCCAGGCTTCCCTAGTCGAAGAACTTGCGACGAGGGTTCTTCCCGAACAAGATCGCCCTGATCTTCGGCTGCATGCGCTGCGAGATGAGTTCCAGGCGGCTCTCTAGCGTGTTAGACACCAGGATGCGCCCCTTGTTCGTGGCCAGTACCACGCCACCGTAGCAGTTCTCGGGCAGGAAGTTCTTCGTGTCCACAGACATCACGAGATCCTGCTTGGTCCTCTGCTTGAACTGCTTGGCCGCGCCGTCCAGCGCAGACTTCACTAGAGCGACGTCCTTCTTGCGACAAATCACCACCACGTCCTTCTCCAGGGTTATCAGCAGGCCCTGGCGGTTGGAGAATGGACATGTTTGTGTGCATAACACGACGCTTATGTAACGATATAATGTCGGAGTGATAACGCTAAGCGGCCAGTCCACCAGCAAGCCATCAGGCTTGCTTCGTGGATGTATTGTGGGGCACGTATGGCTCTTGTAATGAACAAAAGGCCCTTGTGTTATAGACGATGGACTGACAGCGCCCCGAAGACAAGCGCCAAGTGTTGTACGCCATGACGGATAGTATGAGCATAAGGAATCATGTCGGTTAAAAAGCAAACGCTGCTTATCGTTCTTGCACCGAAAATGTGCAAACCGCGCATATTGGAACTATATCACAAAAAAGAAATGTCACTGCATCCGTATATGGCTACATCTTGTGTCCGGAAGGAAAAAAATTATTACTTATCCACCCAGAGAGATTTTGCAGATACCATGAAACTCCTGCGCTTATATTGTCTACCTGTCATGTTAACTCAGTGGATGCGACGTTCGGCAACAAACCGGAATAATCCGGCTTCAAACCCAACCGCGGCGGCTGCGTTTGGATGGAGCCTCTATCTCTTCACGTGAAGTTTTGAGTCAGGCGTCCACTGAGATGGGAGAGAGAGGCGGCGCCGATACTGTAATACGGGAGCATTCACTAGGTTCGTATTACTGACATGAAGGCATATGAGAAAATGATATTTGAATGTGAGTTTAATATTTATCTGCACATTCTCTTCCCAAAGACCATAGAATTCCGCCACTGTTGGACGAACTGTCGCAATTACTGTCTGTAGACCTGTATGTGTCTCCTGTAACTGCCTGTGAATATTACAGTTCGGGCACCATAGTTCGGGAAAAGCTAGACTTGAGCAATCGCTTCTTTGTCGTTCCGGCATTGTTAACACGCTCAGTGCGCTTTTGTGGGTGGGAAGAGAAAGACGTCAATTGGTGCAAGGTCAGCTGAATATGGAGAATGGGAAAATATTTTGTATCCCAATACGACCAAGTGTGCAATAGTCAACTGTGCTCTGTGAAGCGGGCATGCATTCCAATGATGCAGGCAGATGTATTTCGCAAGCGCGGCAACCTTCATGTGAAAATTACTGTGAAGAATTGCATGCACTGAGCCTGCACTCACGTTAACCCGTTCCCATATTTGTTCGACGATAATCCGCCTGTCAGTGAGCATCTCCTCTGTCGCAGCAATTTGTGGTTAATCACTGAGCGACGGTCGGCAACTCCGTTCTTGCTTCCAATTTCCCAATGAGCCGTAGATAAGCGCATATTCATTTCGGCGCCTTTCACCCATGCCTGGTACAAATTTGTGGCGTTGATAATAGGAATTATATAAACGCAACTCGTAAAATTTGTTTACAGGAAAGGAAAGACGCAGGATCTGTTGCAGGATCTGACACCTGTACCGCGTCGTAAGGGAAGGGGGGAATGAGGAAGTGAAAGCGGAGATAAGTAGGTGCCATAGTGGATGGCTCCGGAATAATTTCGACCACCTAATTATTTCCAACGCGCACTGACATTGCACAGCACACGGACGCCTTTGCGTTTCGTCTACATCGAAACGCGGCCGCCGCAGTCGGGTTAGGGCGTGGGCACTTCGATACAGTCGCTGAGTGACGGCAGTGCATATACCTGGAGGACGAGTTTCTCGAGCAGTGGCTTGTAGCGCTTCTCGCTAGCCGCGAGCTGCGCTAGTCCGGTCTTGGCCTCGGCCAGCACTTTGACCACGTGCTCGTTCATCGCGTTCAGGAGGCGCAGCCGGGCCGCGTTCTTCACGTGCGAGCTCTGGATCTTGCGCAGCCGCTCCACCTGCTTCTGCCGCTTGCCATACGCGTCCATGATGATGATACGCTGTTCCTGGACCAGCCGGCCCTTCTCCGTGTTGAACTCCTCCTCGGCCTTGGCGTCGATCTCTTGCACCTTGGACGTTCGTCGGGAACGCGGTTATGGGGATAGCCATAGCATACAGATATCTCGGTGTCCGTAAGCTTCCAAAAGATTCCTGGCAGATTACTGACTTTTACAGTCGTATACAACTAATGAAGGCCTGCATTGCTGTCGTGTACCACCGCTTACGCGACACAGGACGTTCGTCAAGAACGCGGTTATGATGACAGCCATAATATACAGATATCTCGGTGCCTGTAAGCTTTCAAAATATTCATGGCAGATTCCTGCCTTCTTACGGTCGTATAAATTAATGAATGCCTGCATTCCTGTCGTGTACTATTGCTTCCCTAGTGAAAAACACTGTATGAGTCACAATAACCTCATACAGATTTCTCATACTAACCTCATAAATATCTCATTAATTCTCGTATTTCTCATGCGATGAATGAGTTTAGTATGAGATTATATGAGACTTGTATGAGGTTATTGTGACTCAGGGGTTTTTCACTAGGGACATTACAAACATGCGGAATGGTGCAAGTGATCACCGCTCGCCTCAACAGCATACAGAACCAATGACAGCAACACAATGAAGCATTTATGCTCTCTTATCTTTTGGGGTTCCATGCACGGCAGTTTTCCTGCTCATGGGTTATATGTGAAGCCTCGAGAGACTAGCCATAAATCAGGTGCAACGAAACGAGCACCTAAATACACCGCTTGGAAGCCTTCACTCGTTTCTCCGTTAAGGTAGTAACGTATACACGATGGGCTTTAGAACAACACTGAAATGTTTTCCCGCGTTGCACTGTCCTCACGCGTCCAGAAACAATATAGGGGCCAGCATATAGCTCTGTTCGCATACCTTCTCATTAGCCTCTTGTTCGATGAAGGCCAGCATGTGCTTGATCGGCTTGGAGACGTCGAGGTCGCTGGGGCCAGGTCTTCCAGCCATCTCAGTTAGGACCGCGAGGTGGTTCGGAAACTAAATGCGTCCTTTACGTTTAAAACGCGGCCAATCTGCTGCACCTAGTTGCCTCTGCAGTCGTGCAGTCTTCCGCCTTCTCTTCTTCTTGTGCTGTGGAACGCTTCACTGATCGGTCTGTTGTTGGCCACTTGAAACGTGACATGTACCCACCGAGAGGAATCGACCAAGATGTAGTGGCGTACACAAGAAAATTTCCATAGGCGATTATGGGAAAAAGATTGGCGCAAGGCAAGAATGTAAAAAGAGTAAGACTGGAAGCTCTTCGTCTTCCTTCTAGGTTTATAGTGTGGCCTATTTTGTGTGGACGTGCGACGCCCCCACACGGCTCTTGGTTGGAATCAAGAGAGCAAGGGGAGATATTTATTAGGAAGTATATGGTCATCTTCACTTTTAGAGTAGAAATGTGTTTAACTTAGGATTGCAAACATCGCGAATTGTTAACTGTAACAATCGGGCCCGCGGTGTTACAATGGTATGACGCCCGACTGCTGTGCTGGAGTACCCGGTTTCGATCCCGACCGCCGGCGGCTGTAGGAAGAAGGAAAAGAAAATCCACAGGCCTGCTACTGGCTCTGTGGCTGAGCCACCTCCGCTGCCTCGCCTGATTGATTGATTTATAGGAAGGGAAAGGCGCGGTAACTATCTCACTTGTTTTCTGTGGACACCTCAACCGCACCGTAAGGGAAGGGAGGACGGCTCCGCCTCGTGCGGACAGAAGAGAGAAAGTAGAGAAGAAAGAAAAAGAAGAGAAAGACGCGCGCCGCAACAGTCGTCGTCCGCCACCTAAGCGGTGGCGGGTGCAATGACGGCCTACAACAGATAAAAATTCGGTGACAGGCTAGCTCCCGCCGCAAGCGGCGTTGACCTACCAGTCCCCCGTAGGGCCAGGAACAGCCACCCTTCAAACCTACTACTAAAGGTACTGGTAGATTTGGTTTGACTTGTGAAGTTTGACATCCCAACGTGACCCAGGCTATGAGAGACGCCGTAGTGGAGGAATTGCGATCACATGGGGTTCTTTAACATGCCCTGTCATCGCACAGCACACGGGCGCCTCACTTTTCGCCTTTTTCAACTCCATCGAAAAGCGACCACCGCGGCCGGGATTCGGTCCCGCATCCTCGGGCAAGCAAACGTATCGGTAGCGACGAGTTGCAAAAGGCCCTTACATTGTTTAAGCGGCTGGCACAGCTATATTTGCGCAATGCTGTTTACATCATTTTTAGTCGATATATAAATGGGCTCTCCCTATCTCCTCGTCGTCCTTTATTTGATCAATGGCAAAATTTAGGCACAGAAAAAAATATGACACGCACACACACAGCACAAAAGATTCCCCCCCCCCCCCCCCACACACACACACAAAGAGAGAGAGACACTCTGTTGATTTATACGTTTATTCTACTAGTATTTACGAGTCGCATAACGACTTCATACATCGATCGCTTTGCTCTGCAGGTGCAGTATAGGGCGTACCTTAATCCCACAGCGTATGGAAGCGAGACAAGATGGTTTCCAGGCAACATGGCTATACATGACAGCTCGAACCTGTGATTCCTTGCCCTTGTCAACATGCTACATCATGATTTGTGCGCTCAGACTGGTTGCTGTTTTGATAAAGATTTGGTTAAGCAGGATGTGTCACGTTGCACAACGACAATCCGTAAGTCTACGGGGCGCGAAAATTTTAGCGTCCGTTTTTTGCATGCGACACTGTGCTGTAAAGCAGGTGAAACTTTTTGACCAACGATGCGACCTAACTTGATCAGGTGCAACGTTAAGCGGTGTTGCAGAGGCTGAAAAAAGGGACAAATAGTTTTGCGGCTTCCGAGTGACGACTTGTAACTTCAGCTGTAAAAAATATAAAACAAACGAAGCTTCTCAACGGCAAAAAGTATTACCACCTTGTTTACATTTCGCGGAAACTACGTCATCTATCAGGAAGTACTGAAAACTGATTTCAGTGGTTCAGTCAATGCCCTAGTAAGCTCAATTACTTATTGTGCGATTTGTACACGTAAGCGTCGAGACAAAACTTGCGACCAAACTGAATGAAGAAAACAGTGGAAAGAAGTTTAGTCCCTTTCAGTGTTACAAGGAAGCAGTAGCAGCGGATGGAGGTTTTGCGCGGCAGCCGATCAACGCGGGGAAAGAACATTACAAAGCTCAGGATGTGAACCGAAGCTGAACTCCCGAATCTCGAACAGATTTCTCTTGCGCTAGCGAGAGCCTCTATGGGGGCGCTGAGCAGCGAGCGGAGGACTCGGCACGGGGACGCCGATTGAGTTTGTGCGAGTGCACGAATCGTGAATAGATGGATAAAAAGAAGTTCCGCGTAGGACAAAACACAAGGGAACTAGAAGTACAAAAGCACGCTCATCTTGCTTCGTGATGTGGTGGTTTGTGCGTATTCTGTCAGGTTGCGCTGTGTTCGCTCTTTTTCTGATCACCTTCAGGCAGGAATATGCGACGCCCAGAAAGTGACCTGACCCCGTTTTCCTTGGCGTTTGATATGTAAATACGAGTCACATTTACGAAGAGAGTGTATCACGCCCGATACTTCTGAAGTATTGAGTTGAAATATGTTCTGAGCTTTAAAATTGTGTAAATTTTACCGGGCAGCCCAAAAATAACAGTTTAAAATGTTCCAAAATCACGAATACATGAATGCCTATAGCGCAGGCCGCAACGACTGTATTCCCTACGTCGTCCGTGCTTCGTGCATATTTCCCTCTTTTTAGGGCAGTTGGCCAACAAAATTACTGGGGACTTGGGAGCTCGAAAGTAAAACAACTTTGAGAGATTACGTTTTCGGGCAAAAAAGAACGAAGTTTTTTTTTTTATCCATCTCAAAACCCCTAGTGTAGGCGATAGCTGGAAATGCGTGAACTGGAGCAGTTCCGTGCAGCAGACCGGTATTCAACCTGCGCAAGTAAGAAATAAGTGCCGCAAAGACGAAGTGCGAATCCGCTGTAATCAGTTTTCAGGGAAGAACAGGACTTCTCGGAAGGTTGGTCTCCAGGCCCTGCATACAGGACATTATACAAGGCGTTCCCTCGTTCGTCTGGGGCGATAATACGATCACGCGAGTGTGACCTACGAGTCGATGCCATTTTTTTTTTTTTTCTGGAGGCCTCTCGTTATCAGGACAGGGCTGTGAGTTGAGATGCACTGAATTTCTGTAGAATCGATTGGTGGGTGGGTTGGTGGTTAGTGTCAGCGCTGTGCCCGTGTCCGTATCTGTCACCGTCATTTTTCCATTTCGTGTGCTTCATATTCCTGGAACGATGCAGTAAAGAAAGTCTAACAATGAAATATAACTTTGTGCTTTCTTTTTTTCTGATGCCTGTGCTGGTTTTTAAGCCTTCAAAATACTAAGTCGGGGTCGATTCCATTAGCGATAATGCTAACATATTTCATTTCTGGAACATGAGAAAAAGAAGCAACTAAGGCTAAGCTGATCTGTGATAAGACAAAAACACGATGTTACTGCGTTTTTTACTTCCAAAATGGTTTGGTTTGGTTTGTGGGGTTTAACGTCCCAGGCTATGAGAGACGCCGTAGTGGAGGACTCCGGAAATTTCGACCACCTGGGGTTCTTTAACGTGCACTGACATCGCACAGCACACGGGCGCCTTGCTTTTCGCCTCCATCGAAAAGCGGCCGCAGAGGCCGGGATTCGATCCCGCGTCCTTGGGAGCAGTAGTCGAGCGCCGTAACCACTGCGCTACCCCGGCGGGGCGCTTCCAAAATGCATATATGTATATATCGCATATTTGCTGCTGCCCGAACCAGAATTTCAAGCGAAACTCATTCACGGCTACAGCTACTTATATACAAATCCGCAAATCGTGAAAGAAGAGAAACGTGTTTGCGTAGAAGGCAGTAAAGCGATATGGTTTGTATTTGTAAACAGCTGACTACGAGAAAAGGGATCACGCTATTCTTTTGCAGAGCGTTAATTTCCGGTTTGGACTCTCGGTTGTGGCGTCGGAATTTTGGTTAAATGAAAACGCAGGCGTACTGAGGTTTCAGAGCACATTAAAAAATTCGAGGTGTTCAGATGCGTACCATTTAATTGCGGATGAATTATCAGCACGAGAAAAATAATTAAACTTTATTTTAAGGCAAAGCGATACCTGTGCCTCCTTGCTCCATCTTATAACGTGCAGTTAATCAGCGAAAACAGTACTGCAACGCCTTTCCATTTGAAACTCCAAAGTACGACATGATCACGTTGCTCAAAAATAAACTAGAGTTGGGTTAGAGACTTGTGAACCGACCGCTATGTGTCGCCACACCTCCAACTCAAGCGTACAGCGACTCAGCTTGAACTGCTTGCCATTTTTTCTCTCTTCTCTGTTCCCCAATGAACAGACGTACACCGTAGGTGTCTTCGTCAAATCGATGCTCCTTTCATCCATGTATATAGTCGACCCTGGCGCACTCCGCAGCCATGTTCGTGAGCTCACACCACCCCATTATTTTTAGTGGTGGCGGCCTGTGTAAAGGTGGTCCTATTCTTCTGGTACCGCACTGCACAGCGCTTTTGGCGCAATGGCCAATTGCGGAGCACGCGAGCAGCATGCGAAAGCAGAGCGCTGAGCGGGCCGTACCGGCATTTCGGCGTCACCATAGTGACGGCCTCGAGCCAAAGTGCACTGCTTTTTTCGCCTTCGCTGACACGTCCCGAGAGGAGTCGTACAGGACCTCCCTTTCTTTCCCTTCCGTCTACACCCAGAGTCTTCTTCCTTACCTCCCTCGAGCCAAGACTGACCTTCTAATAACGATCCGAGGTAAACTAGATGAGGGCGCCAGGCAGTGGGAACGGGAAGAGGGGAACGACGTTGTTTTGGCCTACTGACCACATCGGCGCCAAGTTTGCCACACAGCTGCTATTGCGGTGCCAAACAGGCGCGCACCCCCACCTCTACACAGCGTGACGGCGCTCCACGTGTGTCCGCGGGTTTGGATTTGTCCGTGTGACGCTGATAAGCACGAGGTGGAATACGGAAATCGCCGCACACGGCCGCTTGAGACCGCTCCGTATACAGCGCTATATTCAGTCACGTAACTGCAACGACTACCGCAAAATACCGAAAAAGAGTCCAGCTTTGCTCAAGCTGTACCTCAGTATAGAGGCGGCCCTTTCCCGCTTCCACAAGTATATTCGAGATGGCAAATGAAGGAAACGGCGGCCACTACAAGTACACAGTCCACTTCCCACTGTTCTGTGAGAATTAATTTTCAAATACGGCTTATCTGTATTCTTTATCTTGTTGTAATTGACTGTCAAAACTGTCGAAGGATTCCTCGAAATCGCACCCGGTAACGAGATTGACACATTCGTGCCTCAGTGTGTCACGGTCTTTGGGACCACGGCACCAATTTCGATAATCCTTGTGCAATTTTCCATCCTTATACCCCGTCAAGCGCGTATGGATTTGTACTTTTGGTCTCATTCAGACTCTTTCGCAGTCCAACTCGTACTTGCGAGACGTTCCGGGACAAGTTTTGATGCACGCGTTCCTACCATTAAGCCTGTGTCATTGGAGAACTTCTATTATTTCCTTGAACAGTGTACGAATGCATAGTGCAGGCAAAGCCGCAACTGTTCCCGTCGCTGCGGAGCAACAAAATGGCGAAAGGGCGCAGTGAGCAAGAACACGTTGATGTTGGCTTAGGCTGACCTGCATTCTGATTTTCATTCAGTAGAAAAATATTAAAAAGGAACATTTTTTTTTTTTTTTGCGGAACCAGCAGAGGGAAAACGAAGGAGCTCACATTGTAGTGCACGGAAATTTGAGATTCGCGATTGACAGAATAAGGGAGGGGGGCACTCACGCAATGGAGAGTGCGGTTGACTATGCTGTGTTTTTCGCTGCACGTGGGAAAAGTGGCCAGTAAGGACCGGCTTAGCGTTGCGATGGTTTATAACTGCAAAGCTTAGACAGGTTAAAAAGATCAGTGACTCTAATTTGGGCTCTTCGTCATCAGCCATTACGCCCACTTCAGTGCAAATATATTTCGCATATCATTCTGATTAACCGGGTTTCGTGCCACGAAAGTACACTTTATCTCCACAACGTTCATATTTTCATCCACCCACCTACATTTTTTGCTGCCCCTGCTACGCCTGCCTTTTCTTGCAATACAGTCAGTTAACCTACGGTTATCGCCTCTTTGCACTACATGTTCTGCCCATGTCCATGTTAATGTTTTCTGCTTTATGTCTGATACAATGCCATTAACTCGAAATTTTTTCTTGCCGTGCTATTCACGCTTTCTGTCTCTTAGTGTTATCTATCTTTTCTTTTTATCCAGAATTCGCTGCGTTTCCCTCAATTAAAGATGAATCCTTGTTGCTAGCCTCCCCGTTTCAGCCTATTAATAAGCACCGCTTAGACACAGCTGTGATGTACTTTTCTCCGAAAGGGTGCTAGAAAACTGCCATCCATGACCTGAGGGCTTACTAAATGCGCTCCATCCCGATTTGGCTCTTGGTATTTTCCCCTCGTGGTCCAGGCTTGAGGTCACTACCTGTCCGGAGTAGATGCGTTCTGATACCGCTTCCAGCGCGTCGCTACATATCGTAAACATCTGTTTCCTTCCAAGGCTGTTGACCATTACTTTAGCTTTTTGCATATTAACGTTTTTACTCGTCGTACCGCTTTGCCTACCTAGGTCATTATTCATCATTTTAAATTTTTCCCATAAGTTATTTACCAAGAAACATCATCTGGGAATTGTAGATTACTAAGGAATTCTTTATTAATGTTTATCCGCGACTGTTCTGAATTAAGGTATCTGAACATTTCCTGTAAGCAAATGATTAATAATACTGGAGAGATTGGGCCTCCCCGACTAGCACCATTACTATTCACAATTTTATTGCTTTATTTACGGATGATTATGGTAGCTGTGCATTTTCAGCATTTATACGTACGGCTCTTATATACCATGGTTTCATTATGCCTGCATCACAGATTAGGTTTCGACGTAGCCCATGCTTTCTAATCCCGTGTGAAGGCGATATATATGGTGCGTGGTTATATTCTAAACATTTCCTAATCACCTGATAATTATGTGAACACGTTCTGTTGTCGAGCAACCTCCTTTAAAGCCCATTTGACCCATTGACTGATTGAAGCATAAGGTCGATCGTCCTCATTTTATTAACGATTGCCTTAGTAAATAAAACTATACTATATTGTGTAGAAGACAATCTGGCGCCGATATAAAGCCGTGCTTTAAGCGCGTCATGCGAACGTGCCTGCGTAGCTTATGGTTAGCATGTTTGACTCGGAATCCAAGGGTCAATGGTTCGATTCCCATTTCATCCGCTCATTTCAAAGGAGCTGCTCGAGATGACATTTCCTGTCGATTCGGCCTTGTCCTGCGCTCTCACCGTGTTACCCAACCCGTCGACGGATCAGTGCCCAGCTGCGCCACCTTCCAATTTCCACCTGCCAAAGCTACGCTCGCGATATTTCGCTCCTAACCTTACCAAGTCCTGTGCTATCCCATTTAATAACCGCTAGTTCGCTGAAGAACACAGTTAGAGTACCCTCACTGCATAAGGTTCCATAGCGTTAAAGGTCTTCACATTCATTTTGCTGTGGCGACCTGTCCAGACTTTCCATCTTTTTAGTCTGTAGACCAATTATTCACTGCCCATATGAGCGGTGCTAAATAAACACAAGTTGCTGCAATGGCCGCTGCATGAATAGGCGCAGCGCAGAACATGACCGATATTTCGAAGCCGTTCCTTTGTAGGCGGCATCCACTCCTGGACGTAAGGAGCTCGGAGCTGCGCTCTTACGTACGAATATATGACATTTATGACGAGAGAAAGAACTAAGCTCAGAGAAATAAAACTAGCATCCTATAAATCATTACAAATACGTATCTAGCAAAAAATATAGGCCGCTACTTGAGCACTGCATCTTCCACATTGTCATCGTTGCCAATCGTGCACTTCTTATTTACCGCAGACGACGCTGAGCCGTCCTACAATGTAGGTGGGCCCGGTCATCGCAAGTCCTGGAGTAATCGGTGAAGAGGGGAGCGAGAAAACTATCATTTCTATATCTGTACAAAAATAATTATCGCTATCTCCCCAGCCTAAGTTTTTACGCAGCAAAAAAAAAAAAAAAAAAAGAAAACATCGCCACCATTTCCCACTACATTGGAGAGTGGCGCGGCAGTGCAATCGCTTCAATTCCTTCCCCCTTTGGGGAGTGCAGAGTAGAGCGCCGAACCGCTGCCACTTCCCGACCCCGACGGAAAGAAAATAAAGTTTGGCACCTCTTATTTCTTTCTTTTTTAAAGTTTTGGCTCTCATTGGCTCATCCGCTGTGATGATTTGAATGAGCTCAGTCCTTGCGTTAACCAGCGTTAGCCTGCATTATCTCCAATCCCAGCCTCTTACTACCTGCTTTCGAGATCACACGTAGAGGGTAGTTCTAAAACGAATATAATAGGGTCTTTCCCTAAGAAATTTATGTGTTTCCCTTACTCCCAATAAATGACAGAAACATGAGGTTATTCTTGCTAGAAGGCTTTCAACGACATCGCAGTGGAAGGCAATTGCTCTTCACGCTCTCCCGTTTGGTGTGCAGATTAGGCTTTGTAAGCGAAGCCTGCGAATGAAGGCTTTGCTATTGGGAAAATGGTAAAAGTCGACTTAAGAACACTGCAAGTTGTCGTTTGTCACGCGGCGGTGACTGCTTCGCGCTAACGCTTGCTACGGCCTGGCTGCTGCGAGCTCTCTTAGCATGGACTGCTTTCGAGGCAGCAGTTGAAAGCTCACCCTTTTCGCACTGTTTCCGGCGCGTCCAGATTCGTCGGTGGCTTAGAGACGCTCCTAATATAGACTTAAAATGTTGGACAAGATGTATATGCTATTGTCGGGCTCTAAGGCAGATACACTTAAACAATATAGGGGACAAAATCCGCTTGGCCCGCTTCTCTTTATCTGTCATCGCTGCTCTTTGCACACGCTCAGCTATATGCAGCCCCATATCACCGCTTGCGTGCATTTTCTACTGCGCTATGACACACGCGGCGTTCATTCTGACTACGTTGCAACACGACGCGCAGATATGTCTAATACACATTCATAAAACTAAGAGCTACACACAGACGCCAGACTCGCCGTCGCATTCGGTAATATTACTTGGCCATCCCGTCTGCCAATAACAACCTGCCATCTTTCAGGGTACCTGCCAAGTCGATCATGCCAAGTGGTCTCGTGAGGTCGCACACCAACCCTATAAATCGGCGAATTCTATGACATACGCCACCGGATGCCGTGGCGTTTTTTTTTTTATTATTTTTTTTTCTCTGATTGGGGGGGGGGACTCTTATTGTTACCGCTTTAAAACTTGCTTTTACACGTACCCTCCTGTTACTTCCTTGAAGCATCTGAACAGGACAGAGAAATAAGGTTGCCCGTCAAGCTTAGGTAGCACTCAGACCAGTATAAGCACCCGCCGCAGTGGGTCTGTGGTTTGGGAAATCCACTACTGAGCCGGGAAATCCAAGTTCGATTCCAGCCTCGGCGATCGCTTTTCAGTGGAGGCGAAAATGCTAGACCCCCGTGCATTGTGCGATGTGAGTGTGCGTTAAATACCCACATTTTCTCAAAATTCTGCGTAATCCTCTGTACAGTGTCTCTGCTAACCCTAATCTCTTTGGAAAGATAAACCCCACAAACCAAACCACACAAGATCGCTAGTTAGCAAGTCGTCCCTATAGCGGATATGATTATTTTGCCTGATATATATAGAGCCTTCAACCGTATATTATCAATCGCAGGGGTAAATGCCGTCTCTTCTGTGGCAAGAAGTGCGTTATCCAAACGTCTTGCATGAGAGAAAATGAGGGAAAACTCATCAAATGATTCTTTCTTTGCTCTACGTATGCACCCTTATTTTACGTAGAGAAATTCTAAACCGATAAGACTAGAATATGCATCACTTGAAACGCTTGTATGTAGCGATGACAATAATATACAGACGACATCACCTATTGATCTTCGACAGGTCCATCCATAGATTTCTATAGTATTGAGAATCCGATTAAAAAAACGCCCACTGAGAACCAGAAGGAGTGAATTTCCCCGCCTCGAACGTGTATTATTTGACGGACCACGTTCATAAACTTGGGAAAGCCAAAGTGATGGGCGCTCTTGTGAATATGATGCAATTCAATAGCGAGACACTATGAGCTTGGACTTTAATCTCAGCAGAGGCCAAAATAAGCAACGCCACCCATATCAGCAGTTTTTCTTCGTATCTGAAAATTTTCATGGCTTCTTCGCTTCACTAAACCCTCCTCTCTTGCCCTCTCGATAAGCAAAGCAAAAAGAAAGAGAAACAGACCAGCTGATTTACTGCTGGAAAACTTCCTGCCAGCCGTCGGCGCGCAACGGCAGTCAGATGTGCGTGCAACCGGTCGAAATGTTCAAAGGCTCGAGGCCGAAACTATTACCTCGCGAACCGCTTCAATGCAGGTCCAACACCTAGGGAGCACCGCACAGCTAGGCGATCGGCCCTAAGTAGATATTAAACGTCGTAAATCGCCACAGGCACGAATAGCACAGGCCGCATGCATCGTTCCCATGGGGCCACTTTTCCTTTGGCTCTTTGATCTCAGTCATGTTTGCGTTGCCCACGGCGCTAAACCCTACGCAATATGCTCGGCTCGGAGAGATTTATCGCCTGAAAGTTCCCGCCAACAGCGCTGAGGACGGCGGCGGAGGCGGCTACTTCTCGACGGTCGAACGCAATGATTCCACAGAGGGCTGACTTCCCACGGGTTTCTTTATTGGTCCCCTGGCCGTCTATATTATTCGCATTGGGTTCGTGTTAAGTGATAAGAAAACAAAAATGCAGCAACATATCGTACTCCGGGTCACGCATGCGCGTTGCGCCATAGGCTTTCTCGGACCATTGTGTTTCTACAGCGGTGTATACAAAAGCCGTGTAAGCAAGCCTTGCTTTTTTTGCGGTTACGTAACAGTTGTGAAGCGCGTACTTCCTTCGCAAGACGTTTCGTTAAAAGCTGTTACGTCACAGTTCACGCTAAAGCGGGCTGTATAGCAATACTTATCGACGATTTAATTATGGCAGCTCCCATTCCTTTTCGGTGAGCACCCTGAATCGGCATTGTGAACTTTGTGTTCTGCCTACATATACTCAGCGTCGAAAGACTGAAACTGGGCTTTGGGTTTTCTACTCCCTTCGACGCACAAATCGTTCGCGACTGCAGCAAAGTACTGAAATGAGTTGCACCGCTTTCATGATTTCGCACAGTTGGGCCTTTCAATCACGTGATGTCATTTCGTGACTTCTGATGTCAGCCCTTGTTGACAGTCGGGGGTACATGCAGGGCACTCGCTGCATTGATTTCCAGCCGAGTGCAAATGGAAATCAATGTTTTGCCGCGGCCTCGAGCTGTATAAGTTGGTCCCGTCTTCGGGGTGACCGATCTCTGCAAAGTCAGTAATGTTTGCACCGAAATCCTCATGCCACTGCTCATGAACAAAGGTCGCCTAACACATGCAATGATATGCGTATTAGCGCTACCACTTTTAACTCTTTTCAGCTGGCTCTATCTTCAGCAAGCGCTGACGCTAGCAGAATCGAAAGAAAATATGAATGAAAAAAAGGACAATCGGTGGTTGGACGTGCTTCGTAAGTGCATCCATGCAGATGTGCTCTCTAGGTTGGAACGCTCCCTATTACGAAAGCTCTTTCCTTCTTTAACAGAACTGGTGAGGACACTAGAGGGAAGGTTGCTGAGACAAGCGCAGCAAGGAAACAGGCAGAAGGGCTGAAAGGAATAAGCATAGAAGGCAGCATAACCGCAACAACCGAAGCGACAAGAGCAGGGAAAATAAATTTAGTGGGGTAGGGGGGGGGGGGGGGGGGAGAGAGTGGTAGCGGTACAAGTGGGACAACTCTTCCGGCCTTCGTCCTTAATGGTCTTCAAAACGAACCCGTTACGGTCCTCTCACTTCCCTAGCGCCTCTCCTTTCTTTCTCTGTGTGGCGCTCCCAGCTCCATTCAATCCCCCTCTCTCGGCTTCCTAGTTCCCCCTGGCAGGCAGTACATTTAGATTGGCGACGGCAGAGGTAGAGCCCACTTTGGCCCATCGATTCTTGTTTCGTCTACCGCCGCTGCAGCTCCCCTTGCTTGGCTCGCTCTTCCCTTAGGCGTCCTTCCTCCCCATCGCACCATTTCTCCGCATTTCTGCCACAAGCGGCGCGCGCCCACGTGCCTTCGCAATTGCTCCTATTTTGTTTTAACGCGATATCAGCGTGAGTGCTTCTTTTTAATAACGGCAAAAAAAGAAACGCACAAGAGCTATATACTATGAGCCCTCTTTGCCATCCCCACCCCACACCATCCCCCTCTTCGTTTCCGATTCGCCAAGGTACAACCACTGCTTCCCCACTCCCCCTTTTCGCCTTCCACTAGCTCCGCTCAGTAGACACTTGCGTCGCAGTATCGGTTGTTTTGTTTGCTTCACGGGTTACACGTTTTACGGGCACTCCAACACGCTTCGTCCATTTCGACGAGCTTCCTTTCTTCCTCAGCCTCCCCGCTTCCGTTTTTCCGCATCCGCCTGCTCTTCCCTTCCTGATCCTTTTCGGGCGCTGGTTAAGACACCCTGATGCTATTTCCTCTCCCCTTCTCTTATTTTTGGTGGTTCGTGTCTAGCTGTGATTTCTAGTCTTCCTCAGTGCGTGTGTCATGACCTTCCAGCGCTCCATCTTCGCGCGCAGGCGAAGCGTTGCAGAGAAAGACAAGTGCCGGCTTTCGTCACGCATAGCTCTGCCAGCCTATAATATCTCTAAATATGCATTGTTGTACTGTTCTATACCCTCCTGTTTGTTGCTATTTTCTGCAATGCCCCGTTATGTTCCTCTATATCCTGCTATCTTCTGCTTTCCTCTGTTTTTGCTAAGGTCCTGCATTTGTACAGTTAGTGACATGAAGCCACGTATAGTTCCCTGCATACATCTTCTGTACTTACAGGCACGTATCATCTGGATCAAGGCTCGCAGAACACGGTATGACAGTACATACGTACAGCCGTCACTAGTCATTTGAGGGAGCCCTGAGAGCTCTTGTATAGAATACTTTGAGGCATATGAGGAAAAGAGCCTTTCTTACTACGCACAATAAAGGAATCCGGTGTCACCACCAACCCCTTCTTTCCACTGCACTTTCCCCTCTTGCTTCCCTGGCGGCTGCTTTTAGAATGTTTTAATGACAACTGATCAAGACTAAAAGGTGGCATTCGCTTTCAGACACCAGGGGTGGACCGCTACCACGCATCGAACTTTTCACTGTGCTTCTGACTGAAGAAGCGGTACGGACAAGCGTCGAGCACTCTCTTCAATCAAGACCCCCCCCCCCCCCCCCCCTCTCTCTCTCTCTCTCTCTCTCTCTCTCTCTCTCTCTCTCTCACACACACACACACACACACACACACACACACACACACACACACACACACACACACACACACACACACACACACACACACACACACACACACACACACACACACACACACACACACACACACACACACACACACACACACACACACACACACACACACACACACACACACACACACACACACACACACACACACACACACACACACACACACACACACACACACACACACGCGCGCGCACGCACGCACGCACACTAGCTTACTCACT
Source organism: Amblyomma maculatum (assembly GCF_055883805.1). NCBI lineage: Eukaryota > Metazoa > Arthropoda > Arachnida > Ixodida > Ixodidae > Amblyomma > Amblyomma maculatum. The sequence goes on along the minus strand of NC_139345.1, from coordinate 57,932,922 downwards.
CCCACGGTGCAAAGATATGTTACATCTTGCTAATTCCAAAAGAAACCTGAACCACGTGAACACAGGTTACGCACTCTCTTAAACGCCTATGTCTAGATATATGGCTTGTATGGCGCTACCGGTACCCTGATAAAACCATATTTTCTTGGACAAGTATACGGAGTTTTTCATCACGACATGCTACGAAAACTCCTCTCTGGTGTTTTGGCCAGATTTGAGTTATTCCGGCCAACCTCTCTGCCTTTTCCTTTCAATAAATACACCTATCTATCTCCGGTGTTTTGTTTCTGACACGGAACGTATCCCCTACAAGTTTTATCTTTGTGCTTTCCTAGGCTACTACTTCTGCTAAATTTCCTGTCAGGTTCAAATATCGGGGCCTCGGCAACCTGTGGACACCGGGAATTTCTGGTCCAGTGTTAGGATTAATTCGATTGCAAGCGCTTCTCATCAGCCGGGCAACGTGCATTCTTCCTGTGTAAATCAGTGTTGGCTTAAATAGGCCTCATGAGGAAAATATCGTCACCTGTAACATTATGTTATACGTCTGTGAAGGAATCATGAATTGATGGAAGACTTTCGCTTCCAAGGTATCGCCAGTTATTGACAACTGCGTTCTGGTAGCTTACTCAGATGTCATTAAGGAAGCACGCGGAAAACATAGAGACATTTTTATCCAGCTATGTGCACAGTGACTGCGCAGTATATGTCGTCGAGTCCGACCTACCCCATAACTGTCCCTTCAGTACTCAATCGCTCCAGGGAGGAAATATAATGAAGCCAGATAGAAATCCAAGTTATGAGCAGCCCTTTAAGCTGTGTTTTAACTTGTCCCCCAAAATGGCCGAACAAAACGCATTTAAACCTCGATGCAAGATGCATAGCTTTGCATATTTTACGGTAAGTCCCTCATTACCGAGCTCAGCATAAAAAACAACAGATGCAGCCAGGCCGAAAAGCGTTCGTCGGCTTTCGCCAGCCGGCTACTGGGAACAGCTACACGACGAAATAATAATAATGAGGAACAAGGAAGCTTAAGCTTACTTCTTTAGTTGGAGTTCGTGCCCGAGAACTTTCGATGCCTTAACGGCAGAAATCTGTGACAGGTCTGTGAGTAATTACGCCTGATTGAGTGCGAGCCCTGGCTCGCGCTCACGGTGAGGGTGGCTGAAGGTGATGCTGCTCTTGGGAAATGTGGAAATGCATACGAGCGCTCGCGCCCTTTCGCTTCCCTCGTAGAAACGAACCCGCCTTTTCAAATCGTTTCACGTTACCTCCTCATCGCTTAACACTTGCCGGTCTTAAATGCGCGTCCTCCAACGTCACCGCGCCGACGCCTCAAGCCCAGGTCCTTCACTTTGTTCTTTACGGGCGCGTGGAAAAGCAAGCGATCGCTGTACGAAGCCGAGGAGCCTTACATCGGTGAATCTCTAGCGAATTTTTTTCGCGGCCTCTGCTGTTCAGACACTCCCAAAACGGCGGTAAATCCCGACTACACGCAAATAACCCGCACAGCCACGAAACCTAGGAAAAAGAAAAAAAAATAGAGGGGGGGGGGGGGGGGGGGGGGGGGAATTGAATGCGGGCAGAACGTTTTTTCGCTTTAAGTTTGCAAAACTTCAGGGGAAGCGGCCCTTCGTTTTGTGTTACGCGAACGTGGTTACGTTCTCTGTGCATTCGTTTTCACCGTGAACCTGATTCACTCCATGCTCCTCCGCATTACTGGTTTCGATTAGTTTCTTAACCAAATCCTGAAAGCCTACAAACCTTTCTTTTATCCTTCTCTCTCTTTCTCCTTCAGCCCTTCTGATTCCTTTTCCGTTTGTCTGCTCGTCCTTTTTCTCCATCTCGTTTGCATTCGTACGCCGTTGTGCTTCCGGCCTTACCCAGCGTTGCACAGCGGGCTGCAGCGTGTACACACGCTCAAGAAGAGAGCGAGAAACGGATAGATGGAGCGAAGGAGGAAGCTGAGGGGATAAAGTGACGCCCACACTCACGCAAACCAGCCTGCTTTTGGGCGCGCGCGCTTAGGCATCGCGTGCTGAGAAGGTCGGCACACTCTATGCTGTGTACGTGCCTGCGGCGTCCATCGCGAATCTCGCAGGGTACACACCTGCGCACGCCGGGCGGTTTTATGGCCCAGGCAGCCGGCCGACAATGAAGGCGCTAAGAACGCGTCATGCTCGACGCCAGTAGCACGTACCGCGCTAGCCGCATCGCGCTGCTGCCTTGCTCGGTATGCAGTTGCGTATAGTATACGTTGTTATTTTCTTACTCTGCTTGAGCAATAGGGAAATAAACGCGAGCAGCCGGTCGTTAGAGTCGCAAGGTGCCCGCAGGAAGGATGCAGCGATGTCTCTCAGAGTATTTTTCTGCGAATGACTGTGTACCGCGTACAGCCTATTGAATTCTAAAGTTAGAATTCCAAGCTCTTTATTTTTTTTTAATGGGATAGATTGCACGGGCGAATACTCGGCCACCGCGCAGAAAACGCGGTTCGGTCTGATGCTTTCCTTCAGTGCCTCAGGGTGCTCTTCTTTCCTACCCACCTCTGAAACTTTCACTTACCCTAAAATTACGTTGTTTTGCACTGCTAGTTTCTAGCGTCGCGAAAATCGACATATAGTTGTCTCGATGTGTTTCAACTAATGATCGCGTCTCGAATCGAGCAGAAAGCGACGGAATTTTTTGCTGCTCACATTGCAAAGGTCCCGACTAAACAGCCGTCAAGGTTTAGCTTTGCGATGTTTAGTTGCTAGCACTGTTTAAAGCGAAGCGATATTAAATCACGATTCAGCTGCCGCCAGGGGATGCGTCTAGCTGGAACGGATGTAAAGTAGTGAAGACGAAAAGAAAAATAATGAGGCGAAGGAAGAGTCGGATGGCGAGGTCATATCGTGTACACGGAGCTTTCCCGCCTCAATAATGCTGTGGAGGGTGTTTTTTTTTTTTTTTTTTTTTTTTTAAGTCGATATTTATTGCCTCAGGGCAAGGTGTTGATGGCATCGCTATATATTTTTCTTAGTTTATTTCTGTAAATACTGCACTTTTTTTAACATTGCCTTTATTGCGACCTGCTTTAATCACCATCGGCCGTTGACTAAATAAGCAAAGTAAAAGCAGCAATTGTTTCAGGGGACATAATTCTGAACTTTACGGCAGTGAGGTTTGGAAGACTTCAATGTTTCCCTAGGGGGAAGGGTGGCAACTGATTTCTGATTTAGCAACTCCGCAAAAATAGAATGTAAAAAGAGTCGCAGTGTACGCGAAGAATGATTTCGCATCTCGAGAGCATTATAATCAAACAACAATATTTCCTGTGCATTTCGGTGCTCAGAAATCCCGAGTGTCATTACAACTGCTCTTAGCATTTCCACGAACCCGGCTCGCAGGACGTCAAGAAGACATGTCTGCATACTGACTGTTCGCACTGCTGGGCAGTTTTTATTTGTTTTTGTTTTTATTACCTGGAGAGTGCGAGCGCAAGACATCAATTAACAAAAAATTTAATAAAGGAGACAGTTTTCTACCAGAGTACATACGATCGGGGACAAACTGTCCACTTTCAAGTGGAACGCTGATTAAAGGCCTGCGGAACAAAGAACATCCGACCCAGAAAGATGAGCAAAACTTTCCGGTATCCAACTTTATTACGCATACTTCGAAGAGGGAGAAATTAAAAATCAAAGATTGCGCAGGGCCTTTTTAAATATGTGGCGGAATTCAAGGAGGAAGCACACGAAGCGGAGATGCATATATAAAACCCGGTACGTTCACAGTATCGGGCAGCGGATTGTGTACGTGCATCATCAAGCGTCAAGTATACTTTAACAAACAAACAAAAAAAAAGCGGAGTCGCCTCAAGGTACGCGGGCGAATAACTTCGCAATCGCAATCATGGTGCTCGAGAAGGCTGCCAGCAAGAGTGTGGTGTGGCCAGGAAGAAGAGAAAATGGTTCAAGTATGAAAAGCCAAGAACGAGAAGAAAAACATGAGAGAAAAAAAAAACGCACAATAAACAGAAAGAAAAGGGATCGAAACTAGAGGGATAAAAGAGAGGCAGTGCACCCTGCGGCGGCATCGCTTTCGGTTCCGTTTCCGCCGCAGCGCGGTCCATTCTCCGCGTCTCGAAAACTCGTGGCGTGTACCAGGACCATCCAGAGATGCGCGCCGTTTTTCCGCGTTGCCGAAGAACACGCAGCAGCAGCAGCAACGGCGTCGCTCTCTCTCTCTCTCTCTCGTACTCTTGCGCCCTTTTGCTTTCGGGCGCATCCTTTGCGGCTAACTGCATTTCCGAAACTAAATCACGAACGTGATTTAAACCCCAAGCGTGGGAGCAATTTTTCTTTCCGCGCCACGTGTGACCGCATCTCTCAGGATTTATAATCGTTATGCAACAGTTTCTTTTTAATTCTTTTTTCTCTGTTTCCGTCCGCTTGAGTGTTATTCTCGCGTAAAATCGGCTAACCACTGGCGCAGGAAAGAGTAATCCCACTTTAGGTGTGAGGCTGTGCAGGTTATCGCAGGTTTTTGCTCACCCACCTGCGGAAAAGGCGTGTTTAGCCACGGTCGTCATCACGCAACAACAAGGGGAGCGGGAAATTAGGTTCTTGATCATAGGATGCACGTTATATTTCCTGTCGAGGCCCCGTCCAAAACTGCCTCCTTGAATATTCAATCGCGTCAGCGGCACACACACACACGGACACTCACACAAAATAAGATGAGAACTTCTATTTTTTTCTAGCGCGGAATGAAAAAAAAAAAAAAAAGGTTCAGGGGAAGTCACTAGAATCCCATCACCTTGTCCTCTCTTTACCTTATACTTGGGGTTCTTGGCGTCTAACGTCGAAGAACCTTTGACTAAATGCTTCCGATAAATGCTTTCCAATCAATAAAAAAAAATCCTTAGAAGTTGGACGCCGAATATCCCATTGACACCTCTTCGGTTAAATGTAATCGAGAAAGAAAAAAGATATTGCAAATTATTAATCTGCTACTCTCAAGCTGCAGTCGAAGCTTTTGTGACGCTTTTATTTTAATAATTTTACTCGCTGTTCACTGCGTACTAGCTGCTGAGAAAATATTTTTCAGCGCACGTCTCACCACGTTCTGGAAAGCGGCCGCGATCGTAAAGAAATTAAGTTTATGAGCGCGAACGACGGGATGGGAAATGGCCGGCAGCGACTTTATGGTCGCAAAGCGTGAAGACGGCATTGCCTCATGCGCCATTTTTCGGCTCGTATGAGCGCAGTATACTCCATCAATATTTAAATTTCTGGGTCTCCGACGCTGCACTTAGAAGTCGCTCAGCGCTGCAATTTGTGATCGCAGGTCAGACCATTAGCAACAGGTGCCCTATCGCAATCTTAGCTCAAACGATGGGTGATGTGAGCAGTTTTCTGATTTTCTTTTTTTTTTTTTTTGACGTTTCTTAATTGCGGTACCCTATATTCCCACAGCCTTACTCTCTGTAAGTCAGTTCTCAGCCGTGTAGAGAGTGGAACAGAAATAGGCTAAAAAGTGCATAACCTAGTCAGCAAAATGGTTTCGAAATATGGCGCATATTTCTTGACGCCCGGTTGTCACAGCAGCATTCTACTCTACCGGGCGCTCGTGTGACGTCAGAACAAGACTGGCCTTACTGTGACAACAAGCGACTGCTATATACTATTGAAGTGGTTGCTAAACCAAAATTTATTTTGTTCCGGCAATAATTTTTATCCTTACTCCTACTTTAAGTCCAAAAGAGCTACAATCTTTTCTCTTGTTTTCTGTTATTTTCCTCAGCTGGGAGGAAATCATCAGGCCCGTTTAAAGTTTTTATCGCGAGGGCAATATGTCATCACAAAGGCGATAGCTGCTAGCTATGTGTCTGAGGTCTCTGCCACCTGTCTCCGCCTGAAAGGTAGAAAGAGCCACGGGTTGCCTACCGCGACTGGTACACGAAAGCACCACTATTCGTGGTTGACATGTGGCAAAATAGGGAGAGGGATATCTCGCCTTTTTTCTTGAAAGGAAGAAGCGGGAGAAATAAAATACTCTGATATAAGGAGGTTCGGGTATAACGAAAAACAATTTTCAACGAAAGACCCGGATATAAAGAAATTCCGTATAATGCGCTCCTCATTACTACTTAAGACGAGTCAGGAAGTCGTATGCTACGAATTTCCTCCATCTCAAACAAATTGGTCGCACCACAAATATTTTTCTGGCTCCATTTTTCCAATTTTGCCTTCAAGTTTGGTGGCATCGCAAAACTCCATCTTCGTGCTTTGAGCGTGCTTTGACCGCGGTACAGCTACGCCGAGTCATTGCGCCATCCTAGGACACGTTCCATCGCGGTTTAGCAACTTCGGATGTTCTCTGTCTCTATCACCCCCGGCTTCCATCAGAGTCACCTCTCCTTCCGTCTGGGTGCTCCCATGTTTGCCAGCTGTAAACAAGCTTGACAATGGGCTCTAAGGGAAGCCGAGAGAACGTTCGCAGGAAATGGGGGGGGGGGGGGGGGGTGCTGCCGTGTCGACGCTTTTAACTGAGCAGGAAGCCGCGGCAGAAACCCGATACCTGAATCCATTTCACCCCTCCCCCTCCCTCAGTTCTTCTCCTCCTAGTCTCAGCCAGCTTGTGCTTTGAACGCCTCGGATGTCAGTTCGGCCCTCTTTTCCCCATCCCCACAGCGTGACGTCACACACGCGAACATAACAGTTCATTTCCATCAAGCCACCGCCGGCGCGTATTTAATTAGCCTCGCTCGGCGATAATTCACGTGGCTCCACGCATTTCTCGCGTGCGATTTCAGTCGCCGGTAAGCTGTGTGGCCGTTCCGCGCACCCGCTCTTCGTGCACGCGCTCCGAGCACGCCACTGGGGCAGTCATCGATCTTTGCCTGCACTCGGCTTGGTGTCGCGCAGTTATATGTTGTCTTCAGCTTTCTTCACCGAGGCTCTATAATGCCTTTTTTCCCCATCAGTAACGTGTAAATTCGATATTAAGCGCTACTTATGTGCTCTGTTCTAACCGAATGTAATGCAGCTTCTCATGTTATACGGTCTTTGTTGAAAGTCTTCAGACCGCTTGTTTGGCGCGTCAGCCCAACGCCGAGGCCCTGTGACGCCCTTTTTTCCTCTTAAGCCACGTGGAATTTCAACATATAGTGCATCTTACTTGCTTTATTTTAACCGAATTTATTATAGCTTCTCATGTTACATAGCTTCTGTTGAAAGCCTTCTGACCGCATGGTTGGCGCGTCAGCACTACAGCAGAGCACTTATTACAGACCTGTGGAAACAAAACGCCTTTGTAAGATGAGGACAAAGGCTCTCCTTATCCCAAAGTGATGAAGCATTTAAGCTGTGCCGTACGTGATCCGTTACACTGCTTATAAATAAACTTTGTAGCCTAGATACTTCCGACAAAATGTGTACATTCACGTTGCTGCGTGGCAAGGAGATAACACTGAGTGGATCGTACTGCGCGCATAAACAACCCAACGAGACGTACAGTCTTTGTCAAAAGTTTAGATCCCAGCGGGTCTACTTCTGAGCCATACTACGTGGCTCGTAATGATTTCCCAGGTTTACAAACATGCTGAAGGAAAGATTTTTCGTCCTGCCCTCTTAAATGGCTAGGACTTTCACGATTGTTAAAAAAGTCATAATATACGGCTTAGAAGCAAACCCTCTGGGCTCTAAACGGGGCTCAAAAAAAAAGGAACTTTTGAAAAAGGCTGTACGTCCAATGCCAATGGAAGTTTTTACTTTAAACCTACTGAGCAGGCAACGGCCCAATTAGGATACTTGGTCCAGAGTAGCGACCTGAATTTGCATCACTTGCGGCATTAGCGCTATCTTTGTCATCGGTGCCCGCTGATGGAGCCGAAGCCATGTTTCTTCTTCTTTTTCGAGAGGGGGGAGGCTCTCACAGCAACAATAACATACCGCCCTCATTGTCTTACAATGCAGCCTATCATTTTCGGCTTGCATTTAAGCTGCTGCAGGGAAGGGGTTGAAACGTCAGGATGGAAGGCTCCATTGACGCCCATTATGTTTCGTTTCTGAATGGTTGAAGGAGTGCATAGGCACCGAAATTGGAGCGCGTAAATTCAGTAATGTTATAGTTTGGGTGAGTCGGTTTACGATACTCATTGTGAAAAGGCTAAAACAAAACAGCACAAAACAAGATGGTATCCTGTGTCCGTCTTTAATCCCTACCCGGGATGCGCCTTCGATTGTAAAATAAGTCACAGTTAAAATATTTCTTTTGCCTCTTTCGGTTTTGGCTTCAAACTCTGGACAAGGCATATGACGTCAATGTCCCGTATTTGTCACATGAGGCGTGAAGAAAGATCGGATCTAGTCGCTGCCTCCTAATTTGTTGTGATTCCGGCTCTTAAGGCAGGCTGGATTTATCTTCGTAGTGAATCAAAAGGACCAAGCGGCGATTAAATAGCATCATTCGCATCACCTATAAGAATTTTGAAGTCATAGCCTTCGCTGAGTTCTTGAAACGAGAACTGAAACAGGTGAGCGAAGAAATTGCATAATAAATTATTCAGCGACCGTTTGCGAATATCATGTAGTGATCCATGCAGAGCAATGTGTAACTTAAGATTGAAAATAATAAAACGCAACCAAAAATTATATACCTGTGCTCTTCACAGGTTCAGGGCAACTTGGTAGTTACTCTTTCACTAGCCTGAGCTCCTGCCAGCGAAAGAAATGCGATATTAGCGTTTTATAAAACACGAATATTTTTCTCCCGAGTTTGCAAACGTGCCCTCTTGTTTCTTTCATTTCCTCTCTCGCCTTTTTCGTAACATTCTTCATCGGAACTGGGCGGTATCTATTCGTGTCAAGCATTCATTTCTCTCTTTTTTTTTTGTTTTCCAACGATATTTACTTTAAATGAATAAGCAGCTATTTCTGAACAGAAATCTTAAAACGAAACGCAATATGTTGTCACCGCCAGCTTTTCACAGTTGTGCCAGAAAATTTAAAATAGTTGACAATACTTAACGTAATCACAAATATGGAAGCGATTCAGCGCATATAGGCAGGATAAGAGTAAGGTTGCTAGTTTACTGTCACGAGGGCTAACATGAACGAAGGAAGGCGAACAACATTTCGCCAAGCAGTACGACGCGGCCGACTTCCGCCTTACACCATTTCCCAAATAGAGCAATGGAATCTTACAAAAGTGTGTAACAAAACTCTCCCACTGGCAAGGCGAGCTCTATACCGCCTGGTTTGTATATTCTGCAGCAATAGTTTTAAGAAAAAATCCGTCCGGCGTCATGCCACGAAAATTATAATTTCTGGACGGGACCATGACGTCACAGCCGCATTATCTCGTAAAGGAATTCCTAACATCCCAAAATGCTCACCTGAAAAATGGCGCCAAGCGTTGAACGAAAGTAAAACGTTATATGCAATGCGAATTAAATATCGCCGTATGGCTCAAACAATTTAACTTCCTAAAACTTATTTCGTATATAAGGAGTTTTTAAGAAATTCAAGTTTCAGGCAGAATTCCAACCTAGATCTGTTTGGTTGTAACATGCGTAAGCTATCTGATACCGGCCACTTAATACATTTTGATTGATTGATTGATTGATTGATTGATTGATTGATTGATTGATTGATTGATTAATGATACTGCAGAATCATGTGTGTATGTTCGCAAAAAGCATGGATTTGTATACGTAATACTGCGGTCTTCAAACGGTATCTTACACGGCTGACCATTGATGGGCCTATGTGTAATAAGAAAGGGCGACATGTCGATATCGCGTCATACGCTTAAGGCGAATAGTAAAGATGAGCTAAAGAGAATTTCGAGCGCGTCTTTTTATTGCGAAATGTCGACCTACGCGCTGAAAGCATTCCTGTAAACTTTGGATTGTTCTGTGCTACCGATTTTCCTGTTAAATCGGATTAAACGTCTCGACAGCCGACTTTATATTTTATTTATCTCACCGCAAAGCCGTTATGAGGAACCTAACCCATGGCGTGCCTTTCGGGTAGTCTCGAGGTGGTTTTCCGCTTTGCTGTCTACGGAGTAATACGCGGAATAATCTCATGAACATAGTCCTCTTGTTTGCGGCTTATTGTTTCAATGATATGTTATCTGAAGCACCAATATATAGCTATTTTATCAAAATAATATTTATGTTGGGTCCAAAAGCACTAATAAAGATTACTTTGGGTATGTTCACGGATTATAGTATTTTCATTGGCCATCGCAAAATAATAAGAAAGGGAAGGAAGATGCCAGCATTGACGGAGGTGAAACGACAATTGCGTTTCATTGTGCTTGTAAGAGGGCGTTCAATAGAACATTCAAATATCAATTTGCAGAACCTCCTTCTTTTTTTTGTGCTGAGCTCGTTGCCGCCCAAGACACACTTCGCTCTGTATCCGACATAGCCTTACTACCTACAGCCAAAATTGTCATCCGCACCGACGCCCTTCAAGCAACACGCCTGCTCGCAGCCCACAAATCTGCTAGAATATACATCGTCTGGCGGCTCGCATCTCGCAAACCATTCGAATTGAGTGGCTCCCGCGTGACCTACTGAGTTCGCAAAGCTCTGCAGATTCTGCAACCCGCCAGGTGACTCGACCCTCATCAATGACACGCTTCCGCGCTATGGATGATGCCGCCCTGCTTCTCACAAGAAAGGAGCACCTCCGGCGCTGCACACGTGCTCTTGTCCCACCGTGTGCGGTAACCCTCCCCAGCGGTCTTACCCGCGCAGAGGAGGTTTCCGGTCGGGGTTACCCTCATACCTGCTCTAACACGAATGTCGCCTCAATACCGATATCTATATCAACGTCCAGGATGTCTTGCCTTCAAATCACAAAATAATGAGGCAGATATTTACCACTTGTGGGTTTGCCCGGCACTGAAGCATTCGGCACCTGACGGCAGTGGGCCTTTCTCCGAACAACTCATCTTCGTATATTTCTTGGACGCAGGGGCCTTATCATCGCTCTCTCTCGAACTTCATTAGAACAGCCAACCTTTTTTCTTTCATTTAATACCCCTTGAAATCTTTTACATATTCCATTAGGCCCTGAGGCAATCAACGTTATTAAAGAAATAAAAAATTGTGAACTTGCGTCTCACGAAAGAAAACGATGCTCCTGCATTTTTATTGCCGTGGTCTTAATTTGCTACTACGCTGTCTGTGACTAAAACTGTCTAATTACGGTAACCCCTCTCTAAAAAAATTAAAAACGAAAACAAAACTTTCCGCAAAGTTCTTTAAAGCACCTATAATTGTCTGCATAATGAACTTGCTCCACTTTCTTTTACTGTAGAGCTATATAGGACACGAATTCGAGCAGAATCATGTCAAGGGGTAAAAAGGGCATATATTCCCTCTTTATACCTCATCCGTATGATTTTTTTGTTTCTGGGTGCCAATGAGCGCCGTGCAGCCCTGACATATGACATAGGCGAAAGTCATTACAATGCCGCTCACGTCAGGTTCAAGGATATGAACTTTGTTTCTTATTCTTGGCAGATTTTGCTGTTTATTCCTTTTATTTATTCCGCTCTCACCGGCAAAAAAAAAAAAAAAAAAAACGAAAGTTAAAGAAAAATAATGATTTCAACGCTTCTATATTACACGCCGCGCGGCATGCGTGGTCGCCCTCCGTCCTCCATTTATTGCGATCGTTCTGTACAGACCGACGTCTACCTCCGCTGCATTGGCCCCCATCGTATCTGAAGTACGTGTCCTTCATTGGTTTCGCAGGTGCCGGCGACGGCGCCTCGCTGTAGTCGTCAGCGGGGCACGTCGCTCGCGGTACCGGCGCGCTCTCCATTTCCTAATGACGTCCCGCCGGGCGAGAGTGGGCCGCGTCTCCCTGTCTAGGTGTGCGGTCACATCGCAAACCGCCTCGTCGTCTGCAAGCGACTGCACCTTTACTTGTGCACCTTGCTGGCTGCATGCATCGCAGTACCGTGGACAAAGTGAAATGAAGGGTCTTTTCGGCTCACTCGTCATCTTAAGGGAGCATTCTGAGCCGAAATGAATATATATATATATATATATATATATATATATATATATATATATATATATATATATATATATATATATATATATATATATATATATATATATATATATATATATATATATATATATATATATATATATATATATATATATATATATATACACATATATATATAATTTTTTTATTCTTTTTCGCTTTTCGTCATTGGTCGATGCGCCGCCACCTCAACCAGTCTGCGCGGCGGATCACGGCGTTTGAAAATAATCGAATTAATAGGACAGCCATAAAGCAATGAAGCGTAACAAATAGCATCGTGTTTACGATACCGCCTGAAAACAGATGGTTCGGTACCTGCTAATATAATAAAGTTAGAGGAAATGTCTATCTTTTATCGTCTTCCAAGCATGTAAAAAAAAAAGAGAAAAATGATAGCTTAATCTTACCCTTAATGAACCCAAGGAATACAGACTGAGCGACCAAAGTTGGCATATTTGAGACTGTGCTCATTCTTAGGCCTACATGAACCTTGTGACCTTGACCTTGCCGCGTAGAACTTGACCTTGCCACCAGATATATACAGTTATCAGTGCGAGCAAAAGTACTAATAAAAACAGGTCATGCAGTGTTCTCCTAAGGCCAACGGTTTCAACTCTGGACTGCGAAACATGACGGGCTGTAACATTGGTTCATAACCATGTAGGGTGAAAGCTCAAGGACGATCACGGAACAAGTAGGGGGCATGACGTGTTGCCGCTGTATCCTTTTTTCACCTTGTGTTTGGCGCATGATCAAATTTTAACAAGCAAGCTTATGAAGGGTCTTCCTTCTGGGCAAACGTTAGGAGTGTGGTTTCATGTGGTTATTACACTCATAGCTTAACTATGAGTGCAATAACCACAAGAAACTTATTTTTGGTGTTTGATATGATTTCTTAAGCGCGCTCCCGATAAACATTTGTTACCTATGTATAAAGCAACTGCAGCATGCTTGAATATAGTAAGAAAATGTTCCATAATCCTACATGTAACCGCAATTCATACTGCTTTCTTTTGCAGCTATTGGTATTTATAATTTCTTTGCGCCCATGCACCTACCGAATTTATTAACTACCAAAGCATTTTCGCACTTAATCAGGAGTCACCCGCGTGACCAGCTGGTATACTGACGACATGAAGATGAGGGAATACAAGTACTCAACGGCAATTTAGATTGCGGCGCGTAATATGCCTCTCCGCATTTCCCTTTTCCGCTTAGATATATACCGTTGTCTTTTCCATTTCCGTGCGGGTGTTTCTGCGACACCCGTGAACGGCAGCGGCGTAAATTTGAACGTGAGAGTTTACTGAGCATGGTACAAGTGCTGAGAGGCCGAAATCTCTTGACTGCCGTCACACTGTATGCATGCTTATAGCCAGTATAGATCTCAAGAACATAGCGGCAGATTTCAGTCAAATGCAACCCTCAAGCTAATTGCACTGTCTGATTCTCGCAATGCCATGATTAACCCCTTGGACCTGATATAGTAAAGTGCAATTCAAGGGCAAAAAAAGGAAAAGACAAAAAGGAACAGGCACATTCCCCTCAAAAGGACTTTTTGCCACCAATAGAGTCAACTTTTTGTCATGACGGCATGGATAATTCCTTTTAGCTCTATAGCGTGGCAACGTAGTTACCTTGACATAAAAGTTGAGAGACACCATTGCAAAGAAAGCCCCTTAAGAGGACCCTCTCCAGCGTTGTTCTTAAGTTGTGTCTGAATGTATACTAAACAGTGAAAGACTCTTTTGTAGTACAAGGAAGCCATTACTTCCTTGTGCTACAAATGCCCTGCTTCTCTTGAGTGAATGACAAAGGGTTGGTATCATGAGGCAACTGACCACTTTGTCTCTCTCGCTCTCTCTATCTCGAGAATCGCCGGACATGCCCCGTTATCAGTTTATGGGCCGTCTGTATGAATAGTGTTCTTTATAAAAAGCTTCTTAAGCTTCACACACGTTCAAAAGCAACTGTGGAAACGCCCCTGAGAGTACCAGGTAAAAGCGGAACGGCCCTCGAACGGTAGCTGTGTGCAGCTCGTCCGGTTTCGGAAAGTCGGGAAGCGCCCGTACCTGAATCGTTCTCTCCAGTAACTAGAGTGGAAACCTCTCCGCTCGCTGCCTAGTATCGCACCCTCACTCGATTTAGCTCTCCCTTCTCCACACAGTGTGTATAAAAAGAGCAGGGAGCTAGGAAAAAAGAGGAAATGGAAAAAAGAGAAACATGTCGCCTTGCGGGTGACAGCATGTGTAACGGCGCAGGCCGCTGCAGTGCACGTCGCGCGAGCTGGTCGGCCGCTGCAGTGTCCTACAGGGCACTGCTATCGACCACTATGCGACCGGTGGCACAGTGCGGTGAGAGAAAAGGAGAAAAATAGGGGGAAAAGGGAGATGGGGTCGCCGCTGGGGAAAGAGGAGGGGCCGTGGAGGCGACGGCGCCCCAGTGACCTTGCCGCCGTCCCACAGTGCAGTGTCGCGCCCTACATGTTTAATTCTCGGCGACGCAACGGAGCGCGGGAGCAGGGAACGGTTTGCGCGGTGTCCCGTTTCCAGAGCCGGGGCAATTCCCCTCTCCGCTCTTTTTCTCTCTTGGTCTTTTTCACTCTTTCTTTATTAAGTTGTCTCTCCCGCTCACGTTTGCCGAAACATGGCCATGAAACGGCAATTTGTGTGTTTTTTTTTCCAGTGCTACTGACTGAAACGCATTGCATATATAGGACAAGCAGAGAAAGAGGGTGAAAACGTTATTAATGGGAAGGCGAAAACCGCGCACAGCTACAGTGCCAGTTTTATCACTGGCTTTACACCCTCCCGCATCGCCTCCAGCTTTTTGTGTGCGCGCGTAGTGTGCGTTGTATCTTATATGCGCGGTCTCGGCACTGCACCATGTTGCACTGCACATTCCACATTTAACACAAATTTTATATCTTAAAACGAGACAAAAGAAAAAATCAGACATACTTTAGTACAGCCGCTTCGATGGCTTGACTACGGCTGGCGTCACAGTTGGTACGGAAACTCTAACGCGTGCAAGGGATTCGAACACTCGACCTTATACACGGCATCAGAGTTTCTGTGACGTGATCAAAGGACTCGAACCCAAGACTTTCTCTTAGACTCGAACCTAGGGCCTTCTTTGCTCGTGCCGGCACGTTCAGATGGCAGGCACGCTGTCCACACGCTCTGCCGATACACTCTTATGACGCCACTGGTGAGAAAGGAAATGCATCCGCATCAATCGAGGGAAACTTAGAAACTCGTTGCGAGTTGCGTAGAAGGGGAGCCAAACCGTGGCTGTTGGTTTCCCTTGTAAGAAATTTCGCTGAATTTTTGTAGTAACGATACGTATACGAAGCACGTTTTGCGGGCCGTTCATGGATTACTTTGTTCGTGTGCTGAGCCCAGTGTCGACCGGCCTCTGCGGTCGCATTTCGATGGAGGCGAAACGCACAGGTTGTCTTGTGTTGTTTTGACCTCAGTGCACATCAAAAAGAGGAGTTTAGTTAATACAAACCGAGGAGTTAAGTTAAAACGGAGGCCTCCACAACTGCATCGTTTAACTTACCTTTTTTTAAAGCTTGCAGCACTATGAATCGTGGCACTGGCCGCATGCTCCACAGCAGTCTTACCTTACCAGGAGTGCCGCTGTTAGACTTTACCAAATTAATCAATTAGCGAATTGTCGGTGACATACTGGATTGTAATACAGATGATTATATAGAAAATATAGAAGATCGTTAACGGTACGCGGCCGCAATTAAAGCAGCAGGTTGAAACATATGCCGCGCTAATAGCATTACGTACTATGCCCTCATTGCAAAAACCAGTGCCACTGGGTGCCAGCGCCCCAGCGCCATACCTGATTATGGTCCCAGTATGACGCTGGAAACTGGGCGCACTAATAGCATTACGTAGAGATGAGGACGACAGTGTCAATTAAAACTATCTTCGCAGTGGTCAAACCAGCTGAGTGTGATATATAGTGGTGACTTTTTTACTGTAATAGGTTCATACTTATAAAAATATCAGAGATACATTGGCGCTGTCTATGCAAGTGGCTTGTACAGAAAGGCGGACAGTATAACGTTTGAGAGTTTAATTGTTAGGCGAATAATAAATTTAAATTGTCGAATGCATTTGTATTTCTATATTAAGTGGAACATTATATTGCGAAATTGTACGCCGTCAACATCAAATACGAGTTCCCCATATCAAATTTTCTTAATTAGAATGTAGCTGGATATCCAACGACCAATATACGCATTTGAAAGCTCGTTGAGTTGCCTTTCATGCAATATATGTTTATAAAATAGCGTCGCAGCGATGGCACAATTATTTTAACCTCGCCTAAAATACACCAACGAGACCTATATTGAATACAGAAAACTGGACATGACACATATTTTAAGGCTGCTATGACGTTTGATATTTCGAGCTACTTTGCCGATTAAGAGCATTGAAGCCTAAAAAAAGAAAGAAGTATCGAAGAGCAAAACGCAAATCAAACTCTAAGCGTGCCAAAACTACATAAAATCAAGCGTTAACTCGTCTAACTTGGTTAAAAAGCAGACAATAAAGGCGTGGCAGTAGCAAATAATCGTTACGCATTCATAGCTAAGGAGACTTAAGTGCCCCCTGTAACCTTTCGATCACAACGCCAGCGCTGGATTTTCTGAAGAACCGGTCTTTTAACGTTATCCCGGTAAAAGATGAACGCTACAGCTTTAAGAACTAGAGACCAAATTGCCAACCTTCGCTGGATCATGGAAAAAGCAAGAGAGTTCCAGAAACCCATTTACTTCTGCTTTATTGATTATGCGAAAGCGTTTGACTGCGTAGATCACAGCAGATTGTGGCAAGCTCTCCAAGAGATGGGAGTTCCAATTCACCTCATCTGTCTCCTCAGGAACCTTTATGAAGGGCAAGAGGCCACAGTCAGAACTGGGCATGGCCTTACTAATTGGTTTCCGATTGAGAAAGGAGTGAGGCAAGGCTGCATACTGTCGCCCTGCCTATTTAACCTATATGCAGAGTGCATCATGAGGAAGGCCGGTCTGGACGAGTCTTCAGCTGGAGTGAAGATTGCTGGAAAACGTATCAACAACCTTAGATATGCGGATGATACCACTTTAATGGCAGAAAGTGAAGTGGAACTCAAGAGACTTGTGATGCGCGTACAAGAAGAGAGTGAGAAGTTTGGGCTTAAACTGAACATTAAAAAGACGAAGATCATGGCGTCTTGCCCTATCAAGTCCTGGAGCATCAATGGACAAGAAGTGGAAGCTGTGACAGATTTTCTGTTCTTGGGCGCCAAGATTACCTCGGAAGGAGACTGCAGCCATGAAATTAGGAGACGCCTGCTTCTGGGAAAGAGAGCAATGGTTAGCCTTGACCGCCTAGTAAAGAGCAGAGACATTAGTCTACCAACCAAGATCCGTATAACCCGTGCTATGGTCTTTCCAGTTGTGATGTATGGATGCGAGAGTTGGACTGTGAAAAAGGCTGACCGCCGAAGAATTGACGCGTTTGAATTGTGGTGCTGGCGAAGACTCTTAAGAGTTCCTTGGACTGCCAGAAGATCAAATCAGTCGATATTGTCGACCATAAACCCTGACTGCTCATTGGAGGGTCAAATTCTAAAGTTAAAGCTCAGCTACTTTGGTCATCTGATGAGAAGAGAGGAGTCGCTGGAGAAAGATTTGATGTTGGGAAAGGTTGAGGGTCGCCGGAGAAGGGGTAGGCAGCGAACGCGATGGTTAGATGGCATTCTCGAGGCATTGCAGATGAAGCTATGTGATGTTAAGAAGATAGTGAGAGACCGGAAAGCGTGGCGTGACATGGTCCATAGGGTCACGAAGAGTCGGACACGACTGAACGCCTGAACTGAACTGACAGCTTTAAGGGTCTCGCTTACATTAATCAACATATACACTCTGTCCATCCTTTTCCCGACCCGTTTTCCGACTCGTCCTTGAAGTAGCGAGCACTTTTCACTGGAGCGCGGAGGCTCCATCCACGGCCGCTCGATGGAAGCAATGGAAGCGCACTGGGTGCGGCCTGCTGCGTCGCGCCGCCGTCAATGGGCAAGCGCGTCCTTGGGGAGTTTACAGTTGCGCCCGCTATTTCTGCTGAGGGCGCCACTGTTCGGGGACACGTCGCCGCCGGGGTCGCCGGCTCTGAGCGCGCGGTTTGCTTCCTTTCTGAGCGCGTTCGCCTCGCGTCTGCGTGATAAACGCAAACTTTTTTGTGCGGGCGTGTGCAAGCACGTTAGCGTTGAGACTGGATGCGTTCGTTTTTTAAGGTGAAAGCCGTTCTAGGCTCATGGAGCGGAAATCTATGCGCAGAAGCTGTGCCTGTTATCTGTGCGTCGCATCTGTGCATTGGTGTGCCAGTCGCAAAAGCGGACGTGCAAGAGATTAGGAATGAAATCGATTGATGGTGATAGGTAATCAATAAAAGTTATAGACATTGATAGAGATAATGACTAATGCTAATAACTAATAATGGTTAATGATGACTAAAATGATTTGTAATGACCAGTATATCAAACTACGACATGTAATGACCGCAATTGATTAGAAATGAGTAAAAGTGCTTAGCAATGTGTGGTATGGCAATGACTATAATAGCTAGGCATGACTCATCATTACGGTTAATGACAATGAAATGATCAATATGCGAAACGACATGTAATGACCACTGCTGATTCTAAATGAGTAACCTGCTTAGTTATGAGTGATAAGGGCTACAATGACTACTCAGGCAGACTCATCATGACTGAGAAACGACCAATATATCAGACGACGACTTGAAATGACGAACTGTGGCAAACGACGAGAGGCAAATGTTAGGAGAAGGGTAGGCTTTCGCCGTCCTGCGCTTAAGAGACATCTAAGAGACCCTGTAATTTTATCTGCTGAGCTCGCTTTAGGCAAAGACAGTAGCGAGGAGTGGAAATGCACTCGCTTCCTCTGAAATGAAAGCGATGCTGCGGTTAAAAAGTCCAGATACTGAAGCATTATGCCATATCAGCTGCCATTGAATTTGCTACAAGGGACAGCAGATTGGACTTGTTGGTGATTAATTATAGGTTAACCGTGCAAACAACGCGACGGGAACACAGGAGAAGAAAGAATACGGCATAACCGCGCTAGTTGTGTCGTCCTCTTTTCCTCTGTTCCCGTCACGTTGTTTAACCTATTTAGTTACCAGGGAGCTGTTCAGTGAACTAGGATTTTTAACTATGTGTTGTGAAGCAGATGAACACGATGAGGTAGCACCAGAAGCTTTTCTCGCAAGTTATGTTGCGAGGACATATCAGAAAAAGCTACGAAGGTTTTTTTTTTTATATATATAAGCATGCAATTTGTTCTAAATTTTGCCGCGCTAGTCTGTGTGGCCTTGCAAGTAAAGAAGCTTATGCATACAACATTTGTTGATACTGTTGAGACTGTTTGAGCCGATGCGATAAAATGAAAAGCCACGTTCCACAGAAAATGCGGCGCCCGCTCTGTCGGCGGACAGTCGGAAAAATACCTCTCTGGTAAGAGGCACTTTAGTTGGTGATATGGCCAGACACCTTTGGCGCAATGAGAACACATGACATGTTCAATGTGGCAGAAGCTGCCAAACCAGAGAGAGTCAATAAGATGTAAGGGTGAAATGGGAATTATTGGAAGCGGGACCCTTAGATCCCAAGTCAGGCACACTATACTCCTATAGGGCACGTTCGTACGGCTGCGGTAAAGAGGAGCTTTATATAGCTATGTGTAGGGTGCTATTTCATATAATGCGGTGGCTTAAGGCTGCATTCTAATGATATGAGACAGAGGCAGCAATTACGGGATACGGTGAATAAGCAGGTAGCAAAGTGCGGGCCCTCTAACAAGGCTCCTCAAGGAGACTTAAGAACCCCAAGTTTTGTTTATCACTACCAGGTTGCTTAATTTATGCGATATTTGGTAATGGTTTTGAGGCGACATGTCAGTCGAGCAAGAGCCTGTTGCAGGAAATATAGTCAACTGGACCAGTTACAGGTTAATGAAAACCAAGGACAATGGAGGCTTGATATACCCCGCAAAGGAAGTAATCAAGCTTTGTCAGCTTATGAGCACCTTCATTAACAGGATGATGAAGTCTGAAGAGGTCCGGTGAAGTAGCAAGCTGTGTAAACTTATGGTTTCATCATTGTTTTCTCACTGTACACAGTACCTGCAGTTAATCTATAAAAACAATGATCGTGCCGATGCTAAGGCGCTATGCAAGATATTTTTAAGTTGCTGCTCCCACTGATAGCGAGCTGGGCTGGAAATGTCAACTCAACAGTGGAGCGATGTGTATGGCTATGGCATAAACCTCTCTCAAGAAAGGTTTTCCGTCTGTGATTGGTAATTTTCTTCATTTTTTTTTTTTTTTTGCGTGGCGATTAAATAAGCGTACTTGGCTGCTCGCTGAATCTCGGCTGCAGTTGCGCTCTGATGCGTGAACATTCTTGTGATCACAGCTAATAGTTTCACAACAGCAACACTCGATGCGCGTTCTTCCATTGAAAATTACGAACCAGCAAAATTGTATGGGTTTGCGAGCAGCCAATAAAAATAATATTAAAAACTTTCCGCGCATATACGTAGCACCTTGAGGCAGACCGGCTTTATCAAGCGCGCTTACTTTGTCCGGTCATGCAAAATGCGGGAAGCCATGACGGATGGCGTTCTGGCGTGCAAAGTTTAAGGTCTCCAACTGAGTCGAAGATTCCAGGTTGTCATCTAGATTTAACCTAATAAACATCTTCATATTTCCACCGTAAAATTTGTCACAATGAGATAGAAAGGTTGGTTACATGTCGCATTTTCACAGAGGTTGCTCATAGTAGGACTTTTTTTATTGGAAAGCGCTGGCAGCTTAGAACAGGTTGACATCAATTTGTGTATAAAAGCTGTATGCAGGAATGAGTAAATGGTATGAAAATGACACACGGAATTCGCGACATAGTTAAGTGGTTATGCATTAGGCTACCATGGCAGCTGAACAGCTTCGAATTGTTCACAGCCGGGTCACATTTTAATGTGACGAACAACTGGATCCGATGCAACATCACGGTAATGCGAGCTCTCTATTCGAGTGGCCTTCAACCACCGTGACTATAAGTTTTTCGGGGTACACTCCAGTGTACATCCTTGCGGAGCAAGCGCTAAGTGCGGACATGGTCACACTAGACATGACAGTATATACTGATTCTTGTTGCCAAATTGTGTGAAGCGGAGCTCTTATATCCTTAAAATAAAGCGCTTCTACCACGACGACGCCTCCCTCAAAGCGCAGCCAGGCGCAGTCCTCCGCGCGCGGCTGTCCCCGAACGGTGGCGCCGCGGCGGTGGCGACTGGAAGTAGGCGCCTCCCGCCGGTTTCGGGCGATGTAGCAGGCCGCACCTAGTGCGCTTCCATCGAGCGGCCGTGCTCCATCTGTCTTGGCAAATACGTATCAGGTATCGGAGTTCGACTGCCTGCCGCATGTGGCGCCACGTTTCCACCGGCATGTCTTTTACTCGGCCTTGAAACCTCCCTATCAAATCAGGGCACGGCGAAGGCTTTTCGGAACAAGAAGCTCAGTACGCTCGTGTAACAGTGTCCGGGCCTACGAAGTGCAGTGCAAAAGAACCCGATGCCGTTGAAGCGCTCTTGTGTCACAAATTTAAGAAGGACCTTAAGTGCCTCCGTATTTCTGCAAAAAGTTGTGAACGGCCATTAGGTGAGAGAGGCGTCTAGGTTTGTGAGCGTGCCTTCGGCGCAATGTATATTGGGTCGCCGGTGCCTTCTTTCCTGACTTTTATTGCGTCTTCCTGAATTTGAATGCGTCCTCTGCCACGTAACGCATTCGATGGGGTCGCTGGGCCCGGCCACCTTTATTATAGTACGGAGCTTCGAATGGGTCGTCAGGTCGAGATTATCATCATAGATCAATTCGGCCTCGTAAGAATATTGCTACCTGCAATGAATGCGATGACCAGGGGATAGAAAACTGTGGATTGAGTTGCACGCTCTTCTTTACTAGCAAGCACTTGCAAAAGCATCTATCAAAAGAAGTGCACTGTTATATCTCGACAAACTATGAGAACCGTCTAGCGCTCAGTTGTAAAACCGAAGGTTGTCTACGTTTACTTCTTTATTTACGTTGTAGAGGAATGACGAAATTACATAGTCGCTACAGTCTTCACATTCAAGCGGAAAACATTTAATTCAGCAGAAACATCCGCAGTCCTGCTTGAATTATTCAGGATCGACACGGAGGCGGAACACGTAAACAAGCGCTCTATCCTGATGGAGGTGTGGGCCCTTGTGAGAAGAATGGAAGGAAAACGAGCTGCACTATGATTTGATTTGATATGAACTCTCGGTGTCATATTTTTGCATCGATGAAAGACGTACCTTCTTCCTGCTTGTCTTAATGGTCTAATCTCTTTCAGATCACATTCGTTACCATTTCAGAGCCGCGCCAATTTTCGCAAAAACTTTGTGAGGAGGGGAGATTACGACCATTAACAACTAGAAGTGGTAACTGAAAAGATATGCTGGCAAAAAGTGCTTGCGGTTATTGGTGGGACATATTCCTTACGTGTTTTCCCCGCCAGCATGATGGGGTTTATTGCGGGGATGATGACAGGCCCTCCTCTAGTCCCTTTTTCCCGAGAGAAAAAGAATTGGGTTTCCTGCAACCCTGGCGCGGCGGACTTCTGTATTCTCCTCCCACGAGACGGTCGCGGGCCGCTTGGAACTGCGAGCGGCGCAAGAGGCACAATGCCATCTACGAAAGGCATAGAAAAGTGGCGCCACCGCTTGGCCACGTCGTGATACGTGACATGTGTCGCAAGTGCGCGGCGGGAGGGTGGTGCCTATCGTTGTGTGTACCGCTAGAAATTGGTCGCCATTGCAGACAAACAAGTGTCGCCCTGTGGCACAAAACCAGCACAAAAGCTGCCATATTTGTGCGTCGCACGTGGAAAACCTGAGCGCCAAAGCGAACCGTAACCTCCACTTCTCGGTCCTTGAGCAGTTTTCTGTTTTTTTTTCTTTTTTGAGAGGCGTGATTTGTGGCTCCACCGAGAATCGTTTACGTAGCGTCAGGATAATGCTGGGCGCCTTCGCGCGCACCCCAGGTAGAGGCAAAAAGTACCCTTTTCGCCAAAGAACTCGACATTTACTTTCCTCATTTGTAGAGGGTGCTAGCTGCTGTGACACCTCTTACATCTTTTGTGGCGTATATGCGGTCGCCTATCCAGAACAAAGCACTGAATTTGCGAGCGGGCGCCAAATGTTACTGGGTCATAAAGACGTGAAGATTTGAATTCAAAACACCCATTGAAACGCGCTTGTCGGCTCGCGCAGCAAAAAACTTCTTCCGGACAACCGGTTGGAATCCGCCGTTACTTTCAACCATAGAACTCTAATGCGCTGAATCAACCAGCTTTTACTGAAAAAAAAAAAAAGAAAGAAAAAAAAAAACGTTTTAAAGATATGCGCTCCCCGCGCCTTTTATTCGAAGGATACAATTACTACACAATTGTTTAGCATCAGGAATTCGGGAGCATGGGTCGTAGCTGCAGTGATAAAAATATACTGTCTTCAAATTATATCACTGCAGATAGCGACAGTTCGCTTTAGGTAATTTTTTGGTTCCTACAATTATTGCTCATTGGATGAAAAAATGAGGTAGACGAGGGTCACGCTCGAAAGTTTTCGTAGAATTTGGTATGTGTTCTCAACATCCTAGCCGCCTTAAGATAACCTTGTAAAATTAGAAGTCGACATACTATTAATTACTGCCTTCTCTGCGCG
The DNA here is from genome assembly GCF_055883805.1 of Amblyomma maculatum. NCBI lineage: Eukaryota > Metazoa > Arthropoda > Arachnida > Ixodida > Ixodidae > Amblyomma > Amblyomma maculatum. The sequence continues at coordinate 57,909,024 of NC_139345.1, read as the reverse complement.
AAAATGACTTTACCTTAACGTAAGAGTGATACTCAGCTTATAGTGCGCACTTGTATCGTGTAACACTGAGGCGGTGTCCATGCTGTTTCCGAAGCAGTGAATAAATATGCGAATTTAATAGATATTATATGCCTTTCACGGGCAAAGGTGAGCTTTTATTTCGCCAACTCGTGAAGCTTTCTTTTTGTCTCTTTTACGAATGGTGAAGTCTCACTTATACAGTAATTCTTTCATGCAGTGCATTTAGCTTGTAACGCGGGTGTTGTCCTACCGAGCCGTGGAGTCAAGCATTCCGACGGAACATGACCCGTCAAACAAAGGGCAAATTCAGGCAAAGACATGCCAAACTCAGAGAAAAATTTCTTTATACGACTGGAAAAGTCTAAAAAAACAAAGTAAACAAGGCACTGCAAAGGCAAACCACACACACACACACACACACACACACACACACACACACACACACACACACACACACACACACACACACACACACACACACACACACACACACACACACACACACACGCACGCACGCACGCACGCACGCACGCGCACGCGCACGCGCACGCGCACACGCACACGCACACGCACACGCACACACACACACACACACACACACACACACACACACACACACACACACACACACACACACACAAACACACACACACACACACACACACGCGCACGCACGCACGCGCACACGCACACGAACACGCACACGCACACGCACGCACACACACACACACACACACACACACACACACACACACACACACACACACACACACACACACACACACACACACACACACACACACACACACACACACACACACACACACACACACACACACACACACACACACACACACACACACACACACACACACACACACAAAAGCGCAGCAAAACCTCAGCAGAGAAACAGAGTTCTAATTCAGGCACATGGCAGTTCTTTATCAATGGTTCACCCATTGCGCAACGCTGCGAGGCGGCGATGTCGCACTCCAAAGGTATCGACTGGGTAGAAATAAAATACTACGCACAACCGCACAAAGAGGCGCACACGTCTTAGCAGAGAGGCTCAGTTGTTTATGGCACGCCAGTAGCGAGCCCGTACACGTAAACTACACGCCACAGCACGTCGAATGGGTTGCCACGCAGTTCGTGGCCGCGCGCTATTGATTTATAGCGCATTGATTGTCTCTGCTTCGGTTGACGCGTGGAGCAGCTGGGTGAGCGGCAGGTCACGTGGTCCGAATCCGGTGCGAGTGGGCGTGGACAGATAAGGCAGCAAACAAAGCACTGCCACTGCTATACGCAAAACACGGTGACATAAACATAGGGACGAAAAAAGAAACGAGCAGGGCGTACAGTACGTGCTCGTACGCCGGCTGCTGCCCCATCGAGTACCGAATAGGCGCGGCTGCACCGCAGTACAACCGGGAGGCCATTAAAACTGCTCGGTAGCGATTGATTCACTCGTGGCACACACACGCGGCCTTGGGGATGGGCGGCATTAAGGAACTGATCGAGCCGGAACAGCAGGTACAGATTTGAAGAGTAGGAGGTTTGCGTGTGGGTGGGGTACAGCGGAGAATGCGACGGAAACGGAAAGGGCACAGGCCCGTATTTGCCGATCGAAAATTCGGGACTTCGTGCGTTCCTTTGAAATAATGCGCTTATATTTCTTCTTCATTCACACGACTTTACCATCACATTTGTGTTAACGAGCCCTACGCTGCCCCGTCAACCTCCCTCCACCCGGTCCTCCCTCGCAGCGCTCTGTTTTCCATTGCTTTCAAGAGCCTTCTTTGGGAGGCGTAATGAGGAAAACGCGCTCCCAGTGGGCGATGGCGCTTGAAAACGAAACGGGACGTCGTTTATGGACCAGCGCATCGGTAGCTGGGGTGCTTTCGACGTAATGAAGTGACCGTGGTTGCCTAGAAAATATAAGGAATGCAGAAGCGCGCGCAGAGCGAACAGCGGAAAGAGAAGACAAACCCTTTTGGTATTGGCCTTGTTACCGATTGGCATTTACGTACATCATTTGGCAGTTTTGTTCTGTCTTTTTTATATATTCCAACCGGAGTTTATAAAGCTCTTAGCTGGCAGGACAGCATGCTGGACAAATGGCCGATGATTGACTATCTACGACTAGCAGCTAAGTATTGCATCTATTTTGATAAGCGCGGAGATTGCTAGTGTTCAATCTCTAGGCGTGAGCAGTGCTGCAAAAAAAAAAAAGTAAAACAATACAATGTGAAATGTTGTAAACGTTCGTCTGAGGACATAATGCGACGTGTACGGCTTGTCCTCCGTAGAAGTATTGTGATTCACAAAAAGGACCTTCGTATCCTTGATGAGCCTCTAAAAGATCTATATTCTTCTACTTAAGGTGCTCATCTCTCGATTTCTTTCGTCAGGTGCAGCACGGATACGGAACGCACCACGGCTGCACACTAAACTTGCGTCATCCCTTCATTCGTGAGGTACGAATTGTGGGATTCTCCAAGAAATTATTCTTAAATTCCTTGAAAAAAAAAAAAATCGCTTCATGAGCTTGTGACAAGACGTTCGCAACGATTGAAGAAGCGTGCTCGGAACAAGCAAGCAAAAGCAACAAAAACAAGCACAGAAAAAAAGTTGGCGGCCGCGAAAGATTAACAGAAGCTTCACCACAGCTAAGAACAAAAGAAAAAAACTAGAAAATCAATAAAATACGTTACTGTAAATAAATATTAAAATAGGTAAAGTGGGACGACTTTAGAGAAGTTGAAAAAAAAATGAAAGAAAAATGGACGGGCCAAGGTCAATAGAAGTCGAAAACAATCCGTAAGGTGTCCTACTACTTCTGCAGACCGGAAGCTTCTCTGTTTAACTTGAACCATGTCCTTACCTCTAATGGCTTCGTTCGACACGTGCATGTTAGGCACTTAGAACTACTGATAATCCAGCAATTTAGATTTATGCCATCGGACGGATATCCAATTTCCTGCTAATGAACACATCCCATAATTAACCAAGACACACAGCAACTTTAATTAGGATGACACTTTCCCTCCTCTACAGTAAGGCTCAACAGATAACTCCGTTCCCAAGTACGGGCGTACTTACTAATTATGATACCCCTGATGTTCACGTCGTGAGTCGTACACAGTAAGGCATAACATCGATTTCTAATTTGTATTAGGTTACAATGCTAGTTAAGCTCTTGACAACTCTAAATGCAGCTGCTGCACAAAAGATTATATTCAATGTCAATCTAGTAAAATATCATTTGATGATAATAAGCCCTAACACTTTATGATTACAAACTTTGCATTGTCATCAACATGCGCCTTCATTCCTCTAATACGATAACACGTAGGTGCTCTCGAGTAACATAATTAGACACTTCAGAATGTGAGAAAGTCACGAATGATGTTTACGAAATCTCCGCGCTGAAATATTTGGTTCCAGAGGCTGCCTTTTTAGCGGGAGTCTCGTGCTTTACTGCAGCAAATTCAAGCCTAAGTGCAGTGTCCACGTGCGCTTCCCGTCTACATCTTTATCTAATTTTTTTTTCTTGCTAATTCCAAGGAGCCCTAGCGTGAGGCGGGTATGCTGAACTGGAGGCTCACTTATGTTTCTTCAGAACTGCTTGCTCCGCTTGAGTGGCAAAAATAGCCTGTCAGAAGCAATAAGTTTCGAAGCGAAGCGGAGTAAGTGCGCTAGGAGCAAAGAAAGCGGGTAGGACAGTCCCTGCCGGCAGATCACGCACAACCGCAAGCAGTTGATATTGACAGTAAGTGAGCCACGTAGTCAAGCGTGAAAAGTACGCGTACGCATATCGCTATAAAAAGAATAAGCAATAAAAAAATCACCCTCCATAGCTTTTTCTTTTTTTTTGTCGACACTAGGCAAAGAAAGCAAACACGAGCCCAATAGTCCAAAGTAGCTCCTTTGTTCGCTTGCGAAGTACCATAAAAAGCCCGAAAAGTCAAAAGAAAGGAATGAGGAGGATACAGAGACGATATGAGGCATGAAATGAATGCCACAACTGAAGCATACAAAGAAAGGAACACGCAACTGTGGGGCCTCCTCGCAGATGTATGGGGCGTCTGGGCACGCAGATGTGTCGTTTAGGGCACTTTGGGAGCCGCGCGAGGCACTGAGGCATGGTAGACGCGTCGATTGCACGAGTCGCGAAAGGGGGTAACGGAGAACAGACGCCGGCCAGCGAGGGGCGCGCGAAGGGATTCGGGAAGAAGTGGCCGTAGTGATATGAAGAGAGACCAGTGAAAAAAATAGGGAAGGAAGGAGAGGTAAGCACGCCAGGAAATGTACGAGGAGCCGCGGAACTGCCGCCATCCGCGCTACGGACGAGATGCTTTGCGGCAGCGGACAGGCAGCTCGGCCGCAACACGGCCATAAATGGGCGCGAGCATTTGTGGGAGCCGGTGCGAGAAGCTGACTGGCCAGATCGGCCGCAGGCTCGTGTTCCCCATTGGAAGCGGCTAGAGAGGATAGCCAGGGGAAGATTGAAGCGCACATCGACGAGCCATGCATGGTGCTGCTTGAAGGACACCGCGAACTGCGTAGTTGTGAACGGCGTAGTTTATTTTTTCTATTTCGTATCATTTTAGTTCCAACCAGACCCAACGTCTCTGGCGTAGTTTAAGGAACTAAACACACAGTTACAAAATGGGGCTATATTACAACGTTCAAGTGATGATTCCGTTGTTTCACAGGCGTTCAATATAATGTTTACGGCCTGTAATACGATAAATGTTAAAGGAAAGAATAAGTTCGAATACGTCGAATCAATTTTTAACTCAGTATCGAACTTGGAAAGCTGCAAACATAATAATGCGTGTGGAGTATCACTGACTGGGAAAAAAGTTATGATTTTGTGTTTCAAATGCTTTGTGTTGCTCTCTTACTAGCTTGCAAAGTAAAGCACCTTCGCTTACGATTATTGAAAATATAGCAAGACTACAGAATTGTTATTGCACGCATTAACACATCATGAATGTGACGTTGTCAGAACCACATTCAGGGCAGACGTCGTAATTAAATTAGATTATGGCGAATAATTATAATTTATGCAAATAATTTAATTTCCCGGTTACCGAGTCTTTCACGCTGTCAAATTAGTGAGCTCTATAATCTATTACGACATTTGGCATCCCCTAGCTACTGTGGCTCAATCCGAATGCCATACCATAGCTCACTGAGTCTCTTATTGCGAAAGCAATACTACGACAGTCAAAGCGAGACCTCAGATGGCCGCAGCTACGTCGTGAAGAGGCGTAGCTACGGTCTTCTCATAAGAAAAATCAGCCTGCCATGACATTTGAATTCACGTTACCCCTATGCCACGGGGAAGAGCTGCCAACTCAGGTCGCTCCTTTCATATACAGGGTCTTGAATATTTGGGGGCTGGGATTTAAAAATTCCTATGCAAAATCTACTACCCCATTCGAGCTGAAATAATGTTCACAAAGTAGCAAAATATCGTCTACGTTATCTGATAAGTGATTCAACATCGGTACCTGCCTAGATTTTCCGAAATGAGAAAAAACTGCTCTCAGCGGCGTGCACAATTTTCGCAGAAGAGAGTCGAAAAGCTATTTTGACATGATACGTCATCTTTCGAGCGGTGAGACAAGCTCCATCCCGGCCGTTGATGCACTTGCCTCGCTGCCCGACAGATGACGCACCATGCCAAAATAGCTTTTCGACTGTCTTCTGCGAAAATTGTGCACGCCGCCGAGAGCAGTTTTTTCTCGATTTCGGAAAATCTAGGCAAGTACCGATGTTGAATTACTTATCAGATAACGTAGACGATATTTTGCTACTTTGTGAACGTTATTTCAGCTCGAACGGGGCAGTAGATTTGGCATAGGAATTTTTTAAATCCCAGCCCCCAAATATTCAAGACTCTGTATAAGAAGGTGATGTCAGAATCAGCCTGCCAGAACCGTTTGCATTCACGCAGGCCTTCATCGGGAGTGCGAATGCAAAAGATGCACTCCTGATACGGCTTGGTTGAAGCGTGACTTTATCTGTGGGCTGGTAGCTTACGTTCTCGCGTCATACCCTTAAAGGATGAGCTTAAGTGTCCCCAATAATGTAGCACCTTACACTGATAGGGCGCGATAGGGGAATAATGCAACAGGCAAAAGAAGCTTTCGCCGTTGCTTTCGCAATTTAACTAGGGTTAACGAGAGCTCAACCACAACAAATTTTTTTTTTTTCTCATTCTTAAATTTGTAAGCTCTGTTTCGAGATTTGGTACCCCCAAGCTACGGTGGCTCAATCCAGATAACATACGACAACTATGTTGTTTTCGAGGAAAGGCATGGTGCGACATAATAGCTGCGAGATTACATATAAATATAGTTTCTTAAAAAAACATTATTGTACGGAAGTCTTTACGGAGTGATTTTTATAGAGTTTACAGATATTTATTTTCAAGCTACGAAATACACCGGTGTGGCTTCTGCAGGTTGACTTTAGAGCACGGCGGACATTTTGTGCTTTGTACAGGTAGAACAAAGAAAATAAATAAAGCAATTTCGGAGAGTAGTTAGGCAAAGGTAGCTGGCCAAAGCTTATGTTTTTGATTCGAGAAACCAAGGTTATATTGTGAAACCGAAGGCTGTTAGCATCAAAGGTGCGCCTTGTTTGTATTTTTTTTTCGTCAGTGTGGTTCAAAATATTCAAGATTGAAAGCACTTGTTCTCCCTAACTTTACTTTAGTTAATTAACCAGGTTAATCAACTTTTAGTTAATTAGTTTAGTTAATTAAATATGTAATTATTGAGATTTATCACTCACACCAAGTTCGTCTTTCTGTGCAGTCCACCTCCACAAAGCGCATTGGTTTGCCTGTTGTAGATTTAGAAACTCCCGTGCGATAAATGCGATTTATGTGGGGGGCGGGGATCGGAGCATGCAGGCTCTGATTTCTTAAGCGATTTGCGTTGACGAGCTTAATTCATACACGCCGATAGTTATTTAAGTTTCGGTTCGAAATATAATTTTAGCGCGTAATTTTAAATTCGTTCGAATCATTTGAAAGATTGCCCTTATCGGCGCTACACTATCTGACAAAGAGCAGTTAAGAGGCCAATCCCGCCTGCTCAGTGGAACAACTGTGGACATTTTTTTTTATAGCAATTATTGAACCACGCCCATGCCCCTCACTGGTGCCGGGCATCCGAAATTGTCGCGGAGCTTGGCGACCACTTGACCTAACATCCTGTGCCCGAGCGGAGAAGGCAGGTAATTGAAAAGGCTAGCTTACCCGCAGCGCAAAGTATACGCGTCCTGTGCCCCCATCCGCCGTTTATACCTTCGTAGACTCCTGGCGAGATACAACTCGCAAATACCTAGGCGTTCCACTTCGAAACGTGCTCAATGCTTTTGACTGCGGCGCACCTTAATTAAAGAAGCCGGGAGAACATTGTCTCGTGGACGAACGCATGCTGACGCATACCTGAGCAGGGATAGAGGGTAAATGAAGGGAAAGGAGGAGGGTTGGAGCGAACGGCCATTTTGTCGGGAAAGTTTCATTCAATGGTTGTTACCAAAGCTAAATGCGCCTGCAACGAACGTCGCCCTTCTTGAGCTATCTCGAAATGCGCCGCCTCGTTTTGAAATGCCGGTGCGGCAGAGCGTCTCGCACAAACACGTGTGCATGACCTGCCTCTCACAAAAGCTTGGCGCGCACACCTGTCTCGCGCACTTGCTTCTCAAGCGGCCCCTAGCTGCCTCCCCGCGTACCAGTATGTTAAATCCATTCGGCGAATATATTAGAAACGGACTCATTTTCTAGAAATTGCTGCGTTAATTGACGCACGCTGGATCCACGTTCTGACGGAGATGGCGATAGCGGTCGTCTTTCGAACACCAATAGCTCACATGCCAGCGTTGAGCCCCATGCCGGAGTAATATAGATGCTTGCTATACTGCTTCTTTATCTGCATGACACATGTGTAGTGAATATATCTTTTCGCTGAAATATTAAGTTCATTTATTGGGGAGCATCGCACTGCAAGATAACTGACTGAAGACAACTGCACTGGCCAGCATCAGTTGCATTAATCTATTGACTATTTATTGCCATCGCCGTTGATTACTTGCGAAATGCGATCATTTCTTACGCTAGCGTATCGTGAATATCAGAAATTAAGCGTAACGTATAATGTGGTGCAACATAATGTAACATGAGAGCATTTTCTCTGTTCTTTAACGGTCATAATGTCATCCACTGCAACGAAGGCGTGCTGGCGTGCTCGTGGCGCGGTCAGCATCGAGCTTCGTGGTATCCTGCAGGTCAATGGTACGATTCCCACCTTAAAAAGCCGAAGTACTCTCAATCTTATTCTCTTTAATTTCAACTGCGTTTATATACTATCTGGTAACCAGTTAAAAGCAGAATGCCTGAATCGATTACGTCTACGACTGCTTCTTGATTGAACATCCCCGCTGTGGCCTTCGTCTTCGTATTCACTTGTGGAGGAATACAAGCTCAATGTTTGAGCAGTAAAGAAGAAATAAAAGAAACCCGAGAAAGGAGCATTGTTTTTACGGACAACGTTTGCTAGTACTTCTGCCGCATTTTGTGATTTGACTATTCCTCGAGGTTTACTGCGCCTTGAACATGCACGTCACGAAAGACATAAAATTAATTTCAAACTCTAGTTCTCCTAAAGGCATCCGCACAAAAAGAAAAAGGAGGAGGACAAAGGAAGTTGCCGCAAATTTTGTAAAATATTTGTTGCTACAAATATTCAAAAGTCATCAAGGGGCGTACAAGAAACTTTGTGCCCCCCCCCCCCCCCCCCCCCCTTCCCCAACCCCTCTTGACTGATTTATGTCGAGCTTGTGCCACTAGGGGTTCGAAACTAGTAGCGTATGTTGAAACATTCCTGCGTCTTTTGCGGCAGTTTCTTTCTAAAGCGAGAACAAATTTATAGCCAGCGAGTAGCCGGTTGAGCAGGCAGCCTCCATACCTGAATTCACTCGCAGATGTCAGGAAGTAAGGAGTCGACGGACTTTATGTGTACAGAGACCACCGTGCGCTAAAACCTGTCAGGCGTGAGCTGGCCACAACCAAAACACACGCCGCAAAGCGAATGAACGACAGCATTACCAAGGCTTTGCGGTGTTTCTCCATCGTCCTGACCTGTTTGCCTGGCTTATATGTAATCCTTGGCAACCAGAGCCGAAGCAACCGAGATAGCAGCAGGCGTTTCCAATTCGGGGAATACACAATAACCCGATTAAGTCGTTTCGGGCCCCCTCGTAGATAAGACGGCCCTCGTTAGGATTGGTGCACGCAAGGACTCGTACAGCATGTTTTCCTAAACAGCGAAAGAACTGCCGTTGCAAGTGGTACAATGTGGCGGTGACTAAGGTAACCAGAGATTGCATTCGCGACATGGCTGCCGGGGGAACGAATAAACTCTCCGATCATTCGATTAGGGCGTTAGTTAGCCGTAAACCTACCGAGGAAGTAAAGTTCTTCGGGACGCTTCTTCGGTGCTTACCATTTCTCTCTCTCTCTTTTTTTTTTTTTTCTGTTGTACGCTGGCTCTCTACTTGTAAAAATGAAAGTGGGAGAAATGTGCAGCAGTCGTGTAGTATATCACGTTACTATACAGCTTCAGTGATCGCAAATAACCGTTGTGAATCAGTATGTAACACTGACATGTACTATATATTGACAAATCTCCACGAATTCATTAACATTAAGTGCCTCCCCAGGCCCTGTTAAGTATAAGTGAAACTCGAAAGTGATATTTCAAACGCGAACACGTGTGTATGAAAATTATAATTGATGCAAAGGAAAAAAACAAGAGTAGAAATCATTGCCACTTTTGCGAGAGCGTTCAGTGCACTTCTGAAACGATAATAATAGGTGAAAGTAATTGTTATACTGCAGCTAAGACAATACTTATGGCTTGGTGGAGATTCGAGTGTCCTCCTCGCATTATATTCTGCCCCGATAGCCGAATATTTCGTCACAAAGCTGCACTTCATTGTCTTCGTAGCAGCTTGCAGGGAAAATGCACTATCATGCCCAGTGTGCTTTGTGGCACCATTTTCGGTAGGACACTATCTGAGCAGGTTAGCTACAACGCAAAGGCAGCGAAAAATGCATGGACGAATGCGCAGAATAGGACGGGACAAGACGTAACGACCGTCCCGTCTAAGTCTGATTCTTGGGCTAAAGCGTTTGTTGAGGATCATTATTCACTTGATGATTTCATTAGGTACCAAGCCACCGGGTTGTTTATTGTCTCAAGCAGATTGCAAGAATTGGAACACAATACGTGGTTATAAGCCGCACAGTTGACCAAGGTTGAGTCCCTTTTTATACTAAAAGGTAATAAAAGAAACAAAAACAAATCGCTTTATTTAGAAAACTCTGCACAGAATGAAGCAACTATAAAACCTGCCCTCATTTCCTAAGTACTCTATGCAAATTTTCGAAATTTTGCAACCTGTAACGGCATCGCCGTGTGTATACTATTTCCGACCAATACAACAGCGTAGTTCAATGTCATTACAGCGGACCTACGTTGCATGAAGCAATTAAAAAGTGTCGCTCAATAGGTTAATAAGTCTCCACGCAACGACTAGACGAATTTAAGGTAGACAGCGTATGCAAAGAGCCAGTTTTTGTGTTGTCTCACCTAACCATAGATGAGCTCTTTCTGTCTCGCCTAGCCATAGATGAGCTCTTTCTGTGGCGGAAATTAAGGTCGGCGAGGAAACGGAAGTATGCAGGAGACTTCCTTTACGAAACATATATCGCTGATATTATTTACGAAACTGCCTTCCTTGTAAAGAAAAAATTAAGAAATATCTCTTAATAACGTGATGCTGATATTGCTTTTGATTCGCCGACTAAGCGCGGACTCAATACTTCAGATAAAAAAAAAAAGTATTCTGTTCACTAATCTGCGACAAGATAGTGAAGCAGGGATTCTAAGGAATAATCTTTTGTAAAAAAAAAAAAATGAAAAGCACGCAGACGCATCAAAAGAAAATGTAATTTCCTCGTAAGTTTAATACAAAATGCACAGTTAGGATTCATTATGTACAGTCTTTGATAAAAGGTTTTCGTTTAAACATATAGCAGGGCTCCTTTAGCATTCGAGAAGGCAGGACAAAACATTCTTTCAAGCTGTTTGGAACACTGGGTAATTGGGCTGTAAGGTTCTGACAAAGGCTGCACTTGCCTACCTCCGAAATGGGAATACAGAAAACAGGCTATTAGCGACTGTATATTAGAATAAATGCATGCTTTAATGAAAAGATGAATTAAAATATCTCTTGTATGTTTGTGCACTCGCCTATAAAACTCGTGTTCCATTCTGAGATCTGCCATTTTAGAATGCTGAAATAACTAGCATCATTCGCGCCTTAGTGTTTAGATAAGATCTAAAATAACCGAAGACAAGTCCCCTTTTCGAAACATTGGCTCGGACTTCGAACTGAGGCGCCCCCTCAATACTAGTTCAGTGATCTTTCATACGGTGTCTTAAGTGACATACGTTTTTCTCATGGGTGGATAGATGGATGGAATATTGGAGCGTCCCCTTTGAAACGGGGTGGTAGCAGTTGCTATCATGCTCATTTTCCCCCCTATATCTTAATTATTGTTTTAGATTGGTTATCTATGCCATCATTCTATTTATTGAATTTTTGTTTCTACATTACTAACATTATGTAACTTTTCTGCTTTTAAGTCACCAATCTTCCAATTTTTTTTTTTTTTTTTCAGAGCTTCAGGAAGAGGGACTGCGCCTGCATCGACTTCCAGATGGATACCATTACATTCGAGTATAATATGGTCAATTGTTTCAGTGGAGTTACTACATACTGCACATGCGTCATCTTCATTGTTAAACGTCTTTTTTTTTTTTTCTTTCTTTTTTTTTTTTTTTTTTGTTGCTGCGTGTTCTATCGGCACCCTGATCTAGCTTCAAAAAGTAGGTCACTGCCTCTTGAGTTATCAAAGAAAGCTTCCTTCCTGATCTGCCTTTTCCACTTTCGGTATAATTCCATACTCGGTTTCTTTTCCATCGAAATTATCCCATTTTTACCTTTTGTGTTTTTCACCTGTTGCTTAACGCTCTTTATTTCTTCGTCTTTGTGACCAGCATACTTACTGGTTAGTTTCCTAGTTCTTTTCCTCCATTGTGAGTCAACGCTTTTTAGGTATAGGTATTTAAATAGCTTAGCTGCCCGTCTGTTACTGTCCAGTTTCCTCAGGTGTTCCTCATATAATATTTTACTCTGAGCTTCCCGTACTTCGAAAGATGCCCAGCCCATATCTACCTGTACCGCCTCATTTGTGGTTTTGCCGTGGGCACCCAGTGCTAATCTTCCGACGGCTTTGGTTTATTTATAATGTCGACTGTACCTCTGATTTTAGGCACAAAACCGCATTTCCAAAAGTAAGCCCGGGTAGACAGAACACCGCCCGTGTAGACAGAACACCGCCCGGGTAGACATAACACTAAGGTAAAAATGTGTCAAATTGTTTAACTGGATCTTCATATACCTGTAGGGCTATAAGTTCGTCCGTGAGCAGCTTACGTTGTAGAAGCTTTGGCATTCTGGCAGCAGCTTCAAGCATGCCGTTGAAAGGCCTGTATAAGATGAGCTACATCTTCCAGTAATTCGGTTGAAATTCTACAGCTGAGGACATGTGCTCGTGGCATGCACATATAGGTTAAGCCTTTATTCTTGCTATTGTGCCACTCTGAGGGTTAAGAAAACGTTGCAGCACTCGTGCGTTTAAGGACAAAAGGATGAGAAGCAGCATACATTTGAAGTTTTACTAAAACAGAGAACGAAAAATTATAAGCTAGAAATATAGCTTTCATGCTTCCTTACGAACCGCAGTCCATAACTAGCTCATGCACTCTAGATCTCGGTCGAATTCCAAAATCTTATTTCAAAAGGCGACAGCAAAGTAGCAAAAAGCAAATAAACAGGCTTAAAGTAGCAGGGAATATTTTGTAAGTGAAATCATAAGCTTTTGCAAAAAGTCAAAGCACTGGACAAATGCAGCGCCTGTGTCGTGTAGCGCCTGTGTCGCAGGCCGCAAGTATTTATTATTTAAATCGCCCACAGCGCCTGAAAGCCTCATGTCACGGAGAAATGCATAATATTTGAATCAGGTCGGCACAGAAAAAATAAAAAAAAAAACAGAAAGAAAATATGGTTAAACTAACGGATAACAACAATTCAATGGAAACCGCGCAAGCGTTTACATTCCAAGCAACAAAGCTCAAAATAGCATTTTAGTTCTGCACTCATTAACGTTTTGCGACCGTTGATTTCATTGGCTGATAGTATTCGATTATAATAAATCTTGAAATGCATCAGCACGAAAATTACTTTCTCATATTTTTATTTGACGATTGCGCACTTTAGGCGTAAGATGAGGAGGCGAGTGCAGGTTATCGTTCCTCCTGTTTCTATTTAAACTTTTTACCGGGTGCCTCACCTTGGATCTGACGCAGTATTTATAACAGAGTTGCTGAGTTAGAAGACCGCTTTCTTCTGTAAAACATTGCCATTGATGTAGTCAATCACAATACACCTAAGCTGTGCTAACTAGCATGCTGGTTAACTAATATTGAGCAGTTGACGCTTTAACTAAATTTGTGGGGCTCAATATTTTTGGAGGCTTGTAGCCCACCTTAAATCCATATCTGTACTTAGAATTTTCGGTAGTGCCATTCTCGTCGGCGCTGCAGGACGACGAATTTCGGAGCCCCATTCGGAAGGAATCTAAAACGAACGGCTGTCGGTAACGCCACAGCCTCGCCTACGTGCACTCTCCGCACAGCGGTGCACCGGTAATGTACTCGCCACTCGCCACTACCACCCGGGCGCGGCAATAAATGGATGAATACGTCCCCTTTGAAACTCGGTAGATTTAGTTTCGACTATGCTCAGCGTTATTTATATATTTCTTTAATGCTGCTGTGAACCAGTCGATAATTTAGACATTTTCTTCAATTAGATTTTCAATCCTTTACTCCTAACCGCGGTGCTCCTAACCTTGACCACGGGATAGGTGCGCCGCCGTGTAGCTTGCTCTTGCAGGCATGACTAGCCACGCCGCGGCCGCTCATTTTTACTTTCACCCTGTAGTGGGGCTCCTAAATTCGTCTCCCTTCAGCGGCGACTTCAATGGTATTTTCAGGATTCTAAAAATGAAAATATTTCTTGAATCCTTATTCAACTTAACAGTGTACAGTGGTTACCACCGTACCCGCTGTGATAAGTGGCTTATTCTTCACAGGCCCACTGGAAACCTGTTGCAGTCCCTAAAACACAGATTACCTTTTTTACTAAATACATTTTTAAACCAAGGTGTCCATTTGACGACTGCTGCCCGGAGACAAATACGCGAATTCTTAGTTACCTAACTAAGGACGGCTTCTTTTTTGATGCTGATTTGTTTATAAGGAAATTTTCTTGGGGCTGACTTTTCTGTGTTACCTTTACTTTTTAGCGATATTTGTGATGTGTGTATGTTTTGCTTGTGATCTTGACATGTACACTAAAAAAATATGATTGGTGAGATACTCCGACCAATGTTAGAATAAGAGTAATCACATGGGACCGCTTTGCTGAAAGGAATACTATTAAAGTGGAAAACGTACAAAAAGCTGCGTTTGATGTTTATCTTATTGGGGCGCACTTCAGTTAGTCAGCTGCTCAAGCGAAGTGGTCGGATTGCTCCCCGTCTCAAAAAGAAATAGAAACTTCTGCGTAAAAGTTTTTTGTCAGCTAATAAATGAACCCTATAACACTAAAACAGCGCACTTTCACTTTTTCTGAACGTTATACAATATGTCAAGTACATTCGGTGATGACACCATTAACGTCTAGAAAGAATTGCTCAAAGTATTCGATTGTTTTGCCCCTAGAAGTATTAACTAATAATTTTACTAATGAGGTTGTGACCGAAAGTTCATTATTCTTATTTAGATCACACCTTTCTTAATGCAGGGAAAGCTGTAATTACGAGTTCTTATTATTACCTTTTGTTGTTATTCCGGATTTGAAGCATTTTAGGCTGCTGCACGGAACGAGTGATCTTATACCAATTTAGGTATGCGCTCAAATAATCTGTAAATTTTCACTCTTTTTTTAACCTTATAAACAAAAATGCAGGAAGAGTACGAACAGCATTTGCATATTTTGTTTTCGGTAAAGGACTAATATCTCCCATCTCAATCTATAGCAAAATATAGCCAGATGTGAAGCTGCACTTATTACTAACGAACAGAGCTGCTAGATGTTGCACCCATTAAAGCGCACCAGAAATAATTTTATTTTGCGGGTCTCAAACCACACAGCAGTAAACGAAAGTAGTTGTCTGATTTTAGAGCGTGCTTGCTGACCCGAAACCAAATTTGATAAAATTCAACATTTTGTCAATTCTTTCTTACGTATACGCAAAGTTCGTTCAGTCAAGGTTAGTTGCCACGAAAAATAAACCGACTCAGTCGCGACACCTGTACAGTTCCAAAGGTATAATTAATCAAGTTTGAGTTGGGTAAAACAGAGCCATAAAATACGATGTTATTCTTGCTCTTAAGCAGGCATGTGTAATATATATATATATATATATATATATATATATGTGTGTGTGTGTGTGTGTGTGTGTGTGTGTGTGTGTGTGTGTGTGTGTGTGTGTGTGTGTGTGTGTGTGTGTGTGTGTGTGTGTGTGTGTGTGTGTGTGTGTGTGTGTGTGTGTGTGTGTGTGTGTGTGTGTGTGTGTGTGTGTGTGTGTGTGTGTGTGTGTGTGTGTGTGTGTGTGTGTGTGTGTGTGTGTGTGTGTGTGTGTGTGTGTGTGTGTGTGTGTGTGTGTGTGTGTGTGTGTGTGTGTGTGTGTGTGTGTGTGTGTGTGTGTGTGTGTGTGTGTGTGTGTGTGTGTGTGTGTGTGTGTGTGTGTGTGTGTGTGTGTGTGTGTGTGTGTGTGTGTGTGTGTGTGTGTGTGTGTGTGTGTGTGTGTGTGTGTGTGTGTGTGTGTGTGTGTGTGTGTGTGTGTGTGTGTGTGTGTGTGTGTGTGTGTGTGTGTGTGTGTGTGTGTGTGTGTGTGTGTGTGTGTGTGTGTGTGTGTGTGTGTGTGTGTGTGTGTGTGTGTGTGTGTGTGTGTGTGTGTGTGTGTGTGTGTGTGTGTGTGTGTGTGTGTGTGTGTGTGTGTGTGTGTGTGTGTGTGTGTGTGTGTGTGTGTGTGTGTGTGTGTGTGTGTGTGTGTGTGTGTGTGTGTGTGTGTGTGTGTGTGTGTGTGTGTGTGTGTGTGTGTGTGTGTGTGTGTGTGTGTGTGTGTGTGTGTGTGTGTGTGTGTGTGTGTGTGTGTGTGTGTGTGTGTGTGTGTGTGTGTGTGTGTGTGTGTGTGTGTGTGTGTGTGTGTGTGTGTGTGTGTGTGTGTGTGTGTGTGTGTGTGTGTGTGTGTGTGTGTGTGTGTGTGTGTGTGTGTGTGTGTGTGTGTGTGTGTGTGTGTGTGTGTGTGTGTGTGTGTGTGTGTGTGTGTGTGTGTGTGTGTGTGTGTGTGTGTGTGTGTGTGTGTGTGTGTGTGTGTGTGTGTGTGTGTGTGTGTGTGTGTGTGTGTGTGTGTGTGTGTGTGTGTGTGTGTGTGTGTGTGTGTGTGTGTGTGTGTGTGTGTGTGTGTGTGTGTGTGTGTGTGTGTGTGTGTGTGTGTGTGTGTGTGTGTGTGTGTGTGTGTGTGTGTGTGTGTGTGTGTGTGTGTGTGTGTGTGTGTGTGTGTGTGTGTGTGTGTGTGTGTGTGTGTGTGTGTGTGTGTGTGTGTGTGTGTGTGTGTGTGTGTGTGTGTGGTGCCTAACGTCAGCGGTGCGGTTTCGCGACAAATCATGCCGCTTATCGGTATTTTAAAGGTTTCTTGTCTTGTTGCACGCCATGCCTCCTCGATGTTGTTTAGGCAATGCCTTTGGTTCGGAATAAAGACTCATTAAGTATTATAAGGTTACAGGTGCATTAATAACACGAACCTGAAGGAACACAAGCACTGCCTGGTGCGTTATAATCAACCTTAAATTAACACTGTCGATCATGTGCGTGTAGTCCGCCTCTTGATAACCCTCGCGACTTGGTTAGGCGCACACGATAGCAAATAGCCAGTGAAAGGGACGAGTCTTTCAGAATACTTAATCAGACAACGCCTGGACTTGCCGCCTCATGTGTTGCTCGGTGGCAGTGATATACAGTATCTCTTGAATCTACAAATGACCTATGACAAGTGTCCAGTTCCATAATAATGGTTGTGGCCAATACTATAACCTGATTTTTCTTGATGACAGCGCGTCTTAATAAAATATTTTCTGGCGTGCATAAACGTACTTCGTTAACTCTTTTATTAAATAGGGTATTTGAGAGCCTCGCCCACTGCGATTTGCCAGCCTATAACACTGCATCTCTTGTCGTTGGTCGCAAACACATTTTCTACACCATTAGCCCGTTCATAGTGCGTGATAGAAGGACAGCAATTCCTATCTAGTCGAATCACGTTCAGCTACCCCCCCCCCCCACCCCCCCCCCCCCCGCCTCAAGAAATGGGCTCAAAAACAACTCTCGGAAATTGATTGCAGCTACATTGCAACGATGTTTCGATGCGCTCCCGTGATCAGAGGTTAGCGCTTAACGCCAGTATGGCTTCGCCCAGAAGCTGGCGTATGTCCTGCACGCGAAGCGCGCATGACTGGCATGGCCGTTATCGGCTACTCTAAGCGGGAGGACGAGACTCCATACGATGCGCCGTTATCGGTGCTCGACTTTGAGGTCACGTCTACCGGGCTCAACTTTTTTTGCAGTCGTGTCTCGTGCAGCACATTTTTCGCAGGACGCGGGCTTTCACCAATGACCGACACTGCGGAAGGTTTCATGCTTCACGCCTCTCCCCGCTCTTGCCGTCCTGCAGCTTCATTTTATTTTATGTCTTTGTCATTTGGGGGGGTAAGGGGGGGGGGGGGGGGGGGGTCCTCGATTGGGCTTCTACTTTGCGAGCTACGCTGCTACGCAGCGAATCCGTTTTTCTTTTGTTTGGTTAATGGTGACTCGCTGAACGTATGTTAGCAAGTTTTGTTTTGTTGGAAGACATTACGTACCGGCTTTCGCTAAGATGACTGCTAATGATTTAAAAATTAAGCTTCGCCCGCTATTCTTTATTTTCTACGTCAAAATTTCAACTCTTTGGTAAGTTTCTGGTTAGATAACTAACGGTTAAATTCACACACGTCTTTTAAGTTCGTACTCCCTGCGTGTTATAATCAAAGTAATAATAACCCGTTGAGGCATAGCCGCTTAGATTTGTGGCTTTATTCCGGATGGTCCTAAGCCTACGAAGCAACCAGGCTGCCGTGCGTCCCCACCTTCTAAGGCTGCTAACCATAAACGTGTGCAATATTCCTGCGTTATTTAGGTTCGCAGATAACTTCCGATATATGGTACTATATGTAAATTATCGCGCTATGCAGAGTAACGTTAATGAGAGCTGAATACCTTATTCTGCCTAAGGGTCTTCCACAGCCGTACAACATAAAGCCAATCTCATTTTCCCAACGGTTCATTAAGCTTTAACGCAGACTCTCGCTCTCCCTTCACAACCCATTCATCAATTAAACTTGGCCACAAGTTCTACGAAGGCTGGCCACCTGAAAAGTACGTAGGTCTTCGCTGGGTGCGCATAAAGACAACGTTTATGAGCTGGCACGGTTCAACGGAACTATGCAAGATCAGCGCGTGCTTCCCAAACCTAGGCGCCACATTAATAAGCGAGGAATAATTCATTGCGAAGGCTTCCCTGAAGCCCCTGCGCCGTTCCCGGAAAGTCCCAGCGTTGGTGAAGTAATTACATATTGAAGAGGGGGGGGGGGGGGGGGGGGGGGGGGGGGCAGGTGAAAGCCTTCTAAGGAATGAACAAATCGGTTAAACTAGTCGAATATGTACGCCACGAGTGAGTACAGAAAAGCACGAAGTGATGTCATTGTTCCGCAATATGAGTTTTCTTTTTTACCTACAAAGGGATATCGGAAATCAAATTAGGCACATTCAGACCTTATAGCTGACACTTGAGACGGGTCTTGTGCATCCGTAATAACGAAGCTCTGAACGCGTAGAAAATAAAATACCGGATCGGGCACTTTAGCACCTGGTGATGACAAGGTAGTTGATAAAAACAAAACAAAGTCCAATTTTTACGTAAAGAACAATAACGGCGCTAAAGATATAGATAACCATCTATATATACGCCAGTACTGTTAACAGCACTACTTTTGCTATCGTGATAGAGCTTTTCGACGAACCGTACGTCAACTGCATAAAAAGATTATGCAAAGCAGGCAGAAATATAAAGTATATCTATAAAGAGTGAACGCGTACATTTCTCGTCGCGACGAAAGAACGAGAGTATAAGCAAAAATCGTCACATCGCACTGTGGCCCAAGTGTATCCGCTCTGGTGCTCGCGTTCGCAATTACCACGGATCTCTCCGAGCAGCGAGCCGTCGGCGATCGAACGCATTCCAATTATCTGAGGTGGTTCATTTCTCCGTTATGCATAATCTTAAATCATGGAGAAGCGAAATTTCGAGAAGCTTTCATGAAAGTGCGCTGTGTCGCCCAATGTATACCCAATATACGACGCACAAGCTACAGCATTCCTCTCGCATGTATCCATTCAACGATAAGAAGAAACTGAAGGGGGGTTGCTTGTTCCGTCGTGACATCCTGAGTCCTCTGCATAGTGAGCTCTATCGGTAAATCAATATCTCGTTCGCAGGAGCTGATAAGGACCCTGAAGAAGGGAATTGACTCAACGATCAAAAAGAAGTTATCGGACGTCCCAAGCGGCCAATAGCGCTCTGCGAGTTTGTGCTGCCGAGAGACTCCTCGTCAATATAAGAATCTGTGGAGGATCATCGATGGCACGGAACATGAAAAGAAATGAGTGCAGTAAGACGGACGAACAATATATTGGTGATTGGCACTCGAGCGAGCGAGCCGTCTGGGGGCTTACGGCAGCATCCGAAAGACATGCGAGAAGAGGACCTTACAACTCCGAGCTTCTCTCAATGAGATTGCAGGTACAGGGAACGAGCATGTCAGCGAAAGATTGGTCAGCGCAACTTATTGTTTCGCAATGCCTGCTGTCTGCGTCTTGTGTTTGAGGAACAAAAGCAGCAGAACAAAATGGGCGGATCTGGTTTGGTCCCCACGGCGTCTCCATGCTAACGGCGCTTTGAGGGAGGACGGGATATCACATATTCGACTTGCTGCTCCTCTCCAGTGAATGTACCCCTGCTTACTCGAGCATAGCGCACGTTTTTTTTTTTTTTTTCTTTTTTTAATGTTAAGCGATATCATCTTAGAAAGTTTTCGAAGAAAATTTTAAAATATTTTGGCAACGATTATTGCCAAAATATTGCCAAAAATCAGACGAAGGCAAGCCCCTTGCCGAAACGTTGACCTGGCTTTCGAAATGAAACTTCCCCTCAATCCTTGTTCCCTGTTCTGTTTCATACTATGTAGCCATCTTTTTCCTCTCGTTCTACCAGCGATAACAACACGGCACCCATAAGCGAAAAGGAGGTGAATGTGGCTTCAAAAGGGCATTTCAGAACAGGGTGCTAGTTATGCTAGTACTTTATAGATTCTCCTTGTAACTTCTATCTCTCGTCCTTATTCTGCGTTCCAGTTATTCGTCCAGCAAATCAAGGTGGCTGGATTCGCAAAGCTTGAAAGCAGTATAGACACGTCTGAACGATGGCTATGCGGGAGCAAATCGTTACTAACGCAATGTGCAAGTTGATCGCACTATAGTATGCAAGCGGTTATGGAACCTTCTTACCGAGATTATTATGCACTTTTGAGAATAATTCATAAAGACGAGAAAGTTGGTTGTAGTAGCGGTGGTAGGAAATAACAATCCATCATCTGTCCTCACTAAACATCGGTGGTCGATGCTCTAGGGCCGTGGAAGTGCTTCTTGGTATATTTTGTGGGTCAAGCAGCAGTGAGTTGCCCGTGGAAAGATTCCCAACACCGCATGCATAACTTGCTGATCAAATAAAATGCACAAACAACCACAGCTGCAGTTGTTTACTCTCGCTGGTAGGAATTTAATTAGTGCTAAACTGTATACATTCATAGAAAGGACCTAGAAGCCGTTACACATTTTTTCTTTGCCTTCTGTTTAGCTGGTAAGTTTTCTCTTCTGTAGCACAAAAATGCCGTCTCCTGGCTAGACGTGTTCCTGTCACTCTTTGAACTACATTTGGGAGTTTTGCACAAAAAACAAATAACTGGGTGAGGAACAAAAGAAGAAATACGGCTCGGCGCTTTCCGGCGCCGGGACAGGGGCAAGCCCGCGCTGAGTGGCTGAATTCCTTGAACCGGTGCCTCAGAGAGAAATGCTCCGAAGGCCATTTACATGCGTCGCACAGTCGTTAAGGCCGTCTATAGGGGCGCTGTGGCTTTTATAAAAGAAGCAGAAAAAACAAACACGTGGTCTCCATTTCGCAATGAATGCATTAGAGGACTACATTCTTAGTTTCTAGTTCATAGACGAAGGCAGTTTCTAAAAACGCCGAGCCCTATACCGCGGCCAACGTTCCCCATTCACAAACGGGTTAAGGCCGACTTTTTGTGGTGATAGGATGTACTGTAGTCTGTAGCCTAACCGTAACTAGTGCTTCGATCAAAATGCCATAAAGAAGAAAACATCCATAGGAAACCGCAGGTAATTCTATCAAAGCTATGATGAAACGAATATCTGCATGACACTGACTGTCGACGCATTAGTCGGTAGTCATATACTTCTGCGGTTAGGACAGGTAGTAACCGCAGATCCGGACCATGAAAAGCAAATAACAAGAAGAATAAGATTGGGATGGAGCGCATTTGGTAAGCACTCGTAGATTATGACTAGCAGCTTACCGGTATCGCTCAAGAGGAAAGCATACAACAGTTGCATCTTACCTGTACTCACCTATATGGGGCTGAAACGTGGAGGCTAACCAAGAGGGTTCTACTTAAGTTGGGGACAACGCAGAGGGCTATGGAACGAAAAATGGTAGAGGTAATTAAGAGGTAGGAAGCGTGCAGAGTGGGTTAGAGAAATTACTCAAGTTACTGACATTCTAGTGGAAATCAAGAAAAAGAAATGGGCATGGGCAGGATATGTAGTGTGAAGAGAGGATGACCGATGGTCGCTTAGGGTAACAAACTGGATTCCAAGGGAAGGAAAGCGTAGCAGGGGGCGGCAGAAAGTTAGGTGGGTGGATGAGGTTAGGAAGTTCGCAGGATTCAAGTGGATGCAGCTAGCAGAGAAGCGGGTTAATTGGAGAAATATGAGAGAAGGCCTTCGCCCTGCAGGGGGTATAGTCAGGTTGATGATGATGATATCCTTCTGCATATTGATTATCGATGTCGAAGAATTCGGAATACAATTATCACCGGTCGATTTATCAAAGATGGTTTTGCGAATGAAATATACTTTTAGCTCGAATATACCATCCTGAATTCACGGGCCGTTTCTTGCTAAAACGGGGTCCTGTCATGAACAGGCTTGTCCCCGTTGGTTTCTCCTACTGTTCGGGTAGTCTCATAAAGTTACATAATTAACAGGACTGTAGATAGAGACCATATTCGAGAAAAACTCTCCCGCCAAATCTCTCGTAGCAACTATGTCAGCGGTGTGAAAGTGAGACTTAAGGATGCGAAGACTGGGCTGGTTGGAGCATTCCGTACTTGCCAGCGCTTATTTTGATAGAAGCGAAAAAGGGCATATACGAGCAGCATTTGTTCTGTGCGTCTATGTTATTTCTATGTTGGTTCCAGAAAAGAAAATGGTGAGCAATATACTGACATGTGTTCATATTGAATGACGAAGTCATTACTTACTAACCATTCCCAAAACACAGCTCTACGTCTACAATTGAAACTGCAAGCCTTCCACAGAAATTTCTCAGTTGAAGAAAAATTTGTCCTGGTCCGAAATTCGAACCAGGGACCCCCTACTCATCGATGCAGTCGCTTTACCGATTGTATTAACCGGGCCATCCAACATAAGGTAGGGAGAGAGCGAATTGATCAGAAACTCGAAGTGGAAACGATATTTGTCCACTGTGCAGAGGTTCGTTTTTGTTAACAGTGGCTGCTTATGCTGTAGCATGTGTACTATACGTAGCAGTGCATTCAACTGAACTGAAGCTGCAAGTGCTTCCCTTATGCAGTGGTAGAGCGTGACTGGAGATAATTTGTGATCATGGTGACATTCTCGCTCATGTACTGTCACCTCAAAACCCTTACGATTCTGAAACGCATGCATTGCATACGACGTCAACAAATAAAGGGATTCATCCGCTGCTGTTGAGTTTATATTGCGCCGAGCTTGCGTGGCAAGAGGCCATCTTCGAAACCAATACCTGCGCGCTTTTCTTGGTCGACTAGGCGCCGCTGGCAGCCTTTTCCCGCGTCAAAAGGGCCTTATTACCTATAAATACGAACGTTTACTGAGGTTATCAATTAATTTAAAGCTTTATTTTCCTACTCAAACCATCTAGGTTAGACAGGGCCATAATGCGTCTACTGTTTGCAGGGAACGACGAATGTCTTGCCATGCGTGCCGAATACGTCGGCACGCACAAGGCACAGACGTCTCTCACTTATCGTGACGTTAGTGTGCCCTTGCCACAAAGGTGCATTTACGTTTCCACATTTGGACCATCCGCGGAGAATCGATGGCACGATGTGCGGTGGGCTGCCAGCGAGGCCCATACGACGCGCCGTTTCTTTCCCGTCCTGCGCCGCCTAAGGCGCGGACAGTGCATGCACCACGTGCAGCGACTGCGTGCTATGCATAAGTGGTACTGGGTTACGCACACTGTCCTGTAGCTGTCCTGGCGCTGTGGCAGCGGAGGCGGATGCCGGCTGACCAGCTCGTAGCGCTGCGCCCCAGTGGCGAAGGCGGAGTGTCGGCGACGTTGCTGACCGCGTCTTAGGAAGGACATGACGGGCGAGGACCAGGCTCCCTTCATGAGAGGCTCGCCGCTTCGGCGCTCTCTTTCGGAGGGCGCCCCGTTACACCACTCACGAGGACCACACGCGACGACGACAGACTCCAAGGAAGTCCCGGTTTCCGGCGGCGACTGGAACTGGGCCCGACTCCTACAGAGGCCCGGACGCCGCCTCGCTTGACACCCTCTCTGCCGGCAGTGGTGCGGCCCGCCCTTGGGTTCCCCCAAGACACGTCCTGGTCCTTCCTTCGCTGCTGATGTGCCGCCTCCTCAGCTGAGCTCCGCTTGAGGACGAGCTAGAGGACTACTGCGCTTGGGGAGGTTCTTTCGCTGGAAGGGCTTCTGTTCCGTTGGTCCTGGGGAGGAACGGGCTTGAGGAGGGCTCTCACATACCGGAGTACAAGAGGGGGAGAAAGAAACTTTTCACTTCGTTCTACTCTTTCTTCCAGCCTATATACGACCTTAGGGAAGGAGCAGGCAATAAAGGGTAACTCCCTTACCTGCGGGAAGATCTGGTGCTTTTTTGTGTGGCGTTTGCCTTTTGTCTTGCTTGCTACGATTCCAGCGGCATGGGCTTGAGTAAAAGAAGTGCCTGGGTGCCGGAGAAACGCTCACCCGTCTCCTTTCTCGCCCTCGGTTTTTGTGCAACGGTAATTGGTGTTCGATTTGTTCCGGGATACTTCGTTTTCCCCTTTCGCGTAAATTGCTTTCGCTTCCCGCTGATCTGAAGGGGCTCCAGGAATCGCAGCGAACCCTCGATAAAGTTTCTTTTTATTTCCAGGCCGCTTTTTCTGGAACGTGCCAGAGTTACCAAGGGGGATAACAACTTTTTTCTTGCGGCAAACTCTGTTCGCCGATTCAGCGCAATGAATGAGGTTTGTGGTCAGTGTTGGCTGGATTTTGTTCTCGAAACCGAACATGTGTGCTTCAGTCGTTTCCTGTTACTTGCACTTCCAGAGTTCCTACAGTTCGCTGTTGCATTTCCGGAAATGTCTTAGCAACAAAATGGCGGCACTGCGGAGTCCGTGCAGTCGGCGAAACACTGGTGCGTTTGCGACTCTGTACGTGCGCTTATATCGTTTTTGGTGAACAAATCTGAAGCCGTCTTTTGAAGAGTTCGTTTGTGAACTTCGTTGCAAGTGATTGCGTTCAAAAGGTAAGAATGTTTGTACATGAGGGCACTGACAGTGCTATGAAGCACACATCGAATGCAGCGGGAGCACGTTTGGTGGCGTACATTTATCCCGCTGTCTTGCTGTTACTGAGCGCGAGTTTTGGTGCAGGATTAGAAAAGGCTTTTCATTGCAAAACTACGATTGTTTGCGTTCACTTCTTATCCACTAGGCAAAGCTATCATATTCTTTGTACATCTCAGACGTCCGTGCAAGTTTCTTGAAGCCTACGTGCATTTTCAACTAGTATCGCGTCATCTACTATACGCACGCTACTAGAGGCGCCCTAGATGCTCAGATGGTAGCGGTGGTTCGATGCTTCTTGTTGGCCGCTGGATCGGTTGCCTACACTGCTGCCGCTGATAGCTCCGTTGCGTTATTGCTAGGTCACGAGGGCACTGCAAACCCGTTCTTGTTTCGAACTCGCCAAACGGAGGCTCCAAAGTCTGTGGCCGTTAGGCGAAGCCTCTTGCTGCATTATGGCGAGTGCACCGTACGCTGCTTTCGTAGTCGATCCGCACCGTCATGTCGAGTCGCATTCAAAGTTCGCTGTCGACACCATGCGCGTACCCGCGGTGAGTCGAGGCCCCTTAGACGCACAGTCGACGATGCATTCTCTTATACAGTTGGGTAATTCAACGTCACATCGGCGACGGATCACTGGCGCCACCTCACCGACTCAAGAACGCGACGGCCGTCGTAGGATCAAGGAGTTTCGATGCACCAGAAATGGGGTAGAAGGCCTGACGACTAGAAGACACCACGTGTTCCGGACGAAGTGACTGCCTTGAATACCTTGCAGCACGCACTCAGACTCGGGGGGGTTAGTAAGAGGGAAAAGAGGTCACCGAAGTCCGAGTTTTTGGCCCGAGCGGGTTCGGCGAAAGCGCCGCCCCCTTTCAGCCGAAGTCCATCTCGTCCGCTATGGACCGGCCCTGGAAGCGCACTGGCGGCAGAGAAAGTTTTTCTCCCGGCGCTAGGTGCGCGCGCTCCTGAAGCGCCCCGAGCGCGCCCGCGCGCGCGCGCCCCTCGCCGCCAGCGCCCTCCACCGCCTGTCGCTCGTGGTAACGCGCCGTTGATGACTCTTCCCACTTTTCCCGCCGCTTCCTCTTTTGTCGTTGCTTCGGCCAGCGTACTACTACCGCGGCGAAAGGACCTTGCACGTGCGTTACGATAGTAGTCCCGCACTCCACCTGTGCTATCTCCGACGAGCTGCTGCGCCGAGGCACCGATGGGGTCTAGCTTTGGGGACGAAGAGAAGGGCAGAGGCTGGGGAAAAGGCATATGCGTAATAATAAAAGGGGATATAAGGGGAGCGCTTGGCGGCAATTCCGAATGGCGACGTTCCCCCGCTGCTCCTCTCCCTACTATTTCTCTCTCCCCAAATGGGACACAAAGGATACACGTAACGGTTACAGTGTACGTGTTTGTACTCGTGCGTGCGTGCGCGCGTGCGCGGAGGTATTGATTTCGCGTACGGGACCAAAGCGGGGTAGAAGCTGAAAGACGGGACGAACCGGCAAGCAGCAGAGCCCTATCGGGTTCGGTTCGCTCAGCCAAGCCGGGGCTCTCACGCAGGCTATGGTTCGACTGCGCTGCGAGGCCTTGTTGCGCAACCCAGTACTCGGGCAGCTGTTTTCCTGCTGCGCCCATTCCGGCGATGTGCTCAACGCTCTCTCTTTTTTCTTTCCCTCCCCACCTCAAGCCACGTCCCTCGATGGACGGGGATCCTAGATCGGACGATGGCGTCGCACTCTGGCTGTTCCTGTGTATTTGCATACCGATCAGCTCACCGATGTAGACATTGTCGCTTCTCGTTTCGGCACTCGATGATCGATGATCCCGATCAACGGCCGTGTGTCCCTCCGCTGGCGGTGTAATGTAACGTGGTCTCGGGCATCCGTCCCAGCTTTTCTCCGTCATCCTTTTAGTCTCTTGTGTGCGGGGATAACGCGTCTTTTGTCGGGCTCGCATCTTTGTCTAGTCGCAGTGACAGGGGTAAAACGATTGGCGCGAATAACGGAAGTCTGGAAAGGCTGCTTCGCACGAGAAGGCCCAAAAGGGAAGTTTTGTGTCAAACTCTCCAAAAGAACAAAAAATTAGCTGGGGTTTAGCTTTAGTCAAACCCTGTGGGTTGAGTAAGCAAAGCCGACATAGCTTCTCTTTCTGCTCTTTCTTCTTATTCTTCTTCTTCTACTTCTGCGGCGTGGCGTGGCTACCGACTGAGTTTACCCGACGGCTTAAAGAGGGGCCCCATCTGCGGTCGCTCTAAAGGTCAAACGTGGCTACCGGCCGGGTTTACGCGACGGGCTGAAACCTGGCGTAGTATTGCTTACGCAATAAAAGGTCATCCTCATTGCCTATTTGTTGCTTTTCGAGGTTGTGAGAGTTGCATGTTTCTCCTTAGTTAGGGAATAGTTCATATACTAGCATCGAGGCACAGGATAGTCAGGAAAGTAGGCGCAGGCTAACTTCTCAACGCGGTACACTTCTGGTACGGTACACGGCCTTCAGTGTTCTATCTATTATTAACGATCTAGTAATTCCTATGTGTACATGAAACAAAGTGAATCTTACCATGAAGAAAGAGTGCTTCAAAACTATAGAGAGATGTGCGCGCACGCGAGTGGATATACCTCACACATATGTGTGTGTGTGAGTATGTGTGTGTGTGTGTGTGTGTGTGTGCGTGTGCGTGCGTGCGCGCGCGCGCGCGCGCGTGTGTGTGTGTGTGTGTGTGTGTTTGGTTTTGGTTTTGGTTTTGTGGGGTTTAACGTCCCAAAGCGACTCAGGCTATGAGAGACGCCGTAGTGGAGGACTCCGGAAATTTCGACCACCTGGGGTTCTTTAACGTGCACTGACATCGCAAAGCACACGGACGTCTTGCTTTTCGCCTCCACCGAAAAGCGGCCGCCGAGGCCGGGATTCGATCCCGCGTCCTTGGGAACAGTAGTCGAGCGCCGTAACCACTGCGCCACCCCGGCGGGGTGTGTGTGTGTGTGTGTGTGTGTGTGTGTGTGTGTGTGTGTGTGTGTGTGTGTGTGTGTGTGTGTGTGTGTGTGTGTGTGTGTGTGTGTGTGTGTGTGTGTGTGTGTGTGTGTGTGTGTGTGTGTGTGTGTGTGTGTGTGTGTGTGTGTGTGTGTGTGTGTGTGTGTGTGTGTGTGTGTGTGTGTGTGTGTGTGTGTGTGTGTGTGTGTGTGTGTGTGTGTGTGTGTGTGTGTGTGTGTGTGTGTGTGTGTGTGTGTGTTAATGAGAACGGGATTCGGGGGCCTAGGCGTCACCACAGTGGGGCCATGGGGAGCAGAGACGAAGGACCAGGAGCAGCCAGGGAGGAGAAGCAAAGAACGTTTGCTGGTGCTGGTGCTGGTGGTGGAGATTCTGCATCAAGGCGAAACAGTCAACAGCCCGCGAAGTCGCCCGCTGGCGGCGGTCATTTCCCCGCGTAATTCCAGGAAAGTCAGCTGCCTGCTTCGAGAATTCGGCGAGCGGGGTCAAGGCCACTCGGTGCCTCTGGTCCATTTAACACGAGGACAGGTTCCCTGCTGTCGCTGCCGTGGACTTCAAGAGGGAGTAAGGCCCCAAAGGTAGCCCGTCTCCGTCCTCAAGGGGGGGGGGGGGGGGGGGGGTGAGGAGCTAGGAGGGTTGGCCCTGCCGCAGCAGTAGACAAAGGGTCACTACCCCGCCGCCGCCGCTTCGATGCCTTTGGCAGCGGTCGCTCGCCGGCGTCTGCTAGTCCCCTTTCTGTCTTCAGCTGCTGGAGACTGTGCGAACCTCGACTGGAACCCCGGTCACAACAGTGTGTGTGTGTGTGTGGGGGGGGGGGGGAGGTTGTGCTGTTGAAATGAGAGCAGTTATCAATTCATAGACAGTAAAATTTAGCAAACCACAGTGACAACGGGAGAACAATGAAGCCGTAAAGAAACAAGAGAGGTTCCTCTTTGAAACTTGGCTTTGAAAATTTCGCGGGATTTTTAGTGGAAATCTACAACAAGACATTTCTAGGGAAATGGTTTCTAGCCTACACCCAAGCCCTAAGCCAACGTTCTTTTTTTTTTTTTTTTTTTTTTTTGCAATGAGGGGTTCTAGAGGGCTCAAAGGCGTTGGCCATAGCGTCACCAATTACAACGCAGGCAAGACAGCGCGAGCAGTCCTTACTCGCCCGCAGCCGCTTCATCTTCCTTGTGGCTCGGAGCGGAAGTCGCCTGAAGCGTTCATCTCTTTCTCCATGGTAGACGCGGCGCCGCTACATCGGCCGCAGCTGATATTCAACGCACTCATAACTGTGATAAGCATTGGTCTCGGTGAGGAGAAGGATAAAAAATTTCGTTGGTCATACTGGTTGCAGTGACCCTGTGTGGTCATAGATGGACATGATGGGACCTGGCGACCTCCAAGGTTCTTGCCGTTACGCAGAGTTGCACGTCCGGATAGGAGCTGAGCAGTGGCATCTTCCATTCACCGGAATTATAGAGCTGAACCGTAGCACGAGTAGAGGATATGTGATAGTGTAGCCATCGGCTAGTGGCATAGTCGACATGAGGGAGATAGTATTAGGGGAAGAAACTGTAGGAGAAGAGGGAGAGGTGGGGGCAGGTGTGGGTTTAAAGCTTTTGCTAGGCGACGTTTGCTGTTTGGAAAGGTATTTTCGCGCTGCGTTGTGTTTGAAACTGGTGTTCCATTCGTGGGGAATGATTTCGCGATATTTTACTAAATAGATGCCCGTAGCGGTCTGTCAAGGAGAGCGTGATGATCGAGGGCCACCATTATCGGGCAAATCGTCAGTGTATTCAGCAGATTTGTGATGAAGTAGATGAAGAACGCGAAGACGAGAAGCACCGGAAACGCCCGCCGTGGAGGCTTAGTGGCTCAATCATTTTGCTACTGATCCCAAGGTTCCGGTTTCGATCCCAGCTGCGATGGTGCATTTCGGTGGCAGAGAAATACGAAAGATGCAAGTGTGCTGCGCGATGTCAACCCATATTGCAAAACTCTGGGGGATCAAAAGCAACCCGCAGCCCTCTACGGCGTTCCTCATAGTCCATGCATCACTTCGGGACGTTAAGGCCGGCATTTAACGGTGCTTGAAGGGCCGGCAAAGCCAAGATGCAGCCGTTAGGCTTCGCGCTTGTGCCAAACATCGGCATCGTCGTATACCTGCAAAGTCGCTGTGTTGGTAGACAAGCATGTGTCTCGCAGGCCACCAAGCGTCAAGTGCGACTACGCCTTAATATGTGTGGCGTCTTGCCTGACAGGCGCAGCGAGGAGAAATAGCGAGGGAGGAAGAGGAGAAGAGAACAGCGCAGACGATGCCAACGATGACGAAAATATCTCGCTGAACGTCATCAATGCAGCTGTGGCACTATGGACGGAAGGACGAGGGGGCACCTGCACGTGCTTTTTCTGTGCACCGACGTAAGACAATAGGCGAATATTTTGAGACTAAGGTATCGAGCACAAGCTGGTTGTACCCATCTATGAATAAGTATGCATTTTAACGAGAATAACAACTCAACTACAAATAATAATAATGTTTATTTGCATCAAGTAAATCACACAAGATGCAGGAGGCCTGCAGAAAAAGCTGTAAAACACAGCTTGACGGGGCCGCAGGCCCCCTTTTACGCTGGTAATTTCATAGCGTTGCCAAAAACAGAAGGCCACAGAAGAAATCTAAAGTCATACTAATAAGCACTAAAGCATGAATAACATGAAACATGAAGCATAATAAACATGAAGCATGAAAAAAAAAGCTTATCAAAACAGTTGTAAACTACATAGTACATCAATCAATATACAAAATAAAGCCACGCAACAACGATAACAAATACACTACGCAAAACTACACAAGACTTGATACAAAAATGAAATCGACAAGTAAAAAAAAAACTTTATGCACTGCCATCACTTGGGCGCGAAGCAAGTAGCAAACAGAAAACACTAAGAAAATAAATGTGAGATCATAAAATGTGCTTTTAATAAAAGTATTTGAAAGAGATTTTTTTCGAGGCAGAAGTTGGTCATGTTGTAATTCGTTCAGTATCCTAGGTAGCTTGTTATGAAGTGTCTGCATTCCGTACATTGATCTGTATGTATTTACTTTCCATTCTTCGTTAGGACGCAGGTTATGTGCTTTAATATTTTTTTCCAGGTTTGATAGAGATCGCATAAAGGAAGTTTCCCTTTTAAGTTCTTGTTTAAAGGTTCTACACATCCTGTAATCATAAATACTTTGTACTGGCATTACATTGTAGTTCTTAAATAGCTCGTGAGTGTGGTAACGACTTTGCACATTCTCCGCGGCTCGGAGGAACTTTTTCTGTAAGACATGCAGGTTTTGTAAATTTTCTTTTGTCGTAGATCTCCATACCAAATGGCAATAATTAAGTCGGGAGAGGAAAAGAGCATTGTAAATTAACATCATTACTTTGCGAAGTAGCAGATTGCGGTGCCGGTATATTAATCCTATAACAGATGATAGCTTTGCTGTCAAGTAATTATTGCTTGCATCCCAAGAAATATTCTCCTAAAAAATTACACCAAGTATCTTAAATGAAGGCACTATTTCAACCGGGGTAGAATGCAAGGTTAATTCGCTATGTGCTTTGATGATTTTTTCCCTTGCTTCGGAACAGAATGAACTTAGTCTTGGGTACGTTGATGCTTAAAAAGTTATTTTTTGTCCACTCTTCGAGCGCAACCAATATTACATTCGCTGTGTCAAATAGGTTTTCACAATTATTCCCTGTTAAAAAAAATACTTGTGTCGTCTGCGTAAATGATGAACTTTGTAGTGGGAGCAACGTTAGTGATGTCATTGATATACATATTAAGCACAAAGGGTCCGAGAATGCTGTCTTGAGGAACGCCTCTAGAAATATGTAGTAAATTCGATAGGTAGCCATCCATTCCAATATTGGCCTGTAGTTCCCCATATCATTTTTATCCCCTTTCTTATACACCACAGTTACACAGGCAATTTGAATTTTAGAAGAAAAAACACCTATACTTTTGCAAGGATTAAAAATATATGTCATGATAGGAGTAAGATGGTCAGCAACGTACTTAATATGTTTCACTTGAAAGCCATCAATGTCTCTAGCACTACTGTTATTTGATCCTAATAGTACTGCGTTTACTTCATTCTCACTAACAGCATCCAGGAAAATAGAGTGCTCGTTCCATAGCACGTTTGTTTGATAATTGGTCACGCTAGTTCTGTGTTTGTTATCTAAAAACATATTCATTAAATTCATCAGCTAATGGCTTTCTAGTCAACTCTACGTTATTTTTATGTATTTTATGAATGCTGCTTCGCGGAACGTTACATTTTATCAGGCAGTTTAGTTTTTTCCACATCACGTCGGAGAAACTAGAAGCGGAATCGAAAAAGTTAGTCTAGTATTCGCGCTTTGCCCTTGATAGCTCCTTATTAAGATGATTCCTATATGTTTTGAAGTCTTTTAAGTGGCCTGGGTCTTTACTTTTGATAAATTGCTGGAATAGGAAGTTTTTTTTTGTCTATTTTTGTGTTGAATTCAGGTGTAATCCATGGCTTACGTATCTTTCTTTTCCTCTTAACGCACACCGTAGGAAAACTGGCTTCATATATTGCTTTTGGAACGTCTATAAACTTGTCATAAGCCATGATTCCATCCTTATTTTCAAACACAGTATTCCAGGAGGTTTCGGTGACTTTATCACGAAATGTTGAAAGGTTTCGTTGTGGTATACGTTGTACAACTACTGTTTGTAGGGACTCATTGCTACGTACATGTGCTTTGGAGCAAAAAAAATGTAGGAAGGTGGTCGCTGATATCCGAGGCGAATACTCCTGATTTAATATCCTCAGCAGAGATATTCGTAACAAACAGATCAATGAGAGAGTTAGAGTGAGTAGTTACCCTTGTTGGGAACTGGATTACATTTCGAAAACCGCTGGACCTCAAAATGATATCAAACTTCATTTTTGAGGAATCATTTTTTTATACTAATATTAAAGTCGCCGCCCAATATAAGCTTAAAATTATTGTCGCACACAAACGCAAACAACGTGTCTATGTAACCGAGGAAAGCCTGGATTGAGCCGTTTGGTGGTCGATAACATACAGCAATAACAGTGTTATTTAACTTGATGGACAGAAATTCATAATCATTACCTGTTTTTTAATATTCACGTAACAGCGTATTAATGTGGCCATAACAAAAATAATCTGGGCTATGCCAACCTCAGGTTCTCGAAAGTAATTTGGACTCTTCAGTACACTTGGCAGATTTTCCTTTGATGCTCATTTTAGTCTTTCATTGCTCTCTTTCCTTT
Organism: Amblyomma maculatum; assembly: GCF_055883805.1. NCBI lineage: Eukaryota > Metazoa > Arthropoda > Arachnida > Ixodida > Ixodidae > Amblyomma > Amblyomma maculatum. The sequence goes on along the minus strand of NC_139345.1, from coordinate 57,875,465 downwards.
CGGCTTGCTTCATTTGCGCTTCGGCTGTTGAGCCCAGAACCGCGGGTTCAATCCCGGCAGCGTCGACCGCATTTCTGTACAGGCAAAGCGCGAAGGCAACTGTGTACTTTGCAATGTCAGGTGGTGAAAATTATCCTAAAGTCCGCCACTACGCCACTCCCTTCTTTCACATCTTTTTTTCATTCCATTGTGGCATGGTTGATGTGTGCCCCAAAAGTGAGACACTTGTTGCGTCATTCCCCTCCTCAGAACCAATTGCTTACGACGTGTGCTTCAACTGCTGACGCTGCATTGTCCACCCCATACACAAGACGGAACAAAGAAAAACGTCAACACCGGTAAAGTGCCCACTACCAACTGGCGGTTTACTTCTAGTACGAAAAAAAAAAAAGAAAACGTAAGCTGCCTCCCCTTCCTGCCGAGGGCTACTGATGGTACACTCGCGCACTCTCCTTCCTGACCCGAAGTCATTCCGATGACTTCGATAATCTCTCTTTTCAGGGCATCCTTGGATCTTGGCAGGGCAGTTTTGTAGCGAAAGCTTTACTGGCCACGAGCTTGCGATTTCGCTGTGGCCGCACTCCGAGAAGCCACAGAGCCGTTGCCTAGCAACCGCCACAGCTGGCGGACGCTCGAAGCGCCATCTAGAATGACGTCGCACTGCTGGGCCAGTTTCCTCATGAAAAACAAAAAAGAAAAGAAACCGCCTCCATCGGGAATCGATCCTCCACCCGTCGAATCCCCCACCGAGCGCTTTACCAAGTGCGCCAAGCCCGGGAATTTTTTTCCACAAAGAGAAAAAAAAGAAAAAAACATTATTTACATATACGTACAACTGTTCAGCCAAAAGCCGAGAGTGCGTCGACCAGAAGAAACAAGAGAGGAGTTTAATGCACAAAAATGATTATATAGAGGGGTCTGGTAAGAAGGGGACAGAGAAAGACCTGTTAGCACGAGAGGCGCCACCAAAAAGACGAAGAGGAAAATCAGGGAGGAGTGAAAAGAAAACCTTTGGGCAACGCTGCATGCATCATCAGAGGCACCCAAACCGTTTGTACTGCCGTGTCTTGAAGACAACCACAGCGCGGCAGCCCCGCTGCAGTTCCACCTGCAGGCTGTCGTCAGATCCAGACGACTTGAGTGCGCTCACTGCCCACTATTTTGTCCAACAGGTGCCGCCAGGCTGGTTTCGGGCAGCGCAACATTCCACCACATCCAGCGCGCACGCAGGAGGGCGTGCAGTGCAAGCACAATCACAAAATCCCGGAGCACTGGACAGACACAAGGCGCGTCGAGGAGCATGAGGCCTGGCCACGTGACGTCCAAATCCATGCCAAAGAAACCCCGTACTCCATTCCAGATGTGCGCCGTATTGCATTTCACAAATACGTGTTCTGCGGCCTCCCGCATGCCACAAAGGAAACAGTTTGCGCCCCATGGCAGGAAGAAGCCCCTCTGTTCCTGACTGGCTTTCACGGGCAAAACTCCTGTGTGGAAGCGGAAATAGAAATCCTTGCAGCCTGTTAGAACGGGCAGCCTCCTGACACGCTTGAAGACATCACTCTTGTCCACCCCTGTGGCTTGTTGCCAATATAGTGGAGGTTGTAGATATTGCGCCAGTAAGTCCCAGTATAGCTTCTTCGGTTTTACTGCAATGTTTTACTTTCAAGAGAAAAGCCCTTGCAGCAATGCCAGAGACTGCGCAACCTCCCTGCAGAAAGCCGTGATTCTCATGCCGGGACATGTTAGTTGTTACCAGCCAAGGAGCCAAATGCGCCGAGCCGAGATACTGAGTGGCCGCACGAAGAAAATTGTTCCTTTGGTTCCGAAAGAAAATCCTGAGTGGCGCATGTTAATTCTCCTTCTCTAGCTTGAGGATGATAGTAGCGATGATGTTATGCTAGTAAGCTGCGCATTTCAGGCGAGCGTGTACTCAGCATTGGACATGATTGGATTGCACTAGATTAGATTTGGACTCGATTGGACTGGTTTGGATTGAATTGGACAGGGTTGGATTGGATTGGATTTGACTGGAATGAACTGTACTTGATTGGACTGGATCGGATTACACTGGATTGAATGGGATTAGATTGGATTGAAGAGGAGTAGGCAGCCCAGCGCCAGGAACACATGCTTTCTCTAAGTATATCCTGGCCTAGCTGAGCTGTTCGTGAACCTGGCTGCGCAGTTTCACACCTGGATCTTTTCCTGTGCGATCTTTTTCGCGGCGGGAACAATGGTTTGCCAAGTCTACTGGAGGCGACAATGCATCATATGTCATCCGATGTTCACTTATCCGCTCACCGAGGCGGAGTCCAGTCTACCCCACATATGTCTTACCACCTTTAAACGAAATCTTGTAAACCACGTCATCGCAGCATATGACAAAGCGTTTTTATGCCGTGCAGTACACTGCAGCAAGGAAGTCAATTAACTCATCTGAATTCTTCAACACCGGCGGGTCTTCGACAGGGAGACAATTCACATATTTCAATTCAGGGGCTTTCTAAAACGGACTTCTTTGAATGAACCTCACCAGCCAGGTGCTTCTCTTTTGCTTCGAAAGACCTTCTATACAACATCTCACAGCGTTATACCATACTCCTTGTTGAAGAAGTCATTGATACATACGGGAAATTGGGGTTCTAGAACTAAAACGGGACCTGCATAGACTTTTTTAGGTCTGCTGCTGCTTTACCGTCCTTGTACTTGGAATTTGATGGATATATCGTGAAGCAAAACGATGGACTTTGCAAGGTTTTTAAGTTTCCCCCGTCTTGCGTGAGCTATTTCTGGTCAACGGTGATAGGCCTCTGTCAAAATAAATGAAGGAAGCTGCAGTTACCCAGGCTTTCCGGCATGTCGATGGTTTTCTCGTTTGCCTGCCGTACGGGGGTTACACTGAGAGCAAGATTAAGTATACAGTGTCGCTGTTCCCGACTGTGCACCCAGGCCGTGTTCATTTTTGAACTCCTAGAAGACCTACAGATAGTGTATCTGGATATAAGGCTGGTACATGGCCAAGATCACACATGTTGGAGTGACCTCTTTCTTTTCAAAGTCGATAGGACTCTATCAAACCAACTGAAGAATTCGGAGTGGCTAAGGCTTTCCGGTATATGTTGCTGATTTTCCGGTTTGCCTGCCGTACGGGGAGTACACTGAGAGAAAAATAAGTGCATAGTGTCGCTGTTCCCGATTGTGCACCCTGGCCTGAATTTCGCTTTTGTACTCTTAGAAAGCTCAAAGATAATCTGAATATAAGGCTGGTGCTTCCCTACTGAAAAAAAATGTGTGAAGCAATACCCTCACATTTTCTCACAGAATCTCTCTCAATTCACATAAAAAATCACATACAAGTCGGATATAATTGCATAACGTCTTATAGTTTCTTGCACATTATCATACATTATGTACGATATTTTATGATAATGATGTGCATCGTATGAGAGTCTATGCGATTAGATGAGGTTGTATGAGGTTATTGCCCCGTAGAAATTAAAGTTTTTCAGTAGGTTTGACCAAGATCATACATGTTGATAATTGCCCCTATCTTGAGTGACCTAGCTCTTTCTTTTCAAGAGTGATAGGACCCTATAAGAACAACTCAAGGAAGCCAGAGTGGCCAAGGCTTTCTGGTATATAAAGTACAGTATCTGGATATAAAGCATTGGTGCTAGGCCAAGATGTGAGAGGGTGTCAATTTGCAGATGGAGAGGGTGAACAGAAGTGGTTACCGCACGAGCCTCCTTGTGTCCGCAGCTGGAAGCTGCATGTGGCCTCGGGCAAGAAAGCTTAACAAGAGTGAGCAGAGGAGACCATTTGTGCCTACATTCACAGGATACCACATCAGTTTAAGAAAATTTCGAGCCGATTTGATGTCAGTGCAGTGCTATCTGCGCTGAATAAGCTTAAAAGATTGTGCAGCAAGGTCAACGAAATGAGTAATTCCAAGAAAGGCATGTGGCATGCGGCATAAGCAACGCTTTGTCAAATGTTGCCAACTGCTCTGAAGTTTACAAGGTTCCTGTAACCTGTGGGAAGGCGTATGTGGTGCAGGCTGGCCGTTGCCTCAGTGAGGTGCTAAGAGAGCATTGGACGGCATATAATGCCAAGGAAAACGCAGCCGGGTCCAAACCACATGAAGGTGCATGGAAAGGTTATTTTGAAGCAGGGCGTCCCAGGAGGAGAGCCAAGTGGACCGCGGAGGCAGTGGACAAAAAGGGCAGGCAGGCGATTGTGTCAGCCAATGCTGTATATTTGTGGAGATATGTACCGGTGCGAAAAAAAGCTTAGCAGGTGCGTGAATAATAATAATAATAATAGCCAGCAGGCGTGCGAAGAAGAAACGAGCGCCGCCAGGTACACGCGACGCACACGTGAAGTGAGCGGCGCGAGCTCCTCGTGTTGCACCCGAGGACAAAACTCGGCGGTGATCACCTTTACGAATGGCAACAGTAGTAATAAAGCATGGAATGAAAAGGCGGTGTGACCGTGACCTTATTAATTATTTGAGTCCAACGAAAAGTGAGGCAGATATTGCGCCTTTGTTTTGCAAGGAAACAACGTATGATATGTCTACCTGTACATAAACTTTATTTCACAATGTATGTTTTGTGATGACTCAACGTGTGCTTAGACACAGACTCGAACGTTTTATATCTGAAAGGGTACGTATGGAAATGATACCGCTATGAAGTGGGGATAGCGGGTTTGCACAGATCCGGGACCTAAGCACATTATTACACATCACATTTTGCTTATGCAAATATATGCTCTACTTATTATCCTAATAAAGAGGGACGGGTTGTATGAACCTATACGAACCTACAAAGCGTATATGAATCTATAATTCTGCTTCTGGGTGTGTAGGAAGGGGCGTAGAAAGTACGCACTCCCACATGGCACTCTAATCCGAGAGTAAGCCACGAGGTTATAGCCCACATGATGCAAGAGCGAATGTGTCTGGTGCGAAGACACCACTACGCTATATCACCCTACATGGGAATGCAGAGCTATAGCTAGCTCCATAATGCGTAAAATGGATATACCTAGCAGCCCGGGGACACCCTTGCTGAATAAGGCTCGCAGTACCAGCTCAGGCTAACACTAGTACAGCGAGCTATAGATCAGCAGCTGAGGTTAACGGACTCCCACGCCTTTGTAACCCACAGCCCTCATTCCAGTCACAATTATCTGTACAATCAATGGAGGCGAAAGGCAAGGTGCCTGTGTACTGCGCAATGCAGTGCACACCTCAGAACGCCAGATGCGCTACTAAAGAGCGCGTTGTGGAAAAAAGAAACATGCCTTCGTGTCCTTTATTACTCACGATGGAAACTTGATCGGAACCATGAAAAAACAGATGAACAAAACAAAAGGGCAAAACATACTACCACCACCTTTGCAGGTGTTCTACTGAAAAGCATGAGCAATGTGTTTTTTTTTTTATGTTTGGCAAATATTTTTTAGTTATACCCTACGTTATTAGTGATGTTACTTGCTTTTTCTTTTTCTTTTTTGTCCTCCGAAGGTTCGCAACAATGTGGCGTCCCTCTGCGATCAGTGGTTCGATCGACACGGCCCTATAAACGTAACACTAGACTGCAATGCTACGGCAATTTATCCCATTCTCGGCCGCCACATTGAACCTATAGGATGGACACGAAATGTACAAACGTAAGGAGTAAGACCTAACGCTCTTAAATATGGATGCGTCTTCCGAGACAAAAGCCTCCGGGACACTCGAGCAGCAACCGCAGCAAGCAACGTGGTTATTGGTCGGTGTCTCGGGGCTGCACTTATGGTAGCCGCAACCGCGTTCTCTACTGCGTGCTACTTCGATAAGGCGCCGGTTGTAACAGATCAGAGTTACACGCCTCGATCTACGTTTGCAAGTCCTAGTAAAATTTCTGTATTGTAGCACATAGCACACGTAATAGTGTATTATGCTCGAGCTGTGATATCGGGACACACTTAGCCCCTGCCAAAGAGGTTGGGCTGAGGGTTGCACATAACTAAAACACAGAAGTAAAACTTTCTAAGCTTGCTTTGAACAAGCGTTCAGTTTGAGATATTCCGTGCACATATATGCCGAATAACTGTGGCACGGTCCACAGTGTCAAGGATGTCACAGGAAAGACAACCTACTGCCACCTGAAATGTGGACGTAACTCGATCCCGCAGCCTAGCTAATTGAGTTGTCTAAGACAACTTCGGTTCCATAGAGTAGCAACTGAAACATTGCCCCGCGGCCTAGCTAATTGAGTTGTCTAAGGCAACTTCGGTTGTGAAGGGTAGCAATTGAAACATGTGCCCCGAAACTTTCACATGACGACGATACGTTCCTGACAATCCCTTCAGGGTAGTTCGTCAATTCATTTAGTCTCAGAACTGTGTTTTGTTTACTTTTGTCTATAGTTGTGAATATGTGTTGCCAGGCTTTCACCTTTGCAAAGCGAGCCGTCGTGGCCAAGAAGCGAAGTACGCCCTTCTTTAAGTTAGCGATCGTCTACCAGGGTTTGAGAACAGGTGACAAGGTTTTATTAGCGAATTATATTGTTTGCTTCAGCACTTATATGGCAGCGGCAGAAAGTAAACATAACTTTTGGGCGCAAAAGACTGGCGTTCTTTCAGGTTCATATCTAACTACGTAATCTCATTCTTCGGCATGAAATCCCGGCTTCCGAACCTTTGTAGAAAGCCCGCCAATGTAATACCAGAAAGAGCGAGCATACTGCCACGTGCCGCGACACCAGATGACGAGGTGGAGGAGGGGAAGGAATAGACTTTATTTAAACTCAGCGATAAGGCCGTAGGAAAAAGAGCGCTCGCTCCTCAGCCCCGTTATTGGAATGTCTGCCGAGCACGAGCAAAGACAAGCACGCTGTGAAGGAGGGGGAAAGTAACGAAAATAACGAGAGAGCAAGCAAAGATCACGGAGGAAGGAAAATGGCGAAGAACGAGAGAGCTGGATTGACGGACGACCAGCTATGGCGAAGATGCCTGTGCCCGCCGCTGACACGAGAGCGAGAGATCTGTCGCCGAAAGTCAGCCCTCCGCTGTCTGTCTGGCTCACATCCAAGACGATGCTCTTATGCTCCCTTGCTTCACTGAAAATGTGAACCCGTGCAGTGCAGCACTGTGACGCCGGCGGAATGCGACGCTTCTACATCTGCATCCGTTGGTCACTTTGCGTATTTCTTCGTCCTGTATTCTAAGGAATGGCATGAGCTTATGGTAATAGTGGATTTTAATTGAGAACATACATATGCAATTTGATTTACAGGATAGGAAAAGCGCAGTATACGTCACACTTTCTCCGTGGACACCTGAACCGCATAGTAATAGAAAAAAAGGACGGAGGGAGTGAAAGCGGAAAGAGAGGAAGAGCTGCCGAAGTGACTGGGTCCTACACCAAGTCCAAATAGCTTTGCATCCCGGCATTCCGCCTGACGGAAGAGGTACCTGATCTTTCGGATTATTGTTTTTCATGATTTAAATTCCACTGTCACAGACGTCTTCTCCGGTGGTACACAGTCAAGTTACAGGAACGTTTCATAAATTTATCGGTCACACACCGGTGCTGGTTCAGACATACGTAACACTGCATCCATAACCTGGGAGTACGAAGTGAACGAGTTCCGACTCGGAGCGACTGAGAGCTGTTTGTTGCTTTTGCCCCAGTGACCGGGTTCGCGCTTGTGCTTCCATCTCGGCGGCGCTCGGTGAATCAATCGTGAGGATGAGAGAGCTTCACTGCGCTCAGATGGCGCTAGGTGCAGAATATTGAGCCCCTCTCTTCTAACTGCTGCGTTGACTGCCAAAGGACACTCCAGTATTCATCGATTAATCCAGGAGTTTTTGTAAAGATTGATTGCTGTCTGCTTTTTGCACATCGATATAAATAGAAATTAGTAGTAATTCTAATTGCGGTTAATCTGTCGAGGTGTACATGCTGAACAAAATGGGCAAATATTTCGTGAGGTGGTCATGGTATGGTTGGGTATTGTTTGGTATATGGGTTTCAGCTTCCCTAATTTCCTCATAAAATTTATGATGGATACCGCACTGGGAGTTATCCTACACGAATATAAATCACCTGTGTCGGTTTAGCGTGTATTCCTACGGTGCGGCAAACTGAAAGTTTTAGTGCGATAGCATCGAGACCCCAACTCCCGTATTTCACCAGTGTTTGTCTAGTCCTGCATGCCTATGACAGGTGATTGTTGGCAGGTGACGTGACTTGATTGGCCGGCTTGGTAGTGTCTGTGACCTTTAGAGACCGCATGTTGTGGCGGAATCGATAGGTTATGCGGCATGTTTTTGAGATAGGAATGAAACCTACCGAAATGCTTGGATCCCGAATTCGAGCGCCCCTCCTATCCCGTGCAGGCACGTTTGTACTTCTTCATTGGAGCGGGGGCTTCATATATTTGCCGTCATTTTAACACGAAAGCATTTCGTGGCTAATATAGGTGGTGCCGCTCATCAAACGTGTCCGAAAGAACTCAATTACACGGATAATTATTATAACAGTTATTTAAACACATACATAAGTAGTCAGAAAAATGGTTGGTCAATTAAGTAAATGAAATGATTAAATGATTGGTCAATTAATTTATTGAACGAATTAAGCTTGGACGGGAGCACTGGACAGAGCGTGTCCGCAGAAACTGTCATCAGAGCGTGTCCTCACGAACAACCAGGTAATATGAACAAATTTTGTATCCAATTTAATTTGAGTATGGCCAATTCGACGATGACCTCTAAGCCTGGATGGGCCACCTCCAAACTTTGGCACCCTAGAATCCCGAAATTCGACATCAGAATGGGACCAAGATTGGCATCTAACCGAAATCAGTTACTGCCAATTTGGTGGTTACCTCCACATTGTGGTGGACCACACCCCGAAATTTAGCCTCCTGCACTTCAAAAACTTGACCTCTTCAGCATTTTACCAAACTCGATTTCTAACCTAATTCCAGTATGGCCAATTAAGTGGGGACCTCCAAATTAGGGTGGGCCACCGCCTCCTCCCCCCCCCCCCTCCTTACCTCAGTTTGGCCCCCTTGATCCCCAGAATCTGACTAGGCCGGAATTTGATAAAAATCGACATCTAACCTAATTCGACCATGGCGAATTGAGAGGCGGCCCTCAATTCAGCCACCCCCGAAATATGGCTCTTCGAAATTTGACTGCATCCAAATTTAGCCAATATCAAGGTGTTACCTAATATAAGTATGGCCGCGCGAAGGTTGCTTCTAAATTTCGGGTGGCCACACCAAAAGTTTGGTCCCTTAACACCTAAAATTTTACTTCGTCTGAATTTGACCAGCAAACACGCCAACTAAGCAACGGCACTAAGCAACGAAACGCTGAACTCGCAACGGGACTCGTAATGCTTTCGCATTTCTGCACGTAAGTCAAAGTCAAAGTCAAAGTTTATTTCCCATCTAAAACTACAGATGGAGGAATTGTAGAAAAAAGCTGCCCTTGGGCAGCTTGACGAGTCTACAATCCTAATTATTGGCAGGGAGGCAACACAAGAGTTTATACAATTTTAAAAACAAGCTCATCAAGAAACACCAGAAGATACACGAAACAGCAATATGTATACATAATGAAACTTAAACCATGTTATTCAAAAACAAATTATGTAGTTCGCGACGTGGAAAAGAAAACAAATCGAGGTTAATGTGGATATACCTATTTAGAAGAGATGGAAGAGTGTACTGAAGGCATTCCCTACCAAGATTTAATCGAGGTGTTGGTACTGTCCATTCTTCGCCACGTCTTGTTGGATAGACTGATTCTTTTTTCCTTAGTTCTGCTAAATTCTTAAGGTTTGTTACATTATTCCTGATTTCTGTTTTAAAAGTAACACTGAGGCGATATTTATAAAGATAAGCAGCCTTGCATCCCTGTAATCTTTCACAGCCGGAAACGCGTTTAGTCCCCATCCTCCAAAATGTATGGCGAACATCACCAGGACACTATGGCGAACCTGAAGCCGACATGGATCTGAAATTGTCCGAAACTTTGAGTAACTTCAGAAAAAAAAAAAAGTCATCTCTTAGTAAGATTCAAACTAGCGCCGAAGCAAAGGTTGCAGCAAATCCGAGGAGTCCGATGAAGCGTACTCACACTGGAGCATCGGCAAGGATCCGGGTGGCATAGAGAGGCTAATCAACCAAACCGCTTCGTGAGAGAGAAAATAGAAATGAACGGGATAGAAACAACAAAAAAAAAAAGGTATAAGATAGCACACGCACTGGACCATCTTCTAGGGGCACAATTAAAGGTAAAAGGGGCGACCTGAATTCAAAAGAAGCGGAAAGGAAGATATCTTATGAATTAGAAATGGCAATCGCTCAGCTTCGAACAACAAATTTTAAATAGCGGAGCAAGCAATCCTGTGGGTATACCCAAGCGAGGTGGCGCCAAATTTCTGCCAGATGGGGCTCTTATAGGACAAACCGCTGCAAGGGAACCCCAAACCACCTCCTTCCTAAAGAAAGGCATTTGTGGCTGAATAGCTCGAAATGATCAATTTAGGTTCAAGTACAAATGCGGATGAAGGAGAGTGCCAAAGCATACTCGCGTCGGTAAACATTTAGCTGTTTGTTGAGCACTGTGGCGAAATCTCTTAAGTTAGGCTTCAACCAGCCATGTTCGGCGAACTTTCCTGCTCCAGGAGTACCGGAGATGTACACTTGCGAAACCGTCAAAAACGATTTGTTCCGCATAGTAATTAACGACCGAAACATAGCAGTATTGACATGAGAGTAGCCGGGAGGGCAGATCTTCTCCAGGTTATCGTCAACATTATTTAAAACTGCACTACTGTGACCAGGCACCAGTATGAAATGTACTAGTGCCAGACGCAGACGATGAGAAAGTATTAAATGAAATGCGCTTAAGAATTAAGGGACGGCTAACGGGCGCCAGCGAGGAACGGGAACTATAATAAAGAGTGAGTAATGACATAATAATGAGTGAGTAATGACTTATTGCTAGCAAGGTGATGTTGAAAATCCTCCAAGGTAGGCTGCATTGAAGCAATTAGGCTTCAATTAAGCTTCAATTAAGCTTCGATTGAGGAAAACGCAGAAAACTAGAAGGCCTTTCAGGTATGATCTGGATCAAATTCCATTAGAATATGCTGAGGAATCGATTTCAAGAATTAGATCTAGAAGACAGAGAGCCTGAAGAGATGTGGACTGATGTTCGTGATATAATACAAGTTGCTACTAAGGTAGTTCCAAAGCAAAAGAAATGCAAGAAAGCAAACTGGTTATCTGAAGAGGCTTTGCAAATAGCTGAGGAAAGGAGGACGGCAAAAGTTATGGGGAAAGAGAAAGATACAAGGTTCTCAATTCGGATTTTCAGAAAATAGCAAGGAGAGATAAGAATGCCTTCCTGAACATACAGTGCCAAGCAGTTGAGGACAACAGCCAATTAAGGAACACAAGAGCTCTGTATAAGACAATCGAAGATATCAAAGGAAGCTTCTATGCTAAGCTGGGCGTGATAAAGGACGAACGAGGCAAGGACCTCACTGAAGCTTCAGAGATAAAGAAGAGGTGGCAGGAATGCACAGAAGAACTGTACAAGAAGGACCCGAATGTGCAAACCCAACATAAGACGGTTGTGATTACAGATCTCGAGCCAGGCATCCTGAAGAGTGAAGTTGAATGAGCCTTAGCCAGCCTTGCTAAGAACAAAGCTAGCGGAATTGATGGCATTCCAGCTGAGTTGCTTCAAAACCTCAACCATGACGCTGTTAACAATCTGCATACATTATGTCAGAAGATTTGGACACCCCTGCAGTGGCCACAGGATTGGAGGAAGTCAGTTTACATCCCCATTACAAAGAAAGGCAGTGCCAAAGATTGTTCCAACTACGACACGATCGCGCTTATTTCGCATGCTAGCAAGGTAATGCTGAAAATCCTCCAAGGTAGGCTGCAGCAGTATGTGGATCGGGAGCTTCCGGACGTGAAAGCTGGGTTTCGCAAGACCAAACAATATGACAGTAAAGTGGTCAGCTGAAATGCCGCAGTATTTACAAGTCGGGGCATATTGATCGGGGAAGATGATATGGAATATTCTAGTATTTATATAAGCATCCATTTGGAGTTGGCGTCGAACGAGGGCTGCAGTCTTTGTAAGCGCTGGATGCGGGCCTGCATTAGAGTTGGCGAGAAAGACGGGATACTCTTAGAGCAGGGCGCACTCTGAGCGGTGCACGCTACTGATAAACGTAGAGACGCCTTCGCATATTCTAGGTTCTGCATAGGGAGCGCTTTCAGCATATCTCTTGTGTGGCACATTGCCGGCTCTGGCCACGGGCAACCGCTGCACACCAAAAGCGTCGAAGGAACTCAGGCGCGCAGTCTGCAGCTGAAGAGAGTGGCTGATGGCGAAGGCTCCCCAAGCCTCGGAAGTGGCTGCCGTCTATAACGAGCAATGCGTAACAGCTGTCACCTTTTTCTCTATTTTTTTTTATTTACCATTCATCTCCGCCGACTTGTGGTTGCAGTGGAAATCCTACGACCTTGAAGTAGCTGAACGTTAAAAAGCTACTGAGCCACCGTGATGGGTTCATGAGGTTTTCTTTGAACTCATGCCTCTCAGCAGTAATCGACGAAAGGAGAGCTCCAGGCAGTGTGGAAGAAAAGTTAACCAGTTTCAAGTCAGCCAAAATCATTACAAGCAGTACGGGCATCATAAACCCTCAACACGCGTGAGCTAGAACCAAAGCTATCTGGTGTCAGCCCAGGCCCGCGCTCATGGATAATGACTTTGGAATAGTACGCTCGCATATAGGACCGCTTTCGCGAGCCTCATTACTAGGTGCACACCATTCTCTTCTAGATTCCTTCATAGTACAATAGCTGCTCTGAGATTTTTGACTACGACTATATACTACCACTGAGACCTCTCTATAAGAGAAGAAAAAATATCTCTGCTGAAGCGCAAATATTTTTGTCGACATGCTGTAAACCAATGGCAAACGGCAGAGCAGCAAAAAGGGAATTTTACACCAGAAAGCTCCTTTTGTATAACTTTAACCCCGCCGGGGTGGCGCGTTACGGCGCTCGACTACTGTTCCCAAGGTTGTGGGATCGAATCCCGGCCTCGGCGGCCGCTTTTCGGTGGAGGCGAAACGGAGTGGCGTCCGTGTCCTGTGCGATGTCAGTGCGCGTTAAAGAACCCAAGGTGATTGGAATTTCCGGAGTCCTCCACTACGGCGTTTCTCATAGCCTGAGTCGCTTTGGGAAGTTAAACCTCACAAACCAATCCTTTCTATAACTTTGCTTATTTTTCTGCAACACCCACGCCTTACGTAATTCCTTTGAGAGGGTCATTAAAGAAATAAAATGAACTGAATGAATGAGGTCGCAAGGGGGTTAAAAGGACGCAACTATAACGAAAGAACAAAATTAATATCAGCCGTAATGTGTCACAAAATTTGGAAGTACGCACTGTTGCACATCAAGGTATTTTCAAAATTTTTGATTACATAAAAACATAAAGTTCGAGGCATTGCGCTTCTGCAAAAATAGCAGGGATAATGACCAGTTATACTTCGGTGCAAATGGCCTATACGGGCGACGGGCTCCATTTAGGACTTGCACTAAGCTCCCTCGACCATTTTGTCTCGGCGTAGAAATGAAACACAATGCACGAACGCTGCGTTTCTTAATAATTGGAATGAAAAAGCATAATGACGTGTGCGGCGCATTATGCTACTGTCAGCATTTTATTGCTTAGTTAGTTCCCTTTGTGACGATGTCAGCGACCGTCAAGTTGCCTCCGACTGCGACTTTGCTTCCCTTATTAAGCAAAGGGCTGATATTGGTGAGGTCATCGAAAAGATAGAAAATGAGGACGCTAACCGTCGTTAGTTCGCCCTTAGCGTTGAAAAGGTGGACACGAATCCCCGTAGTCAGACCGCTTGCGAAATCAGGTTGCGAAGTCTGTTCTTTGACAGCACACAAGCCGATGAAAGCGCTGTCCGCCAAAGAGTGAAGGATCTTATAGGTTCTTAGCTGCAGAGCCCTCAAATGCAAGCATCGGTCTTTTGTGTAGCTGCAAGCGGCGCTGTGCTCTTGGCCAATGTAACTTCTGTTCAGCCGGATCGACAAAGGCCTCGACTAGTCTCAACCGGCTTCTGACCTTAGCATCTTGCGTAATAACCTGAATCATTGGGTACATAAAGAAAGGGAAAAAAAGGCGGCGGCTATATTTTCTTTCTGTATTTAGAGAGGCTTGTTACAGCTCTTCAAATTCACAAGAAGATAGCGCAGGCCCCTCCCCTCCCGCCATCAACCATGAAATAAAGCATATTGCAGAGATAGTGCTTAAAAACCACAACACAAAGACCAGACAGGGAACATGAGAAATCGAAATTAATGAAGTTGTAAGGGGGAAGGAAGCAGAAAGACGGAGACGGACGAGAATAGAGAGAAAGAAATGAAAGAAAGGGCGCCCCAGGACGTCGCCAACTTGTTGAAAACCACGAGAGTGGAGCTGCAGTCGCCGTTGTTGCGCGTTCGTCAGGATTCTTGCTTTTCGTCGAAACCGTCGTCTGCACTCGCATGTCGCTGTTTCAGGCGCATTTCTTCTTTTTTTTTTATTCGTCGTCGTTATTCTCACCCGGTTGGCAGCCGCACGCCAATCTGGGCACGGCGAAGTTTCCCGTTCGTTTCTTCGAGATATGTACAACGCTTCCTCTGCACCCGTACGTATAAAAAAAGGAAGTGAATTCTTACACGAAAGAAGTAGCGACATTCCCCGAAGGAGCGAAGAATGAAAGAGAGGTCTGCAGATAGGGGAGCGCCTTGATTAAAACGGCTTTTGGCTCTGTTATTATTTCCGTGTCAAGGGATTCCCATCAAGAGAAACTGTGCAAATGATAAATCGGAGGAATAGGAGCAGCGAAGTTTGAGCCGCCGTAGTCAATGCGCAGTTATTGCTGACGCACGCGTCTTCGGTTCTTTCTTACACGCTTGGCGTGTTTCCTGCAGCAACAAGACAGTTACGAGGAAGAGCAAGAAAAGACGAACTACAGGTATATGTCAACGGAATGAAAGCATGTAAGCTGAAACGATGAGAAAATATAAACTTGAAGATTTGGCGACGCGAACCCGATATCTGAATTTCTTGAAACCCAAGTCGTTTTCTTCTATTTAACTGTGTTTCCTGCTACCCTTTTCGAGAACTGCTATTTAAGGTAGTACGTTGGCTGGGAAAGTATGTGTAAGCGTTCCACGGAATATGCTCCGGTTCAGAAGGTGGAAGACGTGGATGACAGGAGTGACGTTTTCTTTATTAATAATTTTAGTGCGCGTCGCTAACGATAACCTTTCGTGCCGTCTTCAGAGTGCGGAATTATAAAACGCTGCGGACGTCTCGTTATTCTTTACCTGCGGCAGACTGCGCTGCTTGAATCTTGGTTGGTTGGTTTGTGGGGTTTAACGTCCCAAAGCGACTAAGGCTATGAGAGACGCCGTAGTGGAGGACTCCGGAAATTTCGACCACCTGGGGTTCTTTAACGTGCACTGACATCGCACAGCACACGAACGCCGCTCCGTTTCGCGTTCTGGCTTTTTCGGCCAAGGTGATGTACTGATTCCTGCGCCTCACGATGACGTAACAACAGTCTGTCCCCATATTTGTAATGTTTTCACGTGACAACATTACAGGCACCGTTCTCCACAATATTTGGTGTCGGCGTTGTCGGTGCAAGAGTTGTAAGCGAAAAATTATGAGAATGTCTGTGGCAGGCGGGAGTATTCAGTTAACATATGGGAGGCCACTGACTTGTCGGCTGGTTGTATGGCATAACGTGACTACGGGACACGGCCGGGATTGCAGTAGCTAGCAACCCTGGTAGCCCTTATGAAATGAGAGTGTGAGATGGGAATCCTCCGGGATCCTTGCACACGCTGCTCCTATGCCACACGGTTGCGTTCGTACGGCTTAGTTAGGCGGGCTTCTACATCTATGTAGGGCAGTACGCCACTTATTGTGGTAGCTTACGGCTGTGATGTCACTGAGTACACATGAGATAAGAGAGATGCAAATGAAGGGATTAGTGATCGAGCGAGTACTATAGTGCATGTGCTCTAAAGAGGAAACGCAAGAGGAAACTGCAGGTGGGAGCCATTAGAGAGTACGTTTTAGCTTACCGTGATCCACGATTCGCTACCGTGATCCGCCACAGCGCGTTCCACTGCCCAGACCCCCCTGCAGCCCGATAGATGGCGCCACATACTGGATGTCGGCACACAGACCTGTCGCGTCGGGACCAATCAGCTTGTGCGCCCCGCCCACGCACGGTAGCGGGTGACGGTGGCGGGTCGCGGATCATGGTAAGCTAAATCTCTCTATTAACGCCGTCCCGTCATACCCTTCGAGGCGGAGGTCCCCACACGTATCTCACTAATATAGGACCTGCTCCAAAAACTTGACATCTGCACTTTGCACATCTAGGTGAAGTATTCCTTTTTCTTAATCTCACCCACAATTCTATGTCCCTTGAAACAATAATCATGGAAAAAAAAATGGAAGGCTGGAAACAGAAGTGTGCTAGTGCCGAGAAGCAGTATCGCGGAGTTTGCACAACTGGAACGGTGTTACATGGCACACATGAGCCTCATGCCATGAATAGCAGCAGGACACGAGACGCATCGCACCCTTCGAATTCGTTATGGAATAAAAAAAAAAAAAAAACGACATTGTCATGCGTGCGTGGAAAGCGAGTGCGATTGTTCCGCTAGACAAAGACGCAGCTTTCATCCACAATTTGCTTTCCGCTGCCTCGTTGGCGGGAACGCGGTAATGGCCTCCGCGGGCGTTCGTATCGAACTCCGCTATACGTGCAGACGATCCTCATTCGTTATGACGCGGGCCATATGGCCGGGGTTGAAAGCCTTATCTCCAAGTGGCCTGAACGCCTACCCTTAGCGCCTGAATTCTTCGAAAGCCAGCGTGCATTCAATGAGCCTTCTCTGAAAGAGCTCCATTTCTACCCACTCCTCTCTCTCTCTCTCTCTCTCTCTCTCTCTCTCTCTCTCTTCAACCATTGTTTAGTGCGAGGCTATATGCACAGCTAAACCGAAACGTTTGTCGAAACACCGTATCGCTGACACGAATTTTCTCTGGACTATTCGGGGTAACTTATGGTACGTCCCGACCGAGCTGACATAACTCGAGCAGTGTAAACGCGCGAGAGCAGGGGTGATTGAACGGGCAAACAAGAGCTCATCTAGTTTTCCTTTGTTCGCGTTTCTAGGCCGTCCTTATTGCGTTCTCTCTTTGTTCGCGAATTACGTGAACACTCGTACGAGCTGCACTGTTTCTCTGTTATCGACAGTGACGCGAAACTTGCGTTTCTTTTCTTTTCTTTCTTTTTTTTTTGTCCTGCGAAAAGCTAAAAGGCAGGAAAGCGTAATGAAAAGCAAAGAGAGCGACGACATGTCCAGATTGAGAGCATGCAGTGTGTAACAGGACTTGCTTTAGTTGCTTGCTTTATATTTAGTTTGGGGATAGAAAGCTTTTCCATATTGTTTTATTTTCCATTTTGTACTATAGATTGTTAAACAGAAAGCAAACGAGGCCATCGGGCTGACAGAGTAATCAGTAAGGGCAGTGAGCAATGCCTGTCTTAATTTTATTTGCTGAGAAAAAGGCTAGGATTGTTTTTTTTTTGTTGTTTTTTAATCATTTACGCAATGAATGGAAAGACTGATATGTGTGTCAGAAGACTAAGTGACTAGTCTTGCACCTTCTATCGTTTAACGACCCCGCAAAGACAGATCGATGCGACTCCTCGCGGTCCTTGATCGCGCTGTGTTCAATCACTACTTTATTGACCGCGGGGCTTGGAAAAAGAGGTATCACTGCACTCACTTGGTGCGCTGTGCGACTTTGTTGCTAAAAGAGCTTTCATTTGAGGGTTGATAAGTCCCTAAGCTAATGTTTTTCGCAAGGTCAGTTTTGAAAGAACCTACTGCTGCAGAAGACAGGGGGCAGGTTACTAGCCAGGAATTAATGAGGGGAAAAATAATGACTGAGTTTACCCGCTTGCTACAGACGCGCTGAATTTTGTTAGAGATAATCATTCAGTTAAACTTAGTACCTCGCAATTTTTTTGGTGACCACTATTATACAAACAAAAATTTTCACATAAATAGAGATGAGCATATAGTACGCCAATCCAGCCGCGAACATCTACGCTCCTTTCAGTTTTGTTGTAGAAAACGCTTTACTACACGGCCATTTCAGTGAAAACTCATCTAGGTGTAGCATGCCGCGATGGCTCAGTGGTTAGGACGATTGAAAGATGAATCTAAGGACGCGGCGCGATCCCGGTCGCGGTGGTCACTTTTCGTTGGAGACGGAAAGCAAGGTGCCCGTGTACTGTGCGATGTCGATGCAAATAAATAAGTCCACTTGGTCGAACTTTCTACAGCCTTCAAGTGCGGTGTTCCTCGCAGCCTGAGTCGCTATGAGAAGATATACCCTTTAACCTAAACAATCTTTTATGTGGTACGGTTTTTCGCCTGAGGGCAACGGTGAAATTCAACCCTTCAAGTATTCTTGAGGGCTGTGGCGTCTTCTTTATGGGTTTTTTTGCGAAAACTTCTGAAGTCGACAGCGGGTATTTGAGATAGTGCAGACTCGAAAATATTAAAGAACTGTGCTCTGAAAAGATATACTAGTTGCATCTTTTTTTGTGTCTCGTGGCAACACGCCGTTCACGTACAGTGTTTCCTATGAATTGACCACCCCTATGTCAACCTTGACTCTTTTTTTCTTTCTGTGTGTATAATACATTAGCCACTGCCACTACTACCATCGCATTGGGAGCTCAATTTTTCGCATAACCGAGATCTCTTTGGCGTGATTAATATATAAATTTATGGAGGTTTGACTCTTCTAAACCGAGATACAGAGCGAGAGCGATGTTTGGTTAAGCTTGTTGTTAAGCTTCCATGTCAGAGGTCAAAGGTGAAGTTCAAAAGCAAAGGTCAAGGTCGGAGGGGAAAGGAAGGGAGGGGGGGTAATTTTTCGACGCAATATTAAGCGGCCTACTTTAAACCAAAATGAAAGCTCCTGGCTTCAAGGTCAAATTGGCCCACCCGATGGCCTTGATGAAACCTGGAGTAATAGAGATCTGGCTCTAAAAAACACTCTATAGTTAAGCATGCTACCGACACCTTATAATGGATTAAAAAAGCAATCGTTTTCAGTTGATATCTTTTTCGTTTCTTGCCAGGATATTGTGCATTCTTAAAAGGAGAATTTTATTTCTCTAGTTTGGCGTTTCTTCAGTAAATTTTAGGTTATGAGTTGAGTGCTTGGTTGCGATATCTAGTTAATCTCGTTCGCCCCCTGCATTTGTGGGGCCTAACCTGACTCAGCTTGAACCAATGAGCCTTAGTGACATCTACAGTCAGCGTTCCAGTCTCATAGGGCGAATACCCTGTCTTCCCGTTCCACCCAATACGAATTAACCAAAATTCATTTCCAGCCCTATTAGCGAATACCCTGTGTTCTAGTCCCACCCAATACGAATTAAATAAGATTCATTTTCAGTCCTTTTTCTTTCCTTTCTTTTTTTTTTCTTTCTATTTCTTTCCTTTCCTTTCCTTTTTTTTCCTTTCTTTTTCCTAGAGAAGGTTTCTGTCGGTGAAAATATTTTGACCTGCTTCCGTGCTTTCGCACAAAATTCACTCATCGAGTCGCAATAGCCTTGGCTGCTAACAAAAAAAAAAAAAGAAAGGGAGACGCTAAAAGAGCAAGTCACGAAGATAATAATAATCATTGGTTTGCAGGAAAGGAAAGGCTCAGTAGTATTTGTCGCACTTCTAGATGGACGCCTAAACAACACGAAAATAGCTTGGTTTGGTTTACGCGACCGGCGAGGCCGAGATCGAACCCTGCTAATTGGGATCGGCACTCGAGTGCCCTAACGGCAGAACTACCGATGCTGCGAAGGTAACGAAGAGTACAAGATAGTTGCAGTTTATTAGAGTATCTGTGAACACAGTAGCAAACGAATACTGCCAACGATTACGGGCCTGTGGTGACACTAAAACGCAAATGTGAATGGGTTGATGTAGATTGATTAATACAGATGCACGTAAAACACAAAACAGGGAAAAAGAAAGAAACGAAGATGAGAAAAGACAATGATAAACTATAAACTATAAACTAAATTTTAATATATGGCTTGCACACAGAAGCATGAGGTATCACGAAAGAAATGTAAAGACGAAGGCGAACATATATAACAATGTTTTCGGCAACTTCGCACGTGGACTCACTTTTCCACCCTTCCGCCGTGAATTGTTCGTAAGATTTGGAATTTTGAGAAGTTTTACCGATAACTTATATAGTTCTCCGTCGCATGCCTCAGGAAACGCTGTTATACCTTAGCTTTTCTCCGCACTTTACTACAAAAGGTGTTGTTTTATGAATACCAACGATAAAAAGGATACGGAAGAAAAATAAATATTTGCCGCCACCCATAGCGCATTGCATGCCTTCTAGTCGCAATGAAATCATCCTAATAGAAAACGGAGTTTTTAATATGCTCAGAAAGACAACTGTATTTAAATACAGGTGCCGCCATTGCTGTCATATGTAGACAGCGTGAGTCTACATCGATTTTCGGTATTTCGGGGCGTAATATCAATGTCCTTTTAAAAGTCCGTTGAAGAATGTCCCCGAAAAACATTACATTATGGCAATACACAAGTCAATGATATATAGTTTCTGGCTGCTGACACAGGCGACAGTCCACTGATCATGGCCACAAAAGTCTCCTTTTCACGAAGCCATGTTTTGACAGGTAAGATTGACGTGTGAAGTTTAAAAAAGAAAGTCTTTGCGGCTGAATGTATTGCATCTGTTGCACCCTCTTTAATACACCTTTTCTAGAAACGGGAGGTAAGGCTGCCAATACATCGGTGCAGGAAACAACGTGTCAATCAGAACTTTTGTTATCTGCTTTCTGGATAGACTGTATGCGCCACGCCCGGGATAGTTAAACGTACATCATAATTCTCGTTGTCTACCGTGAGGATGATAGTAGCGATGACAATGATTTGCAATTGTGATAACGACAATGATGGCATTAGCAATGATAATGACGGTGCATTTAGTTGATAATGATAATGAGATCAAACGTGATTCACCGTGTGCACCAGCAACGCTCATGCTTTCACATTTCTGCAGTGTAGATTCCACAGTGCTCTCGGAATTTTTGTCTCATATGTGAAGTGCCCCTCACAGCAATTGTTATTACTCAATGAAAGCGCTGAATATAACGAACACTTCAACAAAGAGCCTGTGTATTTTTTTTTTTATGTGCAATCAATTATAGATTATTTAGGTATACAGAATATCTTCATCCATCCAAGATGCTTTTCGTGCTTGGAAGTTTTAATGCCGTCGGTACAGAGCATCGCCTGTTGCGAAGTAGGCAATACCTTTTCAAACAATGAGGGATGATGACGATGTACGCATACTTT
Source organism: Amblyomma maculatum (assembly GCF_055883805.1). Lineage (NCBI taxonomy): Eukaryota > Metazoa > Arthropoda > Arachnida > Ixodida > Ixodidae > Amblyomma > Amblyomma maculatum. The sequence goes on along the minus strand of NC_139345.1, from coordinate 57,853,914 downwards.
GCAGATTTATATGGTGGTTCGATTTGGTTTATATTCATGGAAGTCTCACAGCGACTCAGGCTGTGGGGAACATCGTAGTGAAGGGCTGTGGATATTTCGTTCATCTGACTTCGTTCGTGCACTGACATCGCACAATACGCAGTCGCCTTGCTTTTCGCCTCCATCAACGAGCGGCCACCGCGGCCGGGGTTGAACCCACGCCCCTAGGATGAGCTGTCAAAGGCCTTAACCACGGAGCAACTGCGGTGTGGCAGTATGAAAGCGGTAATGTAACTTTATTGCGAACAGTGGACACATTCATAGCTATTAATCGCACCGAGCAACTGTCAATGCTATGTCAGGCTGAGTCATACTTAGAGTTTTAACTCTACTGCGCGCATTCAGCGAGATTGAGGTGATGAGGTAATCGAACCTTGATGCTATCGTTACCACAGGAGCTTGTCTCAGCGTAGAGACACTGTAGTTACCACATGACCTCATGAATACCACGTGAAAAAAATAAATAGACGAAATGAAAAGAATGAAAACGTAAAACATAATAATGCCGCGACATTGTGCCCAAAGATGGTGCCACCAATCAATTAGCATATGAACCGATGAAGCACTGGTGTTTGATAAGCCAACGCTCGATATCCACGTTCGGCAGCGTCAAATTGCTAGAATTCGTTTTCTTCTCGCCTGACTAGGTTCTCGGCCGGCAGTGAAGCCTAATTCCCCTAATAATTATCAGGAAATTACGCTGACGGCCGAATTCGTCAACCCATTAAATCATTCATTCCCCCTTACTTCACTGACCTCACTGCTTCGCACTCTCAGCCACCCCTACAAATATAAAACAGCCGACTGTGTGGCGTTAATGACCATTACTTTTTGTTCTTCACTGCGCAGTAGCAAAGTCAGTAAAGAGCCCCCAAGGGCTGGTAAGTAAGAGAAAAGCACATGCGGAACGAAAAAGAGAAGTTACTTCGAGCGGAATGTGCACGATGTTGTCAAGCGACTGTTCTATACAGAAGTAAAAAAAGTTGGGAGAAAATTGGGACAACAGCTTTATTTCACGCTGCGGAAAAAACAGCGATATGGCTGACAGCGTTATTACAGGAAAACAGTCTAAAGGGACACTGCAGCATGTCTTGCAAAAATCGGGCTATCAGCAGCCATTTGGAGTTTTACATGCTGCGAACTGGAATATCAGATTGAAATTACGTAGAAAAAACCCAGAAACAGCATTTATTTTGGTAGAGATATGCAGCCGGCGCCACGGCGCTCATTATCCGGTGATTGGTCAAGATGTCGCGTGACGACATTCCGAGGACTGGGGAAGTTGCCGCTGTGTCTCCGGCGTTGCTCTGCACACAGATCGCTGCTCTCCGCGGCATTGTGACAGTGACCATGGCACGCTATTTACCCTCGAGTGGCCATCCTGGTTTCACTGTGATATTACTAGATGCGTTCACAAACGACGCAGCATCTTCGTTTTAGATAATGGAGGTCAGTCGTCAGCGTGTACCGGCTTTGCATAAAAACTTGCTGAGAAGGAAGTTTGAGAAGCACTGCGTATTATTATTAGCGGACACTACATGACCCTCAGCTAAACCTTGGGCACGCATATTCTATTCAAGACAGCGAAAAATGTACGTGCTACGCGCAACTATACTGTCATGACACGTACGTCTCCTGCCTCACCCGATAATTTCTCTGAAAAAAAAAAAGGGGGGGGGGGGGGGGGGGGGGGGGCAAGGTGTGTTGTACCAAATTTCATGCTCCAAGTGCCCGCCGTCGTACGCCGAAGAAAGGATAATTTTTTGGGAAAGGATGAAGCAGTACAAAGCTGCTATCAGACAAATGAACAGGGAGCGAAGTGCGATTGCCGATCTCTGCGATGCATGTGAGACATTGACGGAGCTAATGTGCTGCAGAGTGCCGACCAAGTCAAACCCGCGCAGAATTGCTTCTGGAGTCATGACACATTCAGCAGACAGGTACCCTACCCTCCACGTATGCTCACGAGATAAGTTTGGTGAATCGACAACTGATGTATGCATAAAATCTAAGCTCCAATTCCACCGCACCCATACCTTCATGAGAAAACCATATTTCGAGATGTGTTTTCTTACAGGAGCCTCGTTGTTTTCGTTTTCTACTTAATTTGTATCCTCAAACAATACAGAACTATGTAAAATGCTTTCGTGCGAATCGGACATAGCTATCATTCATAACGAGGCAGCAATGGGTGCAACATCACGAGGCCACATTTGAACAACTTCGATGATAACTTGCTCGGACGCATCGAACCAAACCTCGCTCAGTGTGGTCCAGACCTGGTTGCGTCCATACTCAGCTGAGCGGTACACACCTGATCTAATAACGCTTCCGCAGTGGTTTCACGAGCAAAGCCGTCACTACCTATAGCTGCGACACAACAGTGGGCTCCTCTTAATCGCCTGCCCGTTCGCAAAGGATCATGAGCGCGTGTGGCTGATGAGTTTTGCGATGTTTAGTATTGAAACTGTAGCGCGTATCCTTATGCAAGAAAACGAATCACGCAAGTACAACCACGCGCCGATGCTGTCTGGTCATCCCATCGCGAGATTGCACTCCGTGAACTTATTGTAATCAACGCTTAACGCAACGGTTCACATGCAAGTGAGACGTGAACACTCGGAAAGTAATGGAGTTAGAATCAGAAGTACAAGCCTCTTTCCTCACTTTTTCTTCTTTTAGCAAACACGGTTCTTGGGAATGGTGGCATGGCTGCTTTGCGTAGAAATGCGAAGAAATCGCGTCATGGTTCAGTCGTGCCTTTTTGGTAAAGCCTTATAGAAATCGCATTAGGGACAAACTGCACGTAGTCACAAGCACAAAAATGCTACCACCAGAATACGTTTCCTTTGGTCGATTTGAATTTATCTCTCTTCTCAGCAGTGTGTAGTTGCGTTGCGAGCTTTTGGTATTACGAGAAACTATACGGAAGACAACATGGTCGCGGCCACAGGTGCTCGTGCATCCAAACGCAGGCACAGCGGTATTGGATCAGGTGCACAAGGCCAAGCTGACATGTTTTGTACGTCCACAAAGAAACGCTCGCGAGACGAGGAACAACGCACGCCTAAATCTGTCTCGGGTGACATTGAATGCCTTCGGCTCCTCGGAGTGCCAACCCATCGCACGGCATGAACAAGGTTTCTCTCTCTGTTGTCCGGCTTTGCAGCGCCTGCGGGAAGCACGAGATATTTGAATGCGAAACGCAGCCGCCGAGGCCGGGATACGATCCCGGGAACTCCGGCCCGACTACTGTGCCGGAGTTCCCGGGATCGTATCCCGGCCTCGGCGGCTGCGTTTCGATGGAGGCGAAACGAAGTGGCGTCCGTGTGCTGTGCGATGTCAGCGCACGTTAAAGGTCCCCAGGTGGTCGAAATTACTCCGTAGCCCTCCACTACGGCTCCCCTTTCTCTCTTTCCACTTTCACTCCCACCTTCCTCCCTTCCCTTACGGTGCGGTTCAGGTGTTCACAGAGCAAGTGTGACAGATACTGCGCCTTTCCCTTCCTGTGAACCAACCAACCATTTCAATCGAAGTTTGCGCGGGCGTTTTATCCATAATCGAAAAGATAAATACATAACTTCGCAGACGTGATCACAAAATAAGCTGCGCAAAAAAATCTAGAGTATTAGCACATTTGAACACCGCCTCAGTGTCCCTTTAAGGTTGGTGGGCAATTCATACGCCGAGCAGAGACTGTTGCACCTGAGTGGGGATGAATCAGTGGAGCAGTTCATTAATGTAAAAAAGAACGGGAGTTTGTCGAGGATAGCTTTCCTGGCCGGATCAGGCTGCTCCATTCGTATAACTTGTGACTTCCCCAGGACAAAAGGAATCTTTAAAATTTACGAAGAAGTTGCAAAGAGTAAAACTTGAAACATACGCAAGGACAACAGCGAGAGGTCAAGACAATCAAGGTAGACCAGCTAAATGAAGCCATCTACCTGTGGAATGCGGAGCGTCTGCGTGTGCACGCACGGTGAAAATGTGTGATATACAACCTCACCCCCGATACGGACACGAAGAACTTGTTGAACGAATGGGAATTACCCTCCAGCGTCTAGGACACTGATGAAGGTTTGTGGAACAAGATGCAACCATTCGCAGAGAGAGGGAACACGGTGAGTCCGTGCTTCTGTGAAAAAGGGTATGTAGTCGAGCGCGCACCCATGGCTCTGGTCGTCCGTATTGTGCCGAAGAAAGAAACGAGCTCAGCAGCGGTGAACACCGTCGGCATCAGTGGTCCGCGCGGATGAATGCGGGTGCGAGCGACGTCATTAGCAGCGGCGACGTGCTCGCCCGACCACGGCCTTGCCGCGAATTTCGTTATTACCGTTTTCATTGGCGGTCGGCGGAGCTCATTAAAAGAGCCGGTGACCAAGTAGCCGCAAGCGGGTCTGTGCGCCTTGAAACGAATCGACTCCCTCCCCTCTCCTTCCACTTTCCTTCCTCCTCCTTCCCGCGTCCTCTTTCCGCGTATTTCTCTTCTTTGCCGCGGGAGCCGAGTGTCTCCCGCCGTCTCTGCTACGGAATGTGCTTGCCTGATAATTCCTTTTGTTCTCGGCGGCGTCCATTTCTCTAAAGCGCTGCATCAAGCAGACGGTCCTTTCTCTGTCTTCGCCGTCTCTCTCTATGTCCGTCTTTTGAAGTTATTTTGCTTATACGCTTTGCGGCTTTCTTTTCAAAGAAGCTCTGCCTTGTGAAATGTTACGGAGGCTCAGTTTTTGAAACACTAAATGCACCAGGGCTTAATAACTTAAGGAACCGCGGCTCTTAAAGCGTTGAACCTGCGCACGTTTTGAAATATGCATCTGGATATCACCCTTTATTAGATTTAACATGAGTTTTGTACAATGAGCAATTTTTTGCGCAGATTGCGAGTGCTTCTTTTAATTTTTTTTTTTTCGTTTCGCATTAGTTCTTTTGTACAGAGTTTCCTTGAGGTCTTAATGTCTGTATCACAGGAACGATTGCTCGGAAGAGTGGCTGGGGGTAAACTGCCTGCCTGCGTTATGAAACTGCCTATAGTTCGTAAATCAAGGCTATGACAGTAGTCCTTCAAGGCTATGACAGTAGTCCTCCATACAACTTGCACCAATTTTTCGTTTCGTACTAAAAGCCAGCAAAACTGCAGCCACTGAAAGCAAGCGCTTGCCATGCTTTTTCGTATAGTGCTCTCGACCCACTTTCCGTTGTACAAATATAGCTTGTCCTTGTCATACCGACGTCATTATGCCTCCATATCGTTGGCCTGATTTGAAAATTTCGGCGTTCATTTCTCTCTTGCGCAGATGCACGTTTTACAGCTGCGACCGGTATTCTAAATAGCGCGCAGGTTGATCACATATATGAGTATTACACTTCTTAAAGGAAAAACACATTAAATTATATTGCATCCGTACAGCTGCCTCTCAAAATTTCCGGCTTGCAGTGCTTGTATTATACTTGCTTCTACGTTCGCTTTAGTTTTCTCCGGGAGTTCCTCATTTTTATGGCATCAGTTGTTCGTTTCGCTCGTTAAGCGGGTAAAATGTCACCTAAGGCCAACCCTGAAGTACATTGACTAGCGTTAACAGGCATGCCGGCTACAACTAAACTAGATGACTTAAATAATGAAACAAATAAATCGAGAATATGCAGGTAACATAGGGGGAAACAGAGAGTAAAAGCAGTGATGTACAGCACTCCATTATGAAAAGAAAACTCGGCAAAGAAACTTAGAATTTATTAGATGTAAGAGTAAGGAAGCATTACAGACTCGCGGCTGCAATGTTTTCGAGTGAGGTTTTCGACATAGTTATCTAATCCGGTATTGCATGCTATGCGTGAGTTTGCATATTTCACGTAGACTGCCATGCTTCCGCGGCGTCTGCAATCAGTGATACCGAAACCTCTGTTTTGAAGCATGCAACAGAAGGTACCTATGTGGTCAGTTCGAATCCATGTCGTGAGCTTACCTCCAACACAAATATATATACTATCTATATGCAACAATAAATCGTATGACACCACCCGGAACGCAGCACGACTAACGATTGTGTCACAGGCTTGATAGGAATGTCCGGAAAACTTGTTCCACAAGGAGGTTGCTTAGAGGCGAGTATTTACAAATGACCGACACGTATGACAGGAGTGCCTGAAGTGGCGATCGTCTTGGTTTCGAATGGCTCTAAAAGTATTCAGTGATGCATCGTGAATGTTTTGGTTTGCTGTGTACGTCATACGGCCGCTTGATGAAATATTTTCTTCACATTGCTGGCAACTTCATGACCATTTCATGAGCTGGAACAAACAACGCCCCAGCCGGTCACGTAAAGGGACAAGAAGGGCCAAGCCTTCGTATTAAAGGGTGGTCAAGCAACCAGCAACAATCACTCATCGAAATGCTCGGACTGCACTAGATCCGTTGGATATGTGCAAATATTTCGCCTAGTGAGTGTTTCTGCTTCTCCGAGGCGCCCAACAGCGCCCTCAAAAGCAGCTTGGGCGTTGTGATGTTGTGCAATTCGATTCCATATATACAGCAAGCGATGACAGCATCCTCTGTCTAACATTGACAACGACACGTGTAAGCGCCCGCCCACCCCAGGTAGTACAGATCCTTCTCTTCGCAAATCAAGCCGTTTCGGTCGCATTACCGCTGCTCGCCGAATAAAGAGACGACGACGTCTCACGACGCTCCGATTGGAACGCTATATTGGTTCGACAATTTCGCCTTCCGCCTTCCACGTCTCCCATTTCCGCCAGCAACAACGTCGACGACGCGCAGCCTGCCATCCAGAACGGGACAGTTTCTAAGTCGGCAGTAGCAGCTGCACACGCTCTATACTGCTAGTGCCCATATAACGGGGTCACGTCGACGAGCCGCACCTGACGAGTTAACGGGCGCCGACACAGATCGACGGCCCGAGGCGATGACGCTCGACGACGTCTCTCTCGGATGAGGTGTCCCATCTCCAGCCGAGCCACGCGGAGGAGCGACCCATTGTTTCGAAATGGCTGATCAACCGGCGACGGCTGCCTGCTCGAGCGCATCGCGATCGAGGCGCACGGGTCCTGCTCCTTCGGCTGGTCGGCTGTATACTGTTTCATACGGAGCGCGTCGTCGGCACCGCCGTTAGCAAAGGCTCGACCCTGCGACACTTGTATCGCCGGTGGTGGGAGCAGCTGCTGGCTGCTGACGCCGGTTGATGAGCCTTCTTCTTACTGGGGTAGCCTCCGTGTTCGCATTCATGCATGCGCTACTCGCTTGCCGCCTCCGCTCATTAATGGTTTCGACGTCGCCGCGCCATTCGCGCGTGGCGCGCATGTCGCGCCTCCGTGGTTCACGGCGTTAGTCACTATTGGAAATATGCACGCTTGGTTTGTTCGTGAGCACGGAGGGGAAGGTGGGAGATTTTTAAACACGAGCTGTGAAGGAGGCACACCTGTTGTTCATTTCCTTTTCTTTGTTCCATTGGATATAGGCTTGGGAATAAGAACATGTCAGCCATGTTCGCTCTGTTGCAGCCGGCTTTTCGTTTACAACAACAGCTGCAGATGTTCGCAGTCTTCGACGTTCCTGCTCGTTATATTTGTTATTGTCTCAGCGTGAACATCAACAGCCACCAACTCCTGGATTCTTGGCAGCTTTTTGAGACAGCTGTGGGATAGTGCAAGATATTTTCGTGCCCACGCTTATTGATAAAAAAGGTCTAAGCTTCTGATGCGTAGTCAAATGTTTCTTCTGAAGTTTGCCGTGCGCTCACAGCAGGTAATTAAGACTGCAATAGAAAACCGACCGGGTACGTTTTTAAGTCGCTGAGAGGCAGCTGCGAAATATTTAAGATGCTTTCATGAACGTATTGATAGTAATGGCCTTAGTTTCTGATAGTAAAAAAAAAAAAGAAGAAGAAAAAAGATTTGTTGTGAAATTAATCCTAGCTCACAAGAAATAAGTCAGACTGCCATATAAAATCAATGCGGTGCGTTTTTCAAAATTGCCAAGAATAAAGCCTAGACGCCTGCGGATGTCTACGGATGTAGGTTGTTATCGTGAAGCTATACAATACTCGTACGCTAATTTTACAACATAGTTTGTCTAATCCCGTTTCCGCCCTAATTACACTTTGCAATACTTTCAGTACTATCTCCTAGGCATATGTAATTCTAAAAGATCATTATACAGATAAGTCTATGCTAAAATTACTTGAGAAATTCCTATCGACGTGCTGCAGCTTCCTTTAGAAACGGCTTCTAATACGTACAAATGTATTCACTAGCTAGTGTAACTATATAGCGAAAAGGTTTTGAGACTGTATGTACTCTGTTCTCAACGTTGTCTACAAGTATTTGAAGTATTACCTGTTATCCTGTTACTTTTCTTGCTGAAGGATGTATTCAAGAATTCGGAATAAAAATAAAAAAGACATAGCTGGGTCATATCAATATTATTATTATTATTATTATTATTATTATTATTATTATTATTATTATTATTATTATTATTATTATTATTATTATTATTATTATTATTATTATTATTATTATTATTATTATTAATATTATTATTATTATTATTATTATTATTATTATTATTATTATTATTATTATTATTATTATTATTATTATTATTATTATTATTATTATTATTATTATTATTATTATTATTATTATTATTATTATTATTATTATTATCCTCACAATCAGCTGCGCGGCATTGCGCTTAATAAAGCGCCACCATTGTGCAAATAATGCCGGCATGTGTCATACCCAGAGACAACTTTTGCAACCCACCGTTTAGTTATTACGTTGCGGTGCATCGGGACTATTTCTAATAACGCTGGCGGCACCAAAAAACAATGTGTACGATAACACTGCGTGCTTTTACAGTGCGGAACGCCCAAATTCGCAGCCTTACTGCTAATGCATTCTGCTCAAGAATTGCTAGTTAGTAGCGTCGATGCGATGACTTTGCGGTCGAGCATGCCCCTCGCATTCAGGAGGTGCCTGGTTCGATCCTCAGTGCCACCAGTTGCCCAAAGAATGGCGCGAGATCAGACCCGACTTGGGAGTCGGCTATTCTTCTGGGGTGAAATGATTGGGTAAAGCGTTTATAATAAAATTATTCATAAACTCGTTATTTTCTGCGTATGCGCTGCTTTCGCCAGACGACGCAGGATTTTGCGAACTATTCATCGAGTAAGATAAAATATGCATATGTAGCAGCTTAGAAAGCGCGATTAGAAAGCCCCCTGTAGGCATATGAGCCGCGGCCACATTTCCCTTTATCCGTCCTCTTATGAGGGCGTCACGCCGGGCGACAAAACCATTCCAGTTTCATTACGAGGCGGTAACCGCGTCATCAGTCTCAGTCAGTCGGCGTTTAGAGCTAGCCCGTTGGATATGAGCCGCGATAATAAATATAAATAGTGCTCCCATTCTCGCAAGCGTTTACTAATGAGCTGCTTATACATGTTCGCCTTCGGATGTCTGACCGTTGAGTAAAGTACTAAAAGAGGCAAGCGACGGGCATTAGGAACAATAGCAGCGAGGGCGTGTTTGCCTCTAACTCGTGCAGCCTCAAATTCTGGAGGAGAGAGATAGAGAAAGAGAAATTACACTCATGGCTCAAGATGAATGTGCTTTGGGGGTACTGTGATATTCAGGTGCCGTATGCTCTGATTTGTGGCGAGCGTAAGTTTAAAACAATTAGTCTTGATTTACTGTGAAGTTCCGAGAAAGCGAATGGTGCCTCTAAAAAACAGTCATTCTTTTCATACGTTCTCATTACACTTTTTCTCAATTTCAGCTTGAGCTGCTTTAAAGTTTTTGCGCCTTCTCAACAACAACAAAAAAGGCTCCTGCTTAAACCAGAGGCGCAGCAAGTATTGTTTTAATAACACGAGAGGAAATTACGCGAGCACCGAAAGTACTGAAAACAACGATAAAAAGAATGAAGGGTCAAGGATAACAGAGAAAGAAGTATGCGGAAGTTTCACGGACATTCGCGGGACGAGGAGTAGCTTCGGTTCTCATTACACTCGCTCCAAGTTCTATAACACGTTGCTTGTTTGTTCATTCAATCTGCCCCAGTGCCACCGCTATCGATATATTGCTATTTTATCTATATTGCACACGGAATCCATGTGAATCACTCAGAGAACGCATTTAGTGAGATCATCGATGTATACCGTCGATAACCATGCGAAGAGGTTCCTGCTTCTGTATCAGCATAGCGTTATTAGCCGGGCAATCGCTTTGTGGCGTCAGTGACTCACTGCCGGCTGCATGGATAATAGCGGCTGCGGAAATGTGTCCCGGTCCCTAACACCATTGAAGGCAGCGTTGTCAAGGAACAGATCATAGTGAGGTGTGTGTAGTAGTTGGTGCTGCTCTCTATATGAAAAACACGGGAAGTCATGAATCGTCGTTTAGTCACCTCTTGCTAACTGAGTGTGCTAACGTTGTCGAAGTGCACTGCCGGCTCAGTGTGCAGGAGCGTAACAAGAAGGTTTCCCGTGACCAGAGCGCTCTGCCAAAAGCAGCAGTGGCTCCACAGTACAGGCTGAGTGCAGGAGAAGAATGAAAAGAGGGAAGGGGGGGAGGGGGGGGGGGTCACTACGGTTGAGATCCTGCGTTTGGTACTGAAAAAAATGATGTTTGAAATGTTGCGTACGGTAAGGAAAGCGAGCTTTACTTTCATTATTTCGCTATTCGCTAGCAAACTGGTACCCAAACTGATATACGCAGCTGTAAAAAAAAAGTTATCTTTCCTGATAATTTCTTCCCTCTGAGCTGTCCCGCTGTGAGTCGATACATTCATCTGTGTGAAAAATAATTCGTGACGCCGGTGTGTGACAATAATCCTTTAAAAAAAACAAAAAGAACTTACATCAGCTGACGTTTCCAGCCTCTGTTTTTGTTTTTTTCTTGCATGGTTTAAAGCTTTATAAATATTGTTATAGCGATCGGATATTGTCGATGGGCTCGGCTGGTTAGATTGCTTCGGATTACACGTGCCGCAGAAAGACCGCATTTGTTTACAGCTTATGACCTTTATTTCTTTTTTAAAGTCGTGCTACTTATCCTTTGTAATGCTTCGGTCATATTCGAGTGAGTGTTGGACTCTCGTTGTCTTCATCTTCATGTGGATCTCCCTGCCTGTGCGTGGTCGACTACTTCTAAAATTTTTTGATATACTTTTCATGAAGTGTACTATTATTTGTCATCTAGTTGGCGCCATCGAAGTATACGGCCGTACCTGGTAGAATCCGCATCTAGTAAGAGACGTGTACTCCCAAGTAAACAATCTGATGAGCTTTGCCGACCTTTGTTCGTTTTCCGCTTTTTCGATGAAAGCCGACCCAGACATCCACTAGTAAAACTCATCAGACGATCATCTTACTTGGAGGTAAGCTCTGGAGGAAAGGTCCTTTATAGATTGTCACCTTGCTGACCACGCCAGTTATTTTAGCCAGTTTTGGCGCGCGAACCCGTTCTAAATTTCTCACCATTGCCTACTCACATGAGACCGATGTTATGCTAGTCATTGCTTGTGCCAATTTGCACCTTCCCTCCGCCTTGCACAGAAATAACTCCATCACTGAACGTGAGTTTTTCCTGCTTTAACGTCTTTTCGTGATTGTGACCAACCACCACAAATTTGGCCAACTTATGTTTATTCTGTAAAAGCCGCCACAGGTCGCTTCGTTCCTACATGATATTGCCAGGGGGTGCTCGGAGCAAAAGACGTTGTATTTATTCGGCTCCGCACACACGTTCGCACTGCGGGTGGTCATCTGATTACTCCTCTAGGAAATTCCACGGTCAGAGTTTTAGATACGTCCTGCGAGTGCGGAACCGATTCACTTCAACGTCTTTTGCTCCGAGCGCCCCTGGCATTATGAATCAACATTTATTGGGCCCGAAATAAATCTGTGGTGCATGCAGGCACCAGACGGTGTGGTTCCCTAATTGCGGGACTCATATGTTCCCAGCAGCTCCTGGGCCCTGTCCTTCAGTGCGAGCTGAATCGATAGGGCGGGGCTGGATAACAAGGTCTCACATCGCTCAAGGGGTTGGGGATATGGGGGTATTGGTGGGAAGGGGAGGGGTCTTGAGTTCTGCGCATTCTGCCAAAACGTACGGCAGGGTGCCCTTTTGTTTTTTTGTTTTTTTGCAAAACGGACAGAGCAGATCGTGTTCCGCAGGGTACACGCGGTTCTTCAGTACGGTATGCGCAAGCGATCGCGCCTGCGCTCGACGCGGGATCGTCTGTTGTTGCCTGGTGAGTTGAGGGTGCGGTTCTGGGTGCGTTCCAATTCTTAGACGTCTAGCAAGACTGCTTCGTAGACGTCATCGTAGACGTCGACAGGTTCGCGTAATGGAACGCGTCTACCTGTCTACGTCTACCGTAACTTTATAACGATACAGTTGAGAATCACATTTTTAACGGTTCACCGATTTTTTGCAGCCATAATATTGCGTGTTTAACCTCCACAACGCAGATCAACTGATGCTTGTAGCATGATCATACCGACTTCGCACACAATGGGCCCGCTCACGGCTTGACGGAAGATAATGTTACTCCGTTTTTACTTTTTATTGCTGATGCTGAAGTGTATGTGCATGCTCATCGGATGTCTCATGCACACAGCTGCAAACATGAAAACGTGCAAAAGACTGTAAACTCGCGAGAATTACGGACGACAGGTGATAACCGGCTACAGCAAAAGAAAATCTTTGGGACGTTACACCTGTCGTCTGCAGTCACTAGGCGAGGAAACCAAATACAGTAACTCGTTTTAATAATATACATTCACAATGAAATCAATGCACAACAAGCCGGCATCGTCAGGCGAGTTCGTTCTTGCGAGATTAACTTAAAATGTACGGTAGAGTTTGCCACGGCTACAGCAAGAGAGAAACACATGCGTGCCGTACTGCAGCCGCCCTGACTCGCAGAGAGGTGCCCAGAAAGCGACGAGTTCGTCGATAACATCAAGATTGAAGAAACTCGTCGTCAAGTTAAAAAAGAAGAGGACCAACAGCATCCAACACTCGCTTTCCTCTTAGAGCGCGATTCAAGAATCTGCAGTGCTATAAATCTCACGACCATAAATACAGCTAAATTATCCTCTAGCTACCACACACGTTGACATAACACCTCACATTTGAAAGATCGTGCATATGCATACTCCGGCGTTCGCAAAGAGCACGACCACCGTACAGCTACTGCAACCACCGCACGCACGACTCGCTCAGCGCAAACCGCGCACTGTCCGCCATGTTTAGACAGCAAAGTAGCCTGCATTGACATGGACTTCGGCGAAGCAGTCTTCGCGAGAATTGGAACGCGTCCCAAGATGGCGGCTGCCCGGCTAGCCGTCTAAGCAGACGTCTACTAGGGGGTATTGGAACACACGCTCTGGCAGTCTGCACCTTTCCTTTCGGTACATCCGGGTAATCTCCCGAAAGCTGGTAACCAGATGCGGTAGCTTTTCCGGCCCCTGCTCGGCCCGGATTGACATTTCTCGGGTATAGTAGTCGGCGATGGTGTTGCCTGCTACCTGCGAGTGAGCCGGGACCCACACGAGCTCTATGGCTCTTCCCGGTGGCTTGCACTTGGATAGATTGGCTAGGATCGCGGAGGAGATTACCCTCCTGCGGAACCTTCCGTGGGCTCTCTTTGAGTCAGTGACCACGGTTCCTGCAAAAGTACTAGTTCGATCGTTGCCACATGCACGTCCACGCATCTGCACCACGACGCGCACTGTTTGCTTCTCTACACACTGTAAAGATGTCAGAAGAGCGATACCAACGTTGCTCATTAGCCATTTCCGACCTTCTATAAGGATCCCCACAGACCAAAGTCGCGATCTTTATTTGAGGCCGCTCATTGAAAGTTTCGAGTCTGCAAACCCTAGTGCCTCCTTACCGCTACCTGTTCTTTGTGATGACACTCTGCATTGCAGCAATGTCTCCTATGTTGGACCTCAGCTGCTGCTGAAAATTAATAATAAAAGGAGTTCCATAGACAGTCCACTAAAGGTCACGATGTGTCGTGAGCGTAATGTCGGGTGTGTGTATATTTTTTTCTTCGAAATGTTGCACCGGTTTGTACCTCACCATATTGCTGCCTTCCGCGACCTGTCCCTACTTAGAAAAATAATCTTTGAAAAGCACCTCCACCCCAACGCTAGCTCTATTGTTGTGCTCCATATAAGGTGACCCTACACGACCCACGAAATTCTTCCACTCGATTCCCTGACGTCGTCATCCGCCACAGGGATAGTGCTGTTTCCACTGTTCGGCTCACCGAGCAGCTGATCTGCTGGCATCTTAGAACAAAGAGGATGGGTCTGCCAACAGAGGGTAGTATCATTGTGTTGCCCGAACAGAAAGGCATGGAACTGCGGCTTCCGTCGAGCAAAGTTCTGCATGCACAGTTCGGCTTCGCTTGGGCTTTTTTTTTTTTTCCTCCTTTTTAAATTTTCCCTATACGTTCACGTAGCATTATTATCACTATGCAGGTTTCTCATGTGATGCTTTGCTAAAAAATGCTCTCGTACGGCACAGAGCAAGCTCCGTAGCGCAGCACTCTGTCAGGATGTGGTGCCGGGAGGGTTACTGTATGCGGGGTCTAGCGCCTCCTACCCTCGTGACACGACTGAGATACTGAAATCTAATTGCCCTCAGCAACTGTCGGTGTCTTTTTTTTTTTTCGAGAGCATTCGCATTTATTTGCTTTTGTCTAACACGTACCGACGCAGTCCAGACGCGCCAGCCGTAAAACTCGCGCGAACTGGCACAACACAATTGTACTGGCACAACACAAACAAGAAAAGGCTGCCCAACAAGTCTCACTCCCTTCGTGGCCTCAGCTAGCGATTCAAGTGGTGCAGCAATTTGCCTTTCACGGTCAGACCTTGTCAGACGCTGCCAACAAATAAAAATGATTATGCAGTCCTAAAACGGACCCTTCGCTTGTCGGGGAAATCGTTTTTCGACACAGGCGCGCTTTGCCAGCTCCGCTAATCTCAAAGCGCAAAGAGCGCGCCCCATTCGCGCGGCACCGTATTCGCCCTGTCAGGAACGAAGCTGCGAAAGGGTGGTTCAGCAGATAAGAGACCGTAAATCGCAGTGGAAAAACAAGATTTGCGTCGCGCACGCTGGGCACTGGCTCTACTTTCTTCCCCAAGCAGGGCCGATGCCAAGCAATCAAGGTCATTCTTCGCGCTCCACATATGCCTGCACCGCAGCGGCTCTGAAGCGCGCGAGGGTTGAAAGCGGCCGAAAGAGAAATGGCGCTCTCGTGGAGGGAAACGACCGTCCGTCGTTGGACAGGTAACGGAAAACAAAGCGCGTACACACGACTTCGGCTGGGCCGGGAGGCACACCGACCGCGTGCGCTAGCTTGCGTCCTCGCCACGTTCAAGGCTCCCTGACTGCCGCGGTCGCTGGCGGAGTAGGTACTCCTCGCCGCCCTCACTCACCCGGATGTGACGTGAGAGTCGCTCGCGCGCGACCGCGACGCCCGATATGATATCACCACCCGGTTCTGGAAAGCCAGCTGGGAGTGCCCTGCGTCGGGCGGGAGCGGTAGTAGCGGCGACAATGCTTTGAAGACAGTCGCTCCTGTGCATGTGTGTGTTCATGCGTGCGCGGCGTCCGTCTGCGGCTGTGGATTTGGATCGGCACGGCGGTGCATGTGCGCAGTCGTCGGCTCTTTGTTCTTTCACGCTGCTTGTGTTGGTGGTGGTGCGCAGCAAGACGACGTTTGTCAGCGTGGTATGTTCGCGCCTGCTTTCGTTTCGGAGAGCTGCAACGCCAACCAAGTTCGTTGATCCGCTTGTGCTTGCGTGAGAGAGTTGCGGCTGTCATCCTCTGCCAACGAGAGCGCCGTCTGCTTTGCGCGTCGTCTGCTACGCCCTTCACGAGGCGTTGCGGCTAGCCGACCTGCCTACATACTCTACGCTGGAAATCTGGTCTGGGACTGCGCCAGTACAGCGAGGATGTAACATCATGTGCGCTGTTGCGATGTTTGTGTTCAAAGTGAGCGCTCTTCCAGACTGCAGCGAGCGTCCAGGGCGCAGTTTGCGTAGGCTGTAATGTGTACTACGTGCGTGGAGTTCAGATGAAAGCCGGTTCTCGGTCGTAGGCGTCTCGGGCTGCTCGCTTTCGGAGAAAGTGCGGGGTGTGTGCGTGTGTGCGTCTGCTACCCTCGCCTGAGAAAAATATACCTCTGCTTCCGTGACTCCTGTGACAAGCTGCTAGCGGAGTGCAAAGTTCGGCTCGTTGTTTCGACGTGCAGACGTCGGCACACCAGGCAACATGGTGAGTGTCAAGGTGCACGTGTTCGAATTTGTAAACATTCCCCTCAGCATGCACATGGTACGCCGACAGCGCGCCGAACTGTCTGATTTGACGTTTACACTTCGTTTTGAATGGCAGAGCTAAGACATCACCTGCGTCTAAGACACCTAAATTTACTGCATTGGCTGATCGTATATTTACGTTCCTTCCATTCTCCCCGAGAGAACTGCGAAATGCTAATGCGTGCTTGTTTTTTCGTCCCCATCGGTGAGGTGACGTCACTATCATCGCGTACGCACGAGACCAGCTGTCACCCGCTTTGCAGAAATCATGCTTGGGAGCTTGGACAACCACGCTTTGAGTCCTCATATATTTAGCGCCTTACGCAAGTGGCGCCCGCGGTGCTGCGAGATTTAAAGAGCTGTAAGCGAAACCAATGCACGTGTAAACGACCTGCCTTTCGAAAGGTCGTTGCCCTTTCACGCACATTGTGTTCTTCAACGAATTAGGCGTGCAACAGTGAAGGTCCTTTTTCGAACTCGGGACTGCTGCAATCTGCAAATAGCCGTGTCTCAAGGAGCTCCTACTACGCGTCGCACCACTAGCGTGTTCTCCGGGCGCATGGCACTGTTGTCTCGCCACCGGCCCAGACAAAATCTTTCCCCGTACTCTTTCTACTTGGAAGAGTTCCAGTACGATGCGTCAGCGACCGCTTACTCAGTCGCGTGGTCGTTCGTTGTCGCAGTCGGCCGATCGCACGCCTAGGACAGCTCTTCGTATGTATGTATCACCCGCGAGATGAACGAATAGGCAAGACCGGGTCGTCACAAATCGACCAAGTGTTATCACGCCGGAGCTATTGCGCCTTTTAACAGCGCAGGGCGCAGCAGGAAACGCTAGAAGCGGGAACTGATTTATCGGCGCAACAGTAGGTAGTGTTGCCTTGAACTTCAGGCAAACAGCTTTTACTTCTACCTTGTTTTACTGGCTTTGTGCGCCGTGTGGTAGCCACAGACATGCAAGCATGGAGGTCTGCTATGCAGAACGTATTGCTTGCAAAAGTGGGAATTCGGTGTGGCGCTGTATGCGGTCTGCCAGATGGAAATATATGATTTGAATCGACTGGAGGCCCGGCGTTTTCCAACGTGTAAATGTTGGAACGTCGATGACCTTCTCTTTCGCGCGTTAATGAAAATCATGACTGGAGTATCTGAAGGATGTTAGTGCCACTGTTGAAAAGCATTGATTTAGACGGCGCCTCCAAAAGTGAAGCTCGGTCAGCTCTTTTTACTTCATCTTAATGCAGATGAGAGGTCCATTCACATTTTACTGAAATGCATCAAGGAACGCTTCATTTCGTTGAAGAATTTCGAACCATCGCAAACGGATTTTGCACCAATTCTGAAACTATAACAATTATATAGTATATCGCTTTCGGGCGCCACGTATACTTAACGATTTTAGTCACAAGTGGGATAATTATGGTGTAGCACCGATTTCGTTTTTATTTTATTCTTGGTACGAAGTGGGCATTTATGTAGACGTAGCTCTAAAGAACAATGTGCTAGTGACAGGTTTGCCCAGAGTACCAGCCTTTTAACGGTGCTCGCACTCGTTACGCGTCGTGATTCACTCCAACCGACGGTGACCTTCTTCGGCTTTATGATACACATAAATATCTTCATCCAATCTTACATCTGGAATGAACGAAACCTCATTCCGAATTATACGCTTCACACATTGTCGTGCCGCCACACTTGAACGACATCGACCTACTTCTATCCACCTAATCGCCACCAAGCTCCACAACACTGCACCCATGTTCGAAGAGTGGGGCCATCACATTCGTGTCGCGTCCGGGCCACACTGATGCTGACATAGGGAATCAGTCCGCTCATGAAGCGGCCAGGAAGCGTCGACTCATTTCCACTCCCCTGCTGCACCTTGCTGACGGCAACATCCCATATGTGGCTCCCGAAGCCCCTTGCGATCAGAGGAGCATTGCCATTCAATATTTTCTATTGTAACTCCTTAAGAGAACAAGTCGCCACCAGCTTCGTGACACCTATCAGTGTTTTCTCGCGGACACCTCTAATTTCTGTCTGGCTGAAGAAGTTTTAAGTAATAAGCTATGTGTTAATACTTCATACACTCCTCACATTCTCCGTAAATGAACCGCAGTTTACTGAGATGCGCGTACCTTAATTGCAAACCAGACCCATTTCATTTAATATGACACTAGTCCGCCGATGAACGAGGCAGGGACGGCTTGGTTACCAAACATTGCCCACCCACAGATGCCTTCAATCAACGAAGTCACCTTAGACGAGCAGTGTGGGGTGGAGCTTCTCACCCTACCCAGTGGGGGACTCCAACATAGTCCCCGACTTGTCCTCTTATGACCTGCACTTGGACTATTACTTCACCGACCTGTTCCTCGTCTTGCTCATTCTCCAACTACGTCCGCAAGCCTTTCTCTGCCAATAAACGTTTATTCATTCGTTTTGGTTACCTAGCATCGATTGATTGGTTGATTTCGGCCCAGAGAATGGCTGCGCTGAAATCAATAACCTAGGGCGGTAAGGAATAGAATTTGTACGGTATCTTCGCGCTTATACTGCGGTCCAAGATTCGATTCGGTATTTTACTCTGCCGGTCCATTTGGCGTCCTCCGAACTCTACAGCAATTTAGGTAGGTTTCACAACATCGGGGTTCTGGTGTTAACTTCTTGCACAGCAGGAACAAAACTACGCAGCGGACGGAGCGAAAACAGCGTTGAAATTGATGCTGTCTCATAACTCAGCGGGGGAAAAAAAGTTACAAAGCAAACGGAGTCAGTTTTGTCAAGGACAAGGGAAAGAAAATGAAAAAGAAAACTATGAAATGTATTAGTCTAAAAGCTGGCCTGCTCGCAAAGGAGAAGCTGCGGTGGCCGCAGGTTTTCGAACGCCGTGATTAGGTTAAAGAAAACAACAAAAAAGCTGCGGCCTCGGTAGAAGCACTTGGCGCATCGTGAGAAAGACAAGAAACATTACTTCCATGCAAGGACCGCATCAACAAAAGCGGAATAGTGGGGCATCAGTAAATTCACCGGTATAGCCGGGAAACAAATCCGTTTATTCTAAGAAATCGAACGATGCACTCGTAGTATCGCTCATGTTCCGCGCCCTTAGCGCTATTTGTGGTTACTGAATCTAATGTAGGCTAAAAACAGCGCCTTTGTTCGGATTCGAGGCCTTTCATTTCGGGAGTGGAGGCGAAAGCAGCGTGCGCTGTAGAATTTCATCCGCAAATTGAAAACAGAAACAAAGGAAAGAAACAAGAACAGGAGGTTCAGTCCGGAACCAATCCGATAAAGCCCCTCGCGCCGAAGTGGCCTTGCCGGTCGCTATGCAGGCGCAGATACAAAGCTTCCTTCCTCTCTGCCCTTCTCGCAAGCTCGATGACTGGTCCCCCCGGGGATTGCGCAGGTATCTCGCAATGCCGCCTTTCTACGCGGGCCGCGCTCTCTGTCGGTCGCCCGGAGTCGGGTCACCACTCCTCTCTGTAATGGAGGTAGTCGCCGAGTCCACCGTCATCTCATCTCGTTTGTGCTCAGCGTCGTCTAGCCTGGCTATGCAAGGGCAGCTACGCAGTATCGGAAGAAGTTTGCTCGCAGACACGATGTAAAGCTCAGAGGCACCCTGCGTGGTATTTGGGCGGGACTTCTGCGGACAGCTCCTCAGTGTCGTTATTCTTCGAGCACTGACCCTATGCAGTGAATATGAGGCGGAACGCATACACTCAAGAGTACCAGAAGGTGAAAAAAAAAAAAAAAAAAAGAAAGAGCGAATGTCAGCAAGGCAGGAGTTATAGTCGTTTATTTTTCAGCAATGGCAAGCGGCGTTGTCTTAACTGCCGCATGGATTAATAAAAGAAATAGAAAGCGCCCCGCCGCGGTGGCTCAGTGGTTAGGGCGCTCGACTGCTGAACCCCAAGGATGCGGGATCGAATCCCGGCAGCGGCGGCCGCTCTTCGATGGAGGCGAAAAGCAAGGCGTCCGTGTGCTGTGCGATGTCAGTGCGCGTTTAAGAACCCCAGGCGGTCGATATTTCCCGAGCCCTCAGCTACGGCGTTCCTCCTAGCTTGAGTCGCTGTGGGGCGTTAACCACAATAATAATAATAATAATAATAATAATAATAATAATAATAATAATAATAATAATAATAATAATAATAATAATAATAATAATAATAATAATAATAATAATAATAATCAAAAACGAAAGTGATGTTCGTACGTTTTCCTCGGTTTCAGTTGTCGTAGGCTGTTTTGTAAGCATATCCTGGATTCTCTCATCTCTTGGATATATATATATGTGTGTGTGTGTGTGTGTGTGTGTGTGTGTGTGTGTGTGTGTGTGTGTGTGTGTGTGTGTGTGTGTGTGTGTGTGTGTGTGTGTGTGTGTGTGTGTGTGTGTGTGTGTGTGTGTGTTTGTGTGTGTGTGTGTGTGTGTGTGTGTGTGTGTGTGTGTGTGTGTGTGTGTGTGTGTGTGTGTGTGTGTGTGTGTGAAGGAAGCAAACAGTCGGTGAGGCCAAGGAAAGCATTGGGGATTGTACTTTGTCTTTTTTTTTTTTAACTTGTACTTCGATAATCACATAAATTAGTAAGGTAATCTGTTTAGGGGAAAGATAATTAAACACAAAGTAGAAGGAAAAACAACGTGCCGATGGTGGGAACCGAACCCACGACTTCCGAGTATCGCGTCCGGTGCTCTTCCAACTGACATCGGCCGCTGTCCCACCTGCTACTTTCTTGGGTATAATTGTTGTCTGTATACGAACCTTGAAAGTGTTCACCAGCGCCACCCTCAACTATAGCGGTGGGCGTGGAACGTCCTGTGTTACGTCCAACACTATATATATATATATATATATATATATATATATATATATATATATATATATGAAGGAAAGAAGCCAACAGTCGGCGAGGCCAAGGAAAGCGTTGGGGATGGTAATTCATGTCTTTTTTTTTTAAGTTTTACTTGGATAATCACAGAAATTGGTAATGTGGCGCTGGTGAACACTCAGAAATCACAGAAATCACAGAAATTGGGAGGGTGGCGCTGGTGAACACTCTCAAGGTTCGTATACAGACAACATAAATACCCAAGAAAGTAGCAGGGGAGACAGCGGCCGATGTAGCTCAGTTGGAAGAGCACCGGACGCGTTATTCGGAGGTCGTGGGTTCGGATCCCACCATCGGCACGTTGTTTTTTCTTCTACTTTGTGTCTAATTATCTTTCCCCTTAACAGATTACATTACCAATTTCTGTGATTATCCAAGTAAAACTTAAAAAAAAAAAAGACATGAATTACCATCCCCAACGCTTTCCTTGGCCTCGCCGACTGTTGGCTTCTTTCCTTCATGTATTATAACGAGCACCCTCATTTCCCCTTGATTGATCTGCTTGTAGCTTACGGGGGTCTCGGTTCTGGCAGTCTTGAAGCCATAGGTAACGTAAGAGGGTTCTAGCACAGCTTTCGCCCTCGCTCTTGATCACGTTCTACGTGACGCAGGCGGTAACAAAGGACGTCCCACGTCCGCCGCTATGGCTGAGGGTGGCGCTGGTGAACACTCTCAAGGTTCGTATACAGACAACATAAATACCCAAGAAAGTAGCAGGGGAGACAGCGGCCGATGTAGCTCAGTTGGAAGAGCACCGGACGCGTTATTCGGAGGTCGTGGGTTCGGATCCCACCATCGGCACGTTGTTTTTTCTTCTACTTTGTGTCTAATTATCTTTCCCCTTAACAGATTACATTACCAATTTCTGTGATTATCCAAGTAAAACTTAAAAAAAAAAAAAAAAAAGACATGAATTACCATCCCCAACGCTTTCCTTGGCCTCGCCGACTGTTGGCTTCTTTCCTTCATGTATTATAACGAGCACCCTCATTTCCCCTTGATTGATCTGCTTATATATATATATAGATATATATATATATATATCACATACATACATTCATGGCTGTATTCAACAAGGAGGGTCTCATGACCATTTTTTGTTTTCAATGAAATTTCTATATGTGGTGGGCAAATGTCTCCACGGAAAGGAATGAACCTTAGTTTTGCAAGATGCGGCGTAGCTTTCTCGGAAAAAAACCTTATATTACTAGAGGTGGAAAACACTGTTTTCACCATTTCAAAAAGTTGCAAGTTTGAAGGCCTGCTGCTTCTGCACTAAGATCTTGTCCTGTATTATTTTTTACTCACTAAATATATGCAATGTATACTTTTATAAAAACTATTAGGAACACGTTTTATTGTTGCAGTTGATTTAGTAAAAAATTTCAAATATTTTGTTCAGGAGCGACACGCTGCAAGAATGTTAATTTTCAAACTTACATACTGGCATGATTCCTTAAGTTAATTGCACTAAATCTTTTTCTCTTCACTATGCGGGTTACGCTAGTAATTTCAAACAATGTTTGGAGCTCTAGATTGTTAGGTGTGTTCTCCACAACGCATTACAATCGTCAGCAATTTGAAAACAGCCAAAAAGGCGCAGCTTTGATTCCAGTTAAAAAACAACAACTTCATCTTTGATTTCTATTAATATCCCTATCAAGAATCCTCATTACCTCAGAAACATTACGGACTAGAAAGTGTTGCATTTAAAGTGATGCAGTGTTTAAAATTATAGAAATAAATATAAAATCGACCGCTTGTTCTGAAAATCGCCAATATTCAGCCCTAAATTTCGGCACGACTCAATGAAGTGTTACCACTGAAACTTTGTGTCCATATTATTCAGGCCTTGTTTTTTATTTACGAAAGAATTTAAAACTCTAAAGGTGTCCGTTCTTTATCCATATTTCTTGAAATCAGCTAAAATTCAAAAATATAAAAAAATGGCCAACTTTGATTCGAATATAAAAAACGAACCAAACTTCGATTTTTATTGAAATCTTCTAAAAACGATAATTATGACGCATTTCACAATCCTAGCGCTCGGCTGAGGATCCAAAGGATAGAGGTTCGATTCCCGGTCGAGAAGGAGTTTTTCATGTTTAATGTGCGTTTCGATTGATGACATCATTTGATTGAATTAACCTGCAAAGAATCGGGTCTTGCGTTTTGCTTGAAACTTTGCGGGTTAGGTGGATAGCGGGTTCGCTTTGTTTTGCCCCGCCTTTTCCCTGAGCTTAGATAGCTCCTTCTGCAATAATGCTCGCCATCTCGGCGGCTCATTCTTGCAGCAAACATAAAAATATGTATGATTCCATCAAAACTATCATGTGCGAAGCGTTTTGCTTATGACAGTACGTAAGTCTCTTTAGGAAAATTGTCTTCAAAAATACAATATTGGTAATTTTTACCATAGCGTAGAAAAAAATAATACACTTAAAAGCTAGACTGAATATCAGTGCACCGCAAGACAACAAAAACAAATTACAGGATAGAGTAAAAGCTAAACCTTCACTAGCGTTTTCCCATGAAATCGAAATAGCGAATTTATTCATTTTTGAGCTATAATTAACTCTGCCAACAAGCAGAAAACAACTTTACAAGCAATGATAAGGTTTTGGATATTGCATGAGATAAAATGTTCAGCAAATAATTAATTGAGTTTCTGACGCCTACTCCTCAAGCAGAAGGCCTACGCAATTCTATAGAATAAAACCGCGCACTCAGATATTATATTTTATATATTTATTATATGTAATGTAATATTTTAGTGCCTCATAATTATGAAGAATTGCGTATTGTTTTTAGGTGGTATAAATGAAAATCGAAGATGGTGTTGTTTATTTTCAATTCGAATTAAAGTTGTCCATCTTTTATATTTTTGAATTTTGGCCAGTTTCGAAGTAATATGAAGAACGAACAGACAACCCTTGAGCTACAAAGTTTTGGAGCAATGAACAAAAAGGCCTGCGAAACACCGAAAAAAGTTTCAAAGGCAACAAATAATTGTACCTTGACAGAATGTAGGGCTCAAATATTGACAATTTTCAGTACAAGATCTGAATTTTATATCAATTTTTATAAGTGTCAACACTATAATGCGACATTTTCTTTGTCGCTGATGATTCTGAGGCACTGGGAATTCTTCAAAGAGACATTAATTAAAAACGAAGATGAGGTCTTTTAAATTGAGATCAAAGTTGCTGTTTTCGAAATTTGGCCGAATTTGATGCGTTGTGGAGAAAACACCTAACGGTGTAGAGCTTCAAATTTTATCAGTAATTAAAAACATAGCCTTTGTATCAAGCAAAACGTTTTAGTGACAATTTAGTTCTTCATGCCAGAATCATCATCATCATCATCACCAGCCTGATTATACCCACTGCAGGGCGAAGGCCTCTCCCATATTTCTCCACTTAACCCGGTTCTGTGCTAACTGCATCCACTTGACCCCTGCGAACTTCTTAATCTCATCCGCCCACCTAACTTTCTGCCGCCCCCTGCTACGCTTTCCTTCCCTTGGAATCCAGTTTGTTACCCTCAGCGACCATCGGTTATCCTCTCTTCGCACTACATGTCCTGCCCATGTCCTGCCCATGTAGAAGTTAAAATGATCTTTTTTGCAGCGCGTTGCTCCTGGGGCAAAGTTTGCGATTTTTTAATGAAACAAATGCGGCAAGAAAAATGCTTTTAGTATTAAGCTCTCCTTAAATTAAATTTACATAGATTTATTGAGTAAAAATAATGCGCGATAAATTTTTAGTGTGCAATGCAGCAGGGCTCCAAACTTGCAACTGTTTGAAATGGCAAAAACGGCGTTTTTCACTTCTAGCGGCATAAGATTTTTTCCCCCGAAAAAACTGGAGCCTATTTTGCAAAACTAACGCTCTTTCCTTTGTGCCGAGACAGTTACCCACCACATATAAAAATTTAATTGAAAAGAAAAATGGTCATGCAATGTGCGTATGTATGTATGTATGTATGTATGTATGTATGTATGTATGTATGTATGTATGTATGTATGTATGTATGCATGTATGTATGTATGTATGTATGTATGTATGTATGTATGTATGTATGTATGTATGTATGTATGTATGTATGTATGTATGTATGTATGTATGTATGTATGTATGTATGTATGTATGTATGTATGTATGTATGTATGTATGTATGTATGTATTTTGAGGCCTGCGTTTTTTCGCGAAAAAGAGCTTTTTCCCTGGCGCAGTTTCTCGCTCCAGCCCCCACCGTGGGAAATGACGTCAACCGGGAAATCATTATAAACGATCACTGGTGAGATAGATCCTCGTTCTTGCAGTAGCCCAGTGCAGGCAGACTTTTGATCGTGCTGAGTCACGGTGCCTAGTTAGCGGAACCGTTGTTTGTGTAAGCCAGCACGACTCAGCCGAAATGACATGCGTACTACGTCGGCTGCAGTTAACGAGACGGCCGATGGGTATTTATTTCCAGCCCCATCTCCCATCACACATCTTGTTAAGGCTATGCTGGAACGAACTTGGAAGAGTGCCTACTATTGACGTACGGCTGCCTATAGTTGCCTCTCTCCTCCCTCCCCCTCCTGTCACTTTTTTGTGTGCTCACAACAGACATTGTTTTCAACATAACACTCGGGGCCACAGATGTGCACGTCCGGGATGTGCGCGTGGCTCCACTTCAGGCTGATAGAGCGGCTGCAGTCATTAACAGCGAGCGTCAGCAATGCTTGATTAATGAAAAAACAAAATGTACACAGAAAAACGACTGAAGCGAACAAGTTCAGGTATCCCGACAGCGCCTAGATCTGTTCAGTTTCTCCCCGACAGACCTCTCAGTATCACCTCCCAGGCGATCGAGAGCCAGAGATCCGTCTTGTACACTACGCCGCCGGGGCTAGCTGTTCCTCTCTCTCTCTCTCTCTCTGGGAGAGCTATTCTCATGTACCCAGCTGTACAAACACGCGCGTTTATATATGTACTCCGGCTTGTAGCGGGGTGTTGCTCGCTGCGTATGCGTCAGCCCACACATCCCACCCCGTTCTGCGCGCGGCCGTCTTCTCAAGTGTGACCTCAGGATCTCGTATTTTCTTTGGGCATTATTGCTTTACTTTTTTTTCTTCTCGGGACGACGTCGCTCAAGCTTCGATGGCCCCGGCTCCGCTTGCATATGCAGGCAGCCAAGCACAAACACACGCTCCATTCTCGTTCTCCACCCAACAGGACCTCCTCCGCTCGCGCCTCTCTCCGCTGTTGTCGCTCGCGCTGCTCGAGTAACGGCGCGGGGGCTTGCCTTTGGTACAGCCCTTTGGAGTGAGCGGCCATTACACCACGGGCGCGCGCGGGTCTTTGTGTCGGGATCTCGGAGAATGGAAAGCGAGCGGTGTGGAGCGAAAAGTCGTAATCCGAAGTCGCCCGGCTTTCTGTCTCGCTCTGTCTCCCGCGTTGGTCGGTACTCCTTTGTGCTCAGTGACCGCGAATCCTGTTGAAGTGCGCCCGTGTAGTGCATGGGTTCGAGGAGGGAGCTCGCTGACGGCGTATATACGCTTCTTGTTACGTGAAGAAATGTGTATGTCATCCCCCTGCATCTCCCATTCCACTTCGTCTCATTCTTCCCTGCTTAATATGACTTCTCTTTGAGACCGTTATGCATTGCGGTATTTTCTAGAATGCTTAGAACCCTTGGTGCTTATTTTCCTTTTCTAATTTTTTTTTTCTCTCTCTCTCGTTTCGCTTTTTGTCGGGCGACGGCCTAATGTCTCGCTCCTTTTGTTGTCTCCTGGAGTGAGGCACCGCGCGTGCGGGGCTCACGCAAGCGAGAGCAGCGAGTTCGCGCGTTTTCGCCCCTTCGTTATGCATTTTACTCGAGCCTACTTTTCGCGGTCGTAGCTCTATAGGCTGTCCTTTTGGGTTTCGTATTCGATTGTTTCCGTTTTCTTTCTGGTCTTGCTAAATTTTCCCGGCAAACTGAGTTCAACGAGCGCCGAAAGCCTTGTGCATGTTTTCATGGAGTATGGCGTGATTCCGTTCTCTCAACAATAGAGTCTAGGGTCCTGAGCAGCGTCACCTGGCGTCAGATAGCGGAAATATTGTAAAAATGGATAAAAGCGCATTTAAAGCCTGCCGTTCTCGTTGCTTCAGGGGCGCAATAACGCTTTAGGTTAGCCAATACGCTCGAAAAAGCATTTTTGGAACTTTGTGAAGTCTTACTTTTGCTAGAGCTCTTCGTGGTATTGTACTTAGAATTTCATTGTTAACAAGAAATAAGAAAAAAAATTCAGTGGCGCAATAGATTAATACTATTTACCTCCCCACTGAGCGAATAAAACGTATGTTCGAATCCTGTATGTGGAACTTTTTTCTGATTTTTTTTTTAAATGGCAGAGTTAAAGTAAACTACGAAGGTCTTTCCTGGGGGTGTTTCCCTTTAGGTTGCATTATGTGACGTTTTTGATTCTTAATAGCCGCAAAACCAGCCGTGAACAGAGCCACGAGTGTGACGACATGACAACGGTAACACTATTCAATTACCTTCACCTTAGTCATTTCCTTCCTTCAATGAGTGTTTGTTACCTTTAGGTTGCGTTCAGAGACACCATTCGGCAATTATCGCCGTTTAACCCGCTGAGAGGGAACCAGTGAGGAGAAAGGAGTTGCGGGACCCTACCGTTGAGGAGACGGAATTACGCTGGAGTATGCGCACGCACGCACGCACGCACGCGCACGCGCACGCACGCACGCACACACACACACACACACACACACACACACACACACACACACACACACACACACACACACACACACACACACACACACACACACACACACACACACACACACACACACACACACACACACACACACACACACACACACACACACACACACACACACACACACACACACGCGCGCGCGCGCGCGCGTGCGCCAGAGAGGTTGAAGAAATTGCGACTGGTATCATATCAGCAACAAGCATCCATTGATCAAACCACACTCTTCGGTTAAAATGCTACTATATGCGTCATTTAGAGCCACTACTCAAAGCGCTGTCTTAAATAAATTAACGATTGTTTTAAATTTTTTCTTCCATATTGTTCAACGCCGTTTAATGGAGCGCAGCAGCAATGACAAGTAAACCACACGCAATTAGCTTCACCACTTCATGCATTTATTCCAAACAAGACTATAGTTCAAGTGAATAAAGATGCTTTAGAGATACACGCACTACCGTACACTACTTGTTTACAATATAGCGATTGGGTTTAAAAACGGACCTATAAAAACTTAATTAGCCATCTACAAGGGGACAGCTGCCTTATTCTGCAGTTTCGGCTTTCCTCTTTTATTCCTTAGCGTTCAAAAACTTGTCATTCATCTTGCTGCGGTAGGTTTTGACCAAAATGTTCGTGCTGCACCACAACATGTGCTTCAACACTAGTTCACACTTGTGGCCATCCTCGCACGTGTAGAACTCACAGGAATCTTCACCGGCGAGCAGTTCAAGCGTGAGGTCCAAATTTCCTTCAATAACCAGAATATAGACTTCTTGCTTGCTACATATTCGATCAATCTTTTAGGTCTTATCCGCTTCCTGCTCGTTAGCGAGCGTCGACTTCGCCTTTTAACAGCTGCTGCCAGTTCAAACTCCGCGCGCAGCTTTCCTGCACCGCTTTTGCCTCGAAAGCGCATTTTTGCGTCAAGTGTATGGAGACCTTGCAGATTATATTACATTTCCGCATTGCTCCGAAATATTAAAATGTTCACGGCACACAACCTCTTTGTTATTTCAGGGAGCCTCGACCACGGTAAGAAAGTAGTACAAATTATTTTCACCCAGAAAGAAAACTGCTCTCTCCGCATCGCACGATCTTGATATCCATTTACGGATATCAATTGCGACTTCTAGATAGAAGAAGGCCCAACAGGGATCTCAACAGTCCCAGTGACTCACACCGATCGCAGGGAATTTTCCCATGCAGGGCTCGCAGGGTAACGCGATGCCTCCACCGGCGGGCGCAAAGACACGCCGGCGGAGTGCGTCCTATCGGAGGTGAGCTGACGGAAGATTTAGCGTCGATAGGAAACATGACCATGTGCTCGATCGTCTTTGACGATTCCGACAGTTCGACCTGTCGGGTGCGGGTGGCACACTGTCCGCATGACTTGCGTTCTGACGTTTTTTTAGCACGCGGGCGTCATCTTTATGTAGCTACTGTGACCTGAATGCGATCTGCGAATACGCCAATTTTCCTGTCCATCAAATGAGTCGTCTTCATGCGTTCATTGGAAGTCGCTTTCATCTGCGAGGGACTCTTGGAAGTGGCGGCTGAGCGTGGCAATTCTCTTTGACCAGCATATTTGTTTAAGTTTTCTTGTCCTAAACGAGTAGAGGCAGATGCAGTTTCCCAAAAGAAAATTTTTCTCTTGGGAAAGGTGATTGTGATCTTCTTCCTTCTTTCTTTAAATCCGCGCTTATCTCATTCACAAAGGCCTCTATCCACATTGCCACGTAGCAGGCTGTCCCATGTTTTAACTCACCGCAATATGTCGGGCAGAAGCGAAAATATAACCTTACTATACATCTCTCGATGACGATTGTGATCTGTCCGCATAGAAACCAAAAGTGACTAATGGAGTCTTCGGCAATGATCGCGAATCTAATTGTACTAGAAAGGGTTTTTCATACTAAACCTTTGTTATCGCTTCTTGTTCGCGGCTGAGGATGATGATTATTATTATAATCAGACCGACTGCACCCACTGCACAGCAGAGGTCACTTTCCTATCCTTTCATTTGTTTTACCTCATCCTCGACTCGGTTTTCACAAATTGGAAGCCGTACGTGCGAATCTAATTTTAGCAACGCGAACAAGGCAAAGTGTTAGCCTTAGGGGAAGGCGCGCGCCGCGGAGGATGCGGAACAGTGGCTCTGAAGCGCGGCTATGCGGCGCGGCATTTCAGCCGCTAAACACGGCGTGACGCCAGCGTTTCTAGCAATTTCACGCACGCTGTGCCGCTGCACTTGTTCCTGGTCTTACCCGAAGCCCACGTGCTCATCTGCGTTTTATCTCTCCACTTTACCTCTTGCCTCTCTCGGTCTAGCGGTGTGTCCGCTATACAGATGGTGCAGGGTACAGATTACAGATATTCGCACGCGTTCTCTGTTTTCTATAGCGAAGAGCAATCGGGCTATGTCTCACTCGAATGGCAAAGCGGGCGAGTTGGTGATACATGGTTTAAAAATAAAACAGCGCAAAACACACAGACGAAAGAATAGAAACAGACACCACAAGCGCTGACTCTCAACTGACTTTTAATCATCGGAAACACTATGTATATAGGGGAACACAACAAATACAAAGAAGAGCACGTGTGGCTACGTGTTGTTAAGATACGCCATTTCACTATCGCGCAGTAACTGCGAAGGGTTGCTGACGCACAACCTGGTTCTTTTCCTCATCTCAAAGGCTTCAACGATTTCACGTGTCAGCTGCACCGGTTGTTTGCACAAAATGTCGCTATAATGGAATAAAGGTGAACATGATTGGCATTCATGGCAATGGTCTGTTAAGTTCGAGGAACGGGAAGATACCAGGGAGCGGTTATGTTCACAGAGACGTGTGTTAATGCAACGTCCCGTTTGGCCAACATACACTTGACCACAGGCAAAGGGAATTTTATAGACCACCCCCTGACAACAAGGAACATACTCCCGGTCATGTTTTATCCTGCACACTTGTTTTGGATTTAAAGCGTTACTGGTCTTGTTTTCAACGATAGAACAAATCTTTCCAAGCTTATTTGGGGCCGAAAAAACAACTCGAACACCGAACCTGCGGGCCACATTCTTAAGGGTATGCGACAATCGGTGTATATAGGGAATAACCGCTATCTTCTGCCTTTCACAATCTTTCTGCACTGCACTGCTATATCCGACCCGTCGTTGAGAGGCGTGCTGCTTTGTTCGTGGGTATTGGCCGCTGTGTGACGAAGGCGACCGTAGTACAGAAATACGAGTTTGAAAACAAAACACCGTTATATTTCCACCTCCTCCGTCACTCATACAGGAGTGTACGGAGCTTCTTTGTTCGCTTTGAATATGCATTCTTGGGCGTAGTGCGTCATAACAAATAACGTCCGTGTTTACGGTCTGATAAACAGGACATCTGGTCTGGCGCTTTGTTCTGGACACGCATACGACTTCACCGTGCCTAGTATTCCATGAGGACAACTCGCGAGAGGTTGTTTTGCAGGCCTCTGTATGAGCACTCGACTGCTTGCTCTAACCTTAAGAAGACGTTAAACCATAAAGACGTTAAACAGTGACTCCGTCTGAATTAGGGCTCCCCCCCCCCCTCCCCCCAAGAAAAAAAAAAAAAAAGACAAAATGCTTTACGATATTCTCGACTCGATGTTGACACATAGTAGTGGAACGGCGTATGAGAAGGATGCTAATGGGGCGAGTCTCACTCAATCATCTGCAAAGAACTTCAGCTTCGCTCCGCGCGGTTGTTTCTGGCCCAGTGCTGACAATTGCGCCAGATATCGATTTCCTTTAGAAATGAGGTCACGAAGGGGAGGACGGGAAACCCTGCGTATTGGATTACACGTAACCAATTATATAATGGTAACAAGGCAACGGCCTGCATTGGTTTTGGGCCAGAGAAACAAAAAATAGCAGGAAAGGAACATGCATTTCGGAGAAAATCCCCGAGAGGAAATTGATTTCCAAGGGCTTATTGTCTTTGCCGTGCACCGAGCGCTGCCAAAGGCTGAATACAAAAATATACAGCTTTCCAGGGATTAGCTGAAGCGAAATTTGTGCCAGTCCTGGTTTCGAATCTGGAACCACCGCTTGTCCGGGGCATTCACTATACCAAATGAGCCATTAAGCACTGCCAAGGGCATGAATTTCAGTTCTAGCAGTGTATGGTGCGCACGTGAAATTAAGTTATCATTCCTTTAAACAAGCACCTTTGTTTAAACGAGCAAACAGTCAAACGAAGCAAACGCAGAGCAGCAATCATACAATCATATAACATTTCTAAGTCTGGAGTCAACGGCTAATGTTTCCACTGGTCACTGTGCAGCGCACTTCTTGTCATCATCATCATCGTCGTCGTCGTCGTCGTCGTCATCATCATCATCATCATCATCATCATCATCATCATCATCATCATCATCATCATCATCAGTCTCACTGTACCCACTGAGAGCGAAGGCTTCTCCCATATTTGTCCACTTAACCCGGTCCTGTGCTAGCTGCATCCACTTGATCCCTGCGAACTTCTTAACCTCATCCGCCCACCTAACTTTCTGCCGCCCCCTGCTACGCTTTCCTTCCCTTCGAATCCAGTTTGTTACACTAAGCGACCATCGGTTATCCTCTCTTCGCACTATAGGTCCTGCCCATGCCCATTTCATCTCGGAACCTCGGGAAGGTGGTGGAAGGAACAGCAGTTTACTTTAGATAGCGAGTCACTGGAAGTAGTAGGCGAATATGTCTACTTAGGACAGGTAGTAACCCCAGATCCGGACCATGAAAGGGAAATAACAAAGAGAATAAGATTGGGATTGAGCGCATGTGGCAAGCACACG
Organism: Amblyomma maculatum; assembly: GCF_055883805.1. Classification (NCBI taxonomy): domain Eukaryota; kingdom Metazoa; phylum Arthropoda; class Arachnida; order Ixodida; family Ixodidae; genus Amblyomma; species Amblyomma maculatum. The sequence goes on along the minus strand of NC_139345.1, from coordinate 57,821,028 downwards.
CAGATTATGGCTAGCAGCTTACCGGTATCGCTCAAGAAGAAATTATACGACAGTTGCGTCTTACCTGTACTGACCTATGGAGCTAAAACGTGGAGGCTATCAAAGAGGGTTGTACTTAAGTTCTTTATGCGACCTTGTCGGTGTCAGGTGCTTGCGGGCAAAGACATCAGTGGAATAATAATAATAATAATAATAATAATAATAATAATAATAATAATAATAATAATAATAATAATAATAATAATAATAATAATAATAATAATAATAATAATAATCAGTCTGATTATACCCACTGCAGGGCGAAGGCCTCTCCCATATTTCTCCACTTAACCCGGTTCTGTGCTAGCTGCATCCACTTGACCCCTGCGAACTTCTTAATCTCATCCGCCCATCTAACTTTCTGCCGCCCCCTGCTACGCTTTCCTTCCCTTGGAATCCAGGTTGTTACCCTCAGCGACCACCGATTATCCTCTCTTCGCCCTACATGTCCTGCCCATGTCCATTTCTTCTTCTTAATTTCTACTAGAATGTCGGTAACTTGAGTTATTTCTCTGACCCACTCTGCACGCTTTCTATCTCTTAATGTTACCCCCACCATTTTTCGTTCCATAGCCCTCTGGGTTGTCCTCAACTTAAGTAGAACTCTCTTGGTTAGCCTCCACGTTTCAGCCCCATAGGTGAGTGCAGGCAAGATGCAACTGTTGTTGTGGAAAAATAATATCTCCACTCAACTTCTATTCGCGATCTTATTGTACAGCCCATATCTGCTACAGTAAGCCTGAATGCGTTGAAATGCACTGGTGTTTTCTTGATTTCGCAAAGTTGTTTCAGCGAAGGAGTCCGTGCACACGACGAGAGTAGCGAATCAAGCGCCCTCTTTCTCGATTAAAAGCGATTTTCCGACTATAAATTTGAAGGTCATTTTTCTTTCTTTTTTTAAAGAAACAACTAACTCTGCATGCTGTTCCTAAAAGCACGATCTAGTTTGAGTTTCCTCGCCCCTCTTCCTTGCGCCTATCAAGTGAACAGGCTCCGCGCAGCCACAAACTAAAGCTGCCATCTTCGTCTTTTTTTTTTTTTTGCTGCCACCTGCTATGCTGTGTATTGCGTCCCGTTTTTCCGTTTAACGAGAAGCGTCGTTATGCTTAGACGCGTTTTTCGCCCGAACGTTTGACCCTAAAAGAGGAAAAGGGGGAGGGGGGGGGGGGGGGGGGGGGTTGCGTGCTCCAGGAGAGAAGACGCGCGGCATGTGTCTTCTCGGGAGCTGCGCGCGTTCCAAACAGCCTATATAGTTCGCGTGAAGCCAGCGAGCGGGCTCGTGGCGTGATTAAGGAGCGCCTCGAAGAACGGCGGATGTAATTAAAACGCGAGGCCATATCCTCCCACGAGGCTCCGCTCTCTTGGGCGCTCCAAAACGCTCGCCATTTGATTTTATCCCCTTCTCTTTAACCCTCTCGTTTCTACGTTAGGGGCCAGCTTTCTTTCCATTTCCTTCTCTCCGTACAGTGAGGCACCGTGCAGGATTTGTCTTTTCAGACCGATATGCGCGGCTTCCCGCAATAAGAACTCGCCCGCACGCGGAACAAAAATGAGCCGTGATTAACGAGCGCGCGACTGTGTGCACCCCTGTGCAGCCGCATGTGTGTGTGTGGATGTCGGTACTCTTATTTCCTTCCCCGACCTGCACTCGCGTTGTTTCTCTTCTATTGTCTCTCCACTGCTGCCGTATTCCTCATCCTCCTCCTGGCTCGGCACGCTTCTTGTCGTCCTCGCTCCGGCTTCTATAAGCACCTTCTGTTCCTAGTGACTGTGGGCTCTTTGAGCGTTTATTTTAGCTCTGTCTACACATGTGCGCTGGTTTCGCCAGTTTTCTTGAACTTGAATGAGGTTTTTTTTATTCTCCTTTCTTGCGTCACGCTGGGGGTCGAGGGCGCTTTGCTTGCGACCCGGGTCATGCTTGTCATGGTGACGCTGATTGTTCGTGCTCGATGAAATTCATCGCCATATCGTATGAACAATTTTGTGACACACTGTTAAGATATACCCGCTTCGAATGTATTGCGGCTGAGGAAACAGTTTCCAATCTTTGTTATAACTCACCATGTAATCAATGTGAAATTTTAGAAAAAAACTGGAGCTATATCTATCTGTCTCTAAAGGCCCGCTGGTTCCTCTAAAAGTTCTGTAGCGAAATATATTTTTGTGACGCATGCAAGGATTATAGTTCTAATTAGTTTTTGTCACTCGGTTTGTACTACCGCCAGTTTCTGATTTTGGTTTTGTGTTATTAACGGCGTTTTCATGAACATTCCTGGAATCCCCGAGCCTATGTTATGCCAGGCACGCAGACAAAGCTTGTCACGCCGCTTACAGGGTAAAACGGCACGCATATAATACATAAATTGCATACGCTGCAGCAAGCCGACGTGTAACTGATTTTGCAAATAAAAGCGAAGGTATAACGCAACACGATGCAATTATCAAGTGCGCGCGCAGACTTTGGGCTATGGCCGAGTCATCCATGTTGCCTACGCAGTTTGACGGCAGCGAATATGCGACGACCCACCGATACACGACAGCGAGGAGTCCGTTACAGTAGGCGTATACCATGCTACACACGTTGTTGCGTAAGCGAGAGCAGCGACGCGAGAGTTCTGACGTCATCATTCAATTCCCCGCCGGTGGTTCAGTGCGCTATTGTTGCGGAGCACTATTTCTAACAGCGAAACGTTTCGGCTTCCTCGCGTTCAGCTGGTTTATGTGAAGACGAAATCCTGGTGGGACGAATACGTCCAACGTCACTCGCGGAGCGGCGGAATAGAAAAGTGAACGCATTGTGCTGAAAAGAAAATTGTACGGAAGGTGAGATTCGGAATCGAATCAGAGGCAGTCATTGCGGCGGTATGAGCAATCTTGCGACCATGCCGCATTTTATTAAAGTGTGGGAAATTAGAAGCAGCGACTTTTATAATGGATGTTCTTGGCAGCGTCATCTCGCAAACACGCAGAGAATTGTTTACATGGTTTTCGGGGTTTACCGTCCCAAAGCTCAGACTCGGGCTATGAGAGACGCTGTAGTGGAGGGGTTCGGAAATTTATACTGCCTAGGGTTCCTTAACGTGCTTTGACATCGCACAGCATACGGGCGCCTGGCTTTCGTCTTCATCGAAAAGCAGCCGCCGCGGCCGGGATGCGATCCCACATCCTTGGGCGCAATAGTTTAACCACTGCACCACCGCGGTAGGATGAATATACAGAGAAATACAAAACGTCGGGAGATTTGAACCAAGAGAGTATTGTATCATTACTATGCTTTGTAGCGCGCAAAGAGTGCATGGTGGAGAGAGGGGAGTTATATCTCAGAAAACCCGTATCTCTGTTAAAGGTGGAGCCGGAGTCCCCAAAATTTTTTTGGTCCCTTTCCTTTTTGTCCACCTCTGCCGTCTCGGCTTCACGAGAAAATTGCTATCGAAATACCTCCGGTCCGCACATCGATCTTGCTGCGTTTCAATGACGTATAATGGGTGCATTTAGTCGCCGTTATTAGCAGCCCGCACCTCTGCTTCGCCCGAGGCCCGTTACGATCGAAAAATTTCCGGATACGCAAATTAACATCTGCAAACCGCGCGCCATTGTTAGCCAGCACGTGTCACCAAGCAGAAGTAAAAGGCGTGCGAGCTTCTGTTTGACACGTGGAACCGGCAGCGTCCGGAACAGTATAGACGCCGGTATGCCGGAGAAAATCAGCGCCGGCATACCTGTATGCAGGACCAGCCCGACGTATGCAGAGAGGGGGTGAAGGGGGGGAGGGGGGGGTGGGGGGGGGGGGGGGGGCGGTCATGTTGTGCAGAAGGGTCGGCATTTTTCGAGAGACGTCTTATGCAGTCGCGCTAGAGCTTGATTCCGTGCCGACTTCGCTCTGTGTTGTTTGCGGGGGTATGCATCGAGACAAAAGAGCGCAGAGTCCGCATTCCAGCACCGCTTCGCTGCTTCCCTATTAATGAATGTGCTGTTCGGGAAGTAATTATTGCTCTCGGCGTCAGTAAGGGCGGGCGTACAAACTGCCCACTACAGTATATTGCGGCCCGCTTGTTTGGATAGAGAACACTGTGGCGCGCGTGAGCGCACTTTTTCTTATTTCTTTGTGCAGTGCGCTTCCTTCTCTATCGACCTGGGACAAGGGTGCGCGCCGTATTGAAACCTTTTCTTGGGGCGGACGACGTGCTTCCTCCCCTTTTTTTGGCGATCGATGCATCGCTGCAGCGTGCGCACGCAATAGAAGGGTAACGGAGACTGGGCTGCTGCCGCCTCGGCGTGGTCTTCCTTGCTGCTGCGCGCTGCCCGACCCGGCTGTGTTGCTTACTTGGCTGTGAACTTGGATTCGGCGGGACGGCGTTATTTATTAATTGAGAGAGGCGAGTGGCGCTTGCTGGCGATGCAAGTGCTTTTTTTTTTTTTTATGACTGCGTTAAGTGCACGACATTTGTAAGCTTCTAATAACTCGTCAGCTGAAAGAGAAACAAAGTTTTGAACAGCTTGCTGCGGGCCATCGCAGCAGCGCATGAAAACTTAAAGCGTGGAAGAACGTTGCGAGAGTAATGGAGCGGAGCGTTTTTTAAAGTGCGCGTATACTGTATACAATGGCAGGCTCTGCGGTCAGTCAATTTGGTTGCACTAAATGGGTGAAGATCAGATCGAATGCAGCTAACTATGAACGACTCCTCAATGTTTCCGATAGTCTGAGCAAGAAAAGAAAATTACCGCTAAATCGTGGCACGTGTTAATATGGCCGCAACTGTATACACTGGCTTGCTTTCTAAAAAGCCTTACTTCTGGGCCACTTTGTGTGTAATGGTTTTCTGAGAGCTTTGGACGAAGCCTATAGTTAATGATCTGATTAACCGTTAAATTCATTCTGATTGAATTCGATGCGGAATACACTGCTGCAGAGAGTATATGGCTGCTCTGGATGAAGCTCTCGATGGTGTAAGCGGGTACAAAATCTATTAGTAGACCACGTGCGTACCTTACACGCATCTCTGTTGCGTGCTTTTCACATCTGCCGCTCGTTTCTAGGGCGGTCGCTGCCAAACTGCGGCTCGCGACCTTCTGGCATATGTAGCGGCCCCTTCCCCTCTCCCTCTGTTTTCCTCTGAATACGCTTTTCTTTTTGTTCCTTGCATCTTTCAACGTTGAGACCAAGTACTATTTTGAGACAATCATCTCGTCGATGAAAGCGGTGATATCAAAATAGCGTGTGACCCTTACGACCGAATATCTAACCTGGTTTCTCCGGAGTGACTACTTCATTCGAGCCTAAGTTGAAGGTGCTTGCATGAGGATATGGGGCAGTACAATGCAGAGACACAGTGAACAGTCGTCGCTTGAATTATGTTCACTGGAAATGCCAGCTTTGTTGGACGAAATAGAAAAGAAAATGGCCAAGCCTCTCTTTATATTTTGTCTGTTTAATCAAAAAGATTATTTCTATGGTTGTAGCGGTGCATTGCTGGTCATAGTATAATGCACGATCAGATACGTCAGAGAGTCGAGCGCAGCAGTTTCGTGTGTTATGGAAATCTCCTTATACGGAGCACACTAATAGGGCGAGTGTTGGACTGGAGGTGTTTTTCAAAGATGATTATTCTGAGTAGGCAGAGGTCGCGGAAGGTTTGGTTTGGTTTGGTTTGGTTTGTGGGGTTTCAACTTCCCAAAGCGACTCAGGCGATGAGAGACGCCGTAGTGGAAGACTCCGGAAATTCCGGCCACCTGGGGTTCTTTAACGTGCACTGACATCGCACAGCACGCGGACGCCACCCCATTTCGCCTCCATCGAAACGCAGCCGCCGAGGCCGGGATTCGATCCCGCTACCTTGGGCACAGTAGTCGAGCGCCGTAACCGCTGCGCCACCCCGGCGGTGCAGATGTCGCGGAAGGCAACACTATGGTGGGGTACAACCCGGTGCAAATTTCTGCAGAAAAAAATTGAAACACAGCCGACATTACGCGCACGGCACGTCGTCACAACCTGCGGTGGACTGTCTATGGAACTCTTTCCATTGTGAATTTTAAGCAGCAGCTGAGGTGCAACAGAGGAGACGTTGCGGCACCAGTATGGAAACCAATGCTTAGAAGGCGCGGTTATTTTACCGCTAATTTTTGGTGTCCATCCTGCAGCGCCTTGAAGGCCTTTTTTTTTTCTTTTTTTTTTTTCAGGACACTGCGAAGTGATTGTATAAGTGCTTAACGGCCATAAGTAAAAGGAGACGCTGCAGATTACTTTCAATCTCTGACGCGCACGCACGCCACAAAACGCTGTAGTGTTTTTGCATTCCGTCCCTACTGCTGTGACTGGATTTACAGCCGGACACATTCCGCCCCGCTCCTGAGCGACATAACCGGCATCGGCCCTAGAATGAGCTCTTTTCCGTGCACGGTGAGTGAGAGTGTATAGTGTACGCATATAACTCAACCGGAGCGCATCTTTCCGCGGCACGTACGTATTTTTTCACGCTCCAGTGCTTCTGCGTAGGGCTACAGCCGCCTCACGCGTTTTCTGTACCGCGGAAGTGAATGCAGTTGCGTAACGCTCCCTCAGTTAAGGGACTTGTCTCGATCCTGTCGCCACTGCGTAAACTATGCCGCCGGGGATGTCAGAAAGCCTAAAAAGAAAACCCGACGATTGGAAGAAGACAATCAAAACGCAACAAAACTGTACAAGCGCAGCGCTGTAATGACATGCATTATATATGCGCAACTGCTGGGCGACTGGTTGAAACAAACAGTATAGTTGTACTATCTCGGCGTTCCATCTGTGCATAGAGTGCGCTTGGTTATCAGCGAAGCTGATCGTTCTGAGCACGCAGTCTACTTTTGCTTGCATCGATGACAGTCAATGATCATTGCCGAAGCAGTTATTCTTTTGTGCTCCTTTAGGAAAACATGGTCATGATACAGTGCAAACTGTATTGTCTTTCGTGTTCAGTCGAGTATACACCCTACCCCTCTAACGGAGCGCTGAAATTTTCCGAGCCGGTGTGGGTTGTACGTTCGGCTTACGAAAGAAGGTGTGTCGAAAGCCACCAAGTCAAAGTCTGCTTTAGGTTTTAATTAGTCCCCGCCGCATTTAGCGCACTTTCTAGTGCATATCCTATTGCACTTCACCGTTTTCCGTCCTGAACTCTCGCTTCAACCAATAGTTTTGTCGGTCGTGAGCGGACTACATCACATGCGCCTTTGTGTGAAGGATTTGGTTTTGCTGGTGCCGTGTTGTTAGGTTTTTCTGGGTTGTAAACGTGATGGTAACGCTTGCGTATGTTTCTTTCTTTCTACCCCCCCCCCCCCCCCCCCCCCTTGTCTGCAGGTATACCACTGGCAGAGCCACCAGTACCGCACCAGCGGCGTGGACGACATGGTGCTCCTCACCAAGATCACCGAGGACGCCATCGTCGAAAACCTGCGCAAGCGGTACATGGATGACCAGATATTCGTATCCTTTTGTTTATATTTTTCCTCTTGTTCTTTTCAACTTCCCCCGCAGAGGGGGCGCGACTCCATCTTTATAAACGATCGGTTGTGGCGCCGCGGCCTGCCACTTCCGGAACGATTTTTCGCACTTACAGCACTCACATCGGTTTTCAGTTCGGCAGCTGCAGATCGATCACGGCTGTTCTCGGCATCTTGTTCGTTCTTTTTATTCTAACATCGGTGTTTCAGGAAGACAGTTGCGTTCCCGCTCGGTTCTAACTTATCGCCAAACTTTGCTTTTTCCCCAGGATAGGGGCATACGTCGCGCCTTTATGTTGCCCAAACCTAGATGCAGTAAATATTTGATATTATCAGATATCACGTGATCGCGTTTCGAATATCATGTAATGACTCAATGCGCTTGTTTAAGCCCGACACTGTGTTTGCTTTATTTGAGGAAGCTGTCTCTCCCGTAACTAACTTTAGCATTACAATCACACATAGCCTTAGCATACGCTACTCATGCCCACATTGCGCGCTTTGTGAAAATTGAGCGTAGCCTCGTCTCCCCAGTAACATATCCCATTCGCTCTATTTTTGTTTTTAGTTTCATGGTAAGTTCAACTTTATTCACCCAACCTCGTTTTTATACCAATTTCTGCATTCCACTAAATAAAACCTCAATGTGATGTTGGAGCAGTGATTTGGTATCACGGGCACGGATACTAAAAAATAAATTCGTGGTAATCGCTTGGGCTCATTTTCCCAGCAATCGCGACTCCGTACGAGTACAGCTTTAATTTATTTCTGATCGTCTTGGATCGACGAACTCAAAGAAATCAAAATGACTGCATAGCTTTCATTGATCGATGCCTTCCGCTTTCATTCAGCTCTTTCTCTCTATCTTCGTGTACAAAAACAGCAACAAAAGTAAACTATCACAACAGTGCAGCGTCTGTAGATCAGGAACGACGCGACGTTTTGGGCAATCAGTATCATGGGTCCGTTTTGTTTGAGGTTATCAAACCCGCAGACCCCGAAGCTGCGCCGGCAGCGCCTGAATGCACTTTCTCTCTTTTTTTTTTTTTCGTGTTCCTTTCTTTTCATATTCCGGGAAACGTATCATTTCCATTTTTTCTTATAACTTCGCGGGGCCCAGCCAACTCTACCATCATTGGAGATTGAGGTTATTGTATGATACCCGTATTCTCTCCTATGCGACCAACTCTATATAATGCTCCTTCCTGAATTGATCAAACATAAGGCACGAAACGTTTTACATCACGGAAGCTGGTTTCGTTTCGGCGTACGTCGTCAAACGTGCGGTTTTCTGATTTGCCATCTTGCGCAAACACGAATCTCTTCCCGTGAGAGTCGAGAGAAGCTCTCCTGCGCGCGCTGTCGGCGCGGTGAGTGGGTGAATCCTGCTTCTGGTTGTGCGGAGGGAACGAGTTTCGCCGAAGCTCACGAGAGGTACGAAGAAATGCGGTCTTATGTAGAACATGCATATCGTTCGGTCGATATCCGCGTCCATCGTGACTGCCGAGTCGCTGAAGCAAGCGTATATTGCCGAGTAGCCCTCATGACGTATAGACCACTTCAGCTTGATATCGTTGGCATTTCTTCGCTGTCATGCGGCTCGTCGTGTGTCTTTCTTCGATGTGTATCGAAGGTGCATTTGCACAGTTGCGTACCCATTCTCTATCGGCAATGCATCGCAACATCAGCAATGAAACAGCAGTATGCAAAAAAAAAAAAAGTGTAAGCAAGCGAAGATGAAGACGCCGTAAGACGCCGGGCGCGAAAAACGCCGTGATTGTGTTCCTGGATGAGTCAATCTTACTGTCCCCCGTTTCGTTCTGCTTAATTCATTTTCGGCGATTCTGCGTGTGAGGTTCTGGTGCCCGCGCAGGAGCATGCAATTGAAGCCCCCCCCCCCCCCCCCCCCCCCCCCCCCCCCCCCTTCCCTCCGTAAGCATGGCGCACCGTTTTGTTTCAGTGTAAGCATATCCATATAAGCGCTGAGCTGCCCGATCTTTCTGCTTGTTGCACAACTTGAAATTTGCGCCACCAGCATTTCATTCTACTAAAAGAATCGGATTCCCTTAATTATTATTATCTGCAGCACGGCTGTAGGCAGTGCGATGCTTTCGTGTGTGAAGAAGAAGAAAAAAAGTAAGGTTGGAAATTTTCATTTAATGGTCTGTTGAGACGTCTTAGGGGCATATTCGTATCAGCTGGTGAATGAAAACTACACTAACGTTCTCGAGACACCACTCAGCGCCAGATCGGTCAAGTGCTGCTGGGAACATTTTGCGCGCTTCGGATTTAGCTTTATCATCTGTTATGTATAGGTTTACTTTTCAAAACCCACCTGTATGTCGACTCGAAGCAAGTGTTTCTTTTTTTTTTTTTTTTCTAATGTGCAAGGAATCATGTATTTGAAAAATCTGGCATTCCTGAAAACTATTTCTGCGGTAAGAATTTATTTTTCGTACATTTTCCCTTTGTTTTTCTCGTTTTAGTGATAATCATGCAACGATTTTCTTGGGTGTCTGTCTCTACCGTAAGGCAGCGTTTAGGTGGTGTTTAGAACAAGCTAGCATAAATACCTGTTATTCTGTTAAAACATTTTCTTTTCTCCTCATACGAACGCTGTCTACAGTTGTCCTTCATATATCCTCCCCCTTTGCTTCTGTGTTGGAGCCAATGTCACATTAATTAATGGCCACACCTCGTGTCCTTCAAATGCAGACGTTGATCTATTCCTTTGAAGCATTAAGGTATCTACTGTTGAGGTCTGGCGAGAACACATTCCGCTCTTTTTCTATAGACTTGGCGTATAGAGAGAAAGAGAGAAAATAGAATAGAAAGGCAGGGAGGTTAACCAAGCTATTCCCAGTAGGCTACCAGGCATGGAGAGGGAACAAAGGCAGAAAAGGGAAAGAAAGAGTGCGAAGGGAAGGAGTCTATAACATATCTAGAGATCTATAGTGAAAGGGGGTAAAGAGCCTGCAGTTGAACTCAACCCGGAGTCCTTTAAAAACTTAAGTAGCGCCTTCACTGATTTCTTTTGTGATGAAGGAGTCATCCAAAAATCCAGGAAGTATTAGACATGCTTAGCTACGTGCTTCCATGTAAGACAGTGGCGTGAAATGCGCCGTATTTCTGTTCTTTTAAGGGTATAAGGTATGCGTGCTCTTGCTTGTGCGCCATCCCAGTGTCTTATTCTGCCACATTCATCGTATAGAGTTTCATGTGGAAGGGGGTGGTAGAATAGCAGGGGCGATACCCCACAAATTGCCTCGTGTGGAAATTGCTAACGACAGAAACGAGCATCAGGAACAAAACTTCCAGATAAGGATAGGCGAAATGTGTTTCATTCATATTTAGCTATATGGCGTGAAACATTGTTGGAAGACGTCTGCTTACAGGAACCAGGGCGTGAAAAGACGGATCATGACGGGGCAGGCTTTCAAATATGAACACTTCGAAATAAAGGTTCACAGTTTTCTCCGCCCTATCGACCTCCTAGTTCAGGTGCTGCGCCTTTCGTGCGCGTGTTCCTAGGAGTAAGCAGGATAAACACGTTAACCAGCCCCACAGCAACTGTTTCTTGAAAGTTGGGAATAAGTAGTTCTGATGTCTGTCGCCGGTCAATGACGAAGAGCCGCGTTCTTCCGGGACAGCTACTGTATAGGGCACGTCTTGCGGGGCGTCAACCGCCGCGCCACTGACTAAACAATAGCGAGAACTGGGCACGATGAAAGTACAACGACCTCCCCCTTGACGTTCGGAAGCCACACACTTGCGCCCTTCTAGCAGACTTTGTGAGTGAAAGGAAGTGAGGCTGCCAAGTCACAACTTAACTTTATAACGCCCCGCAGCCCGTGCACTTGGGTAACGAAGAGAGGAGAGGTGCAGTAATTTCCTCACTATTGTAAGGACACCGCAGCCACACCTTTATGAGGAAATTGCGAATGAGGAGGGCGAAAAAAATGGGAGTGTCAGAAAGTGGACGTATTGGAGAGCTGCAAATTAATTTAGTTTTCGTTGGGCTCACTAACGCGTGCTGACATCGCACTACATATTTGCCTTTATCGTGTTAGCGCTCGTGGGTTCCTTAATTGGCTGCTGTTATTGCGAGCCGGAAACATCGCGTGGTCTGCGCGGCCTTGTCTCTGCCACAATGATAATCGCCCGAGGGAACTTTGTCTTTGGGTAGCACAGCGCTGTATTATAAACTGAAGGCTTAGCGTGTCATTGAGCGATTGTCGAGTATGTTATTGCTTTCCTTCTTGCAATTAGGCCGTCAGTTTGGTGGCCATTTTGCCGCGCGGTGCCTCACCGGCGTGCATTAGGGGTGTTAACGCTTGCGCTTTAACGCACGTGTTAATCTGCTAACTAATATTGGTTACCTTGAGTATAGCTAGGCGAAGCCCAAAAACGAGAACTGTTTTTGCTCTTCTAGAAAGCTTAAGGAATTAATATTTCATTTAATAAGCGTTTCCTTGAAACTCTTTCATCCACCTCTCCCCTCTGTTATTAATGCCTAGGCGTTAAAGAGATCGAGCTCATTATCGTGACAGTTCCGACTTGACCGCATTCTGTGTCGTTTTAGGAAGCTTCAACCGCCTAATTAAGCTCACTATGCAATTTGCCGTCTTTTTTTATTATACTTTTCATCGCTGTGGCTTAGATTTTTATTTAATCACTCTTACTTTCTACTTAGTTTTTAGTATGGTGATGTGAAAGGAAACACTTCACGAGGAATATCCCGGTTTATTTTCGCTTTTGTATCAACCCTTAAAGAGCACTGAACGTATTGTACATGCAGAGGAAAACAAAATTGAAAGCTCACAGGAGTGCATAATTACCGTTATTTGATGGCAATGCGTTATAATTAGGTGCCGTTGCTTTTAATTGCTATTATCTTTAGTTGATATCCCTGCTTCAGATTTTCGATACACTTTGCCATTTATTACTTTGTTCGTTGAAGTGCTTCGTCCAGATTTGCTGGGAAAACAAATGAACAATTTCAGTGAGCTCGCTCTTTACTGAGGAGTCATCAGTCATCAATGTTAGAGTCAATTTTGGGTGAAAGGGGTTTGTTTTCGTTTCAGTCACCTTCCGGCCTTTCCCTGTTCTCCAATACAAGTGGAAATGGGGATTTTTCTATCCCCACTTTTCCACGTGCCAAACTTGGCATGTCACACATAACGCGACGTACGCTGACACTGAATATTTTTTTTCTCCTGAAGGGGTTACCAATACTAAAGCATTTAAAAATAAACAGTGAAGGCGTTTCGTAGTTGGTTGTATAATTATTGACCTTTGCCGCACCGAACTCGGCACCGCGCAACACAGCGCTTGAGTTGGGTGGTGTCAGCCTACTATTGGCGTTGAGGGAGCAGGGCTTTATACTCCGCTAGAGATGCAGCTGTGATATCGATCCAGCTAGACAAATTTGTTCAGGCTGTGTGTCTACAAAATGCATTTTAAGAGTTGTCTTTGAATGCCTGCTAACAAACTGTTTCTATTAATATATTACCTGAATCCACCCTTGAAAATCACCTTTACCTCTTGTTATCCTTCAAGTGGGACCGGACATGTCATTTGTGCGATAGTGCGCAATTCCGCTGGTGATTGGAATTTCCAGAAGACTAGTGTTCGAGGGCTCGTTCGTGCTGGAAACCTGTGCTCCGTTTCGGCGCATCAAGTCATCTCTCGGGATGGGAACAAGGACCTCACTTTGAGACGAGAGGAAACGCGTCACGCCCGCGCACTGACGCACTGCGTTTGCGTTGTTGCCGCTGCTGTTCTGCGTAGCTTTTTTTTCTTTCCTCTTCCGGTTCAAAAAAGCGAGACCGACGACCGCGCAGCTCGCATCCCCCTCCGCATCTTTTCGCGCCCACATTAGTCGCCACTTGCCCTCCGTCGCTGGTTATCTCGCTTTGCCGATGCTCTGTAGCAACGCCTGTCTCCAACCCACGCAAGCGGGCAGAGAGAGCACTGCAAAAGCATCCGTGCAAGTTCACCCACTCTTAACCGGGGGGCTTTTGTGCCGTGTTCAAGAGTCTTGCCTGTTATCTTGCTTTGTTGCGTCTGCCTACGCGTGGCTAGTGAAATTTAGACTGAAAAACAGAGAGGAAGTGAGAGAGAAAAGTATAAAGAAATACAGATAAAAGCATTCCAATAGAAAGCAGCGGCTAGCAGCAGGAGCAGCGAAGACAAATGGCGTTTGCAGAAAAGCAGAGCCAGCTTGCATACGTACGACTGCTCCCTCTCAAGTATCTGCTCGCGCGAAGCTCGAGACTTCCCGAGACAAATTGTCAGGCGCACTCGAACGATTCTGCCTTTTCCGCCTCCGGCGTCAGCTCTTCATCTTGCTGCTTCGCTTCGTCTCGTTCCTACCTCGCGCCGTGTTCTTGTCTCGTTCACGCGCCGCCGTATGCGTAGAAAGGGATGCGTGGCCCGCGGGACATGCACGGGGAAAGTGACTATAGACGTAAGCGCCGGGCCCTGTCGTCCGGCTACTGCTGCGGCAAAGCGAGGAACAGGGACAAAGCCACAGAGCGACAAGAAAGCAGCCGTCGTGTCGTCTAGACTTGGCTGAGTGCGACACTCGGAAGCGTGCGCCGGAACATGTCACGCTGTGTCTCATTGTTGCTGCTACTGCTACACAGCCGTTATTCTGCTGCAGTCCCCCCCCATCTTTTACTTTCCTGAGCCCGCGCTGAGAGACGAAAAGTGGGTCGGGTTTAATGCTCTGGCAGCACACTGTCACCCGGCTCCACTGCCTGGCTGCCTCACGCATCGTCTCTAGGAAGCATGCAAATTAAAGAGTACGACAAGACGTCGAGAGATGCTCCGTACGGCAGGCGAGCGTCTGGTTGCGAGAAACGCGCGTACGCTCACGCTCCAGCACTCGCACTTAAGAGAGCATCCTGCGTTCTATAGGAGCAAGGCATCCTTTGTAAGTACGCGATGAAAAGCTTGCTATTGCAGTTTCTGCCTAGTGTGAACCGTGGCGGATACAATTAGGCAGACGGAGAAACATTATTGGGGCTTATTGCAGTGTTGAGGCCCATATATTTAGTTGGATTCGGTTGCAGGCTGGTGATAGGTTTTCATTTCATTAATGGCGAATTCCAGTGGGCGATAAGAAGCAAGATTTCTTGCTCCACGAATGCAAATAGCGTGTTCCATTGGGCAATTTGTATTGAAATTCTGTCTTTTGACACAACTGTGATGGAAGGGGGTTATTGCACTCCCTAGACGTCTTGGTTCTTCACGGATTCGGAGAGCACTCCGGATTGCCGCTTCGAATTTCGTCATCAAACCGCGCGCCGGAACTTTGTGATGACCGCGGAATCATAAGAGCAGCGTTAACTGCAAGCATTCTCACTCGCGCAGCAATATAAAACCAGACCGAGTTTCACTGAAACCGCTCACGAATAGTTGCGGCGATTATGCGAGCGAAAATATGGATCCCGTTTTGCTACCGGTCGGCGCGTGACGTACAGAGCACAACACTGCGCTTCTAGACTGCGCTGTCAAGCGTGAGTGATGCTCTCGAACTGCCGTATACACTCGTTGGCGAGTTTGAGCCTGCGTGCCGTTATGCGGAAATATCGGGCGCCCGATCGTAACCACTGAGGCTCTCGATCAGTCTTCCAGCCAAACGGCGTCAACGTCGTCGTCTTTGGCGCCGGTCACGATTGCGCAGTAGTTAGCGAGTGAGCTCACACGATAGTGACTGGCCTTCAAGGCGAGGCGTTTTGTTTGTCGACCTCGTTTTGCTATAGCGCACGAAAAGCGCGACAGCGTGCAAGCGTGCTCTGCAAGACGTCGTCTGTGCTGATTATACAACGAAGTCTGGCACTTCGTGGCTGGAAAAAGTCGGTTCACTTGCCTCGCCCAGCTTTCAAGGCATTTTCTTCGCCGGCCATCAGACGCGAGTTGCGCCGTGTAATTGGAGCTAAGTGTTTCTACTCACACGACCTCGTGTTTCAGTGAGTGGGATCAATAATAAATCCTTCTAAATCTTGTCATGCCTGGAACGAACAAATAAACGTCGCAGATTTTCTGTGCTCCAGCTAAACTTTGAACGGTGCCACATTTTCCGTAGCACGGATGCTGAAGTGAAAGTGTACAGAGAATTTCGACTGGGGCAATTTTGTACCCGTGGGCTCCGTGCGACATAACATTAAAGCAGAGAATTAAGCGCGTCCGGCCTGGGTCTGTACTACTGGACCATTTATCATGGTAACGCGTTGATTTCTGCGTGATGATTCAAAATGTTTTGTGAGGTCATGTTCGTTCCCCTTCCACCCAATTTCGTTTCACGGCTGTGGTTTGATTTCATTTCGAAAGCAGCGGCCATCCGAGAAACAGGATGGTAACACCTGCGTATTGCGTGCCCAGGAATGGATAAAAGACGTAAGTGGGCATGACGAAAGGGCTGGTCGGTTCTCGAGAAAGAGCGCTTTTAACGATACTTCGTGGTATCGGAGGCACATTTTGCGCAACACGGAGCTTCTGAGCGCCTGCCGCGATTTCCTAAAGAGATGATCACCGGTCGGTCGTAACAGCGGCGGCTTGGTCCATGGGAGGCCGAGCACAGCGATAAAAGCGCGGGAAGCAGCAACAGCCGAAGCAAACGATCGCATTACAGTAATGAGCGCAGGAGCATGAACACCGGTGTAACAATAGAACAAAGCAGTGGCTAGGAGTGTGAGGCCTTTTCAGCTCCACACTCTTGCATTCCACTGCACGCGAATAAGATTGAAAGCATGCATATCCGCTTTTTTGAGACTAGGAGCTAGAGCTTTTTGCTTTTTTTGTGAGCTACACTTCTGCGCTTCGAAGGCTAAAGGTTTCAGCTGTAGCGCCTACGTATTGCCACCTGGTGTCCCAGATGTTTTTAGGTGACACCTGGAAGAAAAGGACGCCGAAGTGGTTTCGCGTGCTGTGCGCGGAACTTTGCCTGCTGGTTGAGCTTCGTCCCGTCGTCTTAGTCACATCTAGCCCTCTTGTCCGTGACATATTTTGGTGGAGGTGCTGGGTATCGATCCCAGTATATGTCCCGAACTCCTCCGCATACCCAGGATTCAGGTCCTGTGCCAATCGACACTCCTGTTCACCGCGCTAGCCGGAGGAACCTAGGCCTACCACCTGAGACTGTGACCATGTATGTGGAGGACATGACCCGGCTCTTCCGACGTTCTGACCCGGCCATGACCGAAGACAAAAAGGTGCGCCACCTTATGCACGGTATTAAAGAGCGACTGTTCGCTGGCCTCGTGCGTAATCCCCCAAGGACGGTTGCCGAGTTTCTTTCGGAAGTTGTCACAATAGAGAGGATGCTCCAGCAGCGGTCTACCACTTACGACAGGCCGGTGGTCGCCGCTTCGTTTGTGGAGCCGTTTTCGGCCTTCGGGGCTACCCCGAACCTACGCGACATCATCCGTTCAGTTGTACGCGAAGAGATCCAGAAGCTCTTCGGTGCTCCACAGCCGACGGTCGGCTCTGTAGCTAGCATTGTCCGCGAAGAGCTTCAAGCGTTGAAGCCCTCGGTAGCGTCCGCTGATCCACAACCTTTCCCCACGGAGTACCTGCGTCCAACTTATGCAGATATGGCGCGACGCCCTGCCACTGCTTCGGCGCCATTACCGCCACCCGATCAAGGCTCACTGTATTCCTCACACACTGAGCCGTTCGTCGACAACCGACGACCACCCCAGCGGAAGGCGGACCTGTGGCGCGCCCCAAATCGCCAGCGCCTGTGCTTCCATTGCGGGGAGCCAGGTCATCTCTATCGCCAGTGCCCCTATCGACACCTTGAACTTCACGGATTTCCTATCGACATGCGTCGCCCTCCAATAGGCCAAAGACCCCGGGAGATTGAAGACTACTTAGCGCAGCAGCGCATGGCGCCAACTTCTCAGCGGCAGTCACGATCCACGTCCCCACGACGACCATCGCCGCAGCGCGGGCCATCCTGGACGGCGCAGCGACGCTCGCCAAGTCCCCACCGGGAAAACTAAAGACAGCGACCTCCGGGGGCGAGGCCGCTTGCAATCGACATGACGAAGACCCCCTGACAAAGAGACCTGTGAGCGATCTGGATTTTACGGCACCGACGACAGTTCCTACGCATGAAAATCGACTCTCGCTGGACATACCCGTGCTTCTCGACTGCCATAAGGTTAGCGCATTGGTGGACACTGGCGCGGATTTTTCGATTATAAGCGGGAAGCTAGCAGCGTTTCTAAAAAAAGTCATGACACCATGGTCGGGCACGCAGATTCGCACCGCTGGCGGACATGTCGTAACTCCTAGTGGCCTGTGCACGGCACGAGTTCAAATTCGCAGCTCCACGTTTATTGTAAGCTGCCTCGTTATACCTGACTGCTCCCGTGACGTTATTCTTGGGGTTGATTTTCTCCGGGAGTATGGAGTTATTATCGATCTCCGAAAGCGCACAGTGACATTTTCAACCGAGAAAGCTGCTGATACTGACGTCAAGAATCGCCAACGCCGCGCCGCCCTTCGAATTTCCGCCGAGAGCGTTTCGATTCCGCCACGCGCCAGTGTTTTTGTGACTGTTACTTGCGACGAACTGCGTGACGGGCATGCGGTCGCGGAAGGCAACCAGTCACTTTTGCTCACCCACGGCATCTGTACAGCGCGCAGCCTCATCCATCTCCGCGACGGCCGGTCTGATCTCCTGGTGACTAACTTCACCAACGAGCCCCGGAATCTTTTTCGTGCTACTGCCATCGCGTTTGCTGACTCCTTAGCGGATGTTTCTGAATGTTTTACGTTTGGGGCTGTTAGCACTGTGCAGCCCCCACTTGACCGTCTTAATATTAGTCCGGATCTCTCGGACACACAGAATCGTGAGCTACGTGCCCTCCTACTAGAGTTCAGCTCTTGCTTTGCGTCCTCATCGAAAGTACGGCAAACGCCTCTCGTGAAGCACCGCATCATTACTCCTGACGACGCCCGCCCTATCCGCCAGCAGCCGTACCGTATCTCAATGACGGAACGTGAAGCGATTCAGACACAAGTTCAGGAGATGCTTTGTGATGGTGTCATACAACCACCCAACAGCCCGTGGTCATCCCCTGTCGTGCTGGTAAAGAAAAAGATGGGACCCTTCGCTTCTGTGTCGATTATCGAAAGCTGAATGCCATCACTAAAAAGGACGTCTACCCGCTGCCCCGTATCGACGATTCGCTCGACAAGCTTCGTCGCGCCCAGTACTTCTCCTCATTTGACTTGAAGAGTGGGTACTGGCAGATTGAGGTTGATGAGCGGGACCGCGAAAAAACAGCTTTTGTCACCCCAGATGGACTGTACGAGTTCAAAGTGCTGCCTTTTGGCCTATGTTCAGCGCCGGCAACTTTTCAGCGCATGATGGACACCGTCCTCGCCGGCCTCAAATGGCAAATCTGCTTAGTCTATCTCGACGACGTTGTCGTATTCTCTGAAACCTTTGAAGAACACCTCGAACGCCTGCGCGCAGTATTAGATGCCCTCCGGTCAGCTGACTTGACGCTCAAGCCCGAGAAGTGCCACTTTGGCTACAAAGAGTTGAAGTTTCTTGGTCACTTTGTGAGTGCCGCAGGCGTTAGGCCAGACCCCGACAAGACTGCTGCTGTCGCCAAATTTCCCGTTCCTGCAAACAAGAGAAGTTTGAAACGCTTCCTGGGTCTCTGCACGTACTACCGCCGCTTCATCGCCGATTTTTCCAAAGTTGCCGCCCCCCTGACTCGCCTCACGCGCGATGATACACAGTTCGTGTGGGGCGCCGAGCAACAAGAGGCTTTTGCGGAGCTGCGCAGCCGACTGCAAACAAGCCCTGTTCTTGCGCACTTTCATGAAGACGCTGACACCGAAGTCCACACCGACGCCAGCAATATCGGCCTTGGCGCTGTACTCGTTCAACACCAAGCTGGCGTCGAAAAGGTAATAGCGTATGCCAGCCGCACGCTCTCCCGCGCCGAGACAAACTACTCCACTACAGAAAAGGAATGCCTTGCGGTTGTGTGGGCAACCATGAAATTTAGGCCTTACCTCTACGGCCGCCAGTTTAAAGTTGTCACCGATCATCATTCCTTGTGCTGGCTGGCTAACCTCCGCGACCCATCGGGGCGCCTAGCACGATGGAGTCTTCGCCTCCAAGAATTTGAGTACACCATTGTGTATAAATCTGGCCAGAAGCACGAAGATGCTGACGCGCTGTCGCGCGCACCCGTCGGTTTAGTCGATGAGAGCACGGACGATGAGAGCGGTTTTCTTGGACTGGTGAGCGCTTCAGACATAATGACCCGACAGCGAGCTGACCCGGACCTTCGACCTGTCATTGACCACCTGCAGGGTCGCGCTGCTGATATCCCTCGGCAATTTGCTCGAAACCTGTCTGCTTTCTGTGTCCGGAATGGCGTTCTATACAAACAGAACTCCAGCACTGTTGACCGAGCGTTCCTCCTCGTAGTGCCAGCCGACCTCCGTGCCGATATCCTTTTTGCCTGCCATGATGAGCCCACCTCCGGCCACTTGGGCTTTACACGCACACTCGCCCGAGTTCGTCAAGCCTATTATTGGCCTAAACTCGCTGACGCCGTTCATCGCTACGTCAGAGGCTGTCATGAGTGCCAACGTCGAAAGGCGCCACCTCTCAAGCCAGCGGGTTTGCTCCAACCTATTGCGCCTCCCCGAACACCGTTTGACCAAATCGGCATCGACCTTCTGGGCCCATTTCCGCTGACATCGGTCGGTAACAAATGGACTACAGTTGCGACCGACTATCTCACACGGTATGCGGAAACCAAGGCGGTAAAGCGTGGCACGTCATCTGAGATCGCCCAGTTTTTTATGCAGCAGATCGTGTTGCGCCATGGCGCACCGTCCCAAGTAATCACCGATCGAGGCACGGCGTTTACGGCACAACTTATGCACGACGTATTTGAGCTGAGTCACACGAGCCATCGCAAAACCACTGCTTATCACCCACAGACGAATGGCCTCACGGAGAGACTCAATAAAACGATCGCCGACATGATTGCAATGTACATAGACTCCCAGCACAAGACCTGGGACGAGATTCTCCCGTACGTCACGTATGCCTACAACACTGCCATCCAAGAGACTACGCGTTTTACGCCATTTCGCCTGCTCTATGGACGCGACGTTCAGACGATGTTAGATGCCATGCTTCCGTGCTGCACGGATAACCCTCTCATCCCAGACGCTGAGCAGTTTGCTCAGCGCGCCGAGGAAGCACGTCAACTTGCCCGCATCCACGTTCAGCAACAGCAGGGAAAGGATACGCGTCGCTACAACCTCCGTCATCGACACGTCACATACCAACCAGGAGAGCAAGTTTGGGTGTGGACACCGGTGCGCCGGCCCGGCTTGTCTGAAAAACTGATGTCGCGATACTTTGGACCTTACAAGGTTCTGCGCCGTGTCACAGAAGTGACATACGAAGTCCTTCCAGCGGGTACTGTGCAGACCTCGCG
Source organism: Amblyomma maculatum (assembly GCF_055883805.1). Lineage (NCBI taxonomy): Eukaryota > Metazoa > Arthropoda > Arachnida > Ixodida > Ixodidae > Amblyomma > Amblyomma maculatum. Next base: position 57,800,029 of record NC_139345.1, on the reverse strand, counting down.
TCGACAACCACGCTCCGAGGTGGTGCACGTTGTCCGCATGAAACCGTATTTCACGCAGTAATGTGCGGTGTACTATGCACTCGTTTAGTTGTGTAGGGCACCGCCTCTGTTTTATATTCGTTTTCTGTACTGACTTGCATCGCCCATCGCTCGCGCCCAGTCTGTGCTTTCGTTTTTTTAGGAGGGGGAGTAATGCCACCTGGTGTCCCAGATGTTTTTAGGTGACACCTGGAAGAAAAGGACGCCGAAGTGGTTTCGCGTGCTGTGCGCGGAACTCTGCCTGCTGGTTGAGCTTCGTCCCGTCGTCTTAGTCACATCTAGCCCTCTTGTCCGTGACAGTATAAAGAGGCTGAATGTTAAAAGCTATCGTAAGCTAGTTATGGAAACCTATATGGACTACACACGGCGTTAGTCAGTGACGCAGCTCAGAAAAATTTGCGTGCGGGCTAGTTCGTGATACGATTGTCTTAATACTAATTCCTAATACTAGAATTAAACCGCCAGTTGGTAATGTGCGATTCACAGGTGTGGACGTCCTTTTCTCTGAGTTCTCTATTGTGCATGTAATCAGCTATTCAGTGCCAGCAGTTCAGAGGAAAGTGATGGAGCTGCTGGTTCATATATACAGTTCTTGTTAGGTGGACTGGGCATATCACTCCCACCGGGATCTTGTCTAGTTTTGGTGAGGTATAGCTTCCCATTAACATGGTCTCCAGTTGTTACGTTGGTCACTTTTGGGTGTGAAGAAATCGACCGAGAAACTGAAGCAACGCGAATAACCTGCGGAGGTGTGCGAACGGCATCAGAATTTTGCGTCGATGGGCGCAATATCCCGCGTAAGATAGTGCTAGTATACACTGCGAAACGAGCGTGCGCAATTTGGAGCACTTGGACAGCATGCTGGAATGAAAGCATTCGCAGGAATGCGCTGGAATTTGCCTTGCCAATTCGCACTTTTTTTTTTTATGCTTGCTTTGCCCGCAACGTCCCGCGCGTAACAAATTCCCTAGCACTGCTGTGGTGCTGTGTTTTGTTTACTTAGTTCGCCGTCTACATGACTCCAGGATGTTCACCCATCGCTAAGTTTTATTATTAATATTTCTATAATGTAAAACAAGGAACTTCAACTAAGTTTACATGCAAGTTACATTGTAGGAGATAAGGTTACGCCAGTTTAAGGTTATCGTCTTCCTTCGCTCGTGTAGAGCTCAGACTGCTTACAGACGAAGCGGGGTTTGTCGCCAACAATATTGGGCCTTACCGGCTTCTATCTTCTCTGCCTCCGTTTCTTGGCGCCTGCCTTCGGAGCGAAAGTTTCCCGCTTATAAACACGCCCCACCAAACACAAACTCCTTGGTCGCTGAACACGAAACTCATTTGCCCAAAGGCTGGCGGTGCGCTCTACTAATAAGCCTTCCTTGGCTCTCCTGGACGACTTTTCCCGCTGACATGTCGCGACGCTGGCTACACAGTGGATCGATATTAAAATTAAACGTTGCTAGCCCCTGCCGTGCACGATGGTGGCTCGATCTTTTTTTTTTTTTCTGTTTTTATTTCTCTCTTTTCTCCTCTTCCTGCGTGGAACTTCGCTTCACTGAGCGCCCAGGAAGGTCTCTCCCCTAAAGCAATTTCGCGGCCCGTGACCCGCCGCTGCGATTTAGGAAACGGTAGCTACGCAGGAATGACGGGCACATATCTTGGTATATATTATGCGGGAGCTTTCCGGGGACTTTCGCTTGGCTTGTCGCGCATTTTGCTTTTTTGTTAGTTTGGTATTGTTTTGTTTGGCGGTGCTTTAAACAACGCTGAGCTATATGAGGTTAAGAAAGCGCCTAAGGTAGACGTTATTGTTAGTGCACTGTACGTGATACATCTCTATTAATATACTCCTCCCAAATCATTTATGAACACTTCTTTTATTTCAATGTAGCGCTCGTTATGACCACCTTTGGCTCATTCATTTCTATTCAAAGAAACGGAAGTTTTAAGTTTGCGCTACACGTTTTTCTTTCTATGTGTTCTCCTTTCTTGGTGGCCACGGAATGGGAAATTGTGCCGAAGATTGATCGTGGCTATTATTTCTATCGCCCTGCACTTCTTATGACAGGAAAAGGGGAGCATTAATCGGTAATTGCTCGTTGACTGGATACGTACGAGATTTTTTTCCTTTTTGCCGCTAACATTAGTCGAGCGGCAGTTTTGACGAGTTTGGTTTAAGTAGAAAGAAGTTATACACCCAGTACTTAACGAATCTAGTTAGCCAGCTCTCGTACGCAACTGCTGCGCTTACAGAGGAATTGTTAAAGTTTAAGACGCCCTTTTGATATTGTCGAATATAATAAATTTACCGAAACCGTTCGGCGGAAATTCAGCGTGGAAACGTTGCTTGCTTGCTACTGCTTCTTTAAGAGCTGGAGCAGATGAGTATTCAGTAGATGTAACCTTATTCGAAGCGTGTTCAACTTTTGTCTGCCTGAGTGTTGACATCCTTGACTATAGGTGTGTATCAGACGTACATCGGTCCTGTGCTGGTGTCGGTCAACCCGTTCAAGCAGCTGCCTTACTTCAGCAACAAACAAGTGGACCAGTACCAAGGAGCTGTGAGTATACCTAAGCACTCTCGCTACCGTCTAACTCCTCTTTACTTTGTTTTATGCTCAGCAATTGCCTCATTAACTGTGTGTTTTAGGTTGTTTGGTATTCATTGGAATATATTAATTATCGCGCTGTACATTTTCCCTTAACTTGTATTTGTTTCTCAAGTGCATGCTCTATTCTTTCTTGTAATTTTTTCGCCTTCCTTGCGGGACAATTCGTGCCGCCGTTATCACGTAGCGAATGCTCTTAATTCGACTAGTTTGCGTACAGATTGTGACGTAGTGGCTAGCGCACGAGGAAGACACACACAGAAGGTAGGGTAAGGTGGTAAGGAAGGGAGGGGAAGGTAGGTAAGTAGAGGGACAGGTTTTCTCCCCCTACCTTCTGTGTGCGTCTTCCTTATGCGCTAGCCGATATATGATAGTTATCGGTTAGTTTTATTACCGCATCTGTTGTAGGCGCTGTTGTTCCGCATCGGTCTGCTTCGCTGCTTGTGGCCAGCGCCGAGCTGCTGCACGTTAAACTTTGTTTTCAAGGGGCTCCTGTAACAGCTTGCGAGGCCCCATCTCGTCTTCCACAACGAGGGCCCCAAATTGGCAAGGCAGTGGTGCACCGACATGGTCGTCCGCTCGGCGAGGGAGCGCCGGTGCGCAATTGTTAAGCGGCCAGGTACACCCGGCCAGTTCTCTAACAGTACCGCATCCCTGTCGAGCGAACGGCGGTATAGCGGTCCGTAACGAGGCCAGGCGACACAAAGCCGACATTTTGCTAATCCGCGTAATGCGCTTTCTGTTTTTTCCTGTTTTTCATCCCTGCTTTTCGATGAAGGTCGATGTACGGCCTTCTGTTCTACGCTGTTATGATACTGTTAAAAAATTAGCCGCGGCTACACAGTGAAAAGTGGGTGGGATAGCTAAATATTGCTCGCGCATTACGAGATAAAAGAAGAGTGATCGCGAGTCCCGTTGAGTACCTCGCCTGTATTGTTACGCGGCCCCCAAGTTGGTCAGGAGGTACATAAGTCGACAGGATGGGATAGGCAGTGTAGATAATTCCACACAGGCGAAACGCAAGAAAAGATAAATTATAGGAATATCAAAATTAGCAGCTTATACACTGATAGCGAGGCCACCGCTTTCGCTACTCAATCAGCGATTGTAATACTACGAGATGGATGGGGAGATTGAAGTGTCCGTTTAAGCGAGTAGGCCCAGGGGCAGTTCCACAACTTTCGCCGTAGACTCCGCAAAAGCGGCTCCGAAGTATGGTGTATATAGACTGACAATGCTCGTGCCAACATTACTCGTACATATTTGGGCGGAAGGAGACTACTAATCCAGAAAGACGTATAAGATACGTTGACCAGTCATGTATGCTTACACGAATGCAAGAAGCTGGCATTTTTTGTTCTCACAGAGCAAGCGAAACACGCCACAGAGCCAACGATGCTGAGCTGACTGATCTTCCAGGCCCTTCGACAGTTTGGGCATGCACTTTCGCAGCACAAAGACTGTTAAGTGCGCCGTAGTGAAAGACTCGATTAACACGTGCGTGGTCTGGTTATACGGAAGCGTTTTGTTTTTCCATTTTGCTGCTATTACAACGCAGTTGCAGCATCGAACCCGCGGTCCTATAATGCTCAGCAGCGGAACGCCGCAGCCCATGAGCTATCGCGGTTTGTGCTACAAGTAGAGTTAGATGCTCAATCAGTAATGTTTAAATGGCGCGGTTGCGCTGTACGATCGCCGTTGCGTGACGTGTGGTGTACAACTCGAGAGAACAAACCCGCGGATGGCGTACTGATCCATAATTATTGAGATGGCGTGCCTATGCACTGGGCATCGAGGCATTCACTGTTTGTCGGTGAAGGCGTTCGCGTGCGCTCGCTGCTGAGCACGCCGTATCGCGTGCTGTCGAGAGCTGCGGCGTACGCTTCGACGTCAACCATCGATCCGGTATAGCCGGCTCTTGTCCGTGAGGTGGATTGTATTGTACAACAGGATGCAGCCTTAGGAGCGCATTGGAACTCGCGGATCAATATCAAAATAAACAGGGAGATGAATCGGTGACACGGTGCTACACAACGTAACGTAAGGCAAACGTAACAGGAGGTGACAAGAGAGTCTACAAATATGAAAAAGAGATAGTAAAATTATACGGACATAACTTCATTTGGATATTTCTTTGTCCATGTCCAACGCTGTACGTAACGTCTCTGCCCGAATGGCGATGACAGCACACACGTGCATGGAACTAACTAAAATCACTTTCACTTTCGTGTTGAGCAACTTCAACATTCTTTTTCTGTCTGCAGAGCGGTTTAGTTAACCTGAGCTTTTTTTTTTTTATTTTTGCGTGCGATTCCTTTTGTTCGGGGAACAAAAAAAGAAAAACGAATGCCACAATTCAGTTCCAACAGGCGTGATGTTTCTTGCATTGCACTGAAAATAAGTGATGGTTGTTGTTAAACCACGTCGCCAGCTGTTTCAGCAGCCGTCTTCCACGGTAGCCAGGAGAAGCAAGACTTCTTAATTTACACGCTATTGGCACTCTTTATGCTGACGCGATATTTGCTTTAGCTGTTGTCTTTATCAAAACAGTGTTGAGACGATTTTCCGAAAGAAACCGATCGCGAAAACAAACCGCATCGTAGGCTTTCACGCGGCCTCGCAGCGCGAACACGAACATAGCGGCCGTGCTCTCGAGCTGAGGGCTGCTTCTTCATTGCATAACAATGAATGAACCTGCGTTTTTTCCGCGCACTGCGTCGGCGAAGCTGACCTTTTCACTGCCACTGACCGCACGCGCTCGTCTTCGTTGTCAGGCGTTGCTCGCCCTTCGGTGGGTGATCGTCCACGTCGGCTTAGTATTTCCGGCTCACCCTGCGCCGCGCTCTTTAAATTCCGCCGGCCGCAGCGAAGGACGGGCCGGATGTGTGCGCCGCTGTGGCTGCCCGACGCCCACCACGTGGGTGTAGCGCTGCTGTGAAGTGTGGAGAAGGGATCACTCGCACGCACTGCTGCAGCCGGCTCGCATCCACCCTAAAGCTGGCATTGTTTTCAGAGGAGGCAGAGGCACAGTATGCGTCCACAGATCGCGCAGAAAGGAAGTGAGAAGCAAGCAGAAAGCAGAAAGCAGTGTCTGAACAGAAATAAAATAAAATAAAATAAAATAAAATAAAATAAAATAAGAATAATAATTATAAGACCATGCTTTACGCTTACGTACTCCTGTGACGCAGACTAACTAGCTTGCAGGAACCTGCACTAAAAACACATCATTGTATTTACAGATAGCTCCAATATATAAGGAACGAAAGCACTAATTATATGTCCGAAGGGAGAAATATGGCTTCTAATCATTAATCTGAGAATTGATATTCTCTGAGAATTTGACGTATTCGCATAGGCACATATAAACTTATCAGCTTTCTTTTCGATGGAGGCCTGCAGGTATGCATTCCTAGAGAAAAGGTCAAACCAGTAGCTACTCTGTTTCGTTTTGCGCTGTCCTATGAATCTGTATTATGAACATAGCTGCTTTTTTTTTTAATTACATAAACAATAAAGGATTGGTTGGGGCCTCATAGCAGCTTTGGCTAATCATTTTCACCTATTCATAAAAACCCTCTTGTCTGAAGATCAACATAAAATATACACTATTAAAGAACATTACACAAACCCAAACAGTACACAGCATATAAAACAAAGTACACGCGTCAGGAGATGTAACATTGATAAGCGATATAAACTAAACGTGATTGGGAGGAGGAGAAAAGGAGGGCGGAAGGCAGGGATGTTAACCAGCAAACGTTAGTAGGTGTGTGTAACTCTGTACAGAACAGCACATAATACAATGTACATAACAGGTATGAATAAACAAGGACATAAGAACAAAAGTAAGCTTATTTGCGTTATACGTACACAGCAAAGTAAATAACAAAGCTGGTGAAGCACTAACTAACAGTAAAATTAATAATAATAATAATAATAATAATAATAATAATAATAATAATAATAATAATAATAATAATAATAATAATAATAATAATAATAATAATAATAATAATAATAATAATAATAATAATAATCTTGCCCTTGCGCAAACACAGGAGAAGCAAATAACAAATGTAATAATACACTCACTCACGTAAAGGGCGGAGCTCTATCATTGACTGGGCCACATGTACTAAATTAGTAGTTCCCAAGGATGCGACTGTCCTCATGAAATTGCCGTTTCTTTATGGTCACATACCCCTTCAATGAAGGCATATGCTAAGCTGCACCTACGAGAAGCTGTTACGCAATAGAGCGAGCAACTCCATCAACTCTTCGTCCAGATATGCCGAAGGACTTGTTTCATAGCTAGTCGGTTCATGATACATGATACAAACAGCCAACAAAAAAAGGCACAACACAGTGCGGAAGAATTCACGTACAAGTCTGCATTGTGTGTAGGGTCTTTTTGTTGGCTGTTTGTACCGTGCAGCTGTATGCCACCGGCAGCAACACACGGTGGCAGCATAGCCGAGGCCCATTACACAATCTGTAGCACAGCTTCAGAATTGCCGTGGTTAAAACCTCTGGCAGCGCAGAACTCTTCTAAGGATTAGACAAAAAAAAACAAAAAAAAACAACGACGCAAGAAGAGGCTTCTTCTTCGACCCGATATTCACTGAGAATTGATCTGCCTGCAGCCCACTATTCCTTACTCCGGCCGGTGTGCATGCGTTTCCGCGAGTGATTTTTGTTGTTACTGGTGTATCCTTTGCACGCTGCTCTTCTTTAGCCTCGCGGGAACGCGGCTTGGTCTCGTTTGCGCGCGGTTTTCTTTTTTTCGTTCTCTCCGCCGCGCCCCGCCAAACGTGCACTTCTCCCGTCTTCCGTGGCTGCGGCTTTCTCGGTTTGCATGCGTTCAGCCCTTCGCTTCCGGCACTTTTATCTGCTCGCCCACGACGATACCTCGCCGCCTTTGCTCCCACACGGGGACTCCGAGCTTGGCGACCGCACCCCTAGCGCGTAACATGCGTCTAGAGTTTTCCGTTTGTTGCATGTAACGCGGGAACCGCAGTGTAGGTATTCTCCTTGCTCTCAGCGGTAAACCCTGTGCGCAGAGCCAGCGAGAGAACGAACGGAAAAGGATGGAAATGAAAGAAACTCTGGGAGACAAGCTATAGAAAGACGAAAATTCAGGAGTGGGTACGAGCGAAAGCTCGATTGAATAATGGAGGAATCTTTTTCGTTAGGCTTCGCCTGGCTGCTGCCCTCCACACTACGAACGGCCTTCTCTCCTTTCCGATTGGTTTTCGGCTGCTTTCATTTTTTTTTTCCCTTTTCGCCAGGATCCTTTCCCGATGATACGAGTGTGCTAGCTGTCATGCTGTGAGAAGGAGAGAAGCGGAACGGAGCGACTGCGCCAGTGGAAACGTGCCCGCCGCTCGGGCACGACGCCCCGGGGACTCGGGAGACGGCGACGGGGGCCGCAAAGCGACAGTGCTTGAGAGTCATGCCTAATGTCTTCTATTATGCACGGCATTAAGCGTGATGCCTCGACTGCTCAGCAGTGTTTCGGGGAAGGGGGGTTGCGTTAACCGAACGGATCGGTATTCGGTCGTCGATCTCTTACAATGCTGTATAATGTAATAATGACTTCATGGTTCTGCCTGCTAGGAAACTGTTGCACAGGTATACCGTCACACTGATGTTCTCTTTATTCCTATGGGAAGAGGGGGGTGCTATTCTAATTTACTGCGGTGGCTGTTTGAAGAATCTTTCTAATTCTGAAATCGAGTCACTGTCGAGGCTAGTGCGTCGTAAGGAAGAGCTCCACTTCGGAGTCCTTTTCGAGTAAATTTCGAACTAATATCACAGGCGTGTACGTCGATTTCCCGTCAGCGGGATTACCTGAGCTATTTACTATTTCTCTACTGGCTTCTATATAATATCGGCGGTGAATGAAGCCCGACTTTATGCGAAACTGAAGCGCATTAATTGCGACTACATCCGTTTCAGCGCCCGTGTTGAATGTTTTGAATGGGCGGACGACAGGCCACTTTCGCTAGTAGCGAAAGTTTCACGACTGTACTTCGAACTCTGTCCACTCCAACTTTGGTCGCTAAAAATTTGTCTGACGGTTTTGTCACATATAGTAAATGAGATAGAATAAAACGGCGCATCTCGGAAAACTCTAAGGGCGCGGCTTCCAGTTGGTACACCCGTCATATATTGCGCTAACACGAAGCATTCGGCGCTCAAATTCGACGCAGGCGCTGCCTCGTTGCATTTCTTTAATCGGCCGGCGCTGCACTCGCATCACATCCGTGGCTGCCCCGCCCAGCGTATTGCGCCACCCTGCTGAACCACGTTCACTGAGCCCGTGCGCTGGAGCGCCTTGGGAGAGAGGTAACGCGGCGCGGGTGTTGTAATCCCCTTCAAGGAACTGGTTAATGCGCGCCTCGGACTGTTGCGTATAGCGCCACAAAGTTCAGGCTGACGTGCCCACGCCCTGTAGTCGGATAAGATAAAAGGCTGCGTGCTTTGACCCAATTAAGTTGGCCTCTATGGAGTTGCGGTATCGCTAGTTATCAATCTCCTTTGTGCGCCTAATCTGCCCAAGTGCTCGGAAAGTTTAGCGCTGACTTCGCTGTTGCTAGCTCGAGCATCGGAAGTTGCGGTGGTGAAATTCTTTCTGTTCACTTTCTAGCGTGGAATGAATACAGGCACAATTCTGGTCGGGTTGAAGTGCACGTGTTTTGGATTCTGTTGCCGTCACGCCGCCAAAACTCGCTCTGCATTATTTCTGCCAGGCTTCATCTTCAGCCTCGCTTACTCTTATTAGTCTCACTCACTCACTCACTAACTCACACTCACTCACTCACTCACTCACACTCACTCACTCACTCACTCACTCACTCACTCACTCACTCACTCACTCACTCACTCACTCACTCACTCACTCACTCACTCACTCACTCACTCACTCACTCACTCACTCACTCACTCACTCACTCACTCACTCACTCACTCACTCACTCACTCACTCACTCACTCACTCACTCACTCACTCACTCACTCACTCACTCACTCACTCACTCACTCACTCACTCACTCACTCAGAATGGCTGGAACAAAAAAAGTTGCCAAAGAGAGTGGTTTGATTAGGTTTATAGAGTAACATTAAAACACGATTTACACTATGAGGGACGCCGTAGTGGAGGGGCCCGGATAATTTCTACCACGCGGGGTTCTTCAGTGTTCGTTGACATCGCACAGCATGCAGGCGCCTTGCGTTTCGCCTCTATAGGCGGTCACGTTTTGAATGAGGCGAAACGCACGTACACTGCAAGATATATGTGGACGTTGAAGAACCCCAGGGGCTTACCTGGGGCTCTCCACTATGGTATCTTTCATTGTGTGAACCGCGTTTTAAAGTCGCTCTAAAGACCTAACTCAGCGAGCTTTTTTTTTTTTTCCCCACGCAGTGATGCGTTTCTTATTTTGTTGCTATCCAAACTGTCTGAATTTGCTGAGTGAATGTATGTTTGTTTGGAAGAGGCGGATCTTAGGCTGAAATGAGGAAGGGATGGATTAGAGACGGTGTAAAAAGCGCGACCCCTTGTCGCAAACTAGAAGCGAGTGCAGCTAGCACCGCTCTAGAAGAATCTCACGGGGCGGAATCCAGGTCTTACACGCATAGTATGCCTAATTATGGCAAGTTAGCGAAGTAATAATAATAATAAAAGGTCTCGAACGTAGGCAGCATAGGACGCTCGAAGTGGCACTCCCTAGGTCAGGCGAGGGCCAGGCTCTCTCAGGTCAAATGAGTTGTGGTGGAAGCGTTCTCGACGCATCGGACCCTGACGCTCCGGATATAGGAAAACAATCTCCATTGATCTGAAGAACCTCGCGTGTTGAACACATGTAGCGCATGTGTTTCACTTACGTATTTGAGACGGCTTCCTTCGTCAGCACAAACACGAATACATGCATGCATGCATGCATGCATGCAATATGGGCGCAATATTGAAGAGTGTTCGCAAGGAAGTGCTACTGCCTGCAACCATGCTTTAAACTTGGAAACATTTTTTTTTTCTTACGACACTCGCTCAAGTTAGCGACCCCTTCAATATTCCTGCTTGCATATAACACATTTATTAGGCCAATCTTAAAATAGACAATAATCATCTGAAGAAAGTTTTCGTAAAGAAAGATATTTATTATATATTAAACTAGAAAGAGTCCAGAAAAACCTTTGAAGGATATGTACAATCTGTAGGGCGCAAGTCCCTTTCTTTTTCTAGGATCGTGATTGACTGGAACAGGCTTGATTATGACGTTGTGATTTAAAACGTACTGTATTTGATGCAAGATTGCTTCAGCTGATTGTTTCTAGTTAGCCTATGTTTATGCATTTCGTTTATTTTGTATATGCCTGCGTTGTTTGCATTTCATCAAAGTTGTGTTCCTACCGGCTAAGTCCTAGCTTGTAATAAGTAAATAAACATTCTGAAGCTTCCATTACCCACGTGACAGCTTTAGCGCCCTGTTAGCTCAAGCAATTAGGAGTCGCAATATAACGTATTCACGCGGCCACACACAAGCACGCCTCCCCCCCCCCCCCCCCCCCCCCCTCCTTCCCGTTCCTTTCGACCGAGAGAGAAAGAAAGAAAGTCGCGCGCCTGCACCAAGGCGAAATAAAATAATGAAAGAGCAAACATGGCTATTCGCACAGAGGGCTCAAGTGTACAAAAATTTCAGACCTTTGTGGTCTGTGGGCACCCAAATCACGAACTGTTCTTGCAGTCCGACGGAGCATGACGCTGCTTACGTCGATTCGCACTCAACGCGGGGAGGACTCTCCTCCGGTACAGCTAGAGCAACGGTTGGCAGTAGAAACGTGCGTTTCGTTGGTGTGTGTACCCCGCCGTGTTGGCTTGCGGAAACCCCAGGCGCACGGTTCGTTGAGCCGCTGGGCGATGGCACGATTACGCATGCAGATGAGCTCGTCCAGGGTCTCCTTCTCCGCAGAAGAGTCGGTCACGTCGTCGCGTGCGCGTCGCCTCCTGTGTTGTCTACCCTTCCCCGAAACAAGTGCCGCGCATGTCGCTGCACCGTTTCTTGTGCGTGCGTTGGCTGTAAGTGCATAGAGCGCGGGTTTTCCTTTTTCTCGGTGGACACGTTGCTCCCCTGGCTGTTTCTCCTTGCCGCGAACCCTGGGTAACTGGCTCCATTCGCCGTCGTTGATACTTTTGGCGAGGAGTTTTCAAAGTGCAGGGGTGGGATTGAAATCTTTCTACGCACTGCTGCTACCCAAAAAAATGTCATTTTTCTTTTTTTGTCTCTAGTCGGGAAATTGAGTAGAATATATGTATACGGGAACGTGTATGGAATGTACGCCGGTTGCGGAATTGAAGAAAACACGTTCGAATGGCTTTTACGTCATTTTTCGGGCGCTCCCGTGAAGGAATATGGGTTGTGGGGGCCTATTGATGATGTAGGGTTGCATAGTAGAGGCGCAGACGCTGATATTCGAAAAATTATAATTGCTAAGGAATCGTGCGGTTTACCGTTGTAGCGTCGTAAATGCGCAACGAGGCCCAGCGACCGCGTTTGTCACTTGGGTGACGCGTCTTTACTGTTTCTTCAACGTCGGGTTGAGGCGAGGCAAAGTAAAGAAGATTAACCACACCGGTTGTAGATGACTATCAAACTTCCAGTAAAGCCTCAGAAACTGGCAGATGGGTTTTCTTGTTGCTATGCGCGTGATCGGAGGGCCCTCTTGGAACATATGATGTGACTCTATAATATCTGTAACATTATTTCTAATATGTGTAAGTCAATGCCGGGTTCCGTTAAGAGTTGTGGCTTGTAGTGTTATGATTATTTTTAGAAGCCTGGTGTCACGTATGTCGACGAGTCCTAAACTTTCAGGCAGGCGGCACCCGTTCAAAATGCGCTTTTTGTCGCTTCAAGCTGTTTATATCCCCTTCTTGACATCTACTAAGGTTCCGATAGCGTTGATGTCAATAACCGGTGCGACGTTTTCTGCATGTATTCACTGAATAACCTGTAATTGCCTGTGATTGCTCTCTATACTAACGTCAGAGTCAGAGCAGAGTCCGCCGCTTTCCCTGTGCTGCCGCATGGCACCCTGGAGGGGTATTTTCGGAGCACTGGCGGTAACGTTCAAGCTTTACTGCTGTACTTCTAGTATCCGCCTGCGGCTTCCTGGGCCACATAACAGTGGACACAAGCCACGGTGAGCTTTTTGTGCTAGAGTTATTGTTTCATTTTCAATTAACTTTAAGTGCAAATAAACAATCCACAAATCGGATGCAAGGACAAGATGCCCCAATTACGAGGTAGTAATTGCAGCTTCTGTAACCAGGTAGCAGTTGAACGTATGAGCGTAAATGAAGTAGTTACGGGAAAAAGAACTTAAAATACACAACTATCATGAGAAAAAGTTGATGAGAAATGAGAGAAAAGTTATTCAGCAGCTACAAAACAACGAGAATGCTGATGTGGATCAGTGCGAACTAGATAATAAGCATAAGCGGCAAAGACAGAAAAAAGAACATATATTAAAGCAAACTAAGGTCTACAGCAATGAATAACATCTTACCAAAATATGAAAAAACTCGGAAGACATAAATCTATATATCTAGATTGCACCAACTGAAAAAAAAAAAAATATTAGGAGAACGCTTAAGGTTCGCTTTAAGACGGCGTGGCAGCGCCTTTAACACCGCCTTTTAATTCTGCAAATCTTTCGCATTTAGACACTGCCACTGAGTTAGGCAACACGCTGAACGCCTTTGACTGATTTGGTTTTGGGGGAAAAGAAGGGGCAGTATGGGTCTCATTTTCGTGGAACACCTAAACATACTATGAATGTCATACGAGTACAATTGGAGATCAAAGACACCGCTATGGTATGGCACTCTTAAGGTTCGTTAAGCGGTCCAAAATTTTTATATGCCCAATCATTTCAGACTCCAGTCACCGAGTTCGACTATTTTTGTCTGAAGCCTCACCATGATACCCCAGCTTCAAACCCCAAAGCGAAATGAAACGTGACGCGCTTTCGCACATACTTTGCGTTTGGCCAACTTGCCTAAATTGGCAGCATTTTTTTTTTCTATTGCCAAAGTACCTCTTCTTAATCGAACGGAGGGTTTCTTGTCAATTTAGTCACCAAGAAATGAGGGTAAGATTGGCTTCTCGGAATGGTACTCTGCAAAGTGCCCGCATCGATATACCGCCAAAACTTTTGTGTGCTTATCTAAGGTCTCTAAGGTCTCTATAATGTGAGGAGGATAAAAGGCTATGGAAGGGATCTAGTGCACTGTATGACGTCATGAAGCTTGGTACGTAATTTACGGTTTGGGCGTGTGCTGATGCAGCAAATAGCAGCCTTCCCGCAGTGGAGAAATTTAGAAGTGCCGTTAAAGTCGTGATAAATGTGATGGCCCGGCATAAAACGGCGTTCAAAACTCTTAGGGACATGTTTAAAGCTCTTCGCTCCTTACCAGGCGCATTAGAAGTGGATAGGCCGTGGCGGAGTTATCTTACGGCATAACCCTGTCGAGCTTGCTTCAAATATGGCTTGAATAATAGGAGCCGGTGCTTGGTTTATCCAACCACTGAATACTGTCTGAAGCTCTTTCTGGTCGCAGTTAAAGAAACTTAAGGCTTCCATTTTACTCTGGGCCCTCATTATATACCCCTGCTCCTCCTCCTCTTAAGATGCTCTCTTTGGGACAAAAACCTTCGCAGTACCTGCTGGCTTTGGAGCACGCATTGTTGAACTCACCGGGTCGTAAAGAAAACGGGGTGGGCTGAACGTAGGCGTGGCCTTGTTTTTCACGTCGTAGCGAAGAAACGGCTGAATTTCAGTTTGCCGCCTTAGTCTTCAGCTTGTGTAATGGCCGTGAAAAACTGCATTTTCGGCGAGAAAAAAATATCTAGATTCTCAGCAGTGCTCTCGGCTCTTTCTTTTAGTATATCACACACACACACCGCACCGACCCATTGTGTTTGCACGCGGGATCTTCATTTTCAGGCCTTTATCGCTGCATTAAATAGGAGCGCTATTGTGCCCTCGAATACGTGAGGCCGCGAATGGGGGGCAGGATTCAGTATAATGGCGCTCGTTACCTGCGGCTGCAACAAAATGCACCAAAACGCAGCTGCTACGCTTACACTGTAAGGGAGATTGAGGCGCCCGCGTAAGCTGGTGCGTCATTATAAAACGCCCTTCGCGGTCGCTTCCTCGTTTTCCGGCTCTTCAACAGACAGGTCGAGAGTCCTCTGCCGCAGGCGAAGCGCGTACTACGTTCGTTGTATGTTCTCATTTCTCTTTTGCGTGTGTGCGCGGGGGTCGGGGGAGGGGGGGGGGGGGGGGGGGGGGCACGCAGCCGGAGGGCAATGAGCGTGCCACTTATAGTTTTGCCTTGCGTTATGCTAATGATTACAATGGTCGGTAGATTTGTTGCGCTGAAACCTTAAAGCACTCAACGCTTGGTTCGTGTCTTTGCAGTAACGAGCCCCTTACGCGAGTGGGGCTGTTAGTTTTGATCTCGAATAGAACTTTCACTTCAGCGCCTAACGAAGCGTTCCTCCGATAACGTTTCTGCGCAACTGTGCTGTGTGGACTCTCTGCTACCCGATGCACGTAATGTTGAGCGAGTGAAGGTGATACCATTTTTAAAGGCGAAAGCTGTTCTTGGGTAATGGGCTGCTGAAATGTTCACAGGAAACGTTCGCAAGAAGTGTTTGTACGAAGAGACACAAAGAAAAAATGTCTTCACTGCGAATCGATCTGTTATCCCTCCGATCCTCAGCAGAGCGCGCAAAGCACTATTGCACGCCGGGATCGGGAGAAACCGATCATAATTCTCCTCTAGCCTGAGGGTGGTAGTAGGGATGACAATGACGATGAAGTTAATGATGATAGTAGCGATGATAACGACGCGGCAGGAAGGTATAATGGTGGTAGTAGCGATGACAATGAGGGTCCATTCGGATGATATGATAATAGTAGCCGTAGTGATGATGATTATAGTAGTTGTGACAATGATGGTGCAGTTAGTGAAATCAGTCGTGTAGAGTGGCTTTCGCCATTTCTGCTCCTAAGCGCACTTAGGCGCAGTCCTGTAATTTTTCTTTTAAATTTTGACGTAGAACTTCGAACCAATGTGGGGCAAGGACCGAGGGCCGTGTAGCTGAATCGCCCGCACAGGGTTGTAAAGGACGGCACCTGTTAAGCACACGAACAACTGTGTAAAGACGTCTTGAACTTTCTCTAGCGGGTAGAATGATAGGCCAAGGTATAGTAAATTTCATGTCCCACGGATTCCTCTGTGTGCCCCCGAATAATTGTGCAAACCCTAGCCCGCCTTCTGGGGTCTAGGTCCCTTCAGCTCCGGCACATTGGCCTGAGGGCGCTAGCATAATTCGACGTTCGTCGTCACAAGTTTATTTACTGCACGTGCGTTAATTGTCAAATTACCATCTCACTGCCGCAGTACGACTCATTTGGCATTCCCGTTGCTGACGGCCATTGGCATCAGACTTTGCGCGCGCGCGCGCGCGCGCGCGTGTGTGTGTGTGTGTGTGTGTGTGTGTGTGTGTGTGTGTGTGTGTGTGTGTGTGTGTGTGTGTGTGTGTGTGTGTGTGTGTGTGTGTGTGTGTGTGTGTGTGTGTGTGTGTGTGTGTGTGTGTGTGTGTGTGTGTGTGTGTGTGTGTGTGTGTGTGTGTGTGTGTGTGTGTGTGTGTGTGTGTGTGTGTGTGTGTGTGTGTGTGTGTGTGTGTGTGTGTGTGTGTGTGTGTGTGTGTGTGTGTGTGTGTGTGTGTGTGTGTGTGTGTGTGTGTGTGTGTGTGTGTGTGTGTGTTATATGTTGCGGGAATAAACAAGACCTACTCGACTGCTTAAACAATTAAGAGTATAAAGAGTAAGGACAACAAATATCGTACAAACTGTTTTTTTTTTTTCATTTTTGTGATTCTGGTTGCCACACGAGTGTCTCTTTCAAACCAAGCTGCCACAACGCTAACCTCTCCGAGCCGTCAGCATTGCACGATTCCTTGCTGGCACTTACAAATTCGTAAACTGCTTTGGCACCGTATTTTTCTTTTGTCACTTTCTCCGACGCTTTGCTCCTTTTCTTTCCAATTTTCGAGCGTCTTTTCTGTTCCAAGTTTGTAGTGTTAGCTTCGCTTCCAATTGCTGTCCTTAGGACATTTTCTGAGTATCTCAGATTTGCATTCACGCTCGCTGACGTACGGCGTGCCTTGACAGCCAGCAGCTTCAAGATTTTTCTTCTTTAGCATATTTTCCATACCACATTATTTTGCTACTCGCTTTTGTTTGATCCATCCTTTCTTGTTTTGGGCCCAATTCCGGTATGTTTTTCAACGGAGAGAAATCGATCGCTCCGTAGCTATACGGAACACAGGGGATGAGAGGAATTTCGATGTTTTGCTCTTTTTCTAACTTTCTCTTTTTCCCTTTCTTGCCCACCATTAGGGAATTGGGGTACGGGATAAGTAAACGCCCAGAGTGAACGATGAGGCTAGCAGGGGAAGAGGAGCGGAAGCTAGACATTGGAAAAAGCAGGCACGAAAAACGGAACCTAGCAAATCTGCGCAGGATACGGAAATGCAGTAAGGTTGCGCAAGCGTGAGTAGGTACGTACTTACTGATGTCGCATTTCTCTGATTGTGCGCACGGGGATCCGCACCGTAACACAGGGCAAGGTGCGAAGGAAAAGTAGTCAGCAAGCATAAAGCTAGCTGGCGCGTTGAAAGGCCAGGGCTGAACGGGGAAGGAAGCCACGTCGTCGGCGAAGCGGCAGCGGTAATGAGTGCTTTTGGACGAGAGTTCGCTCCTGATCTGAGGCTACTTTGACTCGTTCCGGTAGAGGAGGGAGAAGCGAAGATTGGGGAGTGTAATCATGCAATGACGTTTATACTGCATGGTTCTCTCTTTCTCACCGTCTATGGTCGGTAGATAGTTGATATATAACAAAATTTCAGCTCGACCATAAATGCAATACCATGCGGACTGGCAATAATGGCTTGTTTATGTCACTTATATCGCTTACGGAGCACTGCTCATGTTACTGTTTAACGTTTTGTGTGTGTGCGTGTGTGCGTGTGTGTGTGTGTGTGTGTGTGTGTGTGTGTGTGTGTGTGTGTGTGTGTGTGTGTGTGTGTGTGTGTGTGTGTGTGTGTGTGTGTGTGTGTGTGTGTGTGTGTGTGTGTGTGTGTGTGTGTGTGTGTGTGTGTGTGTGTGTGTGTGTGTGTGTGTGTGTGTGTGTGTGTGTGTGTGTGTGTGTGTGTGTGTGTGTGTGTGTGTGTGTGTGTGTGTGTGTGTGTGCTGTTGCTTCACCTGCAGCTTTGTTACTTCTTTGATCTGTGTACGTTTTCTCTACCGTACGCACTGCGACCTGCTACTACGAATACTGTGCACTTGCAATTTTTTTTTTTTGTCTGTAGAAACTGTGCATACCGCGATGGAAAACGGTATCGTTCAGTGCGTTAGGACATCGAAAATGGACGACAGTTGCAAAGAAAGCAAAAACGATTAATTGTTAAAGAAACAAAGCGAGTGGAACAGTAACGAGCATTTAACACCGGATGTTTTTTTTTTTTCGTAATAAAACAAAAGCTAGGGCCATGGTAAGGTGAGCGGAGTGTGGGAAGGGGTAGGGGGAGGGAGCGGCGTTCTCCCGCCCCTCGAGGGGCATTCTCTCGGCGTGCCTGTGCCAGAAGCTGCTTTGCTCTTAGGGTGTGTGCACCGATGCGCGACATCACATCTCGCCGATGTTGGTGTCGACGCTGGGCTGCGCGCCGAATAAACTATTGATCCGCCATGAATCGAGCTGTCTGCCGGACCGGGGCACACCGAAATTGAATCTACGGCACGTTTGTTCCGAATGAATCATGGCCAAGTAATGCGTCCCGCTGCCTGATGGGAATCGTTTTTCTGACTCTTGTTTCTCTGCTGTCTCCATTTCTCTCTTATTCATTTCTCTGCGCCACACCTGCAAGTTCGTTTCCTTTTTCCAATTTCGTGCGTCCGCGCATTTTGTAACAGGTTATGCAAGTATGTTTGTTGTCCGATAGTTAAGCTGTGAGCGCGTCGTCTTGCGCTTGCTTTGCTGCGCTGCAGTTTCCGAAGGAGGCTGGTACCGTGGATGCATTTGGATCGACCGGGGCTTAACGCGCGTGGTGATGGGCTCATTAGGCGGTATTTTCAGGCTTGTTACACCTGCCACCTTTGGTTATTATTATTGCTATTATTATTATTATTATTATTATTATTATTATTATTATTATTATTATTATTATTATTATTATTATTATTATTATTATTATTATTATTATTATTATTATTATTATTATTATTTGGAATTGGCTAAAATTAACTTTTAGGTTAATGTATTTGCCTCCCTTTCTCCTTTACTGAAAGGAAACGGTTATACAGTTTATATGCTGTTCGCCAACTAAAACGTCTAAAACAAGCCTGAATAGCTCTTGGAACTGATTTTATTTAATGTCATCGTTTCCGATTTTCCTTTAGTTTCAAATCGCATTTGCGCTATGTTCAGTTCTTAACATCTGTTTATACTTTGGTTTTGCGTATTCTTGCGCTGTGTGTGCACTCCCTGTGGCATGCCCCAGGTTTATTTGTTGTTGTTGTTGTTTTTCTGGCGGTCGGTTATCTTCATGTCTGTTTTCCTAAACTTCTGGCTTGGATACTTCACAATCCGTTCGTTTTCTTGTTTAAAGTGTTGTGCGGGACTGATACAAAACTATCGATACCATCGATGATTGAGTCAGTGTCGAACTACCGGTAGCAAATACAACTATCGATAGTACTTTCGTTGTTGCTTTTGGTAGTACTATCGATAGTATAATATCCACGGCGCGAGCTCAATCGAGAGCATCAGGTCTGTTACGCAAGGGCGGGATATGGAGGCGGCGATAGCTGCAAAGGGATTTTCTCTTCTCTCAATCTACACATCGCAGTGTACTACCATTAGTCCGCAAATTTTGAGGGTTGGAGGCTTAGTACGCTGATGGCCAGCACGAAAAATCGAAAACGTGTTCTTTTTCTCTCTGCGTTCTATTCTTTGTTACTTGCTTTGCCGGACCACTGTTTTTATAAAGGAGCGTAACGAACTACTTTCGGCCTCTATTACTGCTATATATATCACTAATTATGGCTGCCCCCTTCATGGATCACTGCCTTGTCGTGGCGGAGGGGCTTGCGAAACTCGATGAAGTCGTGAGCTCTGCTGTGTAGGGCCACCCAAGATAGACAGGTCACGGCAGAGAGTTCTGACAAAATGTGATTCATTGGAGAAGGTAATGGCAACCCACTCCAGTATTTCCTGCCAAGAAAACCCTATGGCCAGTCACAATACCATTAAAGATATGGCGCCGGAAGATGAGCCCCCCAGGTTGGAAAGCGTCCCACATGTTACTGGGGATGAACAAAGGGCGATTCCTAGTAGCTCCAGGACGAATGAAGCGGCTGGGCTAAAGCCAAAAGGACGCTCAGTTGCGGATGTGTCGGGAAGCGACCGGAAAGTCCGATGTTGCAAGGAGACATATCACATAGCAACATGGAATGTAAGATCTATTACGCAAGGTAAACTGGATGTCGTCAAGCGAGAAATGGACAGATTGAACATTGATATCTTGGGTATCAGCGAGCTCAAGTGGACCGGAATGGGAGAATTTAACTCCGGCGACCATTATGTCTTTTATTGTGGGCACGAATCCAAGAGAAGGAATGGGGTCGCTCTCATAGTAAACAGAAGAATGGGCAAAGCAGTGCTAGGGTACAACCCCAAAAACGACCGAATGATTTCACTTCGGATCCAAGGTCACCCTTTCAACATAACAGTTATGCAAGTCTATGCACCGACCACTACTGCTGAAGAAGCTGACGTTGAGAGATTTTATGCGGACCTACAATGCCTTTTAGACCGCACCCCATCATCAGACGTCGTTTTTCTCATAGGAGACTGGAATGCTAAGGTCGGGAGTGAAGAAATATCCGGAATTACAGGCAAGTTCGGTCTTGGTGAGCCAAATGAAGCTGGGCAGAGGCTAGTAGAGTTTTGTCAAGAAAACAACCTGACCATAGCAAACACTCATTTTCAACAGCACAAGAGGCGCCTGTACACATGGACTTCACCGGACGGTCTGTACAGGAATCAGATCGATTATATTCTTTGCCGGCAGAGATGGAGAAGCGCTATACAAGCAGTAAAAACAAGGCCTGGGGCCGATTGTGGCACTGATCATCAGCTTCTTGTTGCCAAAATTAAGCTTCGATTGAGGAAAACGCAGAAAACTAGAAGGCCTTTCAGGTATGATCTGGATCAAATTCCATTAGAATATGCTGTGGAAGTGAGGAATCGATTTCAAGAATTAGATCTAAAAGACAGAGAGCCCGAAGAGATGTGGACTGATGTTCGTGATATAATACAAGAAGTTGCTACTAAGGTAGTTCCAAAGCAAAAGAAATGCAAGAAAGCAAACTGGTTATCTGAAGAGGCTTTGCAAATAGCTGAGGAAAGGAGGATGGCAAAAGTTATGGGGGAAAGAGAAAGATACAAGGTTCTCAATGCGGATTTTCAGAAAATAGCAAGGAGAGATAAGAATGCCTTCCTGAACATACAGTGCCAAGCAGTTGAGGACAGCAGCCAATTAAGGAACACAAGAGCTCTGTATAAGACAATCAAAGATATCAAAGGAAGCTTCTCTGCTAAGCTGGGCGTGATAAAGGACAAACGAGTCAAGGACCTCACTGAAGCCTCAGAGATAAAGAAGAGGTGGCAGGAATACACAGAAGAACTGTACAAGAAGGACCCGAATGTGCAAACCCAACATAAGACGGTTGTGATTACTGATCTCGAGCCGGGCATCCTGAAGAGTGAAGTTGAATGGGCCTTAGCCAGCTTTGCTAAGAACAAAGCTAGCGGAATTGATGGCATTCCAGCTGAGTTGCTTCAAAACCTCAACCATGACGCTGTTGACATTCTGCATACATTATGTCAGAAGATTTGGACAACCCTGCAGTGGCCACAGGATTGGAGGAGGTCAGTTTACATGCCCATTCCAAAGAAAGGCAGTGCCAAAGATTGTTCCAACTACCGCACGATCGCGCTTATTTCGCATGCTAGCAAGGTGATGTTGAAAATCCTCCAAGGAAGGCTGCAGCAGTATGTGGATCGGGAGCTTCCGGACGTGCAAGCTGGGTTTCGCAAGGGCAGAGGAACTAGAGACCAAATTGCCAACCTTCGCTGGATCATGGAAAAAGCAAGAGAGTTCCAGAAACCCATCTACTTCTGCTTTATTGATTATGCGAAAGCGTTTGACTGCGTAGATCACAGCAGATAGTGGCAAGCTCTCCAAGAGATGGGAGTTGCAATTCACCTCATCTGTCTCCTCAGGAACCTGTATGAAGGACAAGAGGCCACAGTCAGAACTGGGCATGGTCTTACTGATTGGTTTCCGATTGAGAAAGGAGTGAGGCAAGGCTGCATACTGTCGCCCTGCCTATTTAACCTATATGCAGAGTGCATCATGAGGAAGGCCGGTCTGGACGAGTCTTCAGCTGGAGTGAAGATTGCTGGAAAACGTATCAACAACCTTAGATATATGCGGATGATACCACTTTAATGGCAGAAAGTGAAGTGGAACTCAAGAGACTTCTGGTGCGCGTACAAGAAGAGAGTGAGAAGTTTGGGCTTAAACTGAACATTAAAAAGATAAAGATCATGGAGTCTTGCCCTATCAAGTCCTGGAGCATCAAGGGACAAGAAGTGGAAGCGGTGACAGATTTTCTCTTCTTGGGCTCCAAGATTACCTCGGAAGGAGACTGCGGCCATGAAATTAGGAGACGCCTGCTTCTGGGAAAGAGAGCAATGGTTAGCCTTGACCACCTAGTAAAGAGCAGAGACATTAGTCTGCCAACCAAGATCCGTATAATTCGTGCTATGGTCTTTCCAGTTGTGATGTATGGATGCGAGAATTGGACTGTGAAAAAGGCTGACCGCCGAAGAATTGACGCGTTTGAATTGTGGTGCTGGCGAAGACTCTTGAGAGTTCCTTGGACTGCCAGAAGATCAAATCAGTCGATATTGTCGACCATAAGCCCTGACTGCTCATTGGAGGGTCAAATTCTAAAGTTAAAGCTCAGCTACTTTGGTCATCTGATGAGAAGAGAGGAGTCGCTGGAGAAAGATTTGATGTTGGGAAAGGTTGAGGGTCGCCGGAGAAGGGGTAGGCAGCGAACGCGATGGTTAGATGGCATCCTCGAGGCACTGCAGATGACGTTATGTGATGTTAGGAAGATTGTGAGAGACCGGAAAGCATGGCGTGACATGGTCCATAGGGTCACGAAGAGTCGGACACGACTGAACGACTGAACTGAAACTGAATTATGGCTGCACATTTGTCGACATCTGTTCACAGTTTACTGCGGGGAGGTGTTTTTGTTGCCTTTGCTCAGTATTTCGCCAGATGTCGTTTATTACCTCGACTGTCCATGTTCCGTCATTAGGTTCTCCAAAGCTGTTTTGTAATTACGCTGAGAATTCTCCTGTCCAACATAAAAACGAAACTCCAAAACGAGGATAATGAATTATGACTTCTTACTATCTTTCCTCCTTTCGCACTTACTATCTTTCCTCCTTTCGCAGGCATCCTACGAAAACCCACCGCACATCTACGCCCTGGCAGACACCATGTACCGGAACATGATCATCGACTCCGAGGGACAGTGCGTCATCATTTCGTGAGTAACTGCCAACGCCTTCTGGATAACGGGCAGCCATATCGTTTTTTTTTTCGTTTTTTTAAAACTAGGTTTCGGTTCGCAGTTGTGTTCTTGTTGATTTCAAGCAACGTCGCAAAACGTGAGCGTTCAGACATGTTACAAAGATCTGTTGCTGAAGAAATAAACAGGTGGCGAAGAAAACGAAAACGGCAAACGTGAGAATACTCTTCTACGTTTTGCTTTCATGTACTATGAGGTAGTATTTACAACACCGTTATTTTGCGTCATGACACTCATATTTGTTTCCAAAATTCATTGCATATTTCTCCATTGACACGAGCTTTCCCACCTCGGAAGTATTCGAGAAAGGAACACATTGCACTCCCGAGTCAGCAAACCTGCCAAAAGCTTCTCGGAGGCAATTCCGTTTGAATGGTTGTTTTATTACCGTATATGAGTCGCAGTCAAAGTTTTGAATTGGCGGGTATTTCTGGTGAAGGACCCGCTTTTTCCAAAAACAGCGCGAATAAATGGAGACGAAAGGAAGAAACCACTGAAGGACATGCACTGCCGAACCACACTTTGTTTGAATTCATTTATTCATCGAACTGCGAATGACTGGAATCACCTCCCTTCGTCACTGCCATCACCGATGTGGAACATTTTAAGAAGACTACGGCTCATTTTGTATTCCCTTCCTCTCTGTAATGCCTCCGGGCCTTGAGTGTATTGAAAATAAATAAATAAATCTAGTTTTCGCATCCAGAAGTAGCAGATAATCTTTGTGGGATATACTGGGACCTACTGAGTCGCGTGACACACTGCCGGGCCAGTGATTCCTGAACAGTCGGCAGGGGACGCCGAAATAGAAGTGTTCCGTAGTGCCTGCGAGTTCTTACTGATTCGCGCGCAAAAAAAAAAAAAAAAAAAAAAAAAAAGACAACAACCGGCTGCGAAATTCCTACACCTGCCTACACCAGTTCCCCTATAACTGAGAGGAGTGCAGTAACATCTCGTGCGGGTTTTTCTTTACGTAAACATCAATATCTCAGTTCAGTTCAGAATTTTTTAACTTACAAGATCCCTTCAGCGGCATTACATATGGGGTGGGTTCTTATAGAAACACTAGGGATCATGATAAGTAATTATTGAGAAGAATGGTGAGATGCAAGTTGCGAAAACAAGAATGGACAGGAGCGATTTCGCGGGGCAGGCCATTTCGATCTGTTTTCGGTTAGCGCGTGTTTGTGTTTCTGTTTCGTATGCGTGTTCAACTATCGCTGTTTTGATGCACTTGCGTTTCAGCTAGCACATTTTGACACATTGGACCATTTCTTGGTGGATCGAGGAGACTTTGTCCAAGGTGGCGCAACTGACGAAAATCGTTCACGCAGCGATTAAATAAGCTTTGTCTCGCGCATTGGGATTCGAAGTCGTGGTGCAGCTGATATCTTTGCCTGGTGCAAGTGCGACAGCGTTGCATAAATTGAAGTTTGTGCCAATTAATCATGCTGGAGAATTTATGGCTATTGGAATAGTAACTTCTCTTTCACTTGACCACTTTGAAGAACCCTTAAAGATACGTATAGGTATTGAACAGTATTGAATATAAGAAAATCAAGTTAAGGTGTGTGTTTTTGTAATCTGATGGTGACTAATGGTGTTATGTGGGTACTCACACTTTTTTAAATTATCTAAAGGCAAAGATCACTTCACTGCTAGGTACACAACTTGTTTCAGGCGAATGCCTCTGATTCCTGTGTCTCAGACGGAGGAAACGTAAACGAAGGATGAACATGACTGTAAACTTTTCGTATCGGTCACTGTAGCCGCACAGACTGCGCAGTGCCTGCGCAGTTGGAGACTTTTCTGGCGCATTGCAGAGTAGTCTGCAATTGCTTAATCACTTCAAGGGTATTTGCATCGTCGTGTTCGTCGTAGATTTTGTTTACTATATGTTATTCCTGTATGCAAGTTGTCCAGATGGGTAAGATGCAATGAAAATAAACAGGGTTCCTCAGATGTTTTAGAAGATAACTACAATAACAAGTCGCCATAGCCACGGAACAAACATAATGCGGTAGTTGAAGTTGTAGCGTTCGGGCTTTACTGGCACGGGTCTTTGAACGCCATAACCCACCAAGACAGTTGACGATGCGAGGCAGCACAAAGCGTAGCCGTGTTTTCCGGCTCCTAACTGCGGGGCCGTTATCCACCTTAGCTTACCAAACAGCGCCCATATCTTCCGAGCCGCACCGAGAAAGTCCTCGTGTGCAACCAGCATCCACTAATCCCGTCAGTCTCTCCGCAATTAATCTCGGAGCTCCCTAATCCCGGGCTCCGCGCGGTGAGCTCCACGTGCGATGTGGTGGAGGGGTTTGTTCTACACCTAATCTGGCAGCCGGGTTCTGCGCTCTCATGCTGCAGATAAACCACCACTGGCAGTGGTCGTTAGCGGAAGGACTGCTCTAGTTTCCGCGTCATTTGAAGCGGTGTTTTACGCGGCACTCATTTTCACTAATGGCCTCGCCTTCGTAGCGGCTAGCTAAGCGGACGGGCAAAACGCTAGGGGATAAGGAGGGTGTTAAAGAAGAGTTCCAGAACTGGTGCTGTGGATTACGAATGGGCCACTCTAGAGGCACAAATTAAGTGGGATGTTTCCGGAAACGGGTAGCCCGAGAGGGAACAACCCGAAAATGTTGTCTCGAGGTGGCTCGTAATATTGCTTGATCCAGGCCGCCTTATCCGATAGCTGGCCGGCGGTTTCCGGACGGCGCCGAAGAGGCGGTGCTTTGACAGTGCGAATTCCGTTGTAAGCATGGTATCGTAGTTTGATTCACAGTACGCACAGTAGTAGGACGGTCAAGGTAGTGTAAATACATCATTGTGAACAATTACTACTTTTATTTTGAAAAATGGTGGCCTCTTCAGCATGGCTAGACCAATTGCGAATTAAGTACTCTAGCATTCCGGTTTTGGTTCGCACATAATCATTTACATACAGCCATTAATATGCCACATCATGTGATAGAGCACCCTACATAGACATAAAGAACCACTTTAAGCAGGCCGTACCGATGTGCCCTCATGGCCTATGGAGTAGAGGGCCAGAATCGGTTTGATTCCCACACCAAAAGTGCTGCTTCATTGATGACAGCTTCAGACAGACAGACACACCGGCGAAATCGGTGAACTGGGGCTGTAAGGGTAGTGCACTAAAAAAAAGAAGAGCCCTGTTACGTAAAGCGCGAATTTCTTCCACGCTATATTGCTATATGATTTGTCTTGCGTCTCGGGCGCCAATTTCTTCCTCGCAAGGGCGCTCAAAATCCGCGTACGTACGTTGCAATCTGTAAGATACTTGCTCTCCCCGGCAAGTTGAGCTCAATATTTTTCGTGGTTACGTCCGAAGCTGCTCTCTCCAAGGAATGGCTCGAAGGAAGAAACAAGTGTATACGAGCAGAAAAAATTAGAGGTATATATAAAAAAAAAGTGACTATAGTAAGCAGAAAAGGAACAAACGTACTGGAAAGGAAGAAAAGAGAAATATTAGAAAAGCTGGTGCTCAAGTGAGCTGGAGAGAGACAGATTTCCGGCCGCGAGAATGCGTGGTCATTTGGGATCGGACACACCCTGTCAAGGCCACCTGTTCGGGAAGTAAGGAAGCAGCATCAGCCTCGCCAGACTAACTTGCGAATACGCGCGTAGCCGGGTAGGAGTGTGTTGCGGAGCAATGAAAAGCAACCTAACTAGATTACCGCGCGCGGCTAGCCACTGTAGAGCGTAATCTCCGCTCGCCGAGGTAGCGCTTGCTCCTCCTTCTCCTCTGCTCGACAGGCCGAGCGGAAGATGCAGATCTTCGGCCGCCAAGTTCCGTTTTTATCTTCCTTCCGACTTCTTCAGAGGAATGGGCCGATTCTTCAACGAGGCTCGTGCGCTCGCTTGTTCTGCGGTAGGGAAGCGCGCCTGCTTTTCGGCGTCTCCTCCACTTGCATCGCCAGAGCACTTCGCCGCCGCCGCTGCGACCAAGTAACTGGATTGCAGGGGCTTTTCTCCATGCGGCCAGAGCTCTCCTGTTGCCGCGCATAGTGCGCGACCATCTGCGCTTCTAATGCGGTTTGCTCCTCCTTCAGCGGCGGTGTTGCGTAAGGCAGCTAACTTTACCAAGGTACCGCATTCGCGCGGTTACAAGCCAGCCGGCTCTCAAGGTCGAGCGGTTTTGATAACGTAAGGACTAGCTTTTCTACGTCGATATGAACAAAGGACAACGTGCATATCAAATCGCTGCTTGTGTCCGTCTATTGAGAATCGCTTTAAAGATACGACGCGACACGCCATGCTCGCCTATCGCTCTGTAAGTGTGGCGTGAGCAAGCGCGAAGCTAGTTAGCCACGTTAAGAACGGATCCTGATGTCTGCAGCTTTGACGACAGCTGCTCAATGAGAAAAGCCACGTCTAACGCCCGAATATTGACGTCATCTCTCCTGCTTATTGGTTGCTGATGCAGATTCAAGCGCAGCCGACACTGCAGAGTCGCGGGCGTCGTTTGACCTCGGCGCGTTCTCCTTTTTTCAAGCCATGTACGGTTAGCAATGAAACGGAAGACCTGAATCCCGGTAAATGCGGTACCTGGCTGTGCGGCATGGCAGGATACGTTCTTGTCGTTGTTTGATGCCCGTGGGAGGCGGAACGAAAAAGAAAACACAAAGTCTTTTACCAAGTTGGGGCAGCGGCGGCCATCAGCGTGTACGTTTGCATTAACGCCTTACAGCACCGTGCGCCACTCTTCGTTATGCCAGCGCTCAACTATAAGCGCGTACCTTAGTTCGGGTTGCTTTCAGTTCGCGCCACGATGTGGAAGCAAGGTAACGATCCGATTTCCACAAAATGAATTTTTGTGTACACTTTTATTTCTGCTTAATCGTTTGCGACACCTTGTGAAAAATGAAGTGTGCAGTGTGTTGCTCGCGCCTCAGGGTTAGAAATAACCGAAAAGAAATTAATGCAGGGTAAAGAAAAATCAGGCTCGAGTCTAGTTTCATTTTTTTCTTAACGCTATATCGTTAGAGCGCACGTTCAGTGAAAACGCCGGGGAGGGGGAAGGGCGGGGGCATAGCGAAATTTTCTGATTGGTCACCGCAGCGATGACATCACAGCTTGTGACGTCATTCAATAATCGTTGCGATGTGACTGCTAAGAAAGAAAAAAAAAAAGGGGACACTCGTGCGGAAAAGGCAAAGAAAAAATAAAACATTCAAGCTGGAAAAGCTGCTATTTCGATTCTCCACCCGGCGCGCTACCTCGACACCACCGAGGTGTTTTTTTGTTTTTATCTTTCTCCTGCTCACAGTGAAAAATGCAGTGAGGCGAAATCTCTGCTGAAGTACAATTCCGCTGAAAGTGGACGCGAAATGTACTGTGTTTAAAAAACGTTTCAGGTTAGCCGCTCCGATCAGAACTGGCGCCCACTCAGGTTGCTCATTTTGGGCATTGTCACATTGTAGCTGGCTTTCTGGTAAGCCACACTTT
The DNA here is from genome assembly GCF_055883805.1 of Amblyomma maculatum. NCBI lineage: Eukaryota > Metazoa > Arthropoda > Arachnida > Ixodida > Ixodidae > Amblyomma > Amblyomma maculatum. The sequence goes on along the minus strand of NC_139345.1, from coordinate 57,771,100 downwards.
CAATGAAATACGCCCTAGAGTGAATATCCATGTCAGCGTGTCTGAAAGCCATTCTCGTTTTTCATATACCGTGGAGGCAAAGCAACATGATTGAGTCGTGCACCCCCCCCCCCCCCCCCTCCCTCCTTATTATTAGGGACGGGCAACGAGAGGCAACCTTAAGTCGTGATTGACAGGCTCATATCCGGGGCAGTCATCATGACTCTATCGAACTAGGAAGCCCATACGCTCAAAAGGATCGTTTTGATCACGTTAGAGCATATACCTTGACAGTATTTATCGTAAAAATAAATGATCCAAACAAAGGCGTCCACTTTTTACTGAGCGAAACAAATTTTTACCACTTGTCATCTCCTGAACCGAACTCCAGACGAAAACCGCAGGCAATTAGTGAATTTTCTACATGGTAACCCTTGAAATGCATATCGCTCGCAATACATGAGAGACTCTGGCACAATGAATACAGTTGAACGCGCGAATAGTGATAAATCATGTTTTCGACCGCACACGTTGACATTCATCGCTCCAGTAACCTTTCGTATCCTTGAAGTGTTCAATTGGTACACTGAGGTACCTCACAGGTGTAAAAAACCATAAAACGTTTTTAAAAAGTGGAAAGTGCGTAGCACTGGACGTCATGCCAGAGCCCCAGACGTTTGTCTCAGTGACTTCGCGGTCCGTCTTTTTACAAGATAGGGTAACATATTTGATTACATCTCAGACGCTTTCTTTATAATGACAAAAATGGCAATGCCCCAAAGCCGAACATTCCGAAGACTTCGGTCAATGAATAGGAAGGAGGAAGATGAGAAGGAGGAAAGGCAAGGAGGTTAACCGGTAAAAGAAACCGTTTTCTACCCTGCACTGGGGGAAGGGAGTGAGGGGATATAAAAGTGATGGGTAAGAGAAGAATGAGCGAAGTCAGTATAGTCACATCACAGCCATATCACGCCACATCGCGTCACAGTCATACCACGTCACATCATAGCAAATCACAGCCTATCGATCAAGTCCGTGGTTTTCATGAAGCGGAGTAGTGCACGAGAGGCCTTCACTGCCGACGATCGCCGCGGTCAGGGACTTAGAATTTGGATTTCAGTCAGTGGGCGTCCATCTAGACGCTCCAGCGCACGACAGTGACACTGTCTTTCCGCATTGTATATGGGGCACTCACAAAAAATGTGGCCTATAATCTCATCACACCCGCAGGTTGCACATTCAAAGCTCTTTGCCGTACCTATCACAAACGAATGTTTGTGAACGCTACACCAACCTACACGCGGCACAGCAAAGTTTCTTCACGTCGGGGTAAGCTAATGAATAAACTTCCAAGAAACATCCGTTCTGGAGACCGAGGCCAATTATCAAAGAGACGCCTTCTTGAATCAGACGATCCCAAACAGTGTCGACCGGACTAGAGGCAATCTTCCTGGTTGTACTTACAGGAGCTTTGCTCTTCGCAGGCCACCCCACAAAGGGAAATAAGAGACGCCAGCGAGCACCACTGTACTTGCATCTGCTGGTACCGTGATTCAACATAGGCTTTAAGCCGCACCTCCCTCTTCCCGCCCCTTTCAACTCCGGCCGCCTCTTCTCTCCTGTATTGGTCCGTCTTTTTCTCTTCTTTTGTTTAGTTACAGCTGCATACAGTAAGACCTGCGTCACCCATGAAGAAGGAACCGAGCCAGCTCCGAAACGTCGGGTTTTTTCTAAAACGAAGCCATCTTTGAAGAATCTTGAACTTTCACTTGGTTACGAACCCAACAAGATAGGAAAATCTGTCGAAATGCTTACCTTTCAGCCGCTTGGACGTACTGCTTAACTGCCCCCTCGTTAACACGGCTTGACTCAAGTGGTGCAGTGGTATTGCCTATAGCATGGCATCACCAACCTGACGTCTCTGATCGCAACCGGCGCTCGTCGTCACTCCTTGAACGTCGGAGTATAAATAGGGACGATCCTCGAAGTTTTTCACGTTAATGTGTTTGCATAAAATACGTGTGTTCCGCTGCAGGCGCCACCAGTTTTCATGGGAGCCCACCATTGCCCATAGGAACGTAAATAAAAAGGAATCTCGGGTGGGACAACTTATAGAGCTCGAATATGTCACTTCAAATAATGCTTATCGTGTTTTCCTGACGGATGATGCATATTTCGCACTGCTGAGCGGGCACACGTATTGTGTATTCCTTATTGTATTACGCAGCAGGCTGGATCGCCGGGCGCGCATATCGCACCCGTCATCACGAGGGATTGCCACCAGGTCAGCCTTCCGCATTCATACACGCACCTTGCAGAGAGACGTCGTTCACTTCGTCTTTCTTCTTTATTCGGGGAATAGGCTACCGGTGACGAAGCTGGCTTACCGTACACGGCGTGGAAGAAGAATTTTTTTTTTGTTTCTTTTTTTTTTTTTTTTTTGTATTCACATCTCGTGCGCCGGCTAGGTATACAGGCATTCCACTGTCGATAACTGCTGCATTTGCGTTCTCTCTCTCGCCTGCCATTTTTCTTGCGTCGGTGGCGTTGGTGGAGACAAGATGTTCGAGGCTTATTCCCGAGTGTCTCTGACGCGTCGGTTATAAGGGAGCGCTACACATTGAACGGCGCGGGACTCACGGGAAGAAGGGGATCGACTAAAGTGAGACGCCAGCCAGGGGCCACCTCGGAAACAGACGGGGCGGGGACCGGAACAAAAACGGAAGAACAGCCAGGAAAGGGTCATCGATTGCAGGCTGTTGCCGCCGCTTCTGTCGCCGCCACATTTCGCCTTTTATATACACCCGGATAGAAACTCCTACCGGCTACCTCCCAGGCATGTCTTTCTGCCGCCCCCTACTATTTGGCGGCCTGTCAGGATCTCACACCCCGTGGCGTTGTTGCTGTTTTGGGTTCCCGTCTTGCGCGCCAGGACGCGCTCCTTCCCTTTGTGGCCGGGAACTTACCTGTAGGGTATAAGGTCCGCTGGGGAGGAAAGCGATAACGGTGTTTATAGCCGATGATTTACCGTCGCTATCCAGGCGAGGCACCTCTTGCTCCTCTCGTCGCACTGTCATCTATAGGGAGAGGCGCGTCTACCCTCCTCCCCCTTTTACCTAGCCAACATCGCCCAGGGCGAGCGAGCAACCTAGCTCCGCGGTAAGAGACGATACGTATCCACGGGTACGTGGACAGGCGAACAACGCACGGGTGCATATAAAAATGATGTTCCCCACAAAGTTTATGCGGCGAAGCTCGGCTCCCACTGTCTGCTACGGCGTGCTTTGAGTCAGGTTGGCCTGCGGGGACGTGCAGTTATGCATTTCTCTTCGCGTCGCTTGATGGTGGTCAGGGGTAGGATTTGCCCGTAGTACAGGAAAAGTGGGGAAGAGCGCCGGGTTCGCCATAGTACACACGCCTTCGTTGAGGGCTTCTGTACTGGCGTGCGCAGAAGAAACACAAATTTAATATTTATATAAACGATATTAATATATAAATATATAAACAATATTTCTTAAAGTGCTGGACTAAGTATTAAATTTGTAAAGCCAAAAACATATTTAATATTTCGTTCAGCACATTACGGTAGGCTCTCATGTACGACTCATGGGATGCGGCGCGACTGCACTCGATGGTGTAAACCTCCTTTTAACTACAATGCGAAAGACAGAAAGGGCTTGAAACTAATAGTATAAATCACGATCACTTATATGGGTAGGGGAGTGCTTTTATATTATGGAAAGAGAAGCGCGAAGTGCTCAAGTTATATACCTTCATATGCCGCATTCATTTTGTGTAATCACTCACAAACGTTCAATGAGATGAAGTAACCTCTACGCGCTTAATCTAGTATCTGCTGGTATTAACAATTCTTCCAGCTAAGCATGTAGCAACGTAAGCGAGAAAAAATAGTACACAGAATATTTCACATGAGATTTTCAGCAATTTTATAAAAAAAAAAAAAAAAAAAAAAGATTTTTGAGCTAGGAAAGCGCTTTTCTTGGCGTAGCAGATCGGCATAGGAGCGATCATGTACATCATATTACAGCTTCGGCGTGTTACCAAGCGTACCAGTTAACTAATATTGTATAAACTTATTAAATTTTTAACTGTTCCTATTAGGCTCTTTATATGCTGAGAGGCTTGAAAAGAACCGCAAGTAATACTACTATCAGATTTTAGATTTTGAGAAATGCCATCCTCGCCTTCACCGCAGCGCGAATAATTTTGAGACTGCACTTGGAAGAAAGCGGAACTAATATGTCGCCTCAAACAGAAGACGCGGGAGAGCCGCGTCATTATGCCACGCTCGCTCGTGCCTAACGATGTTTGCGGATGCTCTTGTGTAGCCCGAGTGTAGCCTGAGTGTAGCTTGAGTGTAGCCTGAGTGCAGCTCAAGTGTAGCCACCAAATTCCTCGCGCTGCAGCAGACGAGGATGGCTCTTTGGAAAATCTAAAAATTCGTATGGCATCATTTATGATGGCCTCCAATCCTCTCAACGAATAAACGGAAGATAATAATTAGAAACTTGAGTAATTTTAGTTAACCGCATGCTACTTAGCAGTTTGCGGCATTCTGATGCGCATGATCGCTCACAATGCACTGCTGAAGAAAGCGCTGTTTAAACGTTTATAAGGAAGCCCAATTTTAAACGTTCACGATACTCGGTTTGTTAGAAAACCCTGTATAATGTTCGGCATGCTTGAACTCCAAGCCAAGTACGGCGCGCACTTGTGAGGAGTCACCACCGTCCTGCAGGACAAAGACCTCCTCGGCATAGCAATGACCTCCTCCATATGTTCTTCTATTAACCCGGTCTGTGCCAGCTGTGCATGGTCACCTTATCCGCGTAAAGTTCGCAGTCTCATTCGCCTGTCTAACTTTCTGCCGCTCCTTGCCACGCTTTATTTCCCTTGGAATCTTGTCTGTCACCTTCAACGACCGTCGGTTATTCTTTCTTCGCACTACATATCCTATCCATGGCCATTCCTTCCTGATTTTGGCTAGAATGGCATTACTCCTGTTTGTTCCCTGGCTCGCTATGCACGCTTCCTGTCTCTTACCGTTATAGATATCGGTTTTACTTTGCATATCTCGCTGCGTCGTTCTCACCTAAAACTAAATCCTTTTCGTCAGCCTCCACATTGCTGCCCCATAGGTGAGTGCCGGCAAGATACAGCTGTTATAGATGTACTTAGTCCTAAAGGCCGCCGGGGAACTGCATTCACGATTTGAGAGTTCTTGCAAAATGGGCTTCATCGACTCTTTATTTTTATGTTCTTTTTTAACCTGTTTGGTCAGGGTCTGCTGTAGCTACGTACCATAAGTAGACGTATTTTCTCAACAATTCCATAGCCTCGCTACCTGTCCCTGACTAGTCATCTTACCGACGCTAGACAACGTTTGTCTAGTTTTCGGGACAGTATTTTTTAGACCAGCCATAGTGCTTTCCCCGTCCACGTCGTTGACTATGCATTGCAGTTTATCTCCTGCGTGATATTGGAAGACAGTGTTACCGACAAATTGTAGATTACTAAGACACTCTCCGTTAAAGTTTATTGAGGGCTGTTACTAATGCAGCTCTCTAAATACCTCCCGTAAAAGTGCGAGGAAAAACTCCGGAGATATCGTGTCTCTGACTTACACTGTTCCTTGTTGGGATTTTCCTGCTTTCTTTATGGAGGAACACGGTGACTGTGTAGCCCTTATAGTGTCTGCCATTATTTTTTCGCGCGGCTTTTTAAAATCCTGGCTCCATAATAGATGACGTTTCGGCTGAACGCTATCTCCTAATATATGGAGGCTTCATATAGAGGTCGTTTCTTGAGCGTTTCTTTGTCACCTATTGACACTGTGGATATGGACTATTTTCGAGTAGCCTTTTCGAAAGCCTACCTAGTGTTTTTGTTGACTGAAGCCCAAGGTCGTCCTGGTTCTATTAGCGATTACTTTAGTAAATACCTTGCAGGCAACGGACAGTGCGCTAACAACCTCTGTAGTTTTTCTAGTCCTTGATGTTCCTTTACTTATAAATTAAGATATCGTGAGCGTTCTTCCAAAGATCCAGTGCACTTGAAGCCATGGTTCGTTGCATTACAGGTGGCCAGTTTTTCTAGCAATCTTCAACAGATTTGCAGCTATAGATTGTCCTCAGATAGTTAGGACTAGGAGATTATGAGGCGGGCGGTGACTGCGGACTGCGCCTTTTAATAAAATCAAGCGTGATGGGCATATCCCAGACAGCGGCACTGTCGTAATCTGACCGTAGAAAAAAAGATGTTGCTTCGAATAAATGTTCATCAGTTCTTTTCAACTTATGGCAACAAAGGACTTGCGGTAATACATGAAATTCTATGTTTACGGCTATGGATGAGTGTGGTGCTGGTGAGCACTCTCGAGATTAGCTTACATGAAAAATAAATACCCCCAGAAGCATAGCTTTCGACATCCCCATCCAACCATGCCTCGACTGGTAGAGAACTGTACGCGACGTACGGGGACCATGGGTTCAGAAATCAACTGGCTGGAATGTTTCTTTTATTTTGCGAATATATAGTGATTTGTGTCTGATCTGACATCATCACAGATCACTTTTGGATTTCAGTAGAAACATCCTAAATGCAAAGCCGTTGTCTTGTTTTTGAGTTTTCAAGTCGGGTGTCGGTTATAAAATTCACGTCGCTCCTAATTTAGCCCAACGGTAAGCAGCTTTCGCAGTGTGCCCGAGAAACACTGCGGAAAGCAGCAGCACGCGTTTCCGAGTCTTTTTTTTTTTTCTGATGCCCGATATTTACCTCTTTCTTTCTTTCTTTCTTTCTTTCTTTCTTTCTTTCTTTCTTTCTTTCTTTCTTTCTTTCTTTCTTTCTTTCTTTCTTTCTTTCTTTCTTTCTTTCTTTCTTTCTTTCTTTCTTTCTTTCTTTCTTTTCTTTCTTTCTTTCTTTCTTTCTTTCTTTCTTTCTTTCTTTCTTTCTTTCTTTCTTTCTTTCTTTCTTTCTTCACCCTTCCCCCTCCCTCCCTGACCCTTTCTTTGCGTTTGTGTTGTACAGACAGATACCCAACAGTACTGGGCGGCATCCGTAGGGGTGATTGAGGGGATGGAGGAACCCGCTCGGAGATGATTGCGCCGCAGAGACCATTAAAGAAACGCCTGCCGCTCTGCGAGTGCTGCGTTGCCATCGGCTGCGCTCCTAGTCTTGGCTCAACGACGGCGACTGAGGGATGGGCGGAAGAAGTAGCCGATACGACGGTCGCAGTCGTGCCGCGTATAGGGCTATGCTGTAGCGCATCCTTTTGAAGCCTGAGAGGCTGCGTATGTTGCACTTACCCGGGCCAGGGAAGACCTAGCTCCCACATTAGCCTGTCCCCTAAACGGTGGCCTCCCCTCAACACAGTTTCGTTGGCACTCCTTCCCGCACACTAGGCGGATAATACACCAGGCACCGTCGGATCATTTGTCTCGGGCGACAGTGCTGTGCCCACTTCTCGATCTTCGGTCAGACGAGGGCTGGACATCTTTGCGGTATAGTTTGTCACGTGGACGCGGGTTATTTCCGAACTGAAGTTGTGACAATGCTTTCTTTTAATGAAGTCGCATCTTCCATATCTTTTTTTTTTTTTTGCTCCGTGCCCATATTTCGAAACGCGTATTCGCAGAAATTTTCATAAGCGATTTTGGATTGGCATTTACTGTGAGGGCGGGCGAGAGGCCACTAACGCTCCATGCGCTGAGGTACACATTGGAAAGCGGGGGGGGGGGGGGGAGGGGGGGGTCTTGCCAGCTATTATGGGAAATGACAAAAATTTTCCTCTGATGTGTGCAACCCTGTCTTTTTGTAAAACCAACAGTAAAAGAGTAAACAGCAAAAAAAAAAAAAAAAACAGTAAAAGAGTAACATTGCCCCGCAGCACAACTGTGATTATTTTCCGTTTACACAAAACCAGGCCTATCAGATTCTATATTGCTATATTGACATAAATTGTTACAAAAACAAACAAACAAACTGTTCGTTTTGCGGCAGCAGCGCGCTCTCTGAACTTAGCCTTTATTTCATAGACTGAAAAGGGACCAACATCTCTGTGAAAATTGTGTTTGCGCTGTGTCTACATCACTTTCCATATGAGTGCCGAGGAGTGGTCCTTACGATTAAGGCAACTACATTTGTTATTTTTTGTGGCTCTTCGGTATCGCAGAATCATGATAACTTAGGTTATCACAATTATTTGGGCATAGAGTGTTTTATGTCACTTGCAACATTTCTCGTACATTGTAATGTTTCTGTCTTCGCCGAGGGACGGAACGTGCACTCGGGATTTTTTTTTTTTTTTTTTTTACAGAGTCGGTCCCATATATCGTAAACGTATATAACATGTGAATTTTTGTATAACGCAACACTGCACATAAAGCTCATCTTAGGAAGATAAGAAAGCACCGACTCGTGTTTCTTCATGTTATAGTTTAGCTGGGCATCAACAAAGAAGAGATGCTGCGTTGTTGAAACTCACACATGACTTTCATTTATCGTAGCCAGAAATTGAAGTCAAGGTATCGCATCAACTTCCCATGTCGGCCGCTGCTTCTGATTTATCCCTTTTTCTGTTTCCAAAGGAATGCTGAGGCAGAAGTTGCTGCATGCCTCGCGTCTTTTTTTTTTTTTTTTTTTGTCTGCTCTTGCGCACCTGCCATAAACACTGAGCTGTCTCCGAGGATCGAGTGACAGCTTCAAACAGGCGGCGAAAGTTGTAAAACAACCCTGCCAAATTATACGGGCAGATCAGGGGCGCCTGATCGCAAATCGCGCGAAACGCGGGCATGCGGTGAAGAAGGAAGGGTGCCGACTCACCTGTGGCCCAGGGCGTCGCCGGCGTTGATGGCCTGCAGTGGCGGCACGAATGCCCGCTTCCGGATGGTCTTTCTTGCGACGCCCGTGAGCTGTTCGAGACTGGAGGCGAGCTGCGAGGCGTTGAAAACCTCGGAGAGCAGCATGTCCTCACTGCCGGCCAGTGCCACGGGCAAGCAGGGTGGCGTCGACGGCTTCTCGCGCGTGTCCACATCCACCGAGGCGGTCAGGTGCGAGAACATCAGCCGCCGCTGCCGGAGCGTGGTTGGCCTCGGAGCCGGCACGGGTTCCTCCAAAGCAGAGAAGCTGCCGCCCGCCTGTCCTGAGAGTTCCCGAAGCATCACCTCTCTCTCTTTGGACGAGAGGATCTTGTGGTCCTTGCCGATGACTTCCTGCGCCAGCTTAGCCGTTGCCGGATCGGGTGGAGGTGACACTAGCGGCACGGGCGCTGTCGTCGTCGTGGGCGTCTGCGTCGGTAGGGACGCGGAGGATACCCGTTCCTCCAAGCTCCTCGATGTGGTCTTGGGCTGGTGTCCCTTGGAGGGACTCTCCAGAGAGGAGCTCTTGTTGCCGGAGGCGAGCGTCGGCTGCCGGGCCTCGACCTCGGAGACCGCTTCGATCTCCCTGGACGTCCGGTTGGGCGGGGGCTTGGGGTTGCTGCGCGTCCTGGGTCGTATGGGCACCACAAAGCCGACCCTGCTGTCCATGAGCGACCGCGTGGGGCTCTTGAAGGTGGCGTCATCGTCGTTGCGTGGGTTGCTGCTGGTTCCTGCGTGGCTGCGGTTCATCACTTCCGGAGAGCAGCTCTCGCTCCGGATGTGCCGCCTCCGCCCTCCGTGACGTCTCTCCGTCTCTTCCTCGTCCGCTCTTAAGGCCCGCTTGGGACTCTGGCGGGACGCTCTATCGGTGCGCCGCTGTTGCTGCGGCTGTGGTTGTTGGCCTGGTGGCGCTTCGCTGCTGCTGCTGATGCCTTCTTGTTGGTCCTGAATGTGGTTGCTTTCGCGATGCTGCTCGGTTCGTCCGCGGTCTCCGTCCCTCGGCGACGTCGGAGCCGCCGACGGCGTCTCCCCGGGCAACATTTCCGGGAACGCGTCGGCGTCATGTGGTCCCCAAGGGGCGACGACGCCCGGGTCGTTCGTTTGGATCGTCGACTGAGACATGCCCTCTGCTGTATGTAGTGTGTGCGGTGCTGGTCTTTCACCTCTTGTGGTTCGTTCTGCCTGTTCACGTCCGGTGCGTCATTTTGGCTATTTTTTTTTTTTTTTGGCACTGCTTCAGGTCGGGGAGGTCGTGTGGCGTTCTGCGCGTCTTTCGAGGAGTGACCGGGGAGCTCTTCTTTTAAGGGTATTTCGGGAAGTAGAAAGAGGGGCCTCGTTCACATCATGGTCGGCAGTGTAGACACCTGGGACAGAGTAAGAAGTACAACGTTAAGGAATACAAGGGATGTTTACACGTGCTTGCAATTATGCTTACATTCGCGTTAACGTTTTGTCCTTTTCGTCCCCGTCCGCACTGGCCTCAAAAACGTTTTCTCATATAAATTATTACTAATAAGTAGTGCAGTCTGTATACAATCTGAGCTCACCGCCGATGTTCGTCATGCGAATTATATCTCTGCTTTCTGCAAAAGATTTCAATTTGTGTGCGTAACAAAATGAGGGAAACTGCTGAGGAAACTCTCTCTGGTGCTACCTGCAAATGTCCTCCGGCAACGGCACCACGGTAACGGCTGACGGCCCTGTGGTGTTTAAAGCCTGGAGTGGAAATGAGGAAATGAAAATACCCATACGCACACACACACACACACACACACACATGCGTCTCCACTGCGGTCGCGTTTTCAGCGCGCGCGCAGCTCATTCCTGACCGCTGCGAAAAGGGGGGGGGGGGGGGGGGGGGGGGGACGAGGCCATCATGCAGCACGCGTCATCGAGGTGCGGCCTAGGCATAATAGAGTCATTATTACGTCGCACGCATTCTTGGTCCCGCGGGATGTGCCGTGGCCAGCCGTTTCGTCATCATTTATGCAAGAGCCTTAACGAGCAGGCACTCTTGATGGCTTTACTTTTTGTGCGCTTGTCGTGTTCTTAACTAGACCCGTGACTTGCGTTCGCATTCATCTACCTACCAGGTAGAGACGACATGATGGGCTCCTCTCCTTTTTCCCCTCCCTTGCGTAAAACGATCTCCTGTCATCACAATGAACGCATCGCCAGCGATATTTTCGCTCGGCTGCTTGTCCGTGGTTTTTGACGTTTAGCTGATCTTGGCGCAAGTGAGACCGTTTGTTTCAAGGCTGTGGTCTCAACGGGTGCGGAGTAAGCGCTGTCGAAAAGCGCTGTCACGCAGAAAAATACTGCATTTTTTGTTTTGGCTTTCAATTCTTTCTTGTGCTGCCTCTCGCGTTATTTGCAGTCTCAAACGGAAAATTGATGCCGAAATTTAATTAAAACAGCGAGAGTTTCCGTGTGCGTTCTTTGTACTTAGTAACTATGAGCCGCGGGGTTACCTTCTCAATATATGAGCCGCAGGAAGCGTGTCGCTGTGCACGCGGAACTTCATTCATGTTTTTTGTGGACACCGTTTTCAAGGACGCTGATTATTCAATGAACATTGGTGCGTATTCAGCGCAATGTGCATTTGAATTACATTTTAATGAGAACATGACATTCAGTTTTTTATTGGAAAGTTAAACTTCTGAATGGGCGTAAAGTGAAAGTGCAACAAAAGCCAATTCCGATATGAACAGAAAAACCAACAGAGTCTGAACAGAACACGCGCAGAATGTTAGTGAGATGGGCTTCGTAGGCATAATAACTATTAAATGCTACAAGGTGTTGGAATGATATCCGCATTAGCTGAATCGGATCGGCGCATCCCGCCACATTATTTTTCGCGATTATAAAAGCCTTTGCAGCAGTATTGGTCTCAGCATGCCGCATGCGTTTGCATCTTTTATTGCCCTGCAGTCTACCGACTGGCCGAGTGGTTTACTTCAAGCAGAACAAGGAAAACAAAAATCTACGATAACACTGAACGAAGTTCGAGGGAACGTGACTTCGTCTAATTGGCTTTCCTCTCAACAAATTAGGCAGTCCTCCTGTCTTAATTGTTATGGTATGGCGCGGCGCTAAAATGGTACTCGGCTCACTCTGAGAACTCCAAGCCTTCGTAGCACAAACAGAAACGTGACCCGTCAGCTGCTAGTTTACGGCTTGAGCTCGTTACTGCTTCTCTCGCTCTCTTCTTTCTGTGTTGCTTTCCTTCGGGAAGGGTGCGCCTTGTTTGCCCGCAAACCGCACCACTGACTGTTACGCGCTTGCACAGCTTGTGGTGTGAAGGAAAAAACAAGAAAAAATTTGACGTGTTTACGAGCGAAATTTCCATTCATCTTCATTCTGCCTCATTGCCTTTCCGCTTCTTTTGATACAAATCTAATAAACCAGGGGTCGCCACAAGTACTGCTTGATGGCGATCTTCAGAGAGGCGCCTCTCGTCGACGTACATACGTAGCGTACGGCGCCTATTTTTTCGGCGAGAAGTGCGCGCCTTGAAAGAAGAAACAAGCAAACTAACTAACGGATTGAAGAACAGCTTGCGCCGGAAAAAGACAAATGTTCGAGTGCGTTTCTTTTCCGATTCCGTCTCTTCACTTCCCTCGCCTTGTGTTCATTGAACGCCGCGTCGCCGTCTTGGAACTTGCTTTTTTCCCCATTCCAGTCTCGCGCCAATATTAGGTTCCGGTTGAAAGGCGTGTCTGGAGACTGTGAAACAGGGGGCTGGGAAACAAAGAATAAATATGGGGAAATATAATGAGTGAGGAAAGGGGAGGCCTCTCTAGAGTACTTTGCGTGCTTCCTCCTCTGCCATCCCCAAAGGAAGCAGGCGTGCTTGTGACGATTCCTTCTTTATTTTATTTTTTTCGAAAGAGTTTTGGATCTCGTTATTTGCTCCCTCGAGCGGTGCGCTGCTTTCTGTTCTAAAGTTCGGTTCTTCTTCCGGGCGCAGCGTTTTGAGTGCGCGCGGCTTTGGTTGACTTTTGCCCCCACTTTCACCTCGTCCCAGCCCGATTCGCTTCTTGTCTGCTTTCTTTCTCCGAGCTGTCTATGTGTTCCGCCCCCATCCATCGTCTAATTCCGTTTGCGTGCACAACCCCTGCGCCGCAGGGCGGTGGAGCGCGTCGTGCGTGGGCGGCACGTTTGAAGGTCGCGCCTTTCTCTTTCTCCTGCACTGGGCGCTTTCGCGCTGGATTGGGACGTTAGTATATAGAAATTGCCACTGGGCTGCTTGCTACCGCCTGCGGGCCCCGGTGCGCCATCTCGGGTCGGGTTTGCGCAGCGCTGTTTCTGTTAGTACGCGTCGGCGAGCTCACCTTTGTGCGCACGTGGGGCAAGAGTGTGCTGCCTCTACGCATTTAGCGAACAAGAAATTGTAGCATTTATCTTTTTTTTTATCCCTTTGGTCGTTTTAGCAAACTATAGCAAAAATTGGCACCGCGAACACTCAGCGCGCTGTGTTATGCAGAAGGTAGCGCAGATATGAAGTGGAAGAATAAGCTTTCGCAAAAAGATTTGTCCTTTTATTGTTCCCGCCCTGAAATTGAAAACATCGCAAGCGTTATTTGTCTCTAGGAAAAAATCTACAGAGGGCAATTAAGACTTCTGGGGTGCTTTGAAGGCGAAGACATTCTCTCTTTCTTATTGTATTTCATCTAGTAGTCCACTGTAATTCAACCCAGTATACCGCAAGCCACAATTCGTACAACGCCACCCTGCTGAAGATTAATTCAATTTCAATATAATCCAATGTAATGCACTTTTTATCTCCCGCATTCCAATTTACCCGCTAACATCCACAACAATCCACCATAATCCAACATAATCCAGCGTAATTAACACTTAATCCACCGCGATACAATAGAATCCGCCGTTAATTAATCTTAAATCACCGCAATCCATCGTAATCCAATTTTTCTGAGGTCACGTGGGCGAAGAGACCATTTAAAATTTGGCGCCGGTTCCTGATTGGCCCCCGGGGTTATGACATCACGGTCGCACTTGACTACTCTGGAGCTGTCGGGCGACTGCTGCTGGTCAGCGCCAAGGCTTCCACGACCAAATGAGCAATGTAAGGCTTTCGCTGTATGCAATGAATGATCTGTACCTTTAAATGTCATTTGTGGAGTATTCATTGGTTAAACGCGGACGTGTCCTTTTCATAGTGGAATTGACTTAGCGCGCTGCAGTCTTGTATTTTTATGCAAATTTATGCTGCTTGCACTCGCATGTGGCGTTCGGACTAAATTTGTTTTTATACCTTGTACGTAGCGTCCGCGGATACGATTATATAGAATGAGGAAGGAAAGAAGGAACAAGGTAAAAAGGAAGAATTGAAGAAAAAAAGATGCGGATTGAAGGAAAATAAAGAAGGATGGTAGGAAAGGAAAAGGAATCAGGGAGAAATGAAGGAAATAAATAGAAAGGAGGATATGTAAAAAGAAAAAAAAAGGAAAGGAAGTAAAGAAAGAAAAGGAAGAAGCAACGAAGAAGGGAAGAAAAAAAAAAGAAGGGAGGAAGTACGAAAGGAATTATGCAAAGCGAAGACTAAAATAAGAAAAGAAGAAAGGAAAGATGAAAATAAAACAAAAAAGGAAGGAAAGAAGTACTGAAAAAAAGAGAGAAAGAATGAATGAATGAAAGAAAAAAGGAAAGAAAAAAGAAAGAAAGAAAGAAAGAGAAAGAAAGAAAGAAAGAAAGAAAGAAAGAAAGAAAGAAAGAGAGAAAGAAAGAAAGAAAGAAAGAAAGAAAGAAAGAAAGAAAGAAAGAAAGAAAGAAAGAAAGAAAGAAAGAAAGAAAGGAAATTTGTTTCGTGCATATCATGATGAAAGCAGCACTGACTGCAATCGTTTTTTTTTTTTCTTTCGGTTCTGCTTTTTGTCGTCGACTGCTGAGCCAAAGGACTGCGGTTGTCTGAAGAATAGCGAGTCCGGAGGCTTACACGGGCCATAAACTCAACAGCGGGATGCATAAAAACGTAAAATCAGCGAGCAAGAGTTTTGTCACGTTTTGGACGCTATCTTTACATCTTCGTTCAGACAGGTGGTAGGATTTAAGGGGAGATGAAGGAATCGACAAACGTTCGGCCTTTGAATCCCGCCGCTCAATCTTCCCGCCATTTGAAGGGTGCTGTCGATGGCTGCGCTTTTAGAACTCCGAGACGTGCGCATGGAGAAAGAAGGACGGACAAGTGTCGTGTTACTTCGTCACTTTTCTTTTTTTCCTCGCGCAGCGATTGTATCTGCAAGAGGCTATTCTTGCCTGCGTACGATCAACTTATTGTTACGGTTTTTGCATCAGCACCTCTACCAGATACGCCGTTGCAAGAGCTCTTCGGTGGGGAGCATAGAGGAGCTACGCGTGCCGAGTCTTGCCTGAGCGTACATGAACCTTTAGGGCGTTGTTGTATGGTCCATGCAAAGGGGCAATAGTTGTTGTTAGCTAAGGAATTACAAGAGTATGCGCGTCACTCTCGATTGCGAGCGCCTTCTTAATTATCATCATCAGTCGGACTATACCTACTGCGGAGCGAATGCCTCTCCCATATTTCTACAATTAGCCCTGTCCTGTGCTAGCTGCATTCACTTGACCCCATCCCTTAGAATCCAATTTGTCACCCTACGCGATCATCGGTTATCGTCTCGTCGTACCCACATTACCCATGCCCATTTCTTCTCCGATTTCCGCTAAAATGTCAGTAACTCAGAGTTACCTCCATACATGGCCCGCTCTGCACGCTTTCTGTCTCTTAACGTTACACCGGTCATTTTCCGATCCGTAGCTTTCTGCGTTGTCCCCAAATTAAGTAGAACCATTTTTTTTTTTAACCTCCACATTTCTCCCACATAAGTGAGTATTATTGAGATACAGCTGTTTTATACTTTGCCTAACCTTGCTAACGCACATTGCAGATAAAAAAACGAAGGGACTATGCTTAAGCGGGCGCCTTACGTTGGGTTAGAATCCGGCCTCACTGTCTGACTTATGACATAACGTGAAAATACTGCCACTAAGCGCCCTCCCGAGGTGGCGCAGTCATAGGGCGCTTGACTATTATTTCCAAGGGTGCGGGATCGAGTCCCGGCCTCGGCGGCCGCTTTTCGTTGTAGGCGAGAAGCCAGGCGCCCGTTTGCTGATACACGTCAGTGCACGTTAAAGAACCCCAGGTGGTCAAATTTCTGGAGTCCTCCACTACAGCGTCTCTCATAGCCCGAGTCGCTTTGAAGCGTTAAACCCCACAAACCACAAACCAAACTTTCACTAAGCCGTCGCTGTAACCATTTTAATGGAATTTGCAGCCCATAAAACGAAGTTATCTGGCTACCCTCTCAAAAATAAGTTGGAGGTAGCATAATTTTCTTGAGTGTAGCAATAAAGTTAAGTAATTTTAAGAAATTAACTTAGTTTAACTATTTTATTAAGTCCGTGCGAAGAAAGATTATACAAAAAAATGCAAGCACTGCTTCGTTTAAAGCATCAATGATTACACTATATGTGTAAGCGTGAGCTTGGTTGCATAGTTTCTTGCGTTAAATTGATGAACTAATTGCAATATACATTTCGTTACCAATTTTCTCTACCTTAGGCGTTACTATTTCTAAAATGATATTAGTGAACCGACGCATCTGTAACTGTGAAATCAAATTTGGAGTTTACAATTTTGAATATAAAATAATTTCTTAGATCGCAAACGAGCAATATATTTAGTTTTTAATGCTGCAAAAAATATCGAAAATCCCTTCGTCAGCTGTCCGCCAAACCCATGTCTCATTTGGCATTGGTTTGGCTGCCGACTGCCTGTAGTGAACCTTCCTCTAAAGCGTCCTATCACCAAGTATTTTTTTTTTTTTCATGATGATACCATGACCACACAGGGCATCAAGTCAGGTTGAAGATGCCGTTTAAAAGTCACTTAAAATTTGAGTAACATAAGTTCTCATGGTTCAAATAGAGGCAACGCTTGAATTAGAGAACCGCATTCAACTTCTGTGCCACGCGATGGTCGCAGCGCTGCTGCTCCTTGAATGTGCATGGTAGACTGTCTTTAGTCATTTTCATGACCATCAGAGAAACCAGTTTGACTGGGCTGTGAAGCGGCCATGAGGGAGACAATCCTCAGCTTTGTCCCATGCTACGAACGCAGCCCGGTCTCCAATATGGCAGCGCCGTTCGGCCACTTCTTGAAAAAGTTTATACTGTGTTCCATCACGCTTCAAGCAAGTTAGCTTATGTGCGCAGACATGACAAAGGTTGGCGTGATGAATTAGCCCAAGTCTTAGTTTCAGTCCGTGAAATTTTACTCCTTTGTGTTCTTATTCGCAACGGGGGTTGCCGTCGGCGCTTTTGAAAGAGGATACCAGCTCCATTCAGAGCCTTTCTGTTGTGCTAGGGCGAGAACTACAAGCTGCGGCGATCTACACCTTCTAAGGAAGATGCAGACACGTTAGGGGAAAAGTAACGACCTTCAGTGACATTTCTCGATCAACGGTGCCCGACCGCTAAAATGTCACAGGCCTTCGCACCGATATTTATTGCGAAGGAAATACTACGCCAGGTCTAACCGCTCGTCGCTCTGTGCCGTGCCCGTGTCCGTGATCCCCTGGCAGAAGCTGCAAACTTGGGTCTCTCGTTTCACTTGGGGCGGTTATGTCAGAATCAGCCTACCAGGACCCTGGTATTCTCGTTACCCCTATAGGCCACTAGGGCACGTTCATACGGCTTGGTTAAAGCGGGGCTTTATATGTGGGCAGAAGAGGAAGAAGAACAGGAAGAAGAAGAAGAAGAAGAAGAAGAAGAAGAAGAAGAAGAAGAAGAAGAAGAAGAAAAAAAAAAAGAAGAGAAAGAAAAAGAGGAGGAGGAGGAGGAGGAGGAGGAGGAGGAGGAGGAGGAGGAGGAGGAGGAGGAGGAGGAGGAGGAGGAAGAAGAAGAAGAAGAAGAAGAAGAAGAAGAAGAAGAAGAAGAAGAAGAAGAAGAAGAAGAAGAAGAAGAAGAAGAAGAAGAAGAAGAAGAAGAAGAAGAAGAAGAAGAAGAAGAAGAAGAAGGCGGAAAAAGAAGGAAGAAGAAGAATGCTCGGTCACCCGCAGCTAATGCTTTCGCTCCATATTCGGTTCAGCAGCGTTGAACCCTTCTGTTTTTCTTTTTTTTTTTTTTTTGCTTTTACTGGTGCGAAAGAAAAGGCAAGAGGAGAATAGTGAACGGGAGACTGAGCCTCATCCGTACTCGCACCGCTTTCCCCTTTCTCCGGATTCTGTTTCCCGTATCTGTGATCCGTGCGTCAAGCGAGCCGGCATTGTGTTTGCTCTGTCTGCTCGACTGGCTTCTTATAGCGAGCGGCACCAAGTAGCGGACCTCCTCTTCCTGTAAACAGCCCCGGAATGTGTTGGCCTCGAGGCAAGAAACTGAGCCGAACAAATCCTCACGACCTCTAGCGGCGGCGCAGATCACATCCTGCCTGGGTGCAACCTGCCGTATAGTTGGTCGCTCGCGTGTCGCCACCACCACCCTTCTCTCGGTCACTTCCGATCCCCACTCCCCACCGCCGCTCCCTACGTTTCACTGCGCGCGGCACTCCTGGCGCGAAATAGGGACGGAAAAAGCATGGGCTGGTTGCCCAAGAAAATGTCGCGGCGGCTTCTTCTGGCTTCTATGTATGTGCGCTACCCCTATCCCTCCGCCCTTTGCTCGGGCCATCCCCTGCTGCTACCCTCGACGCGCGTGTGTTTAGCGAGGCGGGTGTGCGTACGGTGTCGATTCACTTGGCCGCACGTCCGTCCCCCCGTCCGTTCCTCCCCTCCAGACGTGCGTTTTCGCCATCTCCATTTTTTCATGCTTTCCTTATTTCTTGCTATACGCGGTAAGTGGTTTAGCTGTCACTTTAGCCTGACGCCGCCCGCGCTGCAACATCGGGACAGCAGCTATAAGTCGACCTGCGTGCTCGGTGGGCGATGATGCTTGCCCGCGTGCCGCCTTCCTTCTTCCGGGGCAAAAGGCGCGCGGGTTGACGGCGAGGGAGGAAGAGCAAAAAGAGTGAGGTCGCGTCGGGCATCGGGAATGAGGGGCACGTCATATGCAGGCACACAGAAAACCCCGCTATCTCTGGTCGTCCACTCTGGGTTTTGTCGAATAGGATTTGGTGCGTCGACCCTTTATTTTTCTCTTTCTTGTAGGATAGGAGTTTGCAGCGAGGATATCGCTGAACTTGTTTGTTCTGAGTCATTTTGTGGCTTTCTTGTTTTAAATTTGGACCTCTCACTGAAGCAAGAAACTTCTCCACAGTGTTCCTGAAGAATGCAATAAATATTTCAATTTGTTTTTATATATGAGTATTTGAGTCGATGTGGATTTATTGGTTTATATGCTCTACAACGCATTCTGCTAACTATGTGTTCGAAGTCCTTAACGCCACTTACCGTCGAAGAAAGCAGGTTCTAATTCACTTACGTCACCGTGCGCTGCAAACAAACTAACGTGTAACTTGAATTCATGCCGTTACCATTTCTTACTGTTGAGGCTTTTTTTTTTTTTTTTTTTTTCAGTCCACTTTTTGCCTCATGAAAGTTTGCTTGCCCATGGACGCATCGCCATCTGCCGGCACGTGTGTGTGTACACTTGGTCTTCACCTCTGGGGATTCTGTTTGTCTACGCCGCCGTCCGGCGAGTGGCTGCAGGAAGCGGAAATGACGTCACCCATACGAGCCTCGAGGGACGGAATTCCGGGTTGGTTGGGCCTCTAAGCGCACATAACGTCCAGGGTGTTCTCACTTTTACATCTTGTGATTGTTAACTTTCTCTTTTCTTTTCTTCTTGCGCTATTTCGTATTTTCTGCTTGGTTTTGTCACTCCGGAGCACAGACCGCTGTTAAGCTTTTCGCCCAACTACATCGTTGGAACTTTCCCAAACTTTTATCTCTTTGTGTTTCTCAAAGCCTGCACAAACATTCGAGTTCCTTATTGGCGCGCACTTCTGAGGCTCGGGAAGCAATATTAACTTCCCCAGTCTCCATGCTTCTTTAGCTTTGCGACGTACTGTTTAGACTCAAGGAAGAAGAATGTGGCACTTGACTGACAGGAATGGCATGCTGGGTCTGAAAACAAAAACAGAAAATGAAAAGAGAAGAGAAAAAATTTCCGGAATTATTTGCGGTTTGAGGACCTTTCTCGTGACCTTCATATATCGATGTCCTAGCGGAAGTATTTCCGACGCTGTTTTTTTTCTCTCTTTCGTTAAAAAAAGTCTGCAGTTCTTTTAGTTCTTTTACTGCTTACTAACTGTTTGATGGCTTAATCAAGTAGTCAATTAATCACCCGCATAATAGCGTGATTCACGAACTACCAGTTTTTTACTTTAATGGATCGCACTGAAAGCTTTCAGGTTGTTACGAAGACAAAAAAAAATTAGAAGGGTTCAACGCTGCTGAACCAAATATGTAGCGAAAGCATTAGCTGCGGGTTACCGAGTGTTCTTCTTCTTCTTTTTCTTCTTCCTTTTTTCTTTTTGTTCTTAATCTTTTTCTTTTTCGCCTTCTTCTTCTTCGCAATTAGACGCGGCTCTGGCGCATGCGCACAACGGGCGGGGAACACTTACGCGAAACTCTGCTCTGACCCGCGTAGTGTAGCTTTACGCTACAAAGGCAGAATGGCACCAGCCTTACTATTCCGACATGGCGGTGCTTACTCTTTCGCAGAAGTCAAAACCTGTCAGTTCAAATCAGCGTTGGTGTTATGCAGCGCTTTAAGCAGACTTAATGCCTGCTGTAATATTTCAAGCTGTTCTAGCGGCTATATTCGCAAAAGGCAAGGAGACAAGAAGGGAAAGACGTCAGCGCAGCGTGCTGGGGCGCGCAATTACGTCTACGAGGAACTTGGAAGGCATGACAGCAGGGGATAAAGACATCGTCTTTGGAACGGGTGAACTAAGAAATGGAATGGAGGAACGAGGGAAGACTGGATTTAGTCACAGCAAGAAGGAAAACGTAAACCAATCACACACACAAAGAAGACAGTAGTGAGGGCGAAGACTGCGCGCGCACACAAGAATGTAGTGTCACGCAAGGAAACCGCTGTCGAGCCGCACCGAAAGGCTTTTTCGGCGGCTGAAAGCACGCGGCATCCTCTTTATGCTCATCGATGAGGCTGATCACGGCATCATCCTCTCCCCTCTCCTCTTGCTCCCGGCTCCCTTTGTCCTCTTCATGTCTCGGAGCGCAGTGCAGTGCACGCTGTCTCGGTCTGATCGATTGTCACGTTACTAGGAGCTCCCGATCCGAGCACGCGTTTGCTGCTTGCAAGATGCCTGGTCGCAATCTTCTGGCTCTCCGCTGTCCGGGCGGGTTGTGTCGTGCTAAATATTCCACCAGGAGGTGTGTCCGCCAATCTAGGTAGTGGTGACGGGAACGACGAAGACACGGACGCGAGCAGGCAGGCCCCGACCGCGAGGTCGATGAAAAGGCGAGTAACGGCAGTCATCGTGGCGTTTACCGCGAGCTCAATATTCGAATCACGCTCTTCGCTGGCGCCCTGACTGGAGGACGGTGCGTCAGTCGGTCGGCTGCAGAAAGAACAATCTGTTTCGCGACGCCGCGCATTGACGTGCGCACAATGGCGCGCGTGACAAGGGTTAGAAAAGCGTGCGTCGAGAGAGCGATGGGTTAGATTCGGGACGCTGACGAAGGAGGGAACAGCTGGGCGACTTATCTGACGCTCCTGTCGGCCTGGTTGTGGCGGTGGCATATTGGTATCGCTCACGAATATGTTCACGTGATGGGGCAGTGAAAATAACAATTGACCGCTTTGTTGCAGCCTGTGTACAGCGCCTGACATCCATGTTACGTACGTTGAAGAATAAGGCAATAAACTGGGTGATCTGTAGCGATAATGAGCTGGTCGTTAATTGCGAGCGTTTGATTCCTCTGATTTATCTTTGAAAAGAAGGCACCAATGAAAAATAAAAAGATCAATATTTCTGCCGATTTATTTCAGTTATTCTAAAGCGAAGCATATGCCCTGGCACTTGACATGCTTGTGAAACTTGTCCTCGTGGCATTGGCGTCCGCTCGAAGACGGCGTTAAGCCTGTGTCACATGCAAGTCAAATCGCTAGCAATTTCTGCCGTGGTAGCACAAAAACCTGTTCTGATTAGTCGCGGCGGCTGGAACGGCGAGAGCCACGTAGTCCCAACTCGTTGGAAATGTTTCGCTCTTTTCGCTGCCGCTCGCTGCTCAATTCGCTCAATCGCTTGCATGCGAACCAGCCTTTACTTATCTTCTTATACAGCCTGTGAGGCGCGCTCCGCTTCTGGTGACCACATTTGCGTCACGAGCTCCTTTCTGATTAGCTGCGTCGGTGTGAGACGCCGCTCTCTCATTGGCCACAGCAGCGCAGCGCGAGAGGGTGACAGGCGAACACGCAGGATGTTCGCGGTTGCGGAGATGGTGTCGTGCTCCAGTGTAGTAGCCAGCGTAGCTGCGTTATTCGCGCATTCACTGGATTGAAACTCGGTTTCGGCCATATTTATTTTCTTTCAAATCATGTAGACGCCCCACAGACAGCGGCTAACTGCAGAGTAGAAGCTCTAGCTCTAGCCCACAAATAAATCAAATGGGGGCTGGCGTACACCCAAACTTTCATTCGTTATTTGGCTGTGAGATGTGCAGATTCACCAGAATATATATATATATATATATATATATATATATATATATATATATATATTTATATATATATATATATATATATATATATACACGCGGGAACGTTTATATATATATAAACGTTCCCGCGTATTATGTGTGTGAGAGCACAGATGAAGTATAACTATGTTGTCGGCAATAAAGAAAAAAAAGGCTCTGCTATAACGGACGGCAAACAGTTTGCAATGATTCTTAAAAAAAAAAAAGAAAAAAACTTGATGCGAGGTGGGTTCCGCCCCTGCCCCTGAAGACCGGCTGGTCACAGACGCGCTTCACCTTGCGCGTTGTTATTATGCGGCGAAGCACGCTTTCGGGTTTCGAAAAGTTTGAAGAGCGCTCGCGCAACTGCAAGGCACGCGGGTCGAACGACTGTGGCCCTTGAAATTCCGGACGCATTTGCTTTGATTGTTTTCCCCTGTCGGTCCCCTAATGAGCGCCCATTTAATAACCGCGCATGCTTAGGTGGCTGCACGCCCGCGGGCAATCGCTTGGTCGTTTGGGACCACAGCCCCGCGCTGGCTGCAGCCTAGTCCCCGGATCGTATGCGATAGCGTCCGTCGGGGAATTCAAGTGTGTGCGGGGCGTAATTAAAACTGCTCGCGTGCTCTCTTCGCCGCGTGCGCAGGATAACTTCGGCTCTCGGTTGTTCGCATGGAAAGTTTGCGCAGTCACACCCGTGTAGTGCCTCGCGCCACAGTGTTCAGTGGGAACCTGGGATATCTCACTATGGCGAATCTGAACCTTAGGAGATGAAGAGGTGTACGTTTGGTACAACGGTCACCTAATTCTACGTGCGTCCAGGGTTAATGCAGCTTCTCGACAATTTCGCAATGCTCAATTTTCAAGTGGCTGATTCCTTTTTTTCGAAGCGTTTTAATAACACGAGTTGTCTCTTCAGCACAGGGAGCTCTTTTTTTTTTTTTTTTTTTTAATGCGTGGGCTTTCAGGGCCGTGAATACAAAAATCGAAAAAAAAAAAAAAGAACTTATTAGCATCGGTACCCGGCCTCAGCGTATGTGTGTAGCCCTCGCCTGTCGGTTGTGGCCGGTGCAGAGCTGAAAACATTTCTTTCTCTTGTGGGGTAACGGGATTGATTGGTTAGTTGGTTCTTTTATGGGATTTTAACGTCCGAAAGCGACTCAGTCTATGGGAGACGCTCTATTGGTTGTCTCCGGAAGTTTCGGCCACCTGGGGTTTTTTAACGTGCACTGATATCGCACAGTACATGGGCGCCTTGCTTTTCGCCTACATCGGAAAGCAGCCACCACGGCCTAATTTCGATCCCGCATCCTTGGGCACAGACGTAGGGCTCCCTAGCAACTGCACAACCTTGGCAGGGCGGGAAAGAAGAGAGAAGCTGTACTAAGAATGACACCACAAAATGAATAAAAAAAGTGGTATCGAGTAAAAATTGAGTTAGTTAAATCGGATTTGGAATACATGGTTGAATGAAAGACATTGAGAACAGAATTTGAGCATAAGCAGAACCTGGATAGGTGGGTGGCTGAAAGAAAAACGTTGGGTTTTTCCCACATACCTATAATAGATTTGTCACTCCTAAATTTTTTCTTTAACCCGACTGTTAAGTTATCAGAGTGAACCATTGGCTAAAAATCACAAAGCATCTCCCGTGAAGCCCATTTTTCGCTCACAACTTAGCTCTGTCCAGCACAACCTGTAATCTCTATTAGCAAATATTCGTTCGCAGTATAACTTCAATTACTCTCAAATATATGCGAGCGCTTGTTTCTTTAACGTTCGGTTATTTCTTAAGTTGATATCCAGGCGTCGAAACGGCTTCGTATTGCGTTTTTCAGTTAATGGCACAAACCCAAATTCTTGGCGCAGCAGAGCCTCGGCTCCTCTCTGCATTGTTCCTTAGCATGCGTGACAAAACAGGCAAGAAAAATTAACAACGTAGATTGTGGGCTTGAGGAATGAAGATGCTGCCTTCTGGTTATTTTTTACCGCCCTATTCTGAGATATCGGATAAATTCCTGCTGTACACTCTCCCAACATCCGCGCCCGTTCAGATATTTTGTTTTGTGTTGGAAATGATGACAAATGATTTAAAAAGGCCTAAAAACCCTGGGCTAAAATGACGAAAGACAAGATTTATTGAAAAAGTTACCCATTGCGTACATATGGCTCGCTGATCTTTTCCTCAGTTTTCCCATACGGCTTTCATGCCGCCACTCGCATATCAGCTAAATACACGGCCTACCGGAGCGTAGCGAGTTTGAGACGGCGAAAGGTCGGGAGCCGCTTGCGTACAGCGGCGATTCATCGGCGATTCATCGGCTTTCAAAGGGCGCGTTCCGAGGGGAAGTCTTATCGCAGGGCCGGTAACAGGCGATGACTGCCGGCGCCGGAAGCGATGAAACTGGCCGTATATATTATTAGGTCGTGAGCGGCGAGGACGAGCTTGTGTAACTCGGCGTGTTAAATACAAGTAAAGTGTATAATGGTATCGGGGTGAAAAGAGCCCTATGATGGAACGACGCGACGTAGTTGTTCCCACGACGCTTTCTGCCCGCGGCGGTGTTGCGCTCTCCATCCTAGGTTGCTTGAATGAATGACGTCAGGGGCATTCTTCAGAAGCTGTCGGTCGTGTCTTGCGCGCTCTTGTGCAAACGCACTTATCGCACGCGCATGCCCCTGGAACGGCTCCGATCGATTCTCGGTGAAGGACTTGCTAATAATATTGACTCGTCTGTGCGCGGGCCCCGCCAACATGAATAGCAGTGGTTACGTTAGGTTTTATGAACGTAGGATAACGAAGAATGTCGGCCGTACCGTAAGTGCCAAATTCAAGGTCGATATCTCATCATCGACCGGCATCACGGACCGCGTGTCAGTGACAGATTCGCGCCATCTCGCGCCCTAAACCAAAGTTTTCCTTGCGATTCTTTTCAGATGCAATATTTGATGCTGGACGTCCGGCAGTTATGCAGTGCCGGATTTTCGGCGGCAACGGCTCTGCTTTGCACCCGGATACAAAATAGGTTTTGAGTGGATTGGTGGTGAGCACCTCTCGCTTACCGATGTTCCGGAAAACGAAGCATGCAGGAAGCTATAGGAGAGGGATTTATTTCGCGAAGACAATACCCTAGAACAAAATTTCAAGTACATAATGTCGTTGACGCTGAACCACGGCCCGCTGGAGAATTACTTCGAAATTAGGTTGCCAGTCGTGTTGCTCACATCATCATCGGACGACCACTCAATGTCTTATTATTGTAATCTGCTTGTCACTTTACAACCTAGGCGAAGTATTGAAATCTGGCAACACCGGGCGTGATGGAGACATTAGCTCTCTCGTTGAACCTTGTGATGACTCCACTCTAAAAGCCGCGGCTTATCAGTAGGGCAATGCCGTCGAAGTAGCTAAGGAACCTGAACATGATGGACGTAGTGCTTTAGATGATCCACGATGCGCGGAGCGCAAAAAAATGATTAACAGCTTACATATTACATGTTGCTTATTTGGAATGATAGTAATTCTTGAAAAGCTTTGAGTGTACACAATGACGCATCTTCCTTTGCTCACCGCGGCTGCACCGGCACTAAGTTGTGAATTAATTACTCTTTTTTTTTTTTTTTTTTTTTTAGTGAGATGGGCTTCTTTACCAATCTTATGTCTTACTTGGCGCAGTAAAAGGTTAGGAAGCATGCGTACTATCTTTTTCAGCAACCAAAGGTTGTGCAGCAGCAGCGTAATTTATGTGCTGCTGCTCGCGACGAACATATTAGCATAGGCCTATTGATGGCGGCACTAGTAAAGTTCTATATGCTCGCAAAGCTTCATTTCCTTTGTCAAATGTATCTTCTAGTTTAGAGAGGTAAAGAGAGAGAGAGTAAGGGAGGGAGGGAAAAAAAGGGAGAGGGAGGGAAGCAAACAAACGTTAGGACGTCTCTGCCGTCTTGTTTTATCACTTATTTTGCTGCCAGAAATCTTACTCCGTCTTTATTTCTTCTTTCCGGTTTAGCAGCTTCCACTGCAGAGTTGAAATGGGCAGTGTGTAGGTTTGTTTTCTAACTTATTTGGGCCTCACACCACATTACTGGCAAGTCGATTTATCAATTATGATTGATAAATCGACTTGCCAGTAATGTGGTGTGAGGCCCAAATAAGTTTGCAAAGTCATCTGCTCAGCGCAGTGATATCCAGGATTGCCAGAAAGTTTTTAACACGCAATACCCGGAAACCCAAGCTCCCTTTCAATATCAGCTTCGGCCCCTAATTTTTAATCATTTTTCCACCAACCCGCTGGCTTATCAGCTGTGACACATTCTCACCGTGAGACCGTAGAGCTGTAATAAATGACAACACTGAGCTCACTCTCAACATCCTGTCAAGAGCACTAGATCGGTTCATTCTCACTGGTCAGAGATCCTGGAGTGACGAAGTCTGATCTTGCTAGTAAGATGTGGAGGCCGTACATCTCGCATACCGTGCCGGATACAGCTGGTTTTAATAGTTTCCTGCTCGTTAACTAATCGTAGTTAGGGGAATTAATATGATCCATTGGCTAGGACGTGCCTTATTATGCTGATTTGTGATAGTGACTTGCCCAGTTGTTTCTGTTCTTTTGTTTTTGTTTTTGGCTTGAGCGGTAGCTGATCGTCCGGTGGCCACCATGAGCACTTGCTAACACGGGAGTTTCTTCGCCAGCGTGGTCGCAAGTGTGACCCGTGATGATGTCTTTGCGGTTCGCTTTTAGTTGATCACCTTATTTATTTAAAATGGTGTTGGACTCGTACGCGACTCTCCCGCAGTGACTGGGTGATTTGGGCTCTCGCGTATCCATATGACGCTAGTTCGATTCCGGCCGCGAAACTCAAAGCGCCCGTGCACTGCGCGTTGTCAGTGCATTGTTAAGGAACCTGAGGTGGTCGAAATTACCGGGGCCCTCGACGGCGGCGTCTCTCATAGTCTGAGTCATGTTGGGACGTTAAATCACATGAACCAAATCAAACCCTTGTGGACCAGTTTGAAAGCTACTTGGCCCTTAGTTATGTCCGGATAACGTATGTTTGTAATATAGGTACCAGTTGGGGTTTTTAAAGGGAGGTCTTGCTGCGGGTGGACGGAGAACGTTAGTGTGCTATGTTAACCGATAGGCGTTGGGACTGCGGCAACTGACTGAAAGCTAGGGCGTTATTGTTGTCACGGTCTCAGACGCTCTCCGATGGAACCTGTAGCGTCGCTTTTAAACATTAAGCCTAAGTTATAAAAGTGCATTAAATAAACGCATTTGTTTTTAAAGGAAATTCTTTTTACTACAGTCTTGTACGAAGATCATAATAAGCCATGTGACATCTCCACTGAAAACCGCTGCTTTAAAGTTAAATGCGGCTAATCTAAGGAATATGAATGCGTCTGTGATATCAGAAGTATTTGCTCAGGACGTAAAACAGTTGTTAGCATGGAAAACTCGATAGCCACATGGGAGCTTTCGCAGTCGAATAGTGTCTTGCGAATGTTCGTTACTAGGCTGTGCTGCTCTCTAGGCTGTGGTATTGTGAAAACACTCTTTTCTGCCGTGTTAACTGGCACTGAGAAGACAAACACAAAAGAGATAATAGAGAGGTTGTTAATATATCTGAAATGTTGATCCACCGGCTATCCTAACCAATCCTTTTAGCATTTGTCTACGACGTCAGTTTTGTATCATTTAGTGAGCATTTTTATAGTTATGCAAATGATTAGTGCTTGAATATACCTGCTAGCAGGTTAACGCCCGATGCTTGCAAGAAAAAGAAGACGTTAAAACGCTATGTCAATAGGCGAGCAGACTGGTTTTATGCCGGAAAAAAGTGTAATTCGGGCGTTGCCGCCGGGTTCTTCTATTATTCACCACTGACCGGGGTGAAACGAAAGAGTCGGGTCGCGGCTCGTTCATGCATGATGCAACGCCTAGGCCGCACACTGTCACGCTTGTCAACTCGGGAGCGAAACTACTCGGTCGGCTTCTGACGGGAGTCATAAGGACATCACCTGAGTTGGCACGAATAAAACCGCAACAGCATTGCTTCGGGAAAATCGGGCTTATATTCATAAGTAGAGTTGTCTTCTCTTTACTACGCAAGAGCCAACGAGGGCTTGCGCAGGGCTCGCTGGCGCTACAGTATTCTGTCTGTAGCTGTCTTGATACATGCAAATAACCAAGCCATCGAGGCCTGTCGATTCGTCAATGTATCATTTAAACACCATAATTAAGATAGCGCATAACTTGAAAGGGCCGGAAAGCTTTGAGTCTTACTCTTAATCACGTGTGCGCATGTTTTCCGTGCACACAACGATCGCTGAAAACGTGAACCGGAAGAAAATACGACGCAGGAAGTGATTGGGAGCGGTGTACAGGACCCATAGTGAACGCGCCCTTTCCGGCAGTTGCAAGCACTTCGATTAATGAGTTATGGGAGAGGAGGCACACCGAGCGACATTAGCCAAGGTCACCCCAGCAGAGAGGACGATTATGCGGTTTGCTACTTTACTGTTGTGTCTGTTTTTGGTTTTTGCTTCCTTTAATCGTTCTAAGCAGGCATCGCTTTGTCACATACGCCCACCTCATTTCCTCTCCCCCGATCCGCGGTCTTTGTTCGCGACTCAAACAAAGGAAGGGGGGCGGAGTGATTTTCATTCTTGATTGCTCTTTTGTTCGGCGGATCCTTTCTTTGACCGCGGCCTTTTCCTTTGATCTTTGATTCGGCATCACTCGGCCTAGTCTTCAGCGTAACGTTCGCTGCCGGTAATTGGTGGGACGATCTGTGTCCCGTTCCTGCTGGGACAGTGCCCGCCGTAGCAGATAATTTGTTGTGCCGCCCGACAAACTAACCGCGAAGCTCATTGCAGACAGCGTGTTTGTGATATCGTTTCTTGTCTGACAAGATTGTTGCGAAAGGAGTTGTGTTGGTTGGAAAGATAATTGCTCTTCTTTCTTTTCTTTTTTTTGCGCATATAGTCGCATGCCATTGGGAGCTACATTTTGATTGCTTGTTTAACTGTTTGTTTGTTCTGACGTGTCATTTTTGTGAGCTCAGTATACGATGGATATAGCTGGCTCGATTCCGAGGAAGCTAGCCAAGACAGAGCATCTGCGATAACAAGAAAAGTGAATACAGCGCTGTTTTCGGCGAACTTTTGGGCTGCGGCAGTTCGCATAAAATAATGCCCCAGAGCACTAATTACAACAAAGGAGGAGAGTTTTTAATGCTACATCTAGAATCGTCATCGTTTAGGTGTTTGGTTGGCAGGAAATGACCTCGCCAGACCGAAGTATTGAAGGTTGAAGGTTGAAGGTTTATTTTCGCAACTGGTGTTGCGAGGACAGCCAGGGGAAAAGCTGTATAGACGGCTTGAGAGGTCCTGGCTTCCTCTTAGAGAGCAGCATTGACGGCAGCATTGCCATTGGTTAGAAGCCAGTGACTCTACCAGACCGGAAAGGACGTCATCTAACCGGAAGTGACGTCCATACATATAAATGTATTTCATTGGGCACTTTTTAGGAAACGTCGGACCATCAGCTACATGGCGCCAAGAGATGTCTAGTTATGTGCAAATAGACATGAAGTGGTGTCCAAACACAGCCATCATGAAACAACGCAAAACGCGGTGTCAGGTCATACCAGCTTCTGATGCTATCGCGTTACCGACCCATAGCATAATTAAGGGCCGCCGCGATTTTTTTTTTTTTTTGTTAGTGTTTGCTGGTGGAGTGAGCGTTATGGGATTTCGCTGTCGTCACAGACGTAATTGGGCGGGCTATTCTTAGCGTAAGTATAAGCGTGAATCACCGATCCTGAACGCGTCGTCGATCTAGTTTATATCTCCACAACTACAGTGTTGCCACCTGCTCATTGTTCCCGCCAGTACAGTGATGGGAAAAATTAGCGGGTGGCTATGTGAGAAGAACTGATGCACAAGAAATAAGTGCTAAACCCTGGGTCTAGTGAAGTAAACTATTAATTATTAATGCACGTATGCGATGTGCAGTAGGGCATCGCATGCATATTTGCAATCTTTCGTCCTGTCTGCACAGCTTCCATACCTGAAAATACCCAATAAACCAAAGAGAGCTGCGTTTCCATCTTTCTGTTGCCTCATACGATCTTCTTTGCCAGCATGGAATGTATGAAGAAGCTGCGATCAAAATTAGGCGTTTCAGTATGAAAGCAGAGCGCCGTTAAGTTAAACAACTTTGCAGGAGAGACTTAACAAAGACAGTCCTGGATAAGTTTAGCGACTTTAGCATCGCCTGTTGACGACCACGACAATGACGGTATCATCCACGAAGCACTATGAAACTCGCTACAAGAGCGTCTTCCTGGTGGATGGAAACCGGTCAGCATCAATAGGAGCTCTGCATCGTCCCCTCGCGCAGTCCAGCCCCGAGTGCTGTGTTGAGCGATCTAACGTCCTAAATGACGAGCCATTTTGAAGGTAGTATCCGCAGAACTCTGCTGAAACAGGCTTTGAGCAGCGAGGTTCTAAAGCAGAGTTTCGTGCGGCACGGAAGAAAGCGAGATTGTTTCAGAAACTACGCTGCGGGCGAAGGAGTAGACTACGCTATTCACGAAAATTGCCTTGAGGATGGGGTCCTCTTTACGCGCAGGCTTCTAGGGTTTACTTCTATTTTTGCGCTTCGCAGCGCGCGGACAGAAAGCGGAATAAACGATGGTAGCTAATGGTGTCCTGACTAACCCAGCCAGGTCCTCCAGCGCTGATCGTAATTATTTTTGCAGCTTTTCCTTTTCCCCAGAAATGTGCCCCTGGCAGAAAGCGACATCGATTGACGGAGAAGACTTTCTTGATTTTTTCGCACAAACCACGCTTCTGAATCTTTCAGCCGTGAGCATTCAGTGAGTGTATTTTTTTTTCTTCTGATTTAAAATTGTGCACAAACCAAAACTTCTGGCTCCTGAGAAGCTTGACAACACTTCATCGTTTCAATTTCGAGTGAATGCGTCTGTCATCCTTCCTCGCTTGTCGCCGTGAAAGCCTCGATCTCTGCTGACCGCGTCCTATTGTTCGACCGACCGTCCAGCGATGTATCACACTTTATTTTGATTACTTGTTAAGTTCTCCCATGCCATTATTCTGTTACGGAGAAAATTACTTCAGTCGCTGCTGGTGCAGTAGCCACTGTTTCTTTTTTTTTTTTTTTGAGTGTTATCCGGTCATTGCCATGAGCCCTCGTCAACGGAGTCAGTCGACTGTTCTCTTTTGCTTCATGGCGTACACCCACATGTGTTTTGTTTATCCTTGTGCGAAGGCGAGTGTTTTTTTTTATTGCAACCTGTACCTCGATGGTCTACTCTGGAAAAACGTATAATGAAACAGGTGGTTTTGAAGTGTTGCGGCATAGGATGGAATTACATGGCGCCGAGCACAAAGGCGTCATCGGTATTTCTCCTCTGACTCTATTCGACGACGACCGCGGCCCGAAATCTATTCCGCAACCTTAGCTCCGGCAGCCAGAAGTTATGGCCGATGAGACGCCGCGGCGAATATGTTCGGAAAAAAACACGAGAGGGAGGGATGGGGACCCAAGCTTAGCATTTAAGGCTATAACGCGAGAGCGTTAATGGTTCACGTCCGCGGCTTCCACTGCGGTTTCACATTCTTGTACATGCAGTTTTCTATTAGCTAAATCAAAAACTTTGAGAGCACTGCATACATCTGCTTTGGAAAAAGGCGAAAGCATGTGCGTTGGCTGCTTTTAGTAGCTCCTAGAGTGTTATAACTCAGCACTTTTGAAGGTTATGACTTTGATTGACTTCCACAAGTCATGGACTCCATAATCATGCATATTGTATCTCCGATATGACTGACTAATGACAAGTGAATATGACTCATGACTAATCTATAATCACACACGACTTTAGTAGGCATGACGTGACAAATATATACCACTTATCATTGAATACACATTCGTGACTACCAGTCTCATTTTAATGGGGCGTCATATCACACGCTGCATTTTGCTTCTATGTTTTTCTTCCACGTTTTCGCAAGCTTAGCCAAGTGAGGCTTTTGTATAATTCCTTAATATTTGCCGCTGCTATCCCCTATATACTCATCAATACGCTCTTAAGCTATCATTTTATGGGATGATAGAAGATTGATATAGGTCCCCGCATTAACGCAAGCCAGCGAACGTGCCTGCCTGTTTGATGGTTTCCCTGTCTTACTTGAGAGCCAAGAGTCTCGGAGGGTTCGAGTCCCAGTACACCTTGCCATCTCAATCCAGAGTTGGCAGCGCCTCCCAAATCGACCACGTGTTGTCGTCTTGTGACGTCACACAAACCATCCACCAATCAATGCCCGGCCATGTCACCTGCCAAATGCTACCTGTCGCAGGCATATTCATGATTTTTTGTCTGACCACGGAGACAAGCTGCCAATGGTGGATTTTCTGGAGAATGGAGCCTTTAACGGCGTGGCGTTAAAAAGGAAAAAAAAAACAACAACAAAAACATGAGATCAATTGTGACACCGTAAAGCAGTGGGATTTTTAAAATCACGTTGTTAGCCGAAACTCCGCTGCTACGGCACCACCAGCACAACAACGACACAGAGTGGCACTACGAACACAATGTGCGGACGGAGTGTAGGCGGTGTGGATGCCCGAAGAGCGGGGAGGCCGCTCCTCGCTTACTCATTTAGAGTGACATTGGACCTGCAGTCGCACGTTAGTACTCGAATTGGAAATCACTTCGCTGTTGCAGCGGCTGCTCGAATCCCGGCGTCTGGAGGTTGCCTCTGCGGCGCAGAGCCTCTTTCACTGCTGACACTCCGTTCTTTGAGCGGGGCACGTATTGATCCGCAGGGCGGGCGAAATGCAGGGCTTTTATCCTGGGTTGCTCGCCGTCCCTCGGCGGGGAGCTGAGGTAAGGGACATTTAGCGTGCCTTCTTGCCGGCCTCTCAGTACAGCGACACTAACAGCTTGGTAGTCTGCCTAAACTGGGTCACTCAGTGGAAGATTTCATTCCGACGTGTGAACTTGGTTCCTTTAAAGGCGCGTAAAGTGGCACTCTCCGGTGATGCTGCTTTTTATGGGGTAAAGAAGGTGAAAGACTGGGATTTTCATAGTGTAACTATGAGCGCTGATTTCTATTGCGGAGCCGCACATGTTATCCGGGTTGTGTCTAGCTGTGTCTTTGATATATGCGCGTGATTAAGTGTGCGTGCCGATGATTTTCACTTGCTAGAGTGGGCGCCTAAATAGATTCATAATGGTAGCGTTACGGAGGATTGCGTCGGGGTCAGCTAGGTAGAATGGCGCTTGTTTTAAAATTTCGCATTGAATTCGGCGGTGGTAAAGCTTCGTGGGCCGTATAGTTCTTTGTTTCGAGGATGCAAATTAATAAACGAGAGAGAAGGAGGAAATCAATTTTTAGCGTTGCAAGACGCCCGATATATGAGCAGAGTGGTGGTTGTTTTACGCCTGCTTTCTAAAACTGGCTTACCAACAGCGTCGAAGTTGGACACTTTGTTCAAAGAATGAGTGACAGAATTAGAAGCGCTTTTCTTCTGGCGTTTAGCAAGACACGTGCGCACAAAGAAGAGACGACTGTTTTTGTCTCGCTATTGTGCTAAAACCAAGCTTAATAATTTTGTTAGACACAACCGCTCTTGTTGTAAGTGGCAAAGCCGCAGTCTTTTCCTTGTTTCTTTTTCTTTTTTTTTTTTATGCTCATAATTCTTGACAACCACGCGACAACTTCAATATGAAGATTTGTAATTGGTTGTACTCGTCGAAAGTGATAAAAAGTTTGCATTTATCTTTATCGGAGAGCTTAGCCCCGCCCTTAGCTCTCTGATTATTCGTATTAGCAGTGTATTATCGCGATAATCCAATTGTTTTGTCCGATTCTGTTTGCCTTTTGACGTCTACCCGTCTGTCTCAGTGATTCTAGAGACCACAAGGGCATAGTGAAAGAAGAATAAGGATGAAATCATTAACATCTCCCCCCCCCCCCCTTATGCCTCCTCCCCTCCATCACTGGATACGGAAGAACTATACCACTACGCATAACCCCGCCGTTACAATTGCGATCAGCGCAGTACTTTTAGCGCATGAAATCACGTGGGCTGACAGATGTTTATTAACGAACACCGCCTCGTAAATAAAGGACCTTTTTCAAAAACGTAGGCCGGGTGCCTAACCAAAACTTCGTGCACGTGATTCCCACAAATATTTAATTACAGAATGCGTGCATGCACTGCTTGCATGCCCTCTCTCTATCGTGCACGCCAGACAACTCGCACAATGGCAGCTGGAATTTGCAGTATATGTTAGCGTGCAGGCGTTCGTAGAACGTAGTTCCTGAGATATGTACCAAAACCTCAAGCAACAACGTCTGATATGGCGAACCATTTAGGTTATGGAAGAAGACATTATTCTAAGCACACAGTTTGCCATGGATTTCTGTCCTATTCAATCGCATCGTGTATGTGACTGCAATGCGTTTCACCAATGAGGAGCGCAGGCACTTCACACCTAATACGGGTACGTTGAAGTAGCTCCGAAACATTGGAGCGGCGCGCGCGAAGGGTGCGCAGCAAAACTGTTTACTACGCTGTGTACGCACTGCGTACAAAGGCGGCCATTGAAAATCGCGCATGATATCAGTGATGGCGCCAAATATTTTCGTTCTAACAAGCCATCATATTCTTATATTAATTCGTCGCAGTGCCGAAATGGTGGAAACCGCCAATATATGTGAGGCCAAGATTTACCGCCAGCGAAGGAACCGAGGATTATATATCTTCACTCGCGTTCCGAGTACGTAGCCTGAAGCTATCGAGAAAAAAAAAATCTATAGTGTTCTAATTTCTGGCGCGAGTGCCGCACATCTAAATTTCACTTCGTCTTACTGCGCCAAGGAGAAGCTATCTTCTTCACGATACCGTGTGGTTAATCTGTTTTTGAGGCTCGGTGATCGTGTTGGATACGCACGCTCTTGTACGCCTGTTTGTGGTCCAGGAAAGGGATAGAACACTGCAGTCGGTGGAAGTCTTGGCGAAATTCTTCCCGGTCTTGTATTATTCGCTGCTAATTCGGCTTCAGAGGCACTGCTTGTAGCTTAACTTCAGTTTTACTTGTCCGTATTTGCAGCCTCGTAACCGAAAGAGGCAACCAGCGCTCGCACTCCCGTTGTGTGCTGAGCGTAATCTTCCAACCTTCTCCTCCTCCTCTTTTTCCTGCGCACCGCACCAAATCGGATTACTGTTCAAGGAAATCACTCGGAAGCGTAGAAAGGCTTTAAAAGCGGACCCGACACTTCCCATCTTTTTTATAGCCGAGGTCAAAAACGCTAAGGAATTCCGAGGACGGGCGCGCCCACTCCCGCGGTGAGAGAATTGACACACTGCCGCTTCGACTCGGTCGTCAAACGGTAAAAGACGGCCCGCGCTGACCGCGGTCAAGTCAAAACGCGGAACGGCAAGGGTAGCTCTCTTTCACCGATTTTATTTTCCTTCTCCTGTCTTATTTTTTCGCACTGTGGAGCACCTCGCAAAAGGTGCCGCATGGGAGACCTTTAACCGCAGACGTGTGGCCGGAGATTTCGGGGTCGACCCACCGTCGCCGACAGCCGGAATCCCTTGTGTAAACGATTCGAACTTCTCTCTCTCTCTTGGCAGCCGTGGTTGCTGTGGGCTTCTGGCTTGCGCCGCTTTACAAGCGAGTAAAAATAATTCGCTTGCTTCCGCCAGCCTCCGCGCTTGTCTCCTTGCCCACGCCAAATATCTGCGTGTTTTCTTTCAATACTCCTTTATATCGAACCTCGACCTTTGCTTACATCAGCTTTACGGCTGTGAACACAACCTGGAAGGGCAAGAAGGAGTTGAACGGCGAGTTCACGGGCGGTGACTTTGTGTCGGTTTAAATGGAGGGATCTAAAGGAGGAGTATGTGTGTGTGTTTGAATATGTGTGTGTGTGTGCTTCTGTTGCTATTGTGAGCCCGTGTTCTGCCTTATTTCCGGCCACGTCAGACGCAGGCTTCTCCCCAATATGACGGGGGCGCTGGCGGCGTGGTGGCCTTTTAAGAGTAGCTTGCTCGTGTTTGTATCTGCCTCTACTGTTGTGCACACTGGCCCGGTTTTTTCTTACTCGGAGATATCTCGGTATTGGGAAGCCGTTCGGAAGAAACCAGGAAAGAAAATATCCTCCGATAACCACGTGCGGAAACTTGTCCCCGCTCATTGCACTTATCGAACTATTTCTGGCTTTTTCTGTAGTACATATTATCAGCCGGCCGTTGCTTTGAATCTGTGCATTCGATGGCGATATGGTGTTGTGTAATGTTCTTTTCACTTCCAAGTACGCTTTATTTTGTCAGGGTACTTCTTAAGCAAATATCACAGCACCGTGAACAAATTACGGAAAAGATCGATCATCATACATCCGCAGAAAATGTAGTCATTCGCCAAATAACTATGGATACGTTTGCTGGTTATGCATGCACGTTTACCGAAACTGTTTCCTCTGGAGGTTTAATCTGCTTTGGCATTTTTGCTAACGATTCCAAGGAATGATGTTAAATGGCACCTCAGTTCTTTAACACTGATAAGCTGCTACGTGAGTAAAACATATTTAGGCGGTCTCAAGTTTCATTTGTGCAATTTTCTTTCTGATAAACGTCCGTGCTCTGCACGTCAAGAAAAAAGACTATACCGTCTTTTCTCGCTTCTACCGTCCATATTTATTTCGGCAATTCGCCTCCTTTCTTTCTCAACTTCGTTTGTACCGGTCTTTTGCTTTAATTTCCCAGCCCTCAGCTAAGGAATACTGGAGGGCTCTTTACCTTTCCTGGACGTTACAGCCACAGTGGTTGGCTCAAAACGCAGCTGCTCGAATCGGAATTACCAGCGTTTATTTTTTATTTATTTTTTTTTCGCTGAGTAAAGATAAATGAGTCTTACTATCACCAACTCTAGTATAGCTGGGTGCCGTGTAAGGGTCTGGTTTTTTTTTTTTTTTTTTTTTTTTTCAAGGAAGAAAAAAAAAAGAATTTTATTTCTTGCTCTTGGCCAGACGCTTTGGCTGTGTTTCTCCCAGTTCTCCCCTAACATGGCATGCATGGGCGGTAGGAGCGGCGTGTCAATGGCAAGCGCTCCTTATAACTGCAGAAGTATACATGCGCCGCATGGTTTTATGAGGCTCGAATGAGGCCAACCCCGATTCGACGGGCACGGCGCCCAACTTTAGCGTTTTTGCGTCGTTCGTTGGAAGTGGAAAATGCGCTTGTCTCCCGACATCAGTGTGCAAAACTGTTAACGTCGTCAATTGATCTTTTTTGGGGTGCTTCCAGTCGTCGCTTCCAGTCGTGGTAATATCAAAAGTAAAGGCGTCCGTATTTATTACACGAATCGTTTCCGTGAAGAAGTGAATGAGCTGGGGGGGAAGGGAAGGGGGGGGGGGGGGGGGGTCTTGGCACTTAGCTCTATGATTTCATCCCGAGCAGTTCGCAAACAACCCTAATACCTACATCGCCTTCACTAGCGACAGAGGCCAAAGGGGGAATGCAAGTAGTCTGAGATGCTGCGGCCGGAGTTGGAGAAGAGCAGGCATTCGGGAGTTTCGCGGGGAGAAGCAGGGAGTAAGGAAAGGTGGAGGGCGGCGAAAGTGGCGAAGTTTTGCACAGTGGTGTTTCCTGTATAGATTCTATTCGCCTCCCAGGTTCTCTCCTTCTTCTAACGCGGAGAGCAGCTTCGCCTGGCCACTCGAGCGGAGCTGCTTCCCTCGCCGCCGCCTCAGCGCCAAAGCGCTTTGGGTGGCGAATGCTAATTGGATGAGGTCGGACTCGCTGTGTCGAGCACCGCCGCCACGATCGAGTGGTGTACACACACGCACTCTGGGCCTCGTGTCCCTTCGGGGCGTTTTGCGCACCGGCGTTCCAAGAGGGCGCGCCGACTGCACTCAGGGCTCGACTCTCCGAGACAGGTGCCGAGGCGTCGGTGCAGTAGTGCTACGGGCAGCGGCATGTTAGGAGAATGGGGACGGAAGTGTACACATACTGCTGTATACGTAACTATAATAAGTGGCTGGGCGTTATGCAGCTGTTACAGGTATAACAGTCCCTTTGCAGCCCTTGCGCACTTTTTATTCCTCTGGTTGGGGTGTGGCATTTAGAGATGATATACAGCTCGTTTGTAGACCTTGTTAACGTGCATACTTATATTCCCCTTGCATACATTTCCTTTCCTCCGACGTAGCGCAGCAAAGCGGTGGCGTGGTTTTAGTTAGTCTTGAATGCTATGAGTCATGTGAAGTTAAAGCAGCCACGTCTGCGCCACTCTCCTAGCTTGGTTTATCTCTCTTCTATATCAGAAGGTGTGGACCCGCGGTCACTGCTTCATTGTATGGAACATTAGCGAAGCAACTGAATCTCGTCATCCTCCTCTGTACACTCACTACCTGGAATAAATATATGCAGCCGAATGCCGAGGTATGCAGATTACTCCTCGCAGTAGCAAATTTCAGCAATGCGCTTTATGGGCGGAAAAAGAAATATTCCGTCTATGTCTACTTCTATATAAACTTGTGACTGTAGGTGCACGCCTACGTTGAACATTTTCTTTGCATACAGATCTTAAATTTAAATTAATATCCTTTTTGTACTCGCACAGTGTAGCTAATACCTGAACTCATCATTATTTAAACCTTAGAAAATGCTTTAGCGTCTTCTCTCCTGTTCATGCAGGACAGCATGTACTCGTGGGATAGAGTTTTATCTCAAAAATTGATTTTATCATCGCAGTGAGAACGTGCTTTTGGTTCGCTCTAGGCAATTAACAGTGGATTGCCCACATCGCCAGCACCTTCGCCTGCACATTTTCTCCCAATAAAAAACTAGCGCAAGCCCTGAAGCTCCGAAAGCCAACCGGTATTAATGACAAATCAATAGCTTCGTCCCGAACGCCCTACAGAGTTTCGATCTCTTTCTTGTTCCTCCCTATTATCGGCGGCCAAAGGCTGCGGCTGAAAGGAACTGGTCGCCTCCCTTCTCCCGCCCTTGCTTCCGCTTTTTCTTTTGTTCGGTCCCCTCATCCCCAGCGAGTCACTTCATC
Source organism: Amblyomma maculatum (assembly GCF_055883805.1). NCBI lineage: Eukaryota > Metazoa > Arthropoda > Arachnida > Ixodida > Ixodidae > Amblyomma > Amblyomma maculatum. The sequence continues at coordinate 57,731,454 of NC_139345.1, read as the reverse complement.
GCCTCTTCACGCCGTCGAGAACAGGTGATTGAAGGATCCATTACCCTCCCGCGACCGGGGTGTCTGCTTCATCGGAATGGCTTATATCTAGTTGTTTTTTCTTGCCTTCGCAGCGCGGTTGCGAATCTACCGGCGGAATGTCCACTCCACGAATAGCCAATTAATGGCCAGAGCTCTTACCTCCAAACTGCAGGCTTGAGGATCGCCACTAGTAGGGGGCAGCTTCGTTAAAATTTAAAGTGCTCGCTGGTTTTACAGTCTTTTGAAAAATCGGATCTTGAGCGGTGGGATCACCTTCTTCTGTCACTCTCTTTCTTCCGGAATGAGAGAGAGAGATTGGAGAAGTAAGTGTCTGTGCGCGAAAAGAAGAGACTGTAGTTCTGCTTCACTGTTCACAAGAAGGATTGATTGGGGTGATTATAAACTGCAGTTCATACTGAGTGGTATATCTTTGCGAGGTTACTGATTAAGCCCGCACCGACCAAAAGCTAACGCCTTCTATTATGTGTGGTTGCAGTAGCACTATGCAAGCAGTGAACAAAAAATGAACTGGTTTTGCTGAATGCAAGTTCTTTTTACTAAATTTGTCGCACCTGCTCGACCTGGTAACACCTGCTCCTTCAGGATTGGCCAAGTGACAAGCCTTAGAGTGGGCCTCAAAGAAATAAGAATAACAATGGCCTGCCTACAAAGCAATTAAAATCGCTCATGGTTTGCCTGCAATGAGCGTCCGTACAAAACGGAAATAAAACCTGAAAAATCGATTTAATGCAGCGGTGGGCCATCGCCGAGAAGTTGTAAGCGCAGAACAAGGCAGCTGGCGATGCGCTCATCACCTACTCGCGAGTCGCCGAAGTTGTTCACTGTTCATCCCGCACTATCGCATAATATATTATGAGGTACTCGCCATGCTTAGTGTTAGCACCGCTGTGTCGGCCTACAGTAAGGTGGCCATAAGCTCCGTGAAGCCCGTAAAAGGTACCACCGCGCGCTATCTGCCTGACAAGAAGAGCAGGCCTTGTTTTGGTATCGTAACTATCACAATTCACCTGTGCACGATACCTGTTAGCTTGACGACTTTCCAGTTCTTGTTTCGGCAAAGTAGTGGTGGAAGAAAAGTGTCAGCACTTTAAGTGTTCATTTTTGTCGAACATTTAAGTAATTTATTTTTGTGTTAGCCTCCTCATGTTTTCAGAACCGTACGTGCCAAGATTGGCTGGTTTTCCGCGGGAGGCACCCGTCCCCAGGTGCATTTGCAAAAGACTAGCTTGTGCCTTTTCTTCAGCGGCACGGAGTAGGGGAATTCTGAAGTGTAAAATTTTGAACACACTTGAAAAATCGTCGGAAGCACCTCGATACCTCTTAAGTGCTGTAAGTCGAAAGCTGTTATGCGGCTTTCTGCATTAATTTACCGCGTTTGACCTCATTTACGCTTAATTATGCCTAATTAGGCGTTTTTATCTAATTCGTGGCAAATCGGGCGTTTTTTACTCATTTTGTGAGATCTCATACGGTATCAACGTCTTTCCGCCGGATGTGACGTCATCATCCAAGTTCCTTCGTTTTTTACACAAATTATAGACATTTCGGTGATCTTAAGTATTAGTTATTCTTAAATTCACGTTCTTAATCTAATGCGACACAAATATGGCGTTCTTAATCCAATTTTTACGTTTTTTTTTTTTTGTGTGTGTGTGCTATTTCGACATCCCAGCTGTTTTTACTTCCCCAGAATATAACGAAGTCCGGCTCTATTTCGACACAAATTTGACATTTGTGGCTATAACTAATTGATTATTTTACAGTAGTCAAACTTGGCTCCTGGGTTCATTTTTTTCTTCACTCCCTCATTCATTCTTTTTCTCCTACCTTTATTCGTTCGAGCGCTAGTAGGGGAGGACCCCTCGCGCGGACGCGGACGTTCGAGCACATTCGTGAGCTTATTAGAAAGCCTTTTGCCTTAATATACTCTCAAGTCTTTGAGCACGCCAGCTAACTATAAATCTGCAATCAATATGAAACATACAGGCGTACAGTAATACCGTATAGAGTATATAAAGAAAAAAATTCGAAGGACGATTACGGTACCCCCTAATATAAATTTTGAGACCAGCCATTTAAGCGTTTTCGCGATATATTAAATCAAAATATTTGAGATGCTTGTATGCATGTTTGTGCAGTTACAAAGCCCCCCCCCCCCCCTCCCCCCTTCCCCGGAAAGAAGATGGAAGCCACTACAACGTTTCAGCTACTAAATTCCAGTTTCGACGGTATGTTTTAACTAAAGCTTGAAAATAATTTTTTGCAATAAATTTATTTTTTGTTCAGTTTGCGGGAAGTTCCGGGATCTCGCGAGACAGGTCCGGAAAAAAATCGGGAGAGCTGTCAGGTGTCCTGACATTCATTAATCGCTACGCCGCTCGACACGTCGTTCTCACCCACTTCTGATTCGGGTGAGCCTGTGGAAATATTTGCGACATTGATTCTAGTACCCCCAGTAGCACCAAATATCAGGTCTGCGCTGAATCGCGAATTCGCGCTCGAGATCCTGATAATATGGGAGCACAAGCAGCCAGTTGTGCTTACACTTCCTTACAATATACGTGCTTATAGACTAAGGAGGCACGGCTCAAATTATCGGGCGCAGCTCAAAGCTCTCAAACCCGACATTCAGCAAGCTGCCTGGACCAGCAGTTCTATGCGAGAAGGCCGCACAAGTCCGAGAGCTTTTGGTTATTTTCACGGGTGCTGTCCGCAGTCCAGCGATCCCCCTAATTATTCACGTTGTTTCGCGCGAAATGCTTGTCTTTTCAGCGTGAGCGCTGGTCACGTGTCGGTCTACACCACATGAACTCTATTGGACAGTTGCGAAAAGTTCTGGTTTCAACACAGCGGACCCGAAGCTGCCGACGCACCTGTGTGGGCAGTTTACAAAGAGCGTATCTACATCTCTCTCCCGCAACAGCCTCGCTGAATCTGACAATGGCTTCACGAAGGACGCGCAGCACCTGAACTGCGTGAGAAAAGGCCAGCTGCAGAAAATGTTCTTGCTATGTGTTGCTCTCTCCCGCTCTTTCCCGAGGTTCTAACTCCGCCTCGATGCTAGTGGTGCATGGCTCCTGAGCGGCCACTCCCTCGCGAGTTGAGAGGTACTCCTCCTAATTGCGGCCCATCTCGCGCCGCCGCCCCTGACCTAGAAAGCAGAGGGCGCGCGCACAGACAAGTTGAACACGGCTCTTCTTGTTTCTCCCCTTCTTTTTTTTCCCCTTCTTTTCTTCGACACAGCCCGAGAGATGCGCGCGCGCGCTTTTAATGTTAATGCGTGTATAGCCGCACTTTTGCGTGGCTTCTCGCCACTTTGGCCTGATTTACTTCTGATTTGGCCCCGTCTCCTTCATTGGCTGCAGAGTAGCCCTTCCTTGCTTTCCGAATGGATTTGCCTTGGTTTATTGTCGCTGCTTCGTTGGTATAAGCCACCCCCTCTTCAGTGCAGCGGTTGGCTTCTATTGCTGTTCCCATCTGTTCTTGCGCCGCTGACGCGCGCATTTTAATTACAATCAATTACAGTTACATTTCAATTACATCGCAGTTTAGGAGTGATCGCACGTTTTACTCGACTCGCATTTAGTGCAACAGCGGTACAGTCGAGCATGTAAACTCCTGCCGCCGTTTTATACGATACTGGAATCAAAAAATGCACTATGCATTTACGTACCTACGATGATATAGCGCTGCAAGTTGGAAAGCCAGTTGAAAGCGTGGTGAATGGCGAGAGAGTCGTTTCTGCGCTCGGAAAGGAGTTTATACCGATGCTGGACAAGGGATTCATAATTAACCAAAACGTTAAGCAAGCTTCCAAGTGCTTAACATGCGTGACTTGGTAGTCGAGGTGGCAAGTTAGACTAGGAAGGGATTAAAATAATAAAAAGGAACTCGGAATAATTTTCTAAGAAGTATTACGAGAAAACTTGGTAAACGTCAATATGGCGGTCGTATGGGAAGGTGCAGCCTCCTGGAAGAAGCAGGTCGGGCTATGGCCGCTAACGTCTTCCGTAAGCACACGTGAGGTGTATAACACTTTCATGTCATCCTCAGTTCAGTCACGATGACCTTGTATGTATACTGGTGTGGCCGTCAGGCTTCAGCTTGCGCAGCTCTGGATTGATTTAGAGGAGCATGAGTAATTTGTGTCTCCATCATATCACTTCTCTCTGGTGTTTCAACGCTTGCGATGCTATGGTCGTGGAAGGCGTTAGGTGTTTATTCTTTTTCTTTTTCTTTTACGAGGAGGAGACGAAGGGAGCTAGAGGAATTATTTGTAAGCGTCGCTTTTATTGCTGGGTAAAAGCGCGGACACATGACTTTGTCAGGGCAAGAATTAGAAAGTTAAAGCTCTGAAATCTCTTTGCGTAATCTCTTTACCTAGCCCATGTTTTCGGCGCAACATGTAGAGTTGATGGTGAATTGGTGCCGCGTGTGCGCTGCGCTGCTCACGTCGCTAACGTGTGATAATTCGATGTAAATAAACAACGCACGTGCAGCTGTGTTGAACACGCTTACCATTTTTGCCGCTTATTCACTGTGTTTGCAGTGGCTATCATCGGGGCATCTGTCGCCTCCAGCTTTCGTTTCTTTCGGCTATTTCATTAACACTCCTGGTCACTATAGCGACGCTAACGACTTTGCTAATGTTACCACATACGATGGCATCCAGTCTCAATATCTTTCGACCATCCGTGTAATAGGCTGCGGTTCTGGAATGCTTTCGTTAGCAGCGCAGCTAGCAATAGCAGCAAAAGGAAAGAACCGAGGTTGGAAATAAAATGCGTGAGAATACAGTTCTATAAATTCTTTGATGAAAGTGATATCGCAAGAAGCACTATCATTCAGTTAACTCACGGAAAGTGTCCGTTGGACGTGTCAATTAAAATATTTCCTTAGTTACATGTTGCTTAAGAAGCGAATGCCTGGTTTAACGATGAACAGGACGAAAAACGTTCTTCCAATGCATAGCCCTTACTGACCCTAGGGATGCTGACGACATTGAAATAATCGAATCATCGAGCTATTAGAGGGACTGTCCGAAATTAACTCCGTGGGAGAGCTTCGGAAATAGCGCGCGCTCGATTTCATGGAATTCGGCAAACGAGTCCCTTGGCTAACCTAGACGAGCTCGGCTCGATGCGATCGGAACCTTCGTAGACGGGGAATATCAGTGGAATGAACGCCCCTCTCCCTCCGCCGTTCTTTTATTTGAGCCCTGTAAATGTGCCTGTAACCAAAAAGTCATTGACATTTTAACTAGTCATGAAGAAAGTAACTGGCAGCTCAGCAAAATACCAAAAGTCCGAAGCTGACCCTGCTACAATCCGAGGAGTGTTAGTGCTCTGAAGTAGATAAAAGCTAGAAGAGTTTAATGCTTTTTTCTTTTGTTTTCCCTTGTTTCTATGGCTGGCGGCCTGCTCGTTTGAGATCGCTGTACTAACATTACCATTCATCGATGTCTACTCAAGCACCGTATAGCATTTTCTCAGACCCTTAACTAAAACAGAATACGGTGCGCATTGCGCAGTTATCACATTTCGATCTTTATCCGTGGAAAATCGTTAAAGCGTATATTTTGGCTGATGTCATTCAGTTAGGCAGACTCGCCTGGCTGCGCTCAGACTACCTTCCTTATCACCAACAGCTACGTAAACATTATCCAGGATAGCGGTGGCTGTCGCGGATACCAGGATGATGCAGTTCAGTGCAGTTCAGTCGTTCAGTCGTGTCCGACTCTTCGTGACCCTATTGACCATGTCACGCCACGCACCAGGATGATACTTGAGGCGAAATCCTTACTTAGATATATGTTTGCGAAAACGTGCCCGCTGAACGTGGAAGCAAACCGCGGGCGCAAAACATGGAAACAGAATATTGAAGCAAAATGTAACGTGTGATTGACATCCCATAAAGATGAGAGAGGTAGTCATGATTATGTATGTATACAAGTGGTGTATAAATGCCATAGCATGCCTAGTCATGTCGTGTGAGTCGCTATAGTTTAGTCATGAGTCATCATAGTCACTTGTCATGAGTCCGTCAGGTCGAAGATCTAATGTGCATGACTATGGATGCCATGACTTTTGTAATTAAAAGTAATGACCATGACTGGTGTCAAGTCATGACACTCAAACGTGCTCAGTCATGACACTAGGAGCTACTAAACAGCAGCCAACGCACATGCTTTCGCATTTCTCCAATGCAGATCTCTGCAGCGCTCTAAACGTTTTCCATACTGAGACTGCTCGAACGTTGAAGCTTCGCAGTAAATAAAAGGTGGGAGAATCGCGAGGCACCTTAAACATGCGTTTTATTGCAATCCCTGGTAAATGCTTTGCAGTTTGAGTCACCTGTATAGAGATGACTAAAAAAAGACAAAGTGTAGTACGTACGTACGAAGTCCATGGACGAAGACATAAATGCTCAGTAAGGCTCCTTCTGTGCTCATCAATTTTCATTGGCGAACGTTACGTTTTCTGTAGGGTCGTAGAAAGAATATTAAACAAGAATATTAAAAACAGGATTGCCTGTATCGATTCCCAGTGAAAGAAGTATTATAAGATAAATAGCAGGATAAATCATACATAGCGTGACAACGGGCGAAACACACACATAAACGTAAAAACGTTCAGCTGGGTACCTCATCACATCCGCACCCGATGGAACGAGAGGGCTGCTTTATGTGCCCGACGAACAAGTAACTATAAAGTAAACCAGTTACCGCAAAGTTTGCATTCAGTAAACAAGGCTAAATGGCTGCCTTTATGGGATAGCGTAGCGAATGGCAACGCCTGAATAAGTCTGTCGTAAAACAATGGAGTACGTGTATTCATATGCATTCATCAAAAACGGTTCATCGAAGTTATTTTATGTCGCCTTCGGACTTGATGTGTCCGTGTAACTGACAGCATCTTACTTTTGAAGCAATGAAGTAGTTGGAAAGGAGCCCGCAATACACCATATCTTAAATTAATTCAGAAACCTTGAGTAAATTGGAGTGAGAAGGGGAGAGGGGGGGGGGGGGGGGCAACTTCACAACTAACACATCCCATTCCGCAATTGCCTGCTCCAAGGAAGAAATGCCATTTGTTCACGGTCGTGTTTTTGCTTATGTGAAGGAAGCAAGCAATCCTTCTTAGTGAACTGATTAGCGTGCAGGCAGTTTGCTGCTCGCTTTATCTTTACACTCGCAAACAGCTTTTTGCGACTGTGCAGCCATTGGCTACGGGGCGGGGCTTTCCTCACAACGTTTTTACACTAGGTATCCTGTAACTACGCACACCTGAGCTCCTTTACACCACTCAAAGCCTGTGTCAACGTATAAATTCACGGCTTATCAATAATCAACATGACGTACGTTGATAAAACAAGGGGATTGCGAAAGCGCACTGGAACCTGTGGGGAAACACAGCAGGGGCGGCTCACGTACGCCTGCCGGGATCTCCGACAGGCAGCGCAGTCATCAGTACGAGCTCGGCGTATTATACTAACAATATAATGCTCTATATTGACGCTGTATTCGTTAGCTTTATGATATATATAATCTTGCTGTGATATTAGCGCTAACAATTTCTTTGGTGTGATCTGGATGTAGTATAAGCGGTACCGACTTCGTAATGGCGGAACATTCCGGAGCACGATCCGCGACTTTATTCTGCTGTGCATGTTGCTGTGTATCCTGCTGTGCTGCGCGTGTTGGCTCTGTGCATTTTCTTCACAGCCACGGGAAGTTGCTCCTGATTATACTTCCTTAATTTCTGCCTCTATTACTTTGCACGCATTTATTCACATACAGTAACAAGCTACAATTTTATGCTCAAAGTCACCCGGCATATATATAAAGTCTCGATTGCAACAAACCATGCGAGTGAGCCTGTGTGGCATAAGGATGGCGTTTCAGACTCGGGATTTGATGGTTCCAAAGTTCTCAGAAGGGTTCTGAAGGGATCAGAATCACTCTACCCTCATCTCACTCTCCGATTCCAAAGAAGGTGACGTAGTTGGCTGCTCATACCTACTCGAAAGTGCCGTGTGGTCTCGGGACGTTACACAATACGCTGACCAACCAGATCCCCGTCATTTCATCTGCCAACCACCGCCTGCCAGAAACTTGCTTGATCGTGATTTTTAGCTCATGACGAAGGCAGCGCAGACTCCGACGCCGCAATTTGTGGACAACAGGAAGATTGACGCCATAACGTTAAATATGTATTTATATTTTAACCATGAGACAAACACTGAATCCCATGTCCGGCTCATGAGAAACTAAGCTGTTTATTATGCGCCATAAAATCAGACTTATTCAATCTATTTACAACCTAACCCAACCTACGCAACCCAGCCTAGCACGAAGTAAATCAGCACAACTAAATTCAACTCTATCCAACTCAAACCTGCTCTACTCTAGGTCTGCCGTGGTGTATCAGTGATTAGGGCGTTCCATTGCTGAACCGAAAGAAGTTAGTTCGATCCCGGTCGCGGTGGTTGGTTTTCAGTGCGATGTCAACGTACGTTAAAGAATTCTAGCCGGTCAAAATTTCCTGAGCCATTCACTAAGGCGCCCCAGCGTGACTCCCCTTAATACGTTTAACCATAAAAATCCAACAAAACCGAAATCTACTCTACATCTAGGTACTCTACTCAACTAAACAGAACAGAATACAACGGAACAATGCACATTCTAACCTTTCTAGAGTGGCTTAGCGCGCTAAGCCACCCAAACTACTTTACATACACCAGGAACGTCTAGTTAAGCGCGTTAGAAATATCTCCGTGACACGTCATTTTGTTGTTCACACACTAAACAACTTCTCACCCTTCAGGATGGAAAAAAGGGTGCGCCGCGTATTTGCTCCCCATAGCGCACCCTTGAAACACCCTATTTGGCGATATCTCACCTTTAAAGGTGCGAAAAAGGATGCGCTACAAAATTGAACCTTATTTCGGTCGATGCGCCCTATGTTAAGGGTGCAGAACTGGCCTTTACCAAAAGGGTGCAAACGACGGCGCTGAAAGGATGCGGCAACGATCGATCAAAGATTTTTCTCACTTTTTGAGCAAGCAGTCGATGCGAGGGAGACGCCAGATGATGGGAAAATGTTTAATGTTGCACAGTTATTTACCGGAACAAACTGTTCCGATATTTCTTTTCTATCACCATTGTTTGTCGGCTCAAGAAAGATCACAAGCCCAATGAGATATGGAATCAAGAACAGCGACCGTCCACGCTTGGAGCGCTGGAGTGGGCAACGTTTCGCGAATCGTTCCAGGCGGCTTCCCGCGTGTCAACTGTACACTTTTGACTCGTAACCCGCTCAGGTGTGCCCCACGGGCATCCTGTCCTGCCCATGCGATGCCCGGCAAAGCTGTGCAGCCAACACGAATTCCGCTGAAGCGAGCAGAAAATCGCTCGGGATACAAAACTCCCTGGAGCACAATGCCGGGCCCAAACTATGTCTAACCGTCTGCCGAGCTCTAGATAAAGAAATAGAGAAGTTTCTCGAAAGAAAGCAAGTTTGGAAAGAAGTAGTGAGAAAGGAGCGCGGCATCGCGGGAATACAAAGAAACGAAAAGGATCGAGAGGGATGGACAGGATACGTGCGCCCTCGATTTGTTGCTGGGCTTTTTAAAGCCAATCTCCCCTCCGGGTTCAGCCGCACATTCCCTATACTCGCCCTCTTCAGCGTCCGGCCGTCCCAACTTTCGATCGTCGCTCGGTCGCCGCCTCGCTTTTCTGAAGCGAGCATCGGCGGCCGGCCGCCATGTAAATCGCGTCCGCCTCGCTGCACTTTTTCATCTACCTTTGGTGCGGTCGTGTTTGTCCCGCACATCTATCCGCCCGCCCCTCGCATCGTTTTCGGACGCGAGCTCTTCCAACATCGTGGCGACAGTCTGCATATATATATATCTGCCGCGGTCCGCTCTGCCCCCACGCTGGAAAGATTAATCCTCTAGCTACCCTGTTAAACACGGCCTGCACCGCGTCTTTGTCGTCTTTACTTTATATTTTCAATGTAAATCTGGAATCCGCTGGATCAATTCGCTTCACCCATGTGCAAGCTTTCTCCTGCTTTCATTCCGCGTATACCCTCGTGCCTTTCGCTTGTCTCAGTGCAGGAACAGCCGGCGGCGTATAAAAATACAGCTCTTCGGACGTGGCTGGGCTAAGGCGGCTGGCCTGTTTAAAATGCTTGCGTTTTGCGTCCTCCGGAGGTGCGCGCTGCTCCTGCTCTTCTTCTTGTCCCGTCACCGCTCCTTCAAGCGGTGGGTGGCGCTCGTGTAAAGCGCCGGCAAGGCTAAACTTGGCACGAGTTCGCCAACAAAACTAACTCGCTTTGGGCCGGCAACGCGAGCCGCAAGCTCTGGCCGATCTGCACGTGGCGGCGCCTTGCGATGAATAATGATCGAAGCACTGATTGAAGCCTGATTTATGTTCCGGAGGTCTAGATCATTTATTTTTCACCGAGCGTCGAAAAAGGCAGGTCTGCGCGCGGTAAGCTGCGGGAATAAATAAGGGCACGTTTACTGCACTCGAACAAACTCCTCCAGTTTATCCGTGGCTGCGCCGCTAACGCGCAAAAAGAAAGCAGATGTGCCACACGGTGCAAAACTGAAAACCTAAGAACAGGTATCCCGACCCTTCTGGGGAAGTAAAAACATAAAAAGGTACGAGTAACCTGAAAATGAACAAAGGGATGACGGATTGGCGATTGGTCCGTATACGGACGCGCCTGAATCTAGCTATGGCGTCGGATCGCCAGGTCCCTCCGGCGGCGGTCAGAAAAGAAGAACGGCCCGAAAGGGGGCCAGAAAGCCGCCGCAAATCCGGCCGAGCTTCGAATGATGCATGACCTGCATCTCTGTGTGTCCTCCTCAGCCGCTGCTTGGTAAAGAAAGAATGGAGGTCTAGGCATAGCGTTCGGGTGGGGAAGGCTTGTAACCGGAGCTCCCTGAACTGAGGATCACGAGATCGCGCGGTCGCAGTATCGACCAAGTGTGACACCGTAAGCAATGCCGATATGAGCTCTCGGGCTGCGAGTAAAAATTTATGGCAGCTGGCGTCTCGTTTCGAAGTTCTGCGCATGAGCGCTGATGGCCATCAACGACGCATTTAACTTAAGGCAATTGTATTTGAAAACATCCTGTAAGCCCAGCGTTGGGAGGTTGGTTGTTTTATACGGTTGAGAGCCAAAAAATGACTCAGGCTATGAGGGCCTCCGGAGTGGCAGACTCCGGAATTATCGGCCACCCGGAGTTCTTTAAGGTTCATTCACATATCGCAGTACAGGGATGCCTTGCTTGTCGCCTCCATCAAAAAACGGCCGCTGAAGATCGAACCCACGTACTCGAAAACATCAGCCGAATATCCCAACTACCGAGCCATGGTGGGGACGCTGCGTTAGTAAAGTTATAGGAGCATACCAATATGTATGATGCACGTTATCGAGGCTTAGAACAGTAGGTACACAGCGGACAAGAACATCGCAAAGATAACAGAAATACATGGGGGCGGAAACAAGACGGAATGCAAACATGCGGCTTATGTTTAGTGTCTTACGCTTGTCCTCGTCACTATTGTAATGTTTAGCTGTGCTTACGTAGCTCTAGCGATACGTTTGCAACTATCCACGTATGGGGCGGCGAGGCGTCGCAATCTATTCGCGGTTGTCACGACATCGACGCCACGCCACGATGGCGCCACGAACAAGTCTAAGTGTCTACGAGCATGGTGCCGTGTCGTTTAGTCCCTTCCCATTACTACGCCAGTGCATTCACACGCCCTTGTCATGGCGTATTCTTAAAAAAAAAATACCTTAGAGAAGTGTTTCTACATGTAGATTTGCACATTAGCGAATGCAGGAGGTGCTGTCATAGGGCAATGTTTCTGAGCCCGTAATACATAGATAGCATAGGAAAGGAAGCTTTCCCGGTGTATAGGGGAAGGCTCGCAGAAGCATGACAATTCAGTTGTTATTAAGCACTCGGCCTATATTTGTCGAGAACGGGAGTTGCCTGTGCTAGAGCGGCTTATGGAAATAAGGGACACTCTTTGTTAACACCGCTGAGCCCACTGAACGGGGAATTTTGTGCTTTACTGTATGTAATGAAAATCTTGATTACGACGTGCGCGCATACTGGTATAGCGCTTTGTTATCTACTCATAATAAAATGTGGGAGGGATAAATTATATGTTTTCATTCAACCACACAAGTACTCCGTCATTCTGATTATTATCTTTTTTTTTTTTTTCACTTCGTTGTTATCACGCACCTTGTGAGACTGGAATCACTCAGTCCAAAGACGAGACTCGAGCGAATCTCCGCTCAAAAATTGGAGCAGCTAAAATATTTTCAATACGCTTCTCGCGTCTTCAAGAAAGGCAAATGATTGTGTTGATTTTTAAAGGCCTTCAGCAACTTCAAGAGAGGACCGCCTATGAAAGAGCACACCACGATTCCGCCTTAATTCGATCCTGTTTTCCCACTTACAATATGGTTACAAAAAACAGACGAAAACAAAGCGAGCAAATGCGTGTAGGCAACAACGTGTCCGAAATGTCGCAGATCGTTTCGCTGAGCCCTTCTCAATCTCCACAAAACCTTCAGCTGCCGGTGGGAACTTGTGAAGTTGAAAATCCAGCTTTTCTTAGTACGTTTATTACCATTAAACATTTAAACAGTCATTTCCAGGAAAGCTCATACTCGTGGCCATGACCCTGTCCGCCCGGCCATGACAAAGTGTCACACTCCTTCGCGAGATTCCGCGGGATATTCCGAGATTGTGACGTCATCATCATCATCATCAGCCTAATTATACCCACTGCAGGGCGAAGGCCTCTCCCATATTTCTCCACTTAACCCGATTCTGTGCTAGCTGCATCCACTTGACCCCTTCGAACTTCTTAATCTCATCCGCCCACCTAACCTTCTGCCGCCTCCTGCTACGCTTTCCTTCCCTTGGAATCCCCCGCACTCTGGAAATCCTTCTCCTGGCTTTCAAAGCCGCCGCGGGAAATGGAGGCCGAGCTCCTGGACTGGCGTGAAAGAGACGCATCGTCCCTCGTACTTCTTTTCGACGAGAGAGCGAAAAACAAAGTAAAATAATATCAACAGCAAATCCTAGGATGGTTCCATTCTAGTGTTATTTTTCTGTCTACGTCACTTCTCTGAGCATAACATTTATAAGGAGATCGTTTTTAAGGGTCAATAGGAGTTGGACTTTATGAATAGGGCACTGCGCTCCAATCTCAAAGCGGCTACTCTCTCAGAAAAAAAAAGATTTTTGGAAGTAGAAAAAGCCAAAATCGAAACACAGGTGTCGCCACCATCGGCCGATTTCGCAAGTGAAATTCGTCCATCGACATCGGCACCAGAGGTAGGGCTACGTTGCATCATCCGGCCATCATTTCATCGGTCATGACGCCTGGGATTGTGAAACGCAAATCATAATTCTCCTTGTCAACCGTGAGGAAGATACAGCTAAAAATCAATGAATAAATCCTGTCTCCACTTGAAATCGAGCCTCCGTCCCTTGGATCCCCAGCGGAGTGCCTTAACCAACTGCGCCACGCCCGGGATCGTGAAACGCACATCATAATTCTCCTTGTCTGCCGTGAGGATGATAGTATCGATGACAATGATGCTGCAATTAGTGATAATGACAATAATATCATTAGCAATGATAATGATGGTGCATTTAGTTAATAACGAGGGCAAACATGATGCAGCGTGTGCACTAGCAACGCTTAGGCTTTCGGACTTCTGCAGTGTAGATTGCACAGTGCTCTCGGAATCTTTTTTTGCTGTCTGCCCGGTATCTGGGGCCGCCTCTGCTTGAAAATGTGTTCTCGACACAGCGTGGTTTTCTTGCGAGGGGGAGAGGACGCGAGCATTCTTTAAATTTTAAGTCGTGTTATTCGCTCCGTTTTGCTATTTTTGTATGTTTGCTCCCGACGCGAGTTCCCGGATTTTGACATTCTCGTTCCGCGGCCGCCGTGGCTTCTGGCTACTGGATTTTTCAAAAAAGCATCTCGGTAGAACGTTTTCGTAAACAGTTCAGGCGTGTGGCGCGCCGGGAGTTTCCAAACTTCCGTCTGCGTCCGGTCGGTCAAGGATTTGGATCGCCCTCGAACCGCACTCTGGAAACCCTTCTCCTGGCTTTCAAAGCCGCCCCATGAAATGGAGGCCGGGCCCTGGACTGACATGAAAAAGACGCATCGTCCCTCGTACTTCCCTTCGACGAGAGAGCGAAAAACAAAGCAAAGTAATTTATCAACAGCAGATCCTAGGGTGGTTCCTTTCTAGTGTTATTTTCCTGTCTACGTCACTTCCCTGAGCGTATAACATTTATAAGGCGATCGTTTGTAAGGGCCAATAGGAGTTGGACTTTATGAATAGGGCATGCGCTCCAATCTCAAAGTGGCTACTCTCTCAGAAAAAAAGGAGATTTTTGGAAGTAGAAAAAGCCAAAAGCAAAACACAGGTGTGGCCACCATCGGCCGATTTCGCAAGTGAAATACGTCCATCGACATCAACACCAGAGGCAGCGCTACGTTGCACCACCTTTCACCTCAAACCGCTGGCAAATCATCTTTTTCGGTAAGGTCGTGCCGGGTTTTGACTCGGCTGGTGTTATGATTTTTAAGCCCGCTTTTCTCGCAGTAAATGCGTCTTGCTGCCAGAAAACCTGGCCAGGAGCGATCAGACAATTTGAAATTTCGCTGGGGAAAATGATTTGCAGAAGGTGCGCTCCGTGACCCTTTAGGCCAAAATGAACCTAAATGCAACGCCTTTATTCATTCAAGAGTTACACATAATAGTGACAGGTCAGTTGCAAGCCAAAAAGCTTGTCGGGCTCTACCCGGTCGTTGAGGGGAGAGAAGGGCTACCTGTTGCTACAGGGTTAAAAATGGTCGTAAATCAGCATGACAAAGAGAACACGGCGTAAAAAAAAATTGCATTAATCATGACAAGTATTGTGTTTTTTAAGCGCAATTTTGAACAAACGATACGTTAGCTCTCAAATAGTCCTTTAAAGATGACATTGAAGAAATGGAAAACATGGTATCAGACAGTCAATTGAAAGCAGAGGGTACATAGGGATTTCCAACAAAATGACTGTAATGAGTGTTGCAGCGAGGGGCATCATATTGATGCTAATGGCGAAAGGATGTACAAGCACATGGGTAGTTAGCAATTCTCTACGCCAAAAATGGGTGCGCACAACACTTGAAAGAAACAGAGCATCAAATGAGGGGAGTTTAAAAACAGAGAATAAATTACTATCCCGTTGAAGGTCTCAATTGTAAGCTACAGAGCGGACGATGTGTTTAAGAACTGAGTTTACTTTCGATATCTACGTGAAGGAGCAATGATAAAACAAAGTAATTCCATTTCTGAATACACCATGAATGAACGAATGTGTCATTAACTTACTACTTTGCAGGGGAAGTAGGAATCCCGTATTGTATTACACCCATGATTCATTACGAAGTTTTTACATAGAAAGGTTAAATGGCTCTTCCTTGGCATGTCAGTATCGAACAGTACATTTGAATGTTTTGCATCATCAGGGAATGGGATAGCAATACAGTCCCAACCAAGACAACATAAGGAATGCAGAAACAACGGCTGCACTTAGGCAAGTTCTTTTTTTTATGCGGATTATGAAAACAGACAAGTTTTGTTTTTTTGCCGATTAATGGAGATTGAGTTATTTATTCCCCGCCACATCTAGCTCTGGCGGTTTTCTAAATTAAACTGTAGGCTTCGAGCATCGAGCTTTGATATTTATATCGCATTCCTATTGGAGAAGTGCGAGGTCGCTTTCATGCCGCTTCTTATCACTGACATCACAACTTGTAGGAGACCGTCAGTTTCTATATCATTGAAGTCAGACTGTCTCGTCTCTTGCGAAGTAAGGAATAATTTGGTGTATCTGCGATGTGCGTTTTATATGCTGTGCTTCGAATCACCATTTTAAAGTAACACAAAAAACAGCTCATGACTCGGTTATTGAGATTATCGCTATGTCGAAGAGGGAATGCGAAAGCCGCGCAAGCTAAAGCATTCTACTCTCTTCCACCCCCTGTCTTCAACTCCGATTGATGAAACTCCCTTTGGATTTTTTTTGTGGTCTTTTGAAAAACGTTAGAACATCCTTAGGCAGAAATTGTGATGATAAGCAAAAGTCTATTTTAATAACGAACTGGGCAACATTTTTTTTAATTGGTCTTTTAGCCACTTTAAGGCCGATTGAATTCTTCCGTATAGGTATCTTATGGCTATATAGGTTCTAAATTGCGCGAGCTTATTCCCGGAAGTATGTCAGCGCCATTGTTGGTTGCGCTGTTGCCAGCGAGAGAGAAAAAAAATCAGGGGCGCACTTAAGCGTCATTACGTGCAGAAATTTGAAAACATTGCGAATTCCGGGCATAGTTTCGTTATGAGCTCGTTTTGCGTTTCTTTGCTTTTCCGACCTGTACAGGTGTACTTTTACCTAAATTACTTTGCTTAATTTACCTCCTTATCCGTTTTGTAGTTTTTGTTTTCTCTTTTTTTCTTGTTTTATCTTGTTTAGTTTTTATTTGTTCTTTGCTTTTACTTTTTTTTATTTCGTTTCCTTATTTTATTTTAATATGTATGTTCTCTATTTTTATTTGTCGTTCTTTTCTTATTTGATTCATTTTTTACTTGGATACTTACTTTACTTTTATTATCAGACAGCTTTCTTCCTTTCCCTCAACGCGCTCCAGCGTCCTACGCTAGGTAAGGGTTCGAATGAACTCGGCCTATAGAGTAGTGCTTAGCGCTCTCGACTGGTGCACGGAAGGATCGTGGCTCGGGTCCTGGCGTGGGTACGATTGTTTTTCTTAATGGTTGACAGCTGAGTGTGGACGCGCTCTGCTGACACTTCCTGCCCGCAGCTCCTGGTGACACCAGAGCGTCTCATGAAGCAAGAAAGGATTTCGCATTAAAATCCCCGGAAATCATCAACAGCCTTAGTTTAGCCCGATAATTAGACTGCATGGTCCGCATAAGCATGGAGTCCTGGTCTCTGCAGCCATGTAGCTGCCTTGAGAGCTCGAGATTAAAAACTAGGTGTCCGCAGGACAGAAACGTGATCATCCAGCTAGAGAACCAGGCAAAAGGGAATGAACTCAAACTGCACAAGTAGGACCTATCTGTAACAGAGGGGATGTAAAAATATATATATATATATATATATATTTCGCCCAGTTTGTAGGAATTCATGTTTTGGTTTTGAAGTGTGGCAGAGACAGGGGCCTGTGAATACTATAAGCACAGAATGCATAATGCATCTGAGGAAACTGTATTTTAAGTGTACCATCAGAAGCACCTGGCCGGTAATCGATAACCTATGAAGATTTTCGTGGATGCCACAAGCCCTGAGTAGTTTTTCTCTTGTGTTTAATATATCATGTCTTGGATTGGCAGCCAAAAAATACCCTGCGCAAGTTAAGCGACCATATCCACAGCGTTTTTTTTTTTTTCTACCTTCTATTTTTCTACTGCATCACTAGGGGCAAAATACTCTAGCGGACCAGCGGCTCATTTAGTTGAGCAAAATATCGTGACTGGCATTCCGTTTGCTTTTGTTTCCTCTGCATGTACGTACGTAAATATACTCCAAAACATGCCGCTACTTCTATGAACAAAACAAGGGCTGCATATCGTGGCTCTGCTTAACAATCGTGGCCGCTGAGACGTGCAAACGGAGGGAGGTTAGCAGCGCAGTCCTTAGTGCCTCTTAAGCTCGCTCTTTATTTTCGGAGCCACTCTCTCTCTGCATGAAACAGCTTGCAAAGGACAGAAGGCGTAATAAAAACGGACGACGAAGCGGCGCAAATGTGTACCGAGCAGAGATTGCCATCGAGCAGCTTTTTTCCCGATCGTGCGGATCTCCGTTCGCTCCTTCCAAATTTCATTCGGAGTCCTCCACCTATATTTTCTCGATCCTCTTAGAATTTTTATACGTTTGCTGCTACTTTATGTGTGTATATTCACTGAAAAAAGGGCAGCGTTTTTGCGCTTGCAGCCGGTTTCTCCAGTTCACAGTGTTTTCGTTTGGACGGCGCAGCCTGCGAGTGGAGACACTTTGGATGATTAGGCGTGTTTTTTCAGCGTTGAGAGTCATTTGCGCCGGCAAGGAGAGAAATATATGACGGTGCTTTAATTTGAGTCGCGATGGGTTTTCATGGGCTCTTTTTATTTACTTTTTGCTACTCCTTTCTTTGCGACATGGTTGCAATTAACTAATGATGTGCTGTTATTTTTTAAGGTACGCTGGGGAAATTTGCATCTTGTTATCGAAAGCGCAGCTCAGACTTCGAAATCATAAAGGGCAGAGAGCGAAGCACATCTGGCGTAATTCCGCGTAGCACTGAGGCCCCGTTCTTTGTGCACGTTTGTTTCCAGTAGTTGGAAGCATAATGGCACGGACCTGTGTGCTTTATTTTTATTCCATTTTAATCGTTCCCACCCCACTAAAACTTTCAAGTATAACTGCTGTGTGTATTGCACTTGCAACTATGTTGACAGTGTACTAGTTTCAAGCTGGGCCTGTTTACTCGCAGCTTATTACAATCCATTCTTGTCTTTCTTTTTTTACCTGCCTGCTGAATAGGTTCTTACTGCTTAAGCAATGCTGGTATCCCTGCGTAGCCGCCGGCCTGGATGTGGAAGTGACCAACCCATCGGCATCATACATCGCCCCCCCCCCCCCCCTCCCACTTCCCTTCACGACCCATCACTACCCTCATTCATCCTTAATCCTGAAGGAAAGCATCAGATGAAAAATGTCACCTTAACAGCGCATTTTGCTGACGCAATTCATCGGGCCAGACATTTAAAGACGACGAATTAAAAGATTCGTCTTCCAGAAAATACGGTGTCGGCGCTGTCGGTGCTGAGAGCGAAAAAACAAATATCTGCTTACACCCCAGATTGAGCGATAACTGTATGACGTATACTTTCGGATACTATTCGTTGAAACATTTTTAACAATCTATGACGACTCTTTAGAATAAAGTTCGCTTTTTAATCATAGGTAATTAAACGGTAATTAACACCTAAAATTAGTCACGTGCAATTTTACTCGACTCTAGTCATTCAGTAATATATGACTTAATGATGTAGCATAAAGTTCACTTTTGATCACAACTAATAAATAATGGCAATTAACTAAGACCTGAAATTAGTTTATTACAATTACATGTAACATAAATTATTAAACTCTAGGAAATGGTGTACTGTAAATATCAAATTTTAACTACAATGAACTAAATAATTACAACGAGTAAGTAGTAAACCGGCCAGCTATATAGTGATAAACAGTCAGTAAATCGTTTGGGCATGCCCCATGCAGTTCACCATAGTGCACTATTCTAAGCGAGACTTGTCGTTAGGCTGGCTAAGTTAAATTATTTCATATTATAAAAAACAGGCAGTATCTCAAATTTTCAGGTGGACACCTGAACCGCGCTGGCAGGTTATGCACAAGTTTGACCTTGGTCGAGGTTTAAGGTCCAAATCCACCACCGAAATGGTCACCGGGTTTGTATCTGAAGTAGTAGAGCTATCGCTCTAAAATCACGGCCATAGCCGCTAGCAGGTACGTAACAGTCGGTAGGTGACGTGGCCGGGCAGATTGGCCGACGGGTTGTGAGACGTCACGAGGCAGCATAGCATGCCCGAGTTGGCAGGAGCTACCAATCTGGGTAGCTCCATTGATATCGAAAGGCTAGATGAGACTAGAACTCTTCGGGACGTTTTTGATCTCGAGTCAGACACGCTACTTCAGTCCGCACAGACACGAAACTACAGTAAGAAAGAAAGTAAGCTAACATTATGTAAAAGGCTACTTGACGTAAAGCCCAGATTTGACCAAGACGAGCGTACATGTGCGGTCGGCTTGGTCAAAGCTGGGCTTTACGTCCAGTAGCCTTGTAAATAATGTTAGCTTACGACTCAATGTTAATTATTGGTGTTGCATGATAGTGACACAAATTACGAATTAGGGATTAAGCGAGTAACGACGTGTACGATCCGTCAAGTGGAGCTACAAGCAGGAGCCATTAACGCCGTCTTGTCATATACTTAACGGCGGAGGTTAAGTGTTCCCCAAGTTTTTCTTTCCACCCAAGTAAAACGTCACAGTGTGTATGGCCATTTCGAACAATAAAGTCGCCCTGTCACTGTCACCGCTTTTCGCATTTTTCTTGTGGAAAATAGGGACATTTGTTCGAAGCTTACAGTAGGAATGAATCATACGAATATGGAGTTAGCAAAACAGTCGTATTTGTACCGTGTTGCGACAGTATACGTTAGCATGCATTGTAAGCCTGACTCGCTGTAAGCCTTTAATATATCCCCGAAAATTGCTCTTTGTAATGTGGCTTCCAGCGCACGTCATGTCTCATTGTAACTCCACGACTGGTCGCTGTACTCAGTTTCCTTGCTCGTGCCTTTCTAACTGGAGTTGGCTTTGTTACATGCGCTATCGTTATGCTGTGAAGCCAGAGTATCAGTTACGAAAATTGAATATGTTACACACCGAAATGAGGGAGGTGGATGCGTGCACAATAAAGCACGTGCTTTATCTGGAATATTTAGGTCGCCCACGTGTTATTATATTCTATGCCGAAAATCTGAATGGAGAAAAAAGTGCGTCACAGTAAAAATAGCGCACAAAATGGATGAAAATGAAGAAAATCGGGTCCACATGGTGTAAATATTCTGTTGCGCTAAACGTCGAAGTGCCGTAAAAACTATTTGTGAAAACTTTCCAATGTTCGGAGTCGGCCACCGTTCGCAGGCCAGAAACCCCGTGCCAACAAACAAGCAAGGGATATATGCTCAATGGATAGCATGACCAAACAAAATTGAAAGCAAAGTACGCCTGAAGCAAACTGCCTAACGGATAGAAAGGAAAGAAAAAAAATGACGAGGCGAAGTGAGAAAGGGGAGCTTCTTTTAAAAGGTGCGCCGCAGAGAATGCAAAAGGCGGTTATTGCTAGGTATGGCGGGCGGGGAGGGGGGATGGAGAGAGCACGTCTTATTTGCAGGCGAGTTGCAGCAATCAATGCGCTTTGCATAAGAATTCCTTCCAAAAGTAGACACATTGAAGAAAAACTCGCCGTTTTCGTCAACTATTCTTTCGTTTCTACCTTCTGCTGTGCCGTTTCTCCGAACGCTCGATATCGCTCGCTGCGCCCCCTTTTTTCTCCCGTTGCGTCACGGCTGGAGAGGCTGTCACTCATGTTTTTCTCGCAGCGCGTTCCTGTGATTAATCTGTCTAGCCCGGCTATTTCGTAACGTTTGCAGTGTCTGCTCGCAGTCATTCCCAATCATCGCACGTTTGTTTCGACACTCCTGACCTTCGCGCTAGAGATCTCGGGGCTGAAGGGTAAAGATTTGTCAATGCTATGCGAAATTTTCTTTTGTAAAATTGAGATGTAACATTTTTTGCTGTAATTTTTTTTCTTGCATGAGAATAAAATATTTTTTCTTATGTGCATTTCCTGATTGGTGACCATGGATAACTGAATGATTGGTTAGTCGTTTGGTTGATTTGTTGTATTGGCCGATTATATTCAAATTTGATCTGGAAGGGGGAAGTTGTTTAAATAAGAAATAATTGGACGTAAAGTAAAAGACGTGTGAAATAATAGACAAACACTCACTGCATCAAAACACCGGGTTCATATATAACATGAAGTTCTAATTTTTAGCTCACCTTAGCTTTCATGCTAAGTGTACATAACACGTGAGTGCAAGTCGACGACTGACTGACAACTAAGAATGTGAACTAAGGCGTGCTGTGAGTATAGGTAACTAAATTAAACTAGCAACTAAAAAGCTAGCATTTTGGCACATTGTAAACGTCGCTTAACTGAGGATATTAAATAGTTTTTTTTTCTTTCTCTGTTATTGCACTTTTTTTTTTCTCTCATTGTTTCTCCCATTCTTCTATATTTATAGCGCTCGAGCGTATTCATCAGTGCTCGGCCACATCGATTGTCGTAATAAAATAAAACGATAGGCGGGGCACTTAAACGAGGTGCACAGTGACGTCCTTCTCTGCTATAAAATAAAAAAAAGGAGCGGGCAGTAACGTTCTCGGCGCTCTGTTACGACTGTTCGTGTGAACCAGAAGGTGGTCGATCTCACCATATACTCTGTGGTAGCCTTTAGTGCCTGACACATACCCCTTGCACCTTCTCGCAAGACATATCAGTGGTGGACAAGCAATCTCTGCTCATAAAACCCGCAAAAAGAACAAATGTGTAATTGCTCTTTCTGGGCTCCCATTCTCATGCTACTAGCGCCTCAGTGCCTCGTATCTCGGGTGGTAGATTAAATATATTTGGCTGCAGTGGGCACGAGGAAGAATCAATAATTAAATGTAAAGCTACAGGGTCTGATCTAGCCGAACGACTATCAGAAAAAGAATCTAGCAGGCAGGCACTAGGCATGTGTTCCTTCCTGCCAATGCTACGAACTTGACCGAGCATATATATATATATATATATATATATATATATATATAAAGAACCGGCGTTCCAGGCGCTTTTGAGTCGGCTGCAGCATTTTGTGGCAAAGATCTAGAGCCCAATCTCCCCTACTGATTTACTTTCACTGCATAGTGAGTACCCCTGTACGTAAGGATTGCTGAAACCAGGCTACTTACTATTTATTATAGCAAGTTAACTTCGCTGGTTATGTGAAGCAAGTACTGGATGTGGTGATGCGTCAGTCTGGGTTACAATGTCGTCAAGTCCTCGCTTAGTCACCAGAGGTATACACCGATTTTAAGACGGGAGGAGATGGGATGCGACGCAGGTAACGACAATGATGCTAACAATTGAAGAAATAGACGTAAACCAGCCGATATCAGCTTGCGCAGTGATATCAGTTGGCGGTTGGTAATTTAAATGTAGAAATGCATTTGGAAATAATATGGGAAATAAGCATTGTTGCATGCACGGTGGAATGCATGCTGGTAGAGATTTGTGTTATTTGGTGGTACACATCGTGTAGGCTACAAAATCGCAAAAGGAAAAAAGGTTCATTAGACACAACGCAAACCACGAGCTCTCCTGACAGATGCCTATAGAAAGAGCTTAATGAAGCTATTTCCCACGGTTCGATAGACCGGGGCAGAATTTTTTTTACGACTGAGATTGAGATACATATACCTACACCGAGAGTATAGAGTATAACGACAGTGTGGACTAAAACTTCCTCATACTTTGGGGAGTTGGCACAAAAGTTATTCGTGCAACAGAGAAATCGGCAGACGGTCGTGGTTAATTAATGCAATGTGGTTAGCCAACCAACTGCCTGCAGAGATGCAATACAGGCGCGTTCATTTGTGCTTGCTTTGTGCTTGTCTTCATAACTAGCTGTTAATCACTACGAATGCCGTAATTTCAACTTTGCAATGACCCCTGACGCAACCCAAAATTGCAGCTGTCGAGGTTTAATATTCATAAGGGTTTCCGTGCTTTATCTCGGTACGTTAATCACTAGTCGAATAGTTTTTCATGCGGCGACGTGGCACAGCAACCACTTGAAAGAACGCCCAAACCTATGTGCCAGTTTTTCATGCCGCCTGATTACTTCCAGCCTCAGCCTGATCCCCCTTTCTTTCTGAGCGCCTTAAACTCCTCCTTCAGTGCTGCCTTCGCTCTACACGTTCGTCCATTCCCACTATCTTTCAGTTGCTGCTCGCTTTACAGCTCCTACTCTGCAAACAGTTCGCTCGTGGATGGTTTTGCTACTTCCTGCCACGCCATTTTTCGGCAACCTCGTACCTCACAATTTCTTATAGCTTCGCTTTTTCGTCCACTCGGGCGCCTCTAACGACAAGTAAAGGGGTGCCCCCTGTCAGGAATCTAGCAATTCCCTAAACGAGGAACCAAAGAGCAAAGATGCTGCTTGGCCACCTTTTCGCACCTTATTACTTGGCGTTCTGTCTGCACCCCATGAAAGCTACCGAGTACGTCACTGCTTTTTACTGCGCGTTCTCTCCTGCTCTTTCAGTCTGCTTTTGTTAAAATTTTCACCTCAAGGCTGAAAACAGAAACAACGCTACTTGCTTCCTAACGGGAAAGGGGGGGGGGGGGGGGGGGGCTTTGCTTTATTATTTGTTTTTCTTCTCGCTGAGGCATCTTTCACCGAGGGCGCAATTGATTTTTTGCATGTAAGGCTGCGTAAGCACTTCACTATACTTCCATTGCGCGTCCACGGCACGCAAGCCCGTTCGCTTCGTCTCATTTTGAAACGAGCCGTCCTGCGTGACGCTCAGGAAGCAGTAAAGGGAAAGAACGGGTCGAGAACGATCAGTGTTTACACCGACGCTTAAGCAGCGCAGAACGAGTTTCCGGCGTGCGCCTTGAGTGGCTTCGTTTCTCATATAGCCGCGCCGTCGGACGCACCCGGCTCCGACGACAGCGCGGAACGCAGGGTTCTGTTAGATTGCCGCCTGGCGACAGCGCGCAGCATCACTCTCGCTTTGATCGGTCTACTTGCTGCATGGACAGGACCACAGAAGTGAACTGTTTTGCTCGCGCGGAGATAACAGTAGTTTATCTGTGACCAGTTAAGTCGTCGGGATCTTTGCATCCCAGTACCGGTCTACCGAGACTGCTTAGCTGTTTTCAACTGCTCTTCTCGCACTAGTTGAGGTTTCCAGGCGAGAACACACAAACTGCGTAGTTGCCAGCTCTGTGAGAAACTTTTTTTTTTTTTTAATACGTTTAAATGTATTTGCAAGTCGAGAGATGGAGCTGTCAACAAGATTCAAGGCTCAAAGTATGCATGATTCTCAAAACAGTGATGCTAACTCGAAACATTTTCTCCGAAAGCGCCTTCCGAAGGCTCTTGGTTACCATTACATTAGGAAAAGTTTAATAAGATGGGTGCGAGGCCTATCTCGAGGGCAGGACTTGGTTTAGTTTGGTTTATAGTGTTTAAACTCCGATAAAAACTCAGGCTATGAGGGATGCCGCAGGGGAGGACTCTAAATTAATTTAGACCGCCTCGGTTTCTTTGTCACCGCGCGATACACGGACCCCTTGCGTTTCGCCTCCATCGAAACGTGACTGGCGTGGTCTGAATAGAAGGGAAAGCCTTTATAGCGTTCCTAGCTATGGATACAAGAGCATACATACCTCGTTCCAACCGAGCAGACAGTGTCGCTGCTACTCGGCGGAGTTGCACTTCTGCCTCCTGAAAACAAATCATGGCGCAACTTTCTTGCCGTTTTAAACTACTCACACTCAGAATATCCAAATGGGCAGAAAAAAAAAATGGGTAAATATTGTCAGTTTCTTTATTTCGTTAGTTTTTCAGTTAACCCTGTTCTTTTTTAAACAAATTTATTTAAAACGACAAATGTTTTTGTGTTCAAGCTAGTCGTTTTCGAAGAGAACTGTCAATCGGGAGACGGAAGGAAAAAAAAAAGCAAAATGTGTGAAGCTTGAGTGCAACGACCATTCTAAGCGAGCTGTTTGAGAGAAGCGCCCGAGGTTGCGTCCGGCGAACGGGAAAACGGGAAAACAAAGTGCATCTGCCGGAGGCTCAACTTAAAGGGAGACGCGAGCTCGGTTGCAAAATAGTTCTCGGGCGAGCCGTTAGCGCCAAAATAACGGCTATTCGAGGCGATGCGCTATTCTTGTTGCTTTACTTTGTTGGAAGGAAGAGAAAAAGGGGGGAAAGGCACGCCATTTTCCGAGAAATTCCCTATTCCTTCCTCTGATGCGCCTTGAATTTCGTTTCGAGATGCTAAAATGTGGCTGTTGGGCTCAGGTTCTCCTTCTGTGTTTCGGTACTTTTTGTTTTGCCCGTAAGGCTCTGTTATCCCCCCGTTTCTTTTGTTCGGTCAGTTTCGTTTTTCATCCGGGGCTGGAAGATGTAGCGCCATTCACTTAGAGCTATTTTTGTTAATCTTTGGTGCTGTATCTTTCTAGTCGGCGGTTTGTTTTTTGTTTTTGTGTCTTTTGCAAGCATAAATGGCCAGCACTGCGGCGTCTGCGGGCATTCTTTTCGTATAAGTTCCGAAGAGCAGCAAAGATGCAAATAAAAGGGACGCTGTGGGCCGATTGAAGTTGGTCGGTATCTTCATTACCGCGCATTAGTTACTACAGCGTTTTTGTTTAACAAAAAGTGCGGTCCTTAAAGCTACAAAAATGTAAAAATAAATGAATTCAGATATCACCTGTTCTGGCTGCTTATTGTTTTTGTTTTTTCTTCAGTGAGGCCGGGGGCTGAAACTCATGGGCTGTAAACAAATGCTCCAGATTAACATTTCATAATTTTTTTCAACAAGTGCTTGACTCCCAGGCGTAATCACAGTAAGAAATCGTCATAGTATCGATATTGACTAAAAATAAGAAACAGTAGGAGTAGTCTTCCGTCCCTTGAAGATAGACTTGCTTATTTATACATTTATACTTAGGGGCTGGACTTTTTTGGTATTAACTTTGAAATTTCTACAAATATCGCTGAATTCATTTTTTAATTCAGTTTTAATCTAACAAGGTGAGCATCGCTGGTATGCTATTGATTGCAGTAGGTCACATGACAATATTAACGAAGTGCAGGAGGCAGGAACGCGGCAAGAAAACTGCATCGTAATTTAGTGTCATGCATGGGTTTTAGTTCTTATACATTGATCCGCGAACTCGTACACGCCATTAAAGATGGCGAGGCTCTAACTTCTGGTTAAGAGCTTTCTGCAGTGTTTATGGCCGTCTGCTCACTTTTATCATCGACTCAGGTCCGCCGCTCGGATAAGTATGGTTTTTCCGCAGCTTATGAGAACACTGACAACTTTTCGAACCGTAACAGGGAAACTATGCGTAAACGCACGAAAGTGTCATAATCTGTATTCCACAGCGTTCAAGCAACAGCTCCATCGCTGCCGTAGGCACGCGGACCATGTGATACATTCTCTAGAAAATCCTGCGTTGTCGGCGGTGTTAGGGAAAAATCACAAACGTGGCTATGGAAGGAGGTAGTTGACAGGTGCAAATTGCCGGACATTGATTTGTCCGCGAGATCTGTGACGCCGAGTCGAGACCTAATAACATGGCAGAAACTTCCAACTCGGGTGAGAAGAACCAGGTCCATTGGATGCCGAGGCAGACACGTTAGTACTCAGGGCAGGCAGGCACTTTAGCACGGTTGGGTGAAAGCACGTCCTGACATGTATGTATAAGACCGCCTGGTGGTCATGGGGGTAACTTATAATAGCATTCTAATAACTACGTGTGAAATATAAGAGAGACAAAGATTAGTGACAAAATGTGTGACCAGTTCTTTATTTAAACTGACTAAGTTTAGACATCACGCGCACATGGAGTTTCTAATCACATCTGAGTTCATTTTCTGATGCACTGCTGGCGAAAATTGGCCATCTTTTTTCTGATCAAGTTTTGGGGAATGTGTTTTTGCTGACATTTATTATAACTTGCGATGTGTGCACGAAAGCTTTGCGTGCAATGCTGCGTTGTTATCGATGGAGTTTAAGTAGCAATTCTGTCAAAGGAAAACAAAATATCGAATAACAAGTCTTGCATTGTCTTTTTAACATTACACAAATCCCGTAGTAATTGTCTTAAATGGTGCGTAAGCACCCATATCGTTGACTTTCTCTGATACTTAGAACAAACCAGGACTAACACCCCTCTTAGCAAACAGCTTCCATTAGCCCTCAGAAGGGGGCAAGTAGCAACAACATTAAATTTCAGTAGAAATACATGCCATCCGGCTGCACTTTCTGGTTGCAAGCTTCTTCATACCCTGTGTTTATGCTAAATATCCCAATCGAAAGGCCCGACCCCAGCAAGTGTTGACAGGGGCTGATAATGATCTGATTTTCTAAAAAAAACTTCTGGCGTCATGCGGTCTATAGCAGAACTGCGAGGATCTGTTAGCTGATGTGCATCATTACAGCGCAAGCAATCGCAAAAAATATGCAGGCGGCTTGAAAGTGATACTGCTCTTGTTTTCATGCATCACAACTTTTAGCTTTTTGCATCGGAAAAGTTCAAGCAAAAAACTCGTCAAGAAATAATAATGCCAGTCGCGTACGAAAAACTTGATGGAAAAGCTACTAAGATTTTATTGTCAGTATGATGCAAAAAAATAAAAAAACCTGATGCGAAAACTCATCAAGATGATGGTATGATGAAAGAACAAAGCAGATGCTGTTTTGTGATTTATGATTACGCATCATTGCAAAAGCATTCGCTTTTGTTAGGGTTAATTAAAGCGGGTAACCAAGCTCATGTATATCAACGAGGATCCGCTAGGAGAATTCGTCAACGGCAGCCATTAACGTTGTTACGTCATGCTATTAGAGGCATAGCTTGTGGTCCCCAATTTTTTAGCGTGCTCTGATATTATATATCTCAGCAAAATAAACAAAGTTCTTATGTAAAAATTATGTTAGTCGGAAAAAGAAAAACCGAAGTTTAACTGCGTTGTTAAATAACCAAAAAAAAACGCGAAACGGTGCAACCTTTACATTACATGCACTGCTCCTTCAAGCAGAGCACCCTCTAGTGTGGGCTATATATCAAAATCCAAAAGAATTAAAAAAAATTATTGGATGCGAAGTAGGGCGATAAAGGAAAGATAATAGAATGGCAGGAAGAAGTGAGGACACAAACTGGAGGCAGCACACTGCGATCGTCACAGGAAGTTAATGGTACGCTGAGACAAGCAGTTTTACTGCGAAGTCAAGCATTCCCGTTGCCCTGTAGACGTGATGACCCGCAGCAGCGCTTCTGTTGCTTTTCCTCGAGCGGCTACGGCTGGCAACGCGGCGTTTTCCAAGTTCTTCGCCCAGATAGATGGCCGATTGCCAAATTACTCTACACTAAGAAGGGGACTTTCTGCTGGGAATAGCGAAAATATTCAGTGGCCAAAAAAAAATTGCTGACAGCATTCTTCCATTCGCAGTCTGAATATGATAATTCGATACTCATCTTGAACACAAATACTTGGCCTCAGTTCCTCTTTGGTCAAATGAGTGAGAACTTCGTAGAATCATTCAAGCAGATCCGCAGCTACAGAGCGTAGCTACCAAACTTTCTTCACGAATATGCAATTTCCCGTAGTAGGAAGATCTAGGGAGAGTTTCTAGGAAGGCGTTTTGCTCACTTGCACATCGATTCGAAACGGATATAGCTTTGGAAAATGTAGCCGATACTCGAAGCATATACTGGAGTCACTCACACTGCAGGGTTTCTTAGCCCCCAAGGACAACTTTAATTCGAAAAGTCAGAGACGGGCACATAGGCGGGCACGTAGGCAAGGAAGGTCTTCTATTCCAAATGGAAATTACTAATGACATACTTCCATTCGTTATAGCGCCCTTTCTTTCTTCTGCGCTTCTCTTGCAACTGTGCACTGATCTAGTCAGTTGGATACGTGGAGCAAACATCGCCGCTCATAGGAGTCTATAGGTACATTCTGCCTTGCAGACCCTCATGAACAAAACTGAAGTTAAGAAAAAGAAGATAGATGCGAGAGAGAAAGAGGTGGAAGGGGCCAGAAGAAAAGAGAGCGAGAAGAAGCATGACGGGGCCGTGTTCTACTTACGCGCAGTGGCTGCAAACTTTGGAACCCTCGCCATTCACTGCCAGCCTTGCGTCGTAAAAAACGCGCAATGTATGTGTGCTCGCTTAGCGAGGCAGTTGAGCCCGGCTGTCCAGTTTACGGCTTCCATTGTACAAGTCGCCCAGCGTGCGGGCCTCGAGCAGCGTTCCCGGAAGCGGCGGCGCTGACCGGCGTATACCGCTCCTTCTCCTGTCGCCTCCCTCCCCTTCCCCTATTTCCCTAACCTTCGCTTCCCCTTTTCAGAGCGTATCACGGATGCAGCGGTGAGTCATTTGCACGTAACATGCTAGCGATTCTGACCGCCTTCTTCTATATTCTCTTGTTTCGTTCTTTTCGCGGCCTATAGAGCCTCGGTCGTTGACGCACTCTGGCCAGTGAACGCAAGGAGACGGCTACGTGCTCCAGGGGGAATAAAGGGTGGGGGACTCGAGAAGTGTTGCCACCTACATCCACGTTTCCGGCAAACTGTGCCGGCGTCAAGCACTCGCAAGGAAAGCCAGCAAGCAGGCGATCATGCCGCGGTGGCTGGAGAATGCCCGCTGACTTCGTATGCAAATTTTAAGAAGGGCAAATCTCGGCGGACCCACCGATGGCTTTTTGACGCCCGCACAGCGAGGCCGCTGTGGTTGCCTCCGGCTCATGGCATTGTTTGATGCGTTCGCCTTGTGTGACCTCCTCTTTTGTTATCGCATTTGTTCATTTTTATGGCCAGGAGAATCTGGCTTTTCTTTTCTACCTGATAGAAAGAGGCACATTGGATGAGTGCTTTGGAGTTCGTGTACTCGATTATCGCCCCCCCCCCCCCCCCCCCCCCCCACCTCTTGAATCAGGCAGCGGCTGCAAGCTGTTTCGACATCTGTAAAATATACTCAGCTTTTCCCGAGAATAATTCCACTGTAAGGCTGTTTTTTTAGCTGGTTCTTTTGTTCAAAACCTGATTGCAACTATAATTCTCCAACAGACGGTTTTATCCGCTCTCGATCTGGTTTACTTTGCTCACTGCCGTAATGTTTCTTTTCTTCTACAAATTATTTTAGTGGTCCCAGAAGAGACTACGTTTGGGATTATAGCGCTGTCGAAAGAAGCCTCCGAATTCAGATGTAAAGTTCGTGTTTCAGGATGCCGTCTTTATACTTGTGTTGTGAACGTAAATGCTTAACTCGACAGTGCGAAGCAACACGATGGAAGCAACAAAATCTACACTAGTCTCTTCTAGGGATATATCAGCCTGATTTTGTTACCTCGCTTGAATGTAAAACCTCTGCATTAAGGGCTCACATCATTCGGATTTTGCGCCGGCATTTTTCATTTCCTTGTTCCTTTCTTTTCTGTGACGTTGTGTTACGTTGGAGGAACAAAACTAAAGTCCACACCTTCGACGTGGTTTTCCTCATTTCGACGTTTTTCAAATTTTATCGGGGGGGGGGGGGGGTGTTTCTTTGATCCTTCCTTGTCGCATTAAAGGGTTCCCATTCGTACATAGAATGAGCCTATGTTCCCTCTCTTGTCAGCGTCTGACGGAGGGTGCGCAAAAACACGTGCACGTAATCCTTTTGCTTCGGAGGTTCCTCAAAGCAGCAGTGTGAAAGGAGAGGAGGTTAGCACAAGGAGAATGGGGAAAGCAAAGCAGGCGAATAAGGGAAAAAGGGAGCCGTACTCATGGAATTGCCAAATCTGGCCCCAAATCCCTGAGATGCTTTCCTTGTGCCGATGGCTCTGGCCGCTCTCTCCTACTGCACAGACGGCGACGATGCTGCGCTCCACTGAACGGCACAAATCTGTTCATCGATTGGCGCTCCCCACTTCTCGTGAGAAGGTTTTCCCGTTTCCATCCCTAGCTTCCCTTTCTTTGTCGTCTTCATTTTATTCTTTGCTATTAACGTTGTACTCTTCCTGGACTGATTTCTTTTACTTGTTCTTAGATCAGTAGTTCGTATTGTTCCCACTTCACTCTAATACGCACTTTCAACGCCTTTCCATCACTGTCCGCCCCGTGTCTCAAACTTAACAGGTGGGCTAAAGCCCGTTTAGGCTCCTTTCGTAACGCTATTTACTTTAATTCCCTCTCTCAACCCGTCGCACTCTTTTTGAACGATCAAATAAATCTCCATTTTTTCCTCTTTGGCAAGGTCACTTTGAAAAAGAAGCCCCAAAACTCCCCTCTAATAGAGCTAGCTTTGCTTGGTGCAAGTTTTCCCAGCGTTCCAAAGCTTTGTTTCGCGTTTGGTTTCGCCATAGCGTGCATGAATGTGCTCCTCCTAGAAACTTCAGTTCAGGAGAACTAAGCCCCTTGTTCAGGTGATGTCATCGCTGTGGTGAGAAAGAACACCTGCTTTCACGGAAAATACCATGTGGATAAAAAGAATCCTTCGATCCACATACTACACTTTCTCTTCATTCCAGAATCGATTATTCCTTGTGGCGCGCAAGTGTTAGCCACCGTCTCATTTGCTTCCAAATATCGGGAAACAATTCAAAGTGCTTGGTTTAGTACCTGGGGGATAATATCATTAGTTTCCAGTAAATAAATTGAAGAGCAGACTTGTTTGAGCAAAGAGTTTCTTGTTTTGTACGATGTTTAAGTTGACAACAAATCCTAGACGAGGACGTTTTGGACTGGCGAACCTTTTTGGTATTAAAGCTCCACTGCCAGGTAAATATACGAAAATTATCTCTGCCATTGCGTTCGTGATTGCTTTTTTGATGTTCGGAGAAGCCTTTTCGCACTGAACAAGTAAACAGAAAAGTAGTATTGGCTCGCGGGGCAACATGTAAGAAGCAACGGTGTAGTGGCCGCACCCGTCCAAGCCCAGCAAGAGGTCTCGCCGATGATTTCTGCTCGGGCAGGCGCGGTGTCAGATCACGGGGCTCAGATGTGACGCGAGAACGGAAATAGCCAATATTTGCGCGACAGCCTTGCTCCTCTCCCGTATATCTGATTTTGGGCACACGCATTAACGTTGGCACACAACATCCTCCCTTCCCGAGCCGCCTTCATCCTTGCTGCTTTGCCGAGACACACGCAAAGCGGTATTAGCGTGCTCAGTTCGGCGTGCGTTATGGGGCCCACCCTGGTTTCCTGTCGCGGTCGGTCATGCAAACAGAGCGTCGCTGTGTCCCTTTCTTTTTTCCCCCTCTCTTCCCCGCATTCGAGCGCGCAGTCCCTGTCGCATTCGATCACGAACCCTCAAACAGCCACGGGAGCGTTCACTTCAAGTCGGGGCGAACCGAGATAACCGCTTCTGTACCGCTTGGCCTGTCCACCCTCGACTCCAGCCCCGTCTATCTTCGGGAATGCGGGAAGAGATCTCGATAGGGACGATCGTGGTCGCTAGGTGGCGGGCAGTTTTTCAATGACTCCTGGCGTATAACATACCATCCCGCGTTCTGAAGATGCATTGAATTGCATCTAACTTTCTTGGGTCGCGAAGCTGTCGCACGCTACGCGATATTCC
The DNA here is from genome assembly GCF_055883805.1 of Amblyomma maculatum. NCBI lineage: Eukaryota > Metazoa > Arthropoda > Arachnida > Ixodida > Ixodidae > Amblyomma > Amblyomma maculatum. Next base: position 57,698,303 of record NC_139345.1, on the reverse strand, counting down.
GATACTCTCCGAGCACCTCAGCCGACCTGCAACAGCTTCTGCCCAGTAACACCGTTTTTTCCGGCAATTGTTTTCTTCTTTCGAGGTCCTCTAATTTGGATGTCTTTTTGTTGCGGTCACAAGCACGTTTCCTTTAGTCGAACAACTTTAGTAAGTCCTAAATGCTCTAATGTTCTAGTCTTAAATCTGCTTCATTTACTTTAATGGTCCCTTTCAGTGGAAGTGGTGTAAGTGAAGTATCATGTGATCGCATTGTGCGCGATTGGTATGTAGTGTCACGTGATGCTGTGACGTGTGTGAATGGCAACGCCGAGAGGGGGAGCGTGGACTTGTTAAGAAGTCAGCGCGCAGATCGCTCGTGCGGGTCTCTTAATCTGTACGGCCCAGCATGCCGAATAAACATGTTGCTTAGTCGCTCTGCCTCTGCTTCGCTCGCCGCGGCTACAACATAATTGGCGACGAGGATGGGATCCCGCTGGACTACGTAAAACGCATCGCGGCGTTCGTGATCCCGCTGGACTACGTAAAACGCATCGCGGCGTTCGGGATCCGGCTGTACTGCGTGAAACTCCTCGCGGCGTGCGTGGAAGCACCGGCGTTCGTGGAGAGCGTTTGGGCGAAGCACAGGGATGGCAACGCTTGGAAGTTTCGACCAGTTCGTCGAGGACGGAGACGAGGATTTTGGGTCCTACGTGGAAAGGTTCGAGCACTTCCTGAAGGCCTCCCAGGTGAGCGACGACCTCAAGGTCTCGATGTTTATTACGGCAATAGGCAAGAGGGCTTACAAGACGCTGAAGACTTTGCTAGAGCCTAAAACGCCAGAGGACAAGACTTATGCGGAACTCGTAGAAGTGCTGGGAAGTCATTTCACCCCCAAATCCCATGGTCATCGCAGAACGATTCAAGTTTAATCGGTGGTACCAGCATCAGGGAGAGTCCATAGCAGCATATGCAGTGGAGTTGAGGCGTTTGGCAGCTTCATGCGAATTCGGGGAATTCCTCGATGAGGCTCTTCGAGACCGTTTTGTGGTGGGCCTCTGCGACAGCGCAACGCAAGCAGAGTTGCTGAAGAGAAGCAAGTTGACGTTTTCGGACGCCTGCGACGTTGCGAAAAGCATCGAGCTAGCGCGGAAGGAAAGTCGGGAATTTCAACCGACCGGGACGCAAGGTACAGTCGACGCCGTACGTCATAAGCCAGGCGGTGGGAAACGCCAGCAGCAGCGTTCAACCGGTGCAGGACTAGCAAGGGACCGAGTGTCTGAATCGCCGGTCTGTTTTCGGTGTGGCTCAGCGCACGAAGCATCGAACTGCAAATTTCGCAAGTATCGTTGTCGTGCATGCAAGCGTTACGGACACTTGGCGAAAATGTGCAAGTTCAAGTCTAGAGACGCGGCTAATTCGGTAGCTGTGGAGGACGCGGATTGCGACCAAGTGTTGTTGTACAATGTCTATTCTTGTGCAGAACGCCCAGGGCATTATGAAATCTGTCTCAAGGTAGCCAAGAAGGATGTTAACATGCAAATAGACGCGTGTGCGTCTGTTTCCATTGTGCCAGAAACGCTATACAGGAAATTGTGGCCCAGTCTACCTAAAGAGCCTTGCCACATAAAGCTGAGGACATACGGTGGGTCGCCGCTAAAGTCACAGGGAAGTTGACGGTTCCAGTCGAACATAATGGTCAGTGCAAGCAACTTCCGCTCATTGTCGTTAAAACCGACAACAATAGCGACATTGCGTTGCTAGGGCGTGACTGGCTGGAGGCTCTTAAGCTAGACTGGTCAAGTGTGCATGGCGTGAGTTTAGACAAAGTTGCGGCGCTACTTGAGAAGTACGCAAAGGTGTTCGAGCACACTCTGGGGCTGATCAAAGGTAGTCCAGTCAGGCTGGCTTTGAAGGAGGGGAGCAACCCCGTATTTTGCAAAGCGCGACAGGTGCCATTTTCTTTTAGGGAAACCGTGTCACTTGAATTGCAGTCTCTTGTGAACAGGGGAGTGTTAGTCCCTGTACAGAAAAGCGACTGGGCGACGCCCCTAGTTGTTGTGCCTAAGGCGAACAACAAAGTCAGAGTGTGTGGGGACTTCAAGGTTACATTGAATCCGTGCCTGCGAACTGACCATTATCCACTTCCCGTGATGGACGATTTGTTTGCAAAGTTGTAAGGATGCAAGTATTTCACAGTGCTTGATTTGTCGACAGCGTACCAACAGCTGGAACTGCATCCGGAGGCACAATCAATGGTGGTTGTCAATACACACCTGGGGCTTTTCAAGTACACGCGCTTGCCCTATGGCATCACAAGTGCACCTGCTATTTTCCAGTCTGTCATGGATGATGTGTTAAAAGGGCTTGAGCGGGTAAGCTGCTACTTGGATGATGTGCTTATCGCAGGTTCAACATTTGACGAATGTTTTCATCGAGTGGAAAGGGTGTTGGCACGTTTTCTAGAAAGAGGCATGCGATTGCAAAAGGAAAAGTGTAAATTCTTTCAGACATCTGTCTCTTACCTAGGCCACATTCTGGACGACAAGGGCGTTCGGCCATCAGATGAAAAGGTGAAAGCGATAAAAGAGGCACCAAGTCCAAAAGATGCGGCACAGTTGCGAGCTTACCTGGGCTTGATTAACTTCTACGGGAAGTTTGTACCGAACATGTCAGCTAAGCTTAAGCCTCTGTATAATGCTCTAAAAAAAGAAAAGGGATTTCAGTGGTCACAGGAAGCTGAGCAAGCGTTTCAAGAAAGTAAGAGCTGGTTGACACAAAGCAATGTGCTGACATACTACGACCAGAAAAAGCCTATAGGACTAGTGTGCGACGCTTCGGCTTACGGCGTAGGAGCCATTCTTTTTCATAAGATTGGAAGCGACGAAAGGTCAATTGCCTATGCTTCCAGAACGTTAAGTAAGGCAGAGCAGGGGTATGCTCACATCGAAAAAGAAGCCTTGGCTGTTGTTTTTGGGCTGAAAAAGTTCCACAAATATCTGTTCGGGCATCGCTTTGAGATTTACTCCGACCATCAGCCATTGGTAGGCTTGCTCGCTCATGGTAAGCCCGTACCAGTGATGACAGCAGCCCGCATGTAGCGCTGGGCTTTACTGCTTGCAGCGTACGATTATCGTTGGGTTTACCGCAAAGGTCGAGAGGTTGGAAATGCTGACGGTTTTTCAAGGTTACCACTTGCAAATCGCAATGATGTCTCGGATTATGCACATTTCTTTTCAGTTGTTGATGAAGTGCCATTGTCTGCTGTTGAAATTCAGAAGTGCACTCGAACTGAGAGTATTGTCGAAAGTACTGTGTTATACTATGAGTGGTTGGCCGCCGCATGTTAAAGATGATGAGTTAATGCCTTATTTAATTCGTCGACATGAGCTATCTGTAGATCAGCAGTGTGTTACATGGGGAAATCGAGTGATTATACCTCGTGGGTTGCGCAAACAGGTGTTGCATCTTTTGCACGAAGGACACCCCGGGATGACGCGCATGAAAATGCTCGCCCGTAGCTTTGTGTGGTGGCCTCAGCTCACGGAGGACATTGAGCAGATTGTGAAAAGCTGTGACACGTGTCAGTTAACACAAAATGCTCCGCCACGTATTCCACTGATAACTTGGGGTTGGCCAACTCGCAGATGGCAAAGAATCCATCTGGACTTTGCTTTTACCGATAACCAGTGGCTCCTAGTCCTAGTGGATGTGCATTCCAAGTGGACAGAAGTGTTCGTCATGCCATCCACCTCTACCGAGAAGACCATTGAAAAGCTGCGGAGTGTCTTTGCGTCCTACGGCCTGCCAGAAGAAGTAGTTACGGACAATGGTCCACAGTTCTGTGCCAAGAATTTCGCAGACTTTCTCCGCAGGAATGTGGTGCGGCATACCAGGACGCCACCGTACCACCCCGCATCAAATGGAAGCGCAGAGCGGTACGTACAGACCATTAAGCGGGACCTTTTGCGACAGGTTCTCGACGAGAGAAGAACAGGGATCAAGAAAACCTTGCAACATCGGGTTGACCAATTTCTGTTCACGTACCGAAACACACCAACCGCAACCACGGGGCTGACACCCGCGGAATTGTTTCTGTCATGGAAGCCGCGCACACGCCTGACCTTTCTCCAACCGAACTTGGAAAAACGTATGGACGACAGGTTCTACCAGACGAAAGAGAAGGCTAACGAGAGAGGGCGGTCATGGAGATCATTTGAGGAAGGCGACCATGTGCTCGTCCAAGGACTACGTCCTGGGGAATCGAAGTGGTTGCGAGGCGTTATAGAACAGCGGTGCAGTGCATCCACCTACAATGTTAGAATAGGGCAGGAACAGAGGTTTGTGCATGCTGACAACCTACGTCCGTGTTCGTTTCAAAGTGTGGAATCCGGGCCAACTGTGTATCCTTCTGTGCCTAGTTCAATGCCTGATTCTGTACCGGAAGAGTCGTCTACTAAGACCCCTTCCTTAGATACGTCTGAGCCACAGGATTCCTCAGCACCACAGCCTGCCCAAGCATCTACGTTGCGGGGACAGAACGCCAGTTCGCCTGCAAGGTCCACGCTGCCTGCACCACCGCTCCGGGAGCATGCGCCACCTCCGGACACGCCACCTCTTCGGCGCAGTGCTCGTTCTCGGAAGCCTCCTGATCGTTATACCCCATAGAGCTGGTGTAAAACAGTTAGGGGAAAAGGGAATGAAGTATCATGTGATCGCATTGTGCGCGATTGGTATGTAGTGTCACGTGATGCTGTGACGTGCGTGAATGGCAACGCCGAGAGGGAGAGCGTGGACTTGTTAAGAAGTCAGCGCGCAGATCGCTCGTGCGGGTCTCTTAATCTGTACGGCCCAGCATGCCGAATAAACATGTTGCTTAGTCGCTCTGCCTCTGCTTCGCTCGCCGCGGCTACAACAGTAAGCAATTACATGCGACGCTGAAATAAATACAGTAACTTTTATTTTATCCGGCTGGGTACTAACTCGCCCCTCCTGTTTCTCCACTTTTTCGTCATCTCTACAAGTCATTCGTCACCAATAAAGTGCTTATTCGCTCAAAAGGCCGAAAGACTGCTTGGTTGTCGTGGTGAAACCGCACTGCGGGACAACAGTGCTTTTACCGCTATAAAATCGTCTTCCGCCCTGCCTTAGTGGCTCCATGCTCTTGACTCCTGATCCAAGGACGCGGGATGGATTCTGGCCGCGTAGGCCACTTTTCGATGGAGGCGAAAAGTAAGGCGCCCGTGTGTTGTGCGATGTCGGTGCACGTTAAAGAAATTCGGGTGGTCGAAATTTCCGGAACCCTCCACAACGGCGGCCTTCACAGCCTGAGTCACTTCGGAACGCGAAGCCCATAACCATATCAAGTGTGTGTGTGTGTGTGTGTGTGTGTGTGTGTGTGTGTGTGTGTGTGTGTGTGTGTGTGTGTGTGTGTGTGTGTGTGTGTGTGTGTGTGTGTGTGTGTGTGTGTGTGTGTGTGTGTGTGTGTGTGTGTGTGTGTGTGTGTGTGTGTGTGTGTGTGTGTGTGTGTGTGTGTGTGTGTGTGTGTGTGTGTGTGTGTGTGTGTGTGTGTGTGTGTGTGTGTGTGTGTGTGTGTGTGTGTGTGTCTCTCTCTCTCTCTCTCTCTCTCTCTCTCTCTCTCTCTCTCTCTCTCTCATTCACGCACTCATTCGTTCAGAGGTTGACGGTGAAATTAAATTCAAAGCCGTAGTGGTACGGAAATCAGAACAACTAATGCTACTAATACTACTAATACTAACGCAGATTTGGTGCATCACATGTTATGAGATAATGTGCATTTCATTGCTCAGTTATTCGTTTCTTAAAAAGATCCATCGAAGTAGTAAGCAAAACATTGCTTCAGCGCAACGTTTACCAGTTATACTGTCTAAATATTGCTGCAAATCTGTCGTGGTGCACACATTTTACGAAACTGCATGCGAGCAATAACAGTACAACGTTCGTTCTACAAAACGCAGCCGATCTATCGTGCCAGATAGCATGAGCTCTTCGGACGAGTACTGGAGCCCTAGAAACGCGGCTTTGTTTGCGATTCTGAGCCGACTGCACCGTTGCGAACTGTCTCATCGGAAGACCACCCGTCGTGTTCGGTTTCTGCTTGGCACCTTTCAGGCGCTCTCGCCCGCGACTCGAAAGCTTGGCAGCTTGATACTTTTTTCGGTGCGTCACAGCAGCTTTTTCTGGTGTTCCCACCTCCCCCGTACGCAGCGCATTAGACCAATTGAAGTTATCGGATCGATCACTCACGGAAAGTTGGCGTTCCTTGTTGCCCTGCAACGTCCTGCATAAAATCTTTCATTCCAAAAATATTGTTGGAGTGGAACAACCTACCACCACGTATTCTAGCAGCAAATGACGCAGATGAGTTTAAGAAAAAAAATATCATTATATTATGGTCTACCATAGCCTCATTCGATTCAATTCGTTTTGAACATTGTGCATTTAGCTCTCTTCTTTTTTTTTGTGTGTATTTGTTTCATTTAATGCATTCTGCCTTCCCACCCAGTTGCTTACTCAATGTTTCTCCGATGGGTCCGATATGCTTGTGTCCACCTGTTATTTTTTTAGTCTGTGTGAATTTATTCGTCTTGTTTTTATTATTCTTAATTACTGTATTGTATCGTTCTTCGAAATATTTCTTTTCTTGCAGGCAGCTTTTTTTTTCTCGCATCATTGTTATCAATATTTTGGGGCATGTGTATATGCATGCGTTGCCTTCTTCTTCACCAGTTTGATTTTATATTTTGTACCACTCTCTTCTATGATGCTCTGGGGGCCACGAGGGTATCAGAAATAAATAAATGAGTGAACCAATAAATAAAAATTAGAGCCAGCTTTTATATGCATTGCTCGTGGCCATGCGACCGAACCGCTGATTTACACACGCAGTACGCATAAGCCACTGCGCAAAATACAGTTCGAATAGCGTTTATAGCAGGTTCTCATCTGTTTCTCAAACATTAAGTACGAATCTGCAGGCCATCGCGAAGCCGCTTTGCGACCAGACCGGTGGTGTCCGACCCTTCTAAAGGGAGGTTGTGCAACTTAGTGTGTTCCCTTGTCAATCTGTCTGTGCGATCTGCTCTCTCTTTCTGGCCGGAAGAGTCGCAGCAAAGAACGGCGGAGTGCTCGTCGACGTGTCCACTGTTTCGGGCGAATGTAATTAGAGCCCCTGCACGAAGGAGGCTGTGGTTATGACGCTTCCGGTCCGGAACATCGTCTTCCTTTTTTTATTTTTACACTTCCGGTGGCACTGATGGCAATCAATTTCTTCCCTTTCTTGCGCGGGGGGGGGGGGGGGGGGGGGGGGTGAATAGCGCTCTCCTTTCCGCTCGTCGATATCTGATACTAGCTGCTTCCCGCCGGCCTGCGAATTTGGCAAAACCTTAAATAGAATCTAGTGTTAGGCTGCTTAAGCATCGTTTTATACTACAAGTATATAGACACTGCCTTGCTTCAAACTCTTGAAGAAAAGTCGGTCGTCTATGGCACACGTGGCGCATTTCCTCAAAACCATCTGAACGCACCGCTTCCACTTCTGTCGAGGTGAAAAATTAAGCGCCAGTTCAATATAACGTCCCTGGTCCGCAGTCTTTTTATGGCCACTTGCATGCACAGGAGTAACTAAATAAAGCCTGAAAAAAGTCACACAACGAGAAAGAAAGTTCCACTGGTAGCGGTGAGGAAATTTTAACCGCCTGGCCCTCAAGCGCTGTTCGCTCGCGCCTTTAATTTAAAGGGAGGGCTATAATGAAAAGGACTCTCATACGCGCGAAGAAACGACTTACTCCATTGTTTCAGATCGCTAACTTTCACTCCATTCTTATCTCCCTGGAAAAACGTGCTATGCAGTAAAATTTAGACTGCTTGTCGTATACTTTTTCTTCGCTTTCTAAGCTCCTCTTTAACGGCAGGTAGCTTTTCGTGCAAGCTGGCGTAGGAGCTCGTACCGAACCAAATGATCCCAGTCACTTAGTTTATGACACAACAGCTGAGTGGGCTATTTTTTCCGAACTCAAGCATCTATATTAGAATGAAGGCCGCCCATGCTGAAGCGCACAGATACCGCCTCTAGTCATTAAGTAAAATCAATGGCCTCCAACATCGCTTAGCGTGTTACTCCGTTGCGATGATTATCCATCGCCGCACATCGCTTTCTCATCAGACGCGACGCATAACGACCCTAAATGGTATTGGCGCAGCACATATTCACCGGTGACCTCGTTCTTGAAATGTCGCGCTTCTTCTTCGTCGGAAAAAAAAAAAAAAACAGACTGAGCAAAGATTAGCAATAAATGGCTGAGAACAAACGAGCTCATACCAAGGTAGAATGAAAAGAAAACAGTGGCTTGGATCCAGGAAGAAGCTGTCAGTCTCCGGCTTCGGTTGTCGGCCGTGGTTCGCGCACACAACCCAGACGGCGTTCACCGCCTCTGCCGCATTCTCCTTCCGCACCTCCACCAACTTTGTTTTTTTTTTCTCTCTCTCTCTCGCTCTTTGTTTCGCTTTGTGAGGTTCTTTGTGGCTCGCAAGTTTGCCCGGTGCGCCAAACATCGTGGCAAGGTGTTGCGAATATCGATCCGCGCGTCTGTTTTCGCATCTTGGCCAGCGTGCAACGTTCTCTCGCTGCTGCTTTCTTCGCTTGCGCCACAGCCAGCGCGAGAACTGTTGCTTGCCTTCTTGGAACTGCTCTTTTTTCGCCTCTGTATTTTTATCACCAGCCTCTTTCGTTGACTGAATTCTCCACCAGTGCGCCACCATCCCCGTCACCTGTCCGCTGCTGTCTGCCCTGCTTTTATTGACGTTGTGGTTTTTCCTCCTCGCTTGAATTTTGTGGGTTGTGCTTGATATATATATATATATATATATATATATAATTTTTTTTTCATTTATTTCCTCTGTGCATAGCGTGCGTGGAACATGCATGGAATGCAAGAGCGGCGCCCTCTGCTGACATCGGCGGACTTTCGCTAGCTTCTCTCCTTGAGCGACGTTCATCACAGGTGCACGTATGCTCTCGCTTCCCCTGTAGCTCGTGCGGCGACTGTCGCTGGCGCGATGGGAAGTTGCAGCCTTGTTGAGGCGGCAGTCGCCGCTAATAGATGGTTCTTTCGTGCTGCTTTATTTCTTTGTCGCCTAGGGCTGTCACAGAAAGGGACTACGGGGTTGAGACCGTCATTTTGCACCACTAGTCAAAAGCCCCGAATGTGAAGTGATCCATCGTTTCGAAGAATTTCACTTCACCTTCAGTGGACTTTTTAGCGGAAAGTGTTTTTGTGCAGCAGGATGATAAGACTCGAAGAACGTCACTGACGCCATTTGCTAGTGCACGTTACCTGACAAGAAGTCTGGTGTGTTGCTTTTTAATTTAAGGGCGTCATGGGTCAGCATAAGAATACGTCTATTCTGCGCTCAGAGCGCAGCTGATAACAAGGAACATTATGGCTGTAAATGGCTCCGTGGCCAACTTTTAAACTTATCTCTTTTCACGTTTCGTCAGGTTTTATCTGCGCCTTCAACGCAGTTAGACCAGTTGTCAAGCCGATCACGAATACTGATGCGAGAAAGGTGCAGTCACAGTTTGCTTTTACCAGCAATGATTACTTTGGTCATTCCAAACTAATGAATGCATTTATTCCAAGCCGACGCTTCACATAGGCGGCAGGATTTATTGAGAGGTTAGAGGTAGGCGGAATAGCGGGTGAGCAGGGTTTGCGGAAGATGTAGGCTGGTGGTGAGATATAAGTCGAGGGTGGCGGTGGGTGGCTGACGGGAAACTGACCTTCCCACTGCGCTCTTTGAAATTTCTCCATCACTTTTTCGTTCCTCCTCTTTATGCCGAAGACGTTGTGAAGGGGAGGGAGTAGGCGCTGCTTCTGAAATGTACTGTTGGGAGGAGGATTCTGGATTGCGCTTTTGGGGGACGGTCGAGAGCCTGGTGTGCGGTCGTGGACCAAAGGAGCTGCTGAGTGAGTGGCCGTCTCTCTAATTGTGGGTGATGCTTCAGGGGCGGAAGCTTCACTCACTGCTGCTGCTGCTGCTCGACACAGACAACGTCGGAAGTCTCGCCAATTGCCTTTGTTATTGCAATCGCAGTAAAAAGGCGACAACGTTATTCTTAAGCAAGTCGACCCGGGCCCTGTCAAGCCTAGACGATGGGAGCGCTGTAAAAAGTAACAATAATAGCGCTGCTATTCTTGAGCTAGTCAACCTGGAACTGTTATCTCCAGATGATAGAAGCGCTGGAGAAAAAAATGCTGTGACCTTCAGAGGTCACGAAGTTTCTTATTTTGTTTTTTGTTTCACTAAATCGTGCATGTGCAAGGACCTGTTAAATTCGTGGCTTAAATTTATATCCCCAATCGATTTTAATCCGTTTTCTTGTATCTTAAGACACTTAACCTGCGCTTACAAATTTCATGCACACATCGGATCAGAATATACCGATTTGAACTATAGGCTCTTTCAGCGCGAAAATTAGCTTCTGCCGCAAGTAATCATGCAAAGTACCTTCTGTCTGTGGCAGTCGTTACATCCACGATGTTCTCAGAAATGCTTTGGTAAATGCAATTTACGTAATAGGGAGTTGGCACCTACGTCACAGAGGCGGGTATTTTGTGGTGCATGAAGCAAGGCGAAAACCTGCAGGCATATCTAGTCGATTTAGCGTTATCTCTTTTGGCTTGCACTGATGAAGCTGTGCTATCGGCATGTGGAGCCCGTGACTGACCTGAATACCTTCTATAGCGCTTCAAGTCGACGGTTTTTTGAACGCTATTGAAGACCAGAATGACACCTCGTACTGTTCCGAATACGTACATCAGGTATGGCAGTATTTATCTTTTGGTTTATTAAGGCGAAAGCCTTTATGCCTCATCATTGTCGTCAGCGAAAGTGCCACGCTTTTGCGGCGGCTCTGATTGGTCGAGACGAGATGACGTCATGGAGGTCTCGACCAATCACAGAGCACCACCACAGAATGCGCGAATGCGTGCCTTATATAGCCATGTGCCAATCAATGATCAATTGATAATAACTACTAAAAATTAATAATTCACAATCACTAATTACTAATTAATTACTAATTCATCACTAACTGGTTAATAATTATTAATTAGAGGTGCTTGCGTAATTAATTCATTATTTACTCATTAATGCCGCGCACCCGGTAAAATCAACCACGCAACAGTTAACGTAGAACAACTGCCAAGATACAAAGAGCGCGATCTCGTCGCTGCCAAGCAGAATTCACTGAATAAATGCGCTCGCAGAATGTGAAAGAGTAGTCGCCCGCTTTAGTCGTAGCAGCATTCACCGCTACATGCGCAACAGTCGCGTAGCAGAATGCAGCACTCAGGCTTTCGCCTTTAATCACTTTAGTCGCCAGAGTGTCCTCGAAGTTTAGAACATTCTACCTGTACGCCATTTTCTTCTTAACTCTGCGTGCCACGTCTTTTTTAAGCCTTGAATGGAATGCGCATCTTCGTGTCTAGCTTCTTTTTTTACATCGCAATGATAACAAGAACTACGAAGTGTCGCTGAGCCCTAGTTTACAAATCACTTGCGGTACGGCAGTGTTCGGGTATGCAATACGTTTAATTAGAGCATTTTTCAGCGCGCTCACTTTCTTTTGTCCCGGCAGAGGCTCAGCACCGTGCGACACCGCGAACCATTCATTAAGCTAAGCGAAATTCCTTTTCGTCATCAGTCTTGGCTGTGAACGTGTGGTTGTGCTTATTTATACGGCTTCGCGGCCAAACACACGCGGCACGGAAGCCACGCAAATGGGCTGCACGAGTTTAACTCGCGGCGCCGCCTCCAGTTTTCTTCTTCTCCTGTGCCGTCGCGTATGGCTTCGGCACGTCTGCGTGAAAGTCGCCGTCTGGTGCAACCCAACACCGCTGGAGTGCCGCTGCGCAATTCACGAATGCTTAAAGGAGCTTCTGAAGCCTTTTCAGATATGATCGCTTTATAAGTTTTCTTAAACCCCGCTTCCTTTTATAAAGCGGTATTTCGTTATATAGAGTATTGAATTGCTTCCAGTTAACAAAAAAAAAAATCAGAACCAAAATGAATATCGAGATTGATGACCAAAGGCATCGCTATGTGCGGCGTAATCATGACGTAGCGCAGAGCGGCTGCAAACGATCGGCAATGTTTGTAATAAGTTCAATTTCGGGGTCGCTCGTAGATAGGTGATATTAATGTCGTTTAAGGAACTAAACGGCTCAAGGTTTCGCACTGTCTCTTTAATATATAGTACTAAATGAGATAGCCATGGATAAAATGCTTGTTCGAGACTGTAAGTGTACAGTAATCCAGGGGTCTCTCTTTAAAACGTATTTCCGCTAACCTACCGGTCAAGGCTTCCCTGGAAGCCACTGCTACTGGCCTAGCGCTGTGGTATAGGTAGTTCTTTTTTATGGAAATTTATAGTTCTCCCTTTGTATCATATCTAAGGGAAGGTGCTACATGTCTCCTGAACGCGTCTTCATTGCAGTTAATCATTCCTATTCCTATGCCCACATTTTTGGCCAGAAAGCACGAGAGATTTATATTCATATAGACTCACCCGCGGTGTCTCAGTGGTTGGGAGGCTCGGCTACTAAGCCGGAGGACCGGAGTTCAGACCTTATTGCAGCTGCCCAGTTTCGACGGCGTCTAAATAGAAAATGCGGTCGCTTACTGTGTGACGTCAGCAGACGTAAAGCAAGGCGGTCAAAACTGATTGACCCCACTAAGCTTGTACCTCCTTTTCTCGGCATCGACTGCGCGTTTTGCGGCTCAGGTGATTTTAAGTCTCGATTATTTAGCGTCACGTCGGTTCTTTCGCAGGCACGCTAGAATATGGGAAAATATGTAGTCAGCAAAATGGTGTAGAGAATGAAGTCTTTCGTAGCCCACGTGTCCATTCGGGCTTGCAAACCCCACAAGTGGCAAGGTCAATAACTATTCATATAGCAGATATCAGTTTTTGAAGTAACATACAAAAGATATCGCGCCTTTTCTGACATGACAGCAACCTGGAATTGTTGTTGTTGTTGTTGTTGTTGTTGTTGTTGTTGTTGTTGTTGTTGTTGTTGTTGTTGTTGTTGTTGTTGTTGTTGTTGTTGTTGTTGTTGTTGTTGTTGTTGTTGTTGTTGTTGTTGTTGTTGTTGTTGTTGTTGTTGTTGTTGTTGTTGTTGTTGTTGTTGTTGTTGTTGTTGTTGTTGTTGTTGTTGTTGTTGTTGTTGTTGTTGTTGTTGTTGTTGTTGTTGTTGTTGTTGTTGTTGTTGTTGTTGTTGTTGTTGTTGTTGTTGTTGTTGTTGTTGTTGTTGTTGTTGTTGTTGTTGTTGTTGTTGTTGTTGTTGTTGTTGTTGTTGTTGTTGTTGTTGTTGTTGTTGTTGTTGTTGTTGTTGTTGTTGTTGTTGTTGTTGTTGTTGTTGTTGTTGTTGTTGTTGTTGTTGTTGTTGTTGTTGTTGTTTTGACAGTTTCACTTCCGCTAGATGACCAATAATCTGCCTATACTTCCTGGTCACTTATGTGGCAGTTTCGATACGGTTAATGGGAGAAATGTAGTCATTCCAGCTCCTCAGCACTGAAGTTCCCGACCTGCTGCACCGCCCTCTATCAAGGGGCACAGAAAGCTGAACCTGTGCGGAGCGCATGAATTCTCGTTGTTCATCAATATTTCACGCTTCTGTGTTTTAAGTAACAATTTTCCATCCCTCCAAAGCTGCAGAGCCAGCCAGGAGTTCTCGCCTGGTTAATCTGCATACACCTTCTTTCACTATGCTCTTTTAGAGAAGGGTGCCGACGTTGTTCGCACCGACATCAGGTACAGTGTATTTCGCGCTCCTTTGTGAATTTCTACGTAAGGACCCAACGCCGGGAAAAACCATGAAGGTCAGCGTAGAGGCGGGCTACAATTTATTTCGATCATGTGGATTTTTCGAACCTGTTTCTCAGTAAACGAGAGCCTTTTCTCTTTGCCTCGGTAGAAATTAGGTCTCCTGTTTCGGTGATCGAAACGACGTTATGCGCAGTGTGGCTGCATGTTATTTGTCGTGGCACTTTTTCTGCTAACGTTTGCTTAGTTACAATTGGCTTTTCTGTGCCTGCGTTCTTAATATTCTCCGCTGTGGTTAGCTTGTCTACTCCGCACATCAGTAAGGAAGTCTTATCGCCACCCAATCGCACCCTAGACATAGTTATAATGCCATGTTTGTCTATTACTGCGTATTTCATAATTTCCTTAACGAAACCGAAACATATTGTCGACAGCCCCAGTGCTGAGGCATTTATTGCAAATTTGAAGGCAATGTCCACGTTATGTCCTCGCACTCCTGTGTCTGATTTCCTTTGCTTCAGTTCGTGCCCTGATGGGATTATAATGCTTATAGTGTGGTGTAACTTTTATTGTATAATTTTTGTGCTCACTCCTGCTTGGAGTCAGGTGACTCTGCAGTATTGTAAATAAATAAATAAATATGTCTTCTTCCAGAGCATATTCCCTGCCTGCCACGATAATGTCGTCTGCTTGTTTGAACGCTTCCTCAGCCATTTCCACTGCACTTTTAAAGTCGCTTACTTTGCATACTTTGGTCGCTGCTTAAGGTCAGAAAACAAAATTGCATGCCTCAATTCGGATTGGCAATAATGAACCAGAATAAGAGCAATCCAATGTGTGGTCCCTTGCCTCCAGCACTTTATGAACTGCACAGATAACTGCGATCCCTAATTCTTGCCCACCAGTACACAGGACAGCGAGCAGTGCGAGGTGAACGGACATTTCCGGGCGCGCGTGGGCACCTATTCGAGTCGACGAGCGCTTCATACGTAGTTCGCACGATGGCTACGGCGATGGCGCACTTTCATTATCATCCCCTCTACACACCTCACCCGGCCAGAAACAAAGCGCATTGTACGCTCGCGAGGAAAGAGGGAATGCGCGTGAGCGGTTTGCCGGACTTTTGGCGCGCACGTCAGTCGCGCCACTTGTCACAAAAGCGGACGTCGCGTTCGTACGCAAATTTTTACCGCGTGCGGTATATATTAACAGCAGCCGGACGTTGTTTGTCGCCGAGAGCAGCGGACGGGGTCTTCAGCGGTTGTCGGGCGGCAAGATCGGGCTCTCTGACTCCAGGCAATTTCGCGCTTCACCAACCGGTGGTCGCTCTATATGAACTTGCTTATTGCTCTGCTTGTTATCTTTGTCGCCCCTGTGCAGGTCCGTAGTGTGTCTAATGTAGAACTTTCTCCGCTAACTTTTCCCTTGACCATTCTGCTTTATTCGAACGTGTAACAGGCCGCCGAATAGAGACCGAACTCTCTCAAAGGCATTTATTAGGTACCATGCGTAAGGGTTATGCACGAAATGCATCGATCGAATCTCTAAGCTTCTTTCTCGGCGAGCTTTTATCTCTAATTCATCCAAGATGCTATAATGCTTCTACACGTGCGCTTCTTCAACCTGATATATCGCGGCGAGCTGAGTTTTTTCACTGCACTTAAAGGGAAACTGCACCGGTTTTAAATTTCGGTGAACATCGAATGGTTGAATGATTGTTACTTACAGTTTAAGTATGCGATATATCTTGGTGCTAGCTTTCAAACAAGGGTGCAATCAGCGATTAAAACCACGACGGCTATCAGGCTTCCCCGCACAATACAGCGACGGGTGGGAGCAAATCATGACGTCATTGACGGTACCAGTACATTTTAACGGCTAGAGAAACGCTTTGTTTGAAGAACCAAAACAATGCTACTGAAAGCAAAGCCCTAGAAACATTCTCTCGGCGTCGCAGTCTTTCAGGGCTTTGAGGAAAAGCTCGAGATTTAATCGGAGATTACGTCAATAATTTGAATGCTAGCGCAAAACCATTTCGTATGCCTCACCTGCAACCTGTACGTATTTTAATCCTTGAATATAGCGAAATTGTCGAAAAGTGATGCAGCTTTAAGTTTTAAGTTTGTTTCGTCGTGGCCGGGGAGACGGCCAGACACGCCTTAGCGAGCTGTATACAGCCTACTATATCCTTCTGTTCATCAGTGAGTTTTCGCATAAAGGATTCGTAAAGCGGAGCAATCTGAAGCCGGCGCATGCTCAGTGGAAGGTGCTCAGGTGATCATCGCACATGCGCAACAGACGGACGGAGTGTGGCGTCAGCATTTCCACTCTGTCGACTAGGTTGGAAGCGGTAATGCACTGAGGAAACTAGAGCAACAGGCGCCGATGACCTCAAGAATAAGCTACGTCGCCTGTTAAAGCATGAAGGCGAGAGAACACAAGCCCGCACATCATTGTAGTCGCAGTTTTCTCGCTGCTTCTGTGCTGGAAGGATTTCCCTTTGCTTACATTAGCGCCGCCGTGTTTCTCTTGCAGGACGTCCACGCCCTTCAGTATGATGATTGCGCCCCAAGCAGACATTGCGCACACTCGGCTCCGGGTCGATCCCAGGCAGTCGGGGCTGTATTTGTCAATACTTGCGGGAGACAAATATTTGCCCTGGCGGAGTCCCTCTGCTGCGCTGACTATTCTGTGCGATAACGACCGGCCCGCGGCGTTCATTTGCGGGGATAAGGCGTGTGCGGCCCGGGTCATTGGGCGGCGCGCAGTCGCGGTTGAGGTGACCAGCGGACGCTTGAATAGAAAGCCGCCGGCGCCTGTGCCTTCCCGCTTTAGTAACACGCTCTCCGTGAATGAACAAGAAGAGCTGACAGCTCTGTAAACATTTGGGCTTGAGTGTGTTGGTGCACTTCAGTGGACGTTGCTGGACGCCTTCTTCGAGCAGTCGCTGCGATTGCAGTGAACACGGGAGCGGCACCAATGGAGGCTCCCGGACAGCTATAGTGGCCGTCCCGGAATGCCTACAAGTGCTCTTCCCATCATCCTTTCAATTACGTTTGTTCTTCTTATTCCTCCTCTGAACCTCTACTGCGCGCATCTCGCGGAACGCGTGTTTTAAGGCCCGATTGTTTGCCTTGTGATTAGTTCTTTTGCAAACAGCCTAGCATATGGGGAAGTATAGCCAGCAAAAGATGGGATTATAACGGTTGCCTGGTCTGCAACGCGTTGCTGTTTACAGAGAATGAACATTAGCTTTTTTTTTTTCTTTAGAAGGGCGCAGCAGGTGCCTGACTGCTCGGTGGACACTTCTACCTCGAAGTGGTGGAAGGAACGAAGGAGGGAGCGGAAGAAGAAAGAGAAATAGGTGCTGTAGTAGAGGGCATCGGTGTAATTGCGACCACTTGCGAATATTTTTGCGTGCACTGACATCGCAAAGCGCACGCGCGCTGTTAACGCTTCGCCTATATCGAAACGTGGCCGCAGCCGCCACCGGAGTCGTGCCCGGATCCTCAGTAGCCGAGCGTCGTAGCGCCTCACGGTCTCTAAAGGTGCACTACATTACACTTCTAGACGCCTTCAGCGTGTAAATTTTGCGCGCGTTGAGATTTACCACATGCTGAGTAATCATTCGAGAATTCTTGTGGCCGTTTTAGTAAAAATTATGTCATATATAAGGCACACAAATTTAGCTCGTGCAGTCTCGCGCCTGTTCTCGAACGCCAAGATTGCAGACTTTGTACGAGGGTAGGCAATCACCGATACACTGGGACGAAAAATAATAAATGCTAGGTTCTCAGTTATTCTTTTCTACGCTAAATAATTCTGGAATGTGCAGCGCTTTATGCAAGAACAGTGTTGCTGGAAAGAAATGGTTAGTGTTTGGACATGGCTTGAACATGATATACGCAACTGATAATCTTCGAAAACTTCTCGAGGAGGAAGTACGGTAAAAGAAGCATGGAAGCCATTACCACAACGCATTGCTTTTGGATTGTGTGCTGGGACGAGGACGTAAAATTGTGCTTATCTATCCTTAATATTCCGTTCGAGCCCCGCCGGGGTGGCGCAGTGGTTAGGGCGCTCGACTACTGTGCCCAAGGACGCGGGATCGAATCCCGGCCATGGCGGCCGCTTTTCGATGGAGGCGAAAAGATAGGCGCCCGTGTGCTGTGCGATGTCAGTGCACGTTAAAGAACCCCAGGTGGTCGAAATCTCCGGAGTCCTCCACTACGGCGTCCCTCATAGCCTGAGTCGCTTTGAGACGTTAAACCCCAAAACCAAACCAAACCATATTCCATTCGACCTGAGTGGAAAGTTTTTAGAATGGCGAATTAGGTTCCGAGAAAGAAATAAATCAAATCAAATCAAAAACTGGAAAATGGTTTGATTTCGGGACATGGAGCGCGTGGCCCGAGACGCGGCGACGCTCTTTGCTTGTATTGCTGCAATCCCGGCGCTTTCGTCGCCGGGGCTCAGGACTGTTCTCAAACAGGGCTTATCGAGCGCCCACTCCCCCGCGCCGTCGCATACTCGTCGTGACACTGGGGGCCCCTTGTTCGCACCCCGGAGCATGGCCGTAAAGCCACCTTTACGACCGCGGCCCGAGATTCGTCGGGCTGAACGCGACACCACACCCCTGGAATGCTCCGCCTATAGTTGCAGCACTCTTCTGATCCCGGCCCCTCTCGCTCCCTTTCTTTTCCTTTTCCTGCTGTCTACAACTTTCACGCTTGCATGTGAGTGGAAATGGGATTCCAGGGCGCTACGTTCCATATGCCGAGACGCCTGGACCTTTTACCGCATTTCACCATTCGCGAATTTCAGTTTGACACCCCAGCAACGTGTACTGTAACGTCTATCGCAGTGTCTTGAGGGTACATAAAAGTGAGAATTTTCGCCAGCATACAATCATTTTGTTCGAGAAAGCTTGGCCGGCAACAAAGAGAATTGAGGAGAGTTGGGGAAAAAGTATTGAAGATGGTATTTCGGGGAAAGAAAATAGCCCTGCATCCCTTGTTCGTCGCATTTTCGGGCTTGGCTTGATTTTATCTTTACCTACTCATGGGCGATGAAAAAAAAAAAAAAAAAAAAAAAACAAGAAAGGCGGGGGGGGGGGGGGGGGGGGAGAGTTTGGTACGCCCAATGCATCGAGCCGGTACACCGTCGATTGAGTAACTTGCAACAGGATCTCGCTACAGTCGAGCTGAGAGGCAACATTATTTACGACCTCGCTTCGCGGTTAACCATTACATGTTTTTCGTTTAATGGTGTGTGGCCTGCTACTGAGTGTGCTGTTTTGTGGCGCCGTGTCTCGTGCGTTAGCTCACATAACCATTTTTCACTGATGGCATTTATCGATTGGAAAACCGGATGACCGCAGGAGAACACGCAATGGCTTGGTGACTGTGCTCGCCAGCCGGTCTGAGGGAGTGGAGAAAGCCGGACGCCTCCTCGACTGGTCGGCTAGGCCCGTCGAATAGTGCGACTAGTCATGAAGGGATCCGAACGTGGAATTACGAAGCTGCCGCCGCTGAATGTAGAGATGAGCTACAGCAACAGCAGTGGTCCCCGATGCCGCAGGGATTATCTTCGTAGACAAAGCGATTAGCTGCGAACCGTGAAAATAATCCTTTTCTGGGAGTTTATTGAGCTCAATTCTTTTTTTTTTTTGCCCGTTCGCGTAGCTCCAAGTTAGCACCAGGATGCAAATTCGCTTGGGCGTTCGGTATCAACCTCATGGCCGGACATTTCTGCCAAAGGTTGGAGTCCGACTTTGATAAATGGCGCACTATATGACTTCTACACTTTCCCAGAGAGTTGTTTCGACGTTTCCTGGACGCGCGGTTTTGTTTCAATGGACAACATCGTTGTATAATGTGCGGTGAATGTTCGTATTTGTAGGGAGTTCTGTCATTAAAGAAGGCGAGGAGTATGGGCGATCATTGATTTTTAACTCGGGTAATATTGACCCTGAATGTTGTCGGAACTCCACCAGAGGAATCGAAAGCAATCCCGAAAGAAAACAAACTTATTCTATCAGGCAAGCAGATACATGGAGAATAACAGCTGTTTAAATTGTAACATTGTGCACTATGAAAAAGGCTGCTTAATTTTCGGTACCTATTTTCACTAATCCTCAGAAAGAAACACAGCCTTAGAGGAGAGCAAGGAAAGAGGTCGTCACCGCACTCTTGTAAGTACGCAGTCTTGTGCCTAACCCTTATGCAGAAACAAACAACAAAACTCTAGCCTGCGCTCAGCGCTTCCACAAATTCATCCCACGTCTACCCATATACACGTCAAACTTGTAACTTCTACACAGGGCCCTCTCTCATGCCGTCCCCGAATTAACAGAATAGCACGGAGTCAAGCAAGTAGCGCTCTGTGCTGTTGTGTTTATTGTCGTTCTAGGTTTTAGTGCAGTGAACCACTATGAATAACCAACTAGGCCTAATTCTCGCCATTGAAGCAATTAGCGCCCTGGTCTCGTACTGAGCAAGAGAAGCAACATCACCAAACGTGCAAGGATCATGTCATCCAGCTCTCCGCTACCGCTCAACATTCATTTTTTTTTAATAGAAAAAGTAAACAAGCAGGAAACTACAGCTTCGTGAGGATCAACGGGAAGCACAGGCAAAACACCGCAGAGGCAAAGTGTACATTATGATGCGTATGCCATACGCTTTAACATGGGGTCCAATGCACAAGAAACATATCCACCCTAAGAGACAACACCGATCATCTGCATGGCTGAGCCGATTTCCAATCATCGAGACGTAATCCCATGTGGAAACTCAGGTGATAACAAAAAGGCGCCGCTCTGCCCACTAAATATCAAAACACCAAATGGCAGAAAAAGCAATCGCAGTATTAAGCGCAGACTTGCCTAGACCATTCACGGTATTCTAATGGAATCCCACAACCGTAATCAGAACAAGGCAAACAATTTACGTTGGGTGCCTGGTCATTCTGGGATCGAGGGTAATGAGTTGGTTCATTAACGTGCCCGCGAAATTAGCCACTGGCCACCCTCGGTTCCCTGGCCAAGTCCAACCTAAATTGGGAAATTCTACAATGTAATTGATTGAATGTCCTTTATTGAATGGGAAGGCTCATGGCCATGGATGGGGACAAAAGGGGAGTAGACATAATCTTCATTGTTTATTTAGGTCGTCACTCGAATCACATTGCTCTAACCAGGCCACTAAGCGAGCCATACTTGGCAAATATCATCTGTGTGTTTGCATCAGTTTCTAGAAGGGAACGGTAGTTCAGGCGGTAGGGTTCGATCTCGGGGCGTCCAGTAGAAAAAGCAGGGCATTCCCAAAGTAAATGAGATATGCCGCCGCAGGTTAGAGTCGTACAGTGGGGGCACGTAATCATTTTCTCTTTATACTGACGCCAGCGGGCCATAATACGTGGCGTGTAAGCCGCATGGGCGATGAGCTTATTCAAAAAGACTTCTTGACTTCGGGTGAGGTGGGTTCTTCTCGTAAAAGGTGGGTCTGGTGTGGCCACCTGCATGCGATGCTGACTGAGGCTACGAAGACTGGTCCGAGTATAGTGCATAAGGGCAAGAGAAGGGGTGAGTTGCCCGCCCAAGGTCGAATAAGGATGAAGCAAGGGGGGTGGGGAAGTAAATGTGGACATCCCACCTGCCAAGGCAGCCGCGGCGTGTGCCGCCGCATTGCCCCCTGATTCGTCCGAGTGACCTGGGGTCCAGTGAATAGCGACAGTTCTGGTCGCGAGTTGGTGGCGTTTAAGGAGGCGCTGTATAGCCGTGGCTGTTGCATCTTGTGAACCCGGAGTAGCGATTTCCTTGTAAGCTTCAAAGGAATCAGTAAGAATACGTAGTGACCCAGTTCCGGTGCAAGGCACTCCTGACAAGGCTCCCCAAATCGCGAGGAGTTCAGCGTGAAGAGGGGTACCCTGAGGTAGATGGCAGGCATAAGCGCCTGAAAGGGAAGGGTTGTCATCGCATACCCAGGCCATAGATGCGAATTCGCTTGTAATGGATGCGTCGGTGTATATGTCAGTCGTATCGGGGATTCGCTCTTGTCGGTGATGGGCAGCTAGGAGCTCCCGGGGAATGACAAAATCGCGGTTTATAGGTCGGCGATGGACGCGTGTGACTACTGGCATCTCCCAAGGGGGAAGTGATGCATATAGGGCTGGTGTTTTGTCGTTACGCTGTTCATCCCAGGCCAGCAGGCGACGCCCCTGGACAGTGTTCTCTAGACGTATTCGATGACGCGTCTGTGACTCGGTAACGATGGTAGTGAGCGGTGGAAGAGCGGCCAAAGGCTCAAGTTCGGCTATAGGAGTGTGCTTAGGTAGACCGGTAATAGTGCGTAGTGTAGCGCGATAAAGGCGTTCGACCTTAGCGAAGTCAGCCTTCGACAGTTGGAGGACCGGTGTACCATAGAGGATTTTTCCGACCGCCGCTGCTCTGGCCATCGCACGGCAGGCATGCTGCCGCGCACCGCCGTGCCGGTTGGACAGGCGACGAATAGTATGTAGCAGTGCTGGCCAAAGGCGTTGTAACTGACGAACCCATTTCTGGGGGCTGTTGCAGCTTGATGTGGGCAGGCCAAGAATGCGAATTTGCCCATTTGAGGAGGTGATGGTGTTGCCTCCGATGTGAAGATGGATCTGCATACTGGGGTTGGTTTTATGTTTTCCGTCGATACTAATCAATTCTGTTTTATGTGGTGCGAGTTCGAGGCCAATTTTGGTTAGTGTATCTTCAAGACAAAGAAGGGCCGCTTGAAGTTCAGTCTCCATAGAATATTTGTCTACGTAATCCGCTGCCTCAGTCCAGACGGTAATATCATCGGCATATATAGCGAATCTTGCGCTTGTGCTGATTTCCAGATTCTCGGCGACGCGTGTCATGGCCAAGTTGAACAATATGGGTCCGAGAATGGAGCCCTGAGGTACACCCCTATCCAAGTAATAGGTTTTGGGCACCCATCCCGGAGCTTTGCCATGTAGCTGAATGGGTCTAGATGTCAAAAAATTGCGGATCCAGATTTGGGCACGATTACTAGGAAAGCGTTTGGCGAGTTCCTCCAGGATAACCTCATGGCGAACATTGTCAAAAGCTTTGTGTATATCGACAGCCAGGAGATAGTCAGGTAGCGTTTTACGATGAGCTCTATTCAGAACTCTTCGCAAAAGCCAAAGGCAGTCATGCGTTCCAAGGTTAGGGCGGAAGCCGGCTTGAGCTGGATGAAATCCAGGACTGACGTATTCAATGTAGTGACTAATCCGGGTATGCAGCAGGCGCTCGATGAGTTTACAGAGATGTGAAGTCAGTGCAATTGGACGCAAATTACTAGGAAGTCGAGGGTTTTTGCCAGGTTTAGGGATAGGAAGAATAAGAGAAAGCTTGAGGTTATCCGGTACCGTTCCGGTCTCCCAGTAAGAATTAATGATGTCGAGAAGGGCATCTTGGGCTGCCGAGTCGAGATTGCTAAGCTCCTGCCAACTAACTCGGTCGTGCCCGGGTGTGGCGCGAGCTCGGCCTCTTCCGAGGGCTGCTTGCAGTTCTCCCTTTGAGAATGGGCGATCCAGGTCTGGATCAGGGTTTCCGACTGGGAAAATGGAAACTGCTGGTGTAGGCATTAGGCTGGCGTGTGGGAAAAAGATGCGTATAACTTCATCTTCAACATCAGCCGGGTTGCCATTGAGAAGGAGATCGGCGAGAGGTGGTGCCCCGCGTGCCTTGCCATTTAGGCCACGAAAGATGCGCCAAAGTTGTGATAGGCCCGGTACTTGTCCAAGACGGTCGCATGTAGAGTGCCAAGCCTCACTTTGCAGGTGAAGCTGGTATGCCCGGATAAGCTTGAATTGTCGTCGAAGAAGCACGAGATCTTTGTGACGTTTTCCGCGTGTCCGAAAACGTTGCGTGAGGTGATCTGCGCGACGCCAAAGGTTAGCCAGGTGAGCATCCATGCCAACTGTGGAATCGTCACAGGGGATATATTCGAGAGCTTGAGTGCGGGCATCTCGGAGTACAGACAGAAAGGAGTCAATATCCGAGAAGGGGGTCGTAGTATTAGCACGAAACTTGTCCCAGTTGAAAAACGAACGTGTTGTCCGAACGCGAAGACATTTACGATTGAGAGTGAGCAAGATGGGCAAGTGATCACTACCCCAAGAATTAGAAAGGACTTCCCAGCGCCGAAGAAGACGCGGTGATGAGAATGTAAGGTCCAGTGTAGTGTCTGCTTGAGAGGGATGGAGACCGATACGGGTCGGCACGTTAGGTTCGTTGCACAGGGTAAGAAGAGTTTGATCAAGGGCGTCATATAGGTGTTTACCACGTTGGTTAGGCTGAGATGAGCTCCAGGCTGCGTGATGTGCGTTGAAATCTCCGCCAATAAGAATAGGATAAGGGTGTGCTGCGTTTTCAAGGTCAGGGAGCCAGGAACAGGGTTCTGCCATGACGTTACCTGGCCGGAAATAGGCCGATGCTACGACGAAAGGTTTTTGGCCAGGGGGGAAGATTTTTACTGCAACAATCTCACGAGTGGAAGAGCAAAGGGATTGAAGCGAGAGCTGAGTGGAAGGACAATCGTTTCGGATTAAGACGGCCGCCTGTCCCTCTGAACGGCCGTTTTTATGTTGGATAGTAGGTGTCTGGTAAGTGCAGTAACCAGGAATTTTACAAGGACCGCGCGTTTCTTGAAGAAGTATGAAAAGAGGACGGCGCTGAGGCACAAATGTACGAAGGGTAGGACCGTTCTGATTGAAGCTTCTGCAGTTCCATTGAATCCCATGAGCCATAGTGCTCATGAAAGGGGCACAGATTTACGGCGCTTACTATCGTCTGTGAGTGTGGTACGTTGGAACTCCTCAAACATAGTCTGCAGATGGCTCTGCATGGAAGTGAGGGCAGCAGTAAGAGTTGCATTAACTTCCTTTCGCAGAGTTTCTTCCAGCTTCTGTGTCTCTTGGGCGCGTTCCTGTCGGATTAGCCCGAGCATGTGGGTATAGGCGGAATCAGACGCTGTGACCGGTTGCGGCCGGCGGGTAGGCGAACGGCTTTTGCGGCCCTTCTGTGAGCGGCTGCGTTGCGGAGTCTGGGAACGAGTTCGGGTGTCCATTGTTATCTTGTCCTTAGTTATCATCTCCCGGAGACGCTGATTTTCCTGGCGTAGTTCAGATATTTCTGCTCTGAGGCTCTCAATGACCTCGGCTAAACCTGGAGAAGAGGTCTTTTCAGCATATGATACATGTTTGGAGACAGTATGTGAGGATGTCACCTGATGCGTATTCGGATCATCCGACTCCTTAGGTGCCGATTTGTCGACAGGCTTTGCATAAGCTCGAGCCGGGCACTGGGCACTCAGGGCGATATGCGTGGAAGCGCCGCAGGCCACGCAATGAGGAAACTGCTTGCAGCCGGGGTCCTCAGGGTGCGGGTTCTTACCGCAATCCCGACAAACGGCGGGAAACGAGCAGTATTTGGCTACATGGCCGATGCGGTGACAGTTATAACATGCGACTGGGCGCGGGCGGTATTCACGGATTCGTGTAATCTCGTAGTCGAATACTAGCCGAGAAGGTAATGCGTCTGATGCGAAGGTCAGAAGTAGCAAATTTGTCTTGCCGAGCATGCGTATGTCTGTGATTTCAGCTGTCTCGCAGCGCAGATGTGCCATGATATAGTCCATCGTGAGGCCTTCTCTAATTCTGATCACACCTCGCGTGCTGCCAACCGCAGGCTGCTTCAGTGGGGACGTGTCCACATCGAACGCTTGGACAGAATCCCGCGTTCGCGCGATTAAACGGGTCAATGTACACAGCTTCTTGAAATGCTCAGCGTCCCTGACAGTTATGCGGATGCAGTTAGCAGCAGAATCAAAGCGGAGAATGGCCATATCCGAAAAATACTGAGACGGAGCGCTTTGCTCTACTGCGTTGGTAATAGCCTGTTTCGGGATGTTTGTGACATGCACTTTGTTAAGTGGCCTGATCAGAACAGTGAAATGAGGACGACTCACCCGTTCTGTGTGCAGACGTTGAGGGGACACTTGACGCTTGCGATAGGTTGAAGTCATGCTGCATCCTGTAGTTGTCTTAACCTGAGCAGGAGGGCTTGCAGAGACAGTCACAGCTGCGGCATCCATTTCCTCGTGCACTGTCGGCAATAGCGGGTAATCAACGCTCCCTGTAGCTTGTGGCGTTTGTGGCGTCGGAGCCACCGTTCGGCTGGATGCGAAGTACGGCGCCGCGTCCATCTTTTCATGCCCCGCCGGTAAGAGCGGGTAATCACAACTTCTCGTAACTTGGCTTGACTGTGGGGTTGTAGCCGGTGGCGTTTGTGGTGTCGGAGTCAGGGTTTGGCTGGATATGTAGTATGGCGCAGCATCCATCTGCTCGTGACCCGCCGGTAATGGCGGATAATCGGAACGCCTTGTAACTTGGCTTGACTGTGGGGTCGTAGTCGGTGGTTGGCACGGAGTGAAGGTCGCCGGGCGTAAAATTTTGAAGGTCACATCTTC
The DNA here is from genome assembly GCF_055883805.1 of Amblyomma maculatum. Lineage (NCBI taxonomy): Eukaryota > Metazoa > Arthropoda > Arachnida > Ixodida > Ixodidae > Amblyomma > Amblyomma maculatum. Next base: position 57,671,963 of record NC_139345.1, on the reverse strand, counting down.
CGGATGCGCTGTGGCGGCAGCGCCGCCCGGCTGTGGCCCGGGAGCAGCCGTGGTCGTGGTGGGCCCTGAGGGCGTCAATTAGGCTTAGCCCGTCAGAAACGCTAGTCCTTGAAAGCTTCGAATTGAACCCTACAATGTAAAAACAGCAGATAACTGAACACTACCACAGCATCCAGGAAAACCGCATGATCTTACCCTTACTCAACCCAAGACTCAACACGGAATGAGCACATATCCTTTGAAGTGTTCTCTGATGACTTGATACAGTTCACTCTCCCAACTGTCCTTTTTTCACGTCCTTCCCTCTCCTCTTCTTTCCCGATGAACAACGGGCCTTATATAGTTGAGCAAGCGCTCTTTGTACTGGGCCTTAAAGCTAGCCTCACATCAACTTCTTTCATCATATAACTGTAGATTTCATCCAACTTACGAGACCAATATTGTCCAAAACCAATAGCTGGTAATGAAAAAAAAAAAAAAAGCAAAGGCGCTGTAACCGCCTCTTACTCGGAGACGCCTGAACCAAACCGACAAGGAAATGACGCTGGAAAGATGCAAATCAGGAGAACGATAAAGAACCAATGTAATAAAGGGCTCCGGATGAATGTCGATCACCAGGGTTATGCATTGACGTCACATAGCACACGGGTGCCTTTTGCATTTCGTATCCACCTAAAGGCGATAGCTTCGCGCCGCATTCGATCCCTCAACATGTTCTCAGCGGCCGAACGCTGTACCCACTGAGCCGCTGCGACGGGCCGAAAGTAAAAGCCGCAGTTTTTAAGAAATGCATCTAAGGATTTCCACGGTGACACTTGTTAATATTAGTGCTTTATTTCCGGCGTATCAAGGAAAAGCGCCGCCCCGTCTGCAAGTTGAAAAGAAATGACAGAAAAGCAAATAAATAAGCGCTCAGTTAGGAAAGGCGCGGGATGTTCGCACGCTCCCGTGACACGTGTCTCGCTTCTCTCTTTGGTAGCTTACCTTTCACGTCGCTTTCGGCAGAGAAAGGAACTTGTGCGAATGAAAGCCATGTTAAACCTTCCGCGATGAAAGAGAACGCGCCGAGCGATTCAACACGGGCACGAAAATGAAAATCGATATCAAATCCTACATTTGTTCTTAGTTTCGATTTGTTATTCTTTGTATTGCAGTCTTTACGAAGCGAAATATCTGATCAGGTTCGGGAACAGTCGCTTGACATGAGAGCCTAGTAAGTAATTTAATTTATCTCACTTTTTGTTAGCTCTCCTTTTCTCCGGGTTTAATTGCACTTCTGTCCAATCGCGCTTATCATAATAAGTTCACGTAACGTTGCGAAAAGTGCTTGTTCGTGCTATCCTTGACGCAAAGAAGTAAATAGGCCTTTTATGAAATACTCCAGTAGAACTTTTTGTTGTGGCTAGTTGGTGCATGTTATGAAATAAAGAAGCGCCAACAACGAATGAACACTGTGTCCGTGTCACTTCCTTGTGTTCGTTCCTTGTTGGCGCTTATATTTATGGGAATAATATAGAAGAAAACGATCGAATTCTATTATTTAAATAATTTCATATTAGTGCTTCGTTGCGTTTCCATCTTTCGGATGCTCCTTTTGTGCTTGAAAATTGCGCGTCAGTCACTTCCTTGGAAATTAAATTCTATTACAGCTGGAAGCACCGCCTATTCAACACAGTAAGGCCGCAGGCGTGATCCCCACTTTTTCCACATTTGGAGCACTTTGTTCAGCTCGTCTGTTGCATTTTCTGAGTACGGCATTCATTGAAATTGTCACTTTCTAGTTTCCTTAAGTCATCTATCGCATGGTCATGACGACAGCCTTCACGTTATGATTAGCTTTGGCGCTGCTTCCTGAGAACCAATGGGCGTCCCGACCCCGCTTATTATTTATTAGGTTATTCCCCCGCCAGTATATTCAATCTGGAAGTGAATGGCACGAAACGATATCCTTTGCTCCCTAGCCCATTCAGTTAACAAGATTCTTACTTGGATTTTTTTTTTCTTTTTTTTTTACGCCGGTACTGTACGAATATCTCGCATTCAGTGCGCGCGCTTTCACTTTATGCGCCGCGTACTTTATTCACCACTAGTCTGCTGGCTGCTTGCCAATCATTCCAACGCGAAAGAAGCCTTGAAAGTGGAAAAGAAAACAGTTGTAGACGCACTGCCACTCCCTCATATGGTACATAAGTCGGCACGCGTTGAACGCTCGCCTCCAGCCCTTTTAGGCGCCACCTTTCTTTTCTTCTTTTACACTAGCCTAAATACGACGTTCTGCTCGGACAGCAAAACTGAAATCGCTGTTTCCATTGTGTTGTGTTTTTCACTGTAACTCGATGGAGACTAGACTTATCAATAAAAAAAAAAAAAAAAAGAAAAAAGAAATGCCGGCGCATGCGTTTTTGCCAGATGAGTGCACCCCAGTGCCGGAGGGAGGAGATTGAATGCCCGCAAGGGAGGCGACGAGGAAAAAATATTAATATTACGATGAGACAGTTACCTCCCGCCTCCCCCTCCTCCTTCCCCGCGTGTCATTCCTCGTCCTGTCTAGTAAAAGTCAACTTAAGGCTAACTTCCGAAAGCTAACTTCGGGCCGGCTTGACTGCTTTGGTTCCTGTCTCTCGTGAAGAGCAAAGCACACGTTGTGTGTGTACAGTACGTACTATCGTGAGCAAAAGTAAGATCCACTCTCCAAGTTGCGAACCGCGCCGCACAGCATGCGACCCGATGATGCGAATTTGTTGTCCATATCAGCACCAATTGTGCAGCTCAAACGTTGCGCATTCAAAGAGCGTGAAGGGTTGTTCGATGCATGGGTGAAGATGTTTACCTCTGTTGATGCTTGTTGGCCGCACGCTTTGTACCGTTACGCCATCGCCATTGTCGTTGTCTCTCGCTGTGCTTTGTATTTCGTCGTCTTCGTTAACTTTTATGCTTGTAAAACGGATCTGGAACCCACGGCTACTGCATTTTTCACTCTTATGGTGCGCTGAGAGGCCCCAAAGTATTATAGGACGCTACCACTTAGGTAGCGCCCAAAACATTATAGGACGCTACCACTTAGACCGCCACCTCCGATTTCGCAGATCTTTTTCTGAATTCCGGCCCATTGCGGTTTATAGGCAGGACTCCAAATAGGCATGTTTTTTCTCCGCAGGTTTATGTATCTCTAGGCACAGTTGCTTTCGTTTTATTCGACAAACTGTGTCACGAATTCCTTCGCAGAATTTCCTCACAATCCGTGGCCGTTTGTCATATTAGTTCACGAATGCTTGCGTTATTGGCTTTCGGTATCATTCTTCCTTTTCATTTTTTTTTTTTTTTTTTGTCGCAGCTCCCTCGCCTGTACCGTCTGTCGAAAGTTAAGCGCATGCAGGTGCATGGGTAAGAAGAGAGAAGCCGGTTGTGCATGATAACGCGTGATGAAGATTGGGCCTTCTTTGTCACGGACAAGATATGGATCGCGATTCCATTGTCGCGTCACAAACGCCATCTTTTGCTGTGTCCGTTAACATATGCATTCGTTCTCAGCTTCTTCGTACGAACCCTAACTGCACATATATACTTGAATAGAATCGGTCCAATGTTGATAGCACACAAATGCGAGTTATACTTTCGTGTTCTGCCGGTTATAGCTGCCTTTATTTCTTCGACTCTTTTTCTTTCCTTTTTTTTTTTTTTTGCCTGCACTAGGATGGTTCGTTCTTTCTCCTAAAATATTTGGTCAAACAAATCTTTATCATTCACCACTTGTTATCTGTTGTCATTTCATAAAACCTATCTGTTCTTGTTAGTTACCAAGATCCCTCTTCTTTTCTTTTCTTTTTTTTTTTTTTTTTTTTGCAAATAGATTGCCTCAGTTACCGGTTTTCATTCGTTTTTGCTACTCAAGTTTTTCGCTTGAGGAGTTTGCTTTCAAGTTTAAATATATTTGAACTCCGACGCTGGAGATTCGATACTCGTACGTTTCTGGGCCGCTGATTCCTTCTTCCAATGCGTCACATCGATAAGTTAGATGCGCGCTCCTTTCGGAACCAAGTCCCTCATTTGCCACCAAGTCGCTATATTTGATCCACTTACCGATGGCGGATATTCGCGGTCGCGGCCTTTTCGCGGCAGGAATTCCATCGCATTCCGCTCAAATGAGCGGACACCAACACCAATCCCTCATACACGCCGCAACGATGTCCAGTGCGCGGGCAGCCTCGTCGTCCGGTCCAGTTGCGATACCAAGTTCCGCTTCTTCATTTTGACCGGCGTGCAGCTCACGAGCACAGACAACGGGAGTCGCTCATTCGGCCACGACGTAAACCGGACTCGTATCCCTTTCTGGAGGCTGCGGACGAAGACTACAGCACTGTCGGCGGTTTAATCTTGTTAGCCGGTTCGGCTGCGGCACAATATCGCCGCGGTCTAATCCGCAGCAGCTGCTCCGTGCGGCTTCGGTGATCTTCCTCCGGTATGAGAGAGATACGGCCGATTTGCTACAAAAAGGTACGCTGGTCTTCCTACCACAGCAACAATTTCGGACTAGGGTGAGGCCGGCTCGATAGACTTTCGATCTATGGGAATGAAGGTGAAATTTTGTTTGACCGCATGATACTGTGGTTACCTGAGATATGTTATGATAGCACCGATACAATTGCTAAAAGCACACGTTGAGACATCCATGCACCATGTTGAGCTCGGTGCTCGGCATTCTGTAGTTTTTAAATCCATGCCGGAGCCGCAGCGTTGGAGCCCAGGGTCATTATATATTTCTCGTGTTTCGGCGTGTTCGTGTGTTTACTAACCTTCGCTTATCGTTTGTTCATTTGCTTTTGTTTGCTTATTTGCTTTAGTAACTTTCCACAACGGCCCGTGCAAAGAGTGATGGTCACTATCTTGGCTATTGCACGAACCCTCGATGCGCGCTTCGAACGCAGGCTGCGAAAGGCAGCCTCAAATAACCCTAAGGGGACGTGGCCAGATTGTACGTCTGTTGCAATGTGGCTCTTCAGATGAACGGTGCCTCTGCAGCGTTAATTACTGCGGCACTGAGTCCCCCTGTAACAGGAGGTGCACTTAGTCTTCGGGAGGGCGTTGCCCGATCGTCGCTTTCGCAACTCGTTCCGTCTTATTTCTTTTTCTTTATTATCTTCTGTTCCCTTTCATTCTTTCTCATTTCTTCTCTCTTTTGCTTTGCTCCGCGTTGAAAAAAAAAAAGAAAAAGAAAAGAGTGAGTCGAACTGTGGGTAATCTCTGCTTGCCGCTAATTAATTGAATACGCTCTATATCACAGCTTCTTTTCGTTCGTCTGCTTTTCGTTTCGCTTTTCTTCTTTGACTTTTTCCATTCACCTTTTCCCTCTTCTTTGCTTTCTTTCTCGAACTGTCGTGCTTTTTTAACTTGACATCCTTTTGGTTTACGAAAAGCGTCTCCGGTGCTTCGTGACCTGGTTACGTTGTTCGACGGCGAAGCGTTCCTTAACCGAACCTGGTTTACGAGATCGTGCAGCGCCCATTGCTGTGTACATAAGCCGTTGTCGTCAAATGGCGTTGTTTACGTAGCACGTTTGCTTCGAACACACACTCGTGCGCACAAGGTTAGAGAAAGAAAACCCAAGGAGCGAAACACACTGTGGACTCTTATACCAGCACACTTCCGTACTTTCCAATCACCTCGATTAGTTTGTTTTTTTTTTTGTTGTTTTTTTTTTTTTTTTCTTGTGACCTGTAGTATTCGTTATTCCCCGTGGTTATTGGCGCCGCCTCAAGAGCAACGGTGCACGGCGACGAGCACAAAGGCAAGCATATCTGCAGCAGTTCTTTCTTTCTCTTCTTTTTTTTTTTTTTTTTTGATCCCCACTTCGCTATAATGTTATGGTTTTCCCTTGAATCCTCTTCTTTTTCCTCCGCTATTTATATGAAACTTATAGAGTTTCATTCCGGCTCGGGTTTTGCGGTGCATTCGTACAATCCACTCGCACCAAACGACTCGTACACGGCGTAGCGATCTACTTACGATATGAATGCTTCCGAATGTTTTTATTAATGTTTGGGTCTATTTAGCAGCTACACCTTTCCTTTGTCAGCAAAGAAAGGTACAGGTAGCGGTATATGCTAATGAGTTCTAACCGATCTCTGCTGTTTGCATTTTTTTTTCTGACCGCCCACAAAATGACGAGCGAAAGGATGTTCTCCGCAAGATGGCTTGTGTGCAACAGCGCGTATGTTTTCGTAAAGCGGATATTTCAAGAGGAAACAAAAAATTAAACATGAAATAAGTTTTTTTTTTTTCTCTTGGGGGAAGGGGAAGGAAGGGGTTGCAGACGGGGATGGAGGAAAGGGGAAGTATACCTACCCTAGAAACGCGAGTAGCAGCTCGTTTGGGCTTGTTTTTGGACAATAGCGGGGGTTTCTTCCGAGCGCTTGAGATTATGCTAATTCAATGCGGAGTCGTTCCTGCTCGTCTCGGAAGTTTTATAGCTCCGTCCTCGCTTTATGAGTTTCGTCTTCTTATTCTTTCTGGCTTAACGGGATGTAGAGGGTGCAGATTCGTTTCGCGGCGTTTCTACGTTCATCGCAGCGGGTCGCGTGCAAAATGTAACGTGCGAGTTGCGAGTGACCATACTAGCGCCTAAGCCGAAACCTCTATATTCATTCGAGAAGTTAAGTTTGGCATATTTTGTTTCGCGTGCGGCAGTTTAGCTAGCATCGGACTTTTTCTTCGATAGAAAACTTATTCTTGCTATAATTTGCTGCTTCAACAGGTACGGACACTTACACTAGAGTGATGGTGCTCAGTAGCTTCCTTTTTTTTCCCTTACTTATATATATATATATATATATATATATATATATATATATATATATATATATATATATATATATATATATATATATATATATATATATATATATATATATATTTTCTTGATTGCAACTTTCTTGTAACCAAACGCACTGAACATTTTTTTTATGGTGCAAAGTTGCCTGCGCTTGTCAGATTTGTAAGCGTGCATTAAATTATTAAATTCATCACGGAATGTTCATGCAAAAGACACCGACTAAATACGCCTCCACTGGCAGCTCAAGCTAAACAACCAGACAACCACTTCGCTGTATACACGCCCGATACTGATGTCAAAACAATGCGCAGTCCGTGAACAGCGCCTATCGGGGCAACGCGTATGTCTTCTTCTTCTTCTTCTTCTTCTTCTTCTTCTTCTTCTTCTTCTTCTTCTTCTTCTTCTTCTTCTTCTTCTTCTTCTTCTTCTTCTTCTTCTTCTTCTTCTTCTTCTTCTTCTTCTTCTTCTTCTTCTTCTTCTTCTTCTTCTTCTTCTTCTTCTTCTTCTTCTTCTTCTTCTTCTTCTTCTTCTTCTTCTTCTTCTTCTTCTCTTCGCCTTCTTCTTCTTCTTCTCTTCGCCTTCTTCTTCTTCTTCTTCTCTTCGCCTTCTTCTTCGTCGTCGTCGTCGTGTGGTTATTTGATGGAAATGAGAATAATTTTGTTGCGCTGTACTTTTAATGTCGTTCTTTGCAAGCATTTTCTTTCAAGCCGACTCAATGCACGGAAGAATTCGAGAAAAAAAAAACAGTTACTGGTCAAGTTACATGTTTGAGGCGCGGTCATATGGTCAAGAATCATTTGACGAACACCTTTTTTTCACTCCGTTGGATCTAAACTGGAAAAGCTGATCTAGTTCCAACATACGATATCATCAGCGCGACCGAAGGGGACATGTCTTAAAAGGTGGCATCGGAAGAATACCACCTCGGGTTTGAGCTAAGTAACACTGCATCCCACTGCTCAGGATTATTGGGTAATGGCCATATGTGATTGGCCGGCCTTTTAGCCGCGTAGTTTACATGGGGGAAAGTATGCCGCCTAAAACATGGCCTCATGTGGCTCCGGATTAGGCAATGATCCCGGGGCAGCCTCAATATATACCTTCGTATTTCTCGGCGTTTAATCAGGGATCTGTGTTCTGGGTGGGAGCAGGGTCGAGCCGGATGCCATATAAGGTAGCTTAAATTCTCGATATAAATCCATGCGATTATTATATTACCAGCGATCTTCAACTAAACAGGAAGATGCTGCTCCGTCGTCCGGTTCGGTAATCCTCGGGCTGTACTGTGGGCAGCTTTCTTCCTGATGCGGAAGCAGGTGTGAGCTGGTACCCATATCAATTGGATAGGGCTTGTGGGTTGCCGGAGCACGCTTTTGAATACAGATAGAGGTGGCGGAAGCCCTTCCTTTGGCGTAGTTCCGAATCGCAGATTTGGAGCCGCAGAAAATAAATCTCTCGTTGTAAAAATTATGGCCAGCGCGATGGCTGCTTGCTTTCTCCTTCCGAACCGACAGTACGAATTGAGCTGGTTATCAGCGGCATTTTGTTTTCGTGGTTTGTTTCTGCGAGCACGGAGACATTTTGAAAGCGATATTTGGCTGCGTCAAAAAAGACCGCGTCTTCCAGGTCTCTGTATCTCTTGACGAGTGTCGCACTCTCTCCTCCCTTCGTTCCTTATGGTATTCAGGGGGCGTGTCCTTAGAGGACGAGGTTCATTTTCATTTGACCTTGAAGATTGAGGTTTTCAGTTTTTCTGCTTAGGTCGTTTCTTGCTCTGTGTGTAGGGCGTATAGTGTTTAGTCGCAGATGCTTCTGCACGTTCAGCGTGACATCTCGGTTGGGAACCAGAACTTTAGTCGCCGCGACATTGTCGTGAGCAAACTTTGCGCATTATCACGTCACTTTCCCAGACCGCCTGCTGTCAAGATGAGCGAGAAATGAGACTGTTCTTAAGGAGAGACGTTTAAGTTTACTCGGTTTGTTCCGGCGCACTACTGCTTTGCGAAAACGTCGAAAGGTTTCTCAGCGGCAACGGACTGCGCAACCGTCTTTCGTACCCACCACTTTTGCTGCGGACTGTACATGTGTAGCCAAAGAGCAACGTTCGGCGGCAGAGTTTTGCGCGAAAGGTATATTATGTAGAAATAAAAAACATTGCTACTCTGAAAGTGATTGATTGATTGATTGATTGATTGATTGATTGATCGATTGATTGATTGATTGATTTATCGATCGATCGATCGACCGATCGATCGATATAGCAGCTACCTCACTACGATGTCGCCATCCCTAAGTGGAATAGGTGCATGCAGGAACGGGAGTATGAGGGGCTAGAGCGGCGCCCGTGAACGGGATCAGGATCACTCTCGCGCTCACACACGTTGTCGACTACATTACTGCTCTTGTTTTATTATTGTCCTGAATGAAAGGCGCGTGCACAGTTTTTGACTGCCTTACTACCGCGCGCGCGTTCCATTGTCGCCGTCAGTCGTTAAAGGTGGCAAAACGTGCACCGAATGGAGAACCACAATGGAGAGGAGGCAGAAAAGTGGGATTCTCCACACTAAGTCCGTTAGCTAACGTGTCGACATGGGGAAGACAAGTACCTTCAGCGAAACGTCGGCTAGCGGACTGGGGCCCCCTTTCAACCCTTGCTTACGTCGTTTTTTTTTTTTTCCGAATTGAGAAGGCGTGAGAGACGCTGAATACTGCTCGCGCGCTGTACCGATGCTGTCGACTCTGTGCAAGCCTGAGATGAGAGCACCTGTGCATCTGTTTGGGCTACTCGTGTTCCTCGCATTATACCTGGCTTCTAGCAGCTGGATCTGCGTGAATTATTCGCCTCTTCGCGTCATTTCTCACTGTCGCTAGCGAACACGGTATTGCACTCCAACTTCCCTCCTCCTCTCTTTCCAACGACCACCGCTGCGCTGTCAGTAGTGGCTGCCTCTAGAGGCCTTCGGCCACCGCCTTCACAGACTCTCCGTTTTTCTTTTCTCTTCCGGCTGGTTTTCGAGATAGCATGAGCTGTGAAATCAAGGACACACGTTCTCTTGTCTCTCGGGAATTTATTTTTGTTTGTTTGTTTGTTTTGAAGAGGCGACAAACCTAATAGAAGTGTAAATGGGCCACCTTTCTGGGCTTCTCAAAGCCAGCAGCGGAAGACTATCGGACCGTCGTTTAATTCGCGGAAGGAACAGTGCTAACGTTATGTCGCTGTGCAAACGTGTGAATCGCTGCGAGTTTGGATTCATGGGTAGGAAAGGGTAGGCGCGGTCACCTTATTGTGAATTGAGCTTGTGTTTGTTCTGCCTTGACGGACCACTAAGTGAGGCTTTCCGGAACAACGACGGCTCCCTCGAAAACCTCTCATGTCATCTGCCTATCCATTTATTTCGTTTATATTATGTTGCAATGATTCTTTCGCGCATTACCTCTCTGTTTAGAAGCAACTACCGCAAAATCTGTCCTGCCTCGCGTGGTCTCTCTGCCCCGCGACGGACAGCTCCGAGCCTAATTTGTCATTGTGAGTTTGCTACGATGTGTCCCGCACACACGCACGATAGAAGAATTATTGCGTCATAGCTCTTGCATGCCATCAGCAAATGAGTTCCAGGCCATCGAAGGCTTGGAGAGAAGGCTGAAGCGAATGAGCTCTCGGGAAGATAAAAATCATCAGCGCGCTATTTTGTATGAGCAGAGGTTTCGACTTCTTTGTGAGGCTCTACTAACAAGACGGGTACGTTAAAGCGCTCTTCGGCCACACTCTGACGTTACCTGTCTGTCCTCCCCTTCCGGTCGTCTCTCTCGTGTTCAAACGCGTGTAACCATCCGACAGGCCCAGGCAGACCCGCCTTCCTGCCTCCCACGCGCTCCACCGTGCATCTGGCACACCTGGCCGCCCTCAGTGCTTTCACTGACGTGTCATATCCTACGAGACGGCGCACGCACTCTTCGGTTCTGGCGAGGTGTGCAGCCTTGTCTGTGCATGCCGCCGACTCCACTGACACGCGAGCACCTCCCTCCCTCCCACCCTCCCTCCTATTTCACCACCTCCTCTCTTGCTTCTTCTAATCTTGTACATCTTGATGCGCCAGACTAGTTATGGATCCCTCTAAGGCTGTACTTGCGTCGAGAAAGAAATAAACTCTCGCTCTTTTTGACCCTTGGGTGTCTGGGCAGTTCGCTTTTTGCGAAGTACTTTGCAGAAACTGCAAAAACTTATTGAACGCGTGGCTTGAAAACGGCTAACGGTTGGCCCGTTATTCTCGGAATAATTAGTCTTCCCTGGCTCGCTTCTACTCGAAATTAGTTGATGCAAGAGGACGACATGTTAGTGACTAGACAGACTGAAGCTTTAGAGGCTGCTGGAAGAACTGAAACAAAACGAGATGGTATCATCTAAAAGGACGTGAATGTCGCATTCATGATATTTAACCCGGCTTCTCTTAAACACGCTAGGCCGTAGCGTTGTAAACATACCCGCAAATTCTGCGACCTATTTTTGATTGCAATGACGTTCAGTGCCAGCATATATTTTTTTACTTAGTGCTGGATAATATCGAGATTAGCACTGTCATCTACTTTATCATGAACTTATGCTTACCTTGCTGTATTAATCAGCACAAAATATTGACCCAGTCACGCTGAGCTCCCGCACTGACATCGCGGAAACCTGGACAGAGTACATAGCCACTCTGCCGAATCATGATATCGAATCAGCCTCCACTACGGCTTTTTTTTCTCTCTTTTCACTTTCACTCCCACCTTCCTCCCTTCGCCTACGGCGCGGTTTTGATGCCCACAGAGCCCCGCCGGGGTGGTGCAGTGGTAAGACGCCCGACTACTGTGCCGGAGTACCCGGGTTCGAACCCGACCTCGGCGGCTGCGTTTCGATGGAGGCGAAACGAAGAGGCGTCCGTGTGCTGTGCGATGTCAGCGCACGTTAAAGATCCCCAGGTGGTCGAAATTACTCCGTAGCCCTCCACTACGGCTCCTCTTTCTCTCTTTCCACTTTCACTCCCACCTTCCTCCCTTCCCTTACGGCACGGTTGCGGTGTCCACAGAAAACTAGTGAGACAGTTACCGTGCCTTTCCCTTCCTATAAATAAATCAGTTTTTTTTTTTATGTCCACAGAACAAGTGTGACAGATACTGCGCCTTTCCTTTCCTGTGAACAAATTATTAATGTTACTACTAATGAATCGCGTGATGTTAATCGGACACGAAACATGCTTTGCCGCGTGCAGTGTAGGCCATTTTCTTAGCGCAGTGATTCTAGGTTAAAAACTTTGAAATATTTTCTTTCGTGATTTGAATGACACTGTTTAAACATAGGAACTTCAGCGTCACAGAGATGTCAATGCAGCAAGCAAAGCGTGCTCGCCTTATTCTGGGTTTAGAAGAAAGCAGTCCTGTCTTGAAATCCTTATAGCAGGAGAGCGGACGACTTCAGCGTGACGAACTTAGCGCTATACGTGCGACCTCTATAACCGCTTCAAAGAGCTGACTCGGAACGATAACTCATTCGTAATGAGCGGGTGCAAGAACTTGGGCGTGATAATTTTAGCCCAGCCATCTTCGGAAGAGTACTAGGCTCGTGTAAATGAAGCAATGGCCGCTTTAATTGGTCTCGTTTCCTCCTCATCGTCGGGATCATCAAGTCGCTTCTCCATCGATCCGTCTTGATAAACGGCAAGTGCGTCCCCTCTGAATTATAGCTGCCTCCTTCCCATCCTGGCACGCCACGCGAACTTCTTACTCGGATAAAGGACGCGCTTTCGTAGTCAGCAGCGTTGTCTGATCGAGCTCATTTGCCGCGTTTGCATAGCCGAGCCCTCCGTCTGCGCACACGTATCGGTCGGGTCGCTTCGCGAACGGCGCCGTTGATGCAGGTTTAGGAGAGCGCGTTACTCGGTAGATGCGTTCCCTTCGCGCGTTTGCATTGCGCTGTATGTGCACTGGGTCGACAAATCGCTCGAGTCGATGCATTTCGTGCTCGCACAGCCGTTATAATTGCAGCGCCTCCCCAATTGCGCGGAGCCACGAGTCGGGCAAAGGGTGGCAACAACGGAACGCTTGAAATTGCACATCGGAGAAGTGCCTGCTCTTCCACTTCCAGAAATTCTCCGCATGTCGGCTTTTCACAGCATGGCTCAGGGTCGCTGTTCGCTGCACGCCACTGGTCCAAAATGAGCTTGTTGACTGCGTTTCAATGGAGGCGAAACGAAGTGGCGTCCGTGGGCTGTGCGATGTCAGCGCACGTTAAAGATCCCCAGGTGGTCGAAATTACTCCGTAGCCCTCCACTACGGCTCCCCTTTCTCTCCTTCCACTTTCACTCCCACCTTCATCCCTTCCCTTACGGCGCGGTTCAGGTGTCCACAGACACAAGTGTGACAGATACTGCGCCTTTCTCTTCCTATGAACCAATTATATTATTATTGTAAAATCAGGATGTTCCGGTCATGTTCTCAAATTCTTCAAGCCTATAATGTTTCGGTCTAAATGTTTGTGTTAGTCTGTTTATTTAGTTTCTGTTTACAGAAGGTAATGAAGAAGAGGAGGTATGGCAGGTAACCACTAAGAGAATGAGGCAGAGTTCATTGCTAGCTCGCGCACCTACATTCCAAGACCTGCACTTTATACTCCCTGTTTGGGGGTCTGTCACTGAAAAGGTTCGTTCTTCGTCCGAAATCGTCGAGCACATTAGCCGCCGTCACTGCATCAATCATGGAGGTGATAAACCGCGTGCTGTTTTGGATGCAGGTGACCGATTCATGGACATCCGCAGAGGCTCGGTATTTACTGCGTGCGTTATTAAGACAGCGCTGAAATGTTTTTTTGTTTTGTTTCGGTAGAGAAACATGAAACGACGTCATTTCTTGCTGTTTAGGCGCGATCCTATTAGTGGTTGTCTTGTTTAGTACAACAGAGCTTGCATAAGCGTTTAATTTCCTGGTGTACGCTTTAACTAATATCGTTATTTCTGACAAGCGGCTTTTCCATCAGATCGTTCTTGGTTTCAATTTTTACATTGATTGCTGGCCCCTACGCTCTTCACGGACGACGCTTCTCTGAGATCCTGGCAGCTTTGTTTTGGGAAGAATCGAGAGAGGAGACCGATGCAAGAATACTGCACTGACGCTATTTCGCGCGTTCCTGAAAACGAGGCGCTCCGAACAAGCGCATCCCGAGCGAGGCCTTCAATAGAGTGCAGCTTGGCTGCTTAAAACAGATTTTATTTTATAGTTGCGGTTCCCAACTTGCAAGACTTGGTCGCATTCGCGCCTGCCGTATTGTACGTCCGTGGCTTGTGTCTCCACGTTTTTACGTTTCCACCCTCTGTTCCCATCTAATTCATTCTTTTTTTCCTCTCGGGGAAGTGGATGCGCCCACTTATTTGAGAGAGTTCCCTTTCCATATCTTCGCCGCTCTAACTAACCTAACCTAAGCGATCTTTATCTAGCCGAACCAAACGTAATGTAATCTAGACCAGCCTTTAGATTAGCCTAGTCGAATTTACTCATTTTAGTCACTCACTGCCAATGAAAAGCCTGGTCCTAAAGCGGCCTTCTGCAGATAACTCTCTCCAGATGGTCGAGTCGCTTCAAGGCACAGTTTCAATTGTCGATCTTCTTACCTAGATAAACGTCCGATGCCGCGTGGGTGGCCTCGAAAGAGCGGCGAAAACCGATAGGCACGGTTCGGGGAAATGACCCCGCTACCTTACCAAAACATTCACGCTTCGCCAGGAACCGCCGAGAGCCGCACTCAATGGGAAACACTTACTCCTTACGAGGATGGCATTCCAACCACAAGAGGCGATCTTTGAGCTCGAGCTGATTGCGGGGAGCAAAGAGAGATGGCCGCTCTTTCACTCGCGCCTCTTGTCTTGAACGATTACCACGCCCCCTTTGGAGCCTCGAAGAAGCAATCGTCCGTGCAAGCCCAACCTCGATTCATCCTTTCATTCGGGCAATAGTGCACACCACGTGTCAGCAAAAACGACGAGAGAAATGAACGGATGAAACTCAACCATCCATCATCTGCATGTTTTCCTTTTTTATCTTCTCCTTTTCCTCAGTTGCCCGGCCCACTTTACCTCTGGGCAAATGTCTGATCGAGATCTTGCATTAGTCCTTGTTGTTGGTGGTGGGCCCCTGCCCTCAGTCGCAGCTATACACAGCTCTTTCGTGACAGGGTGCAAGACATGCAGCCTGCGAACGGGCCCGGGGCGAGAAGATTGCACGTGTCGGGGAGTCCGAAGGCTATCGCGCATATCCCTTCCGCGGACGCAGAAAAGTATTCTCGTTTCAAAAACCACAGCCCTTCACAGCGCCCGGCGCTGTTTATCGCGCTCCACGTGGCCTCCTTCGTCAGTTCACGAGAGCAAGAACAAGAAAGGCTGGAGGCCTCGTTGAAAGTTTGTTTTTCTCCACCGAATCTATAGTGGGTCTGCTTAGTGTTCTCTCGCGTTCTTTTTGTTGTTTTTTTTTTTTTTTTTAATACGTATGGGTCGGCGAATGGAGTTCGAGGAAGAAGCACGAGTTTTGGAAGGTTTGGCAGACCGGCCAAGCCTTGCGCAAACGCACCGGCCTCTTGCAAAGATGCGTGCACGGAGGGACCAGTATTGTATGCCGCGACTCCGCATAGGGATGTCATTTGTCGCAAATATTTTCCAGGTCACCATGCCCACCCGTCTCTGAAAACGGTTGCGACACCTTTCATCCGTACAGCGCTCTCTCGTCTGCAAACATTCCTCTATCGTCGGCTTAGCACTGTAATGACGCGATCGCTTTGAAAAAATACACATGCACTTGCATTTGTGGAGGCCAGGAGCGCGGCCTGGGATCTTCTGAGAAAGACTGCGCTTGTCAATGGACGTCTAGCCAGAAATTTCACTGAGTTGGCACCAAAACGTCACCAGCTGCTCGTGATGCAGTCATTTCCTAAAAAATAAAATCGGTGCGTAGAGGAAAATAAATGACAAATAAAGAAAGCGCCAACTGTAGACCAAAAACATTACCAAGAGAAAGAGATATCTGAGGGGATTTAAACTACCTCACGGGTTGTTAATGCCAAAACACTGAAGCCCCATATTATCTCAAATGCCTTATCTCCTAAAGACCCTCTCGCAAAGGTCTGAAGTAAGCGGGATTTCCTTTTCTTGTCGTTGCTACCAGCCAGACATAGCAAGTAATAGCTTGTTTATATTCAATTACAGTTCTTTTGAAACACGTGATCGTGGCGGTTTGAAGTACATACGTACGTGTCCTGCTAACAAATTCGTCTTATGCATAACACGCGCTTCGTTATCGATTTGTCTATCAAAAACTATGCTTATATCAAGTTTGTTTCACTTGTTTCCCGGACGCAACAATGCGAGACATCTGTGCGATATGGGCTTTCTCGCCCACAATCCTATTCTCTGCTTAACGTTCGAAGTCAGCTTAGTGGGCCTAGTGTAGGCGACTTATTTGGCCAGGCGAATCACGTCGTTTAAGAATCAATGGTTCGGAACACAGTTGACTTGACTCTTTTGGGTCTCTTTGTTTACTCGTGGCGATTGGGCTCGCTTCGATCCCTTTTACCGGCATTCGTCATGAGCTCGAGTGGTCGTTCGCCTGTTAAATGTCTCGCCGCGGAGTCTAATCTAAACGTCTGTCTTTTCTCAGCCCAGGCATTCGGATGATGTTCAACTGAAAGCGGTACTTGACCCTAAAGCGCATTGCGCACGAACCCGTTTCTGGTTGTTGTTGTTGTTGACCAAATATCATATGGCTCATAGCCACGCAGGGGGATCGACCAAGAATTGGGCAGCAAAGAAAGTTTTTAAAGTATGCTTACATGTCAAAAAAGAATATGATTGGAAGGGTAGAGGAGAAGAAAAGAAAAATGTTAAATAAAGGTAATAAAAAAATGAAAAATCTTAACGAACACGGGAGATTAACACTGGGAGTTGTAGAGCAAGTTATGTTTGATAAATTTAGCAAGCAGACGATTTGAATCTAGTAAAACGTTCTTCAGACACCTGAGCGACCACCAATCTTTTCTTCCTTCATTGTGTTGTTCCAAGGGATAGCAAAAGCTCAAAAAGTATGAAAAAGTACACTTGATTGTCACTCAACCAAAGATCAGTCACCAAAAATGCGCGGCCAGCACATTTTTTGTGTGATTTTTTCTTTGGACAAACATTTGGGTTAGGACCATTTCAGCTTGTATGCTTGGGCAAAAATAAATTTGGTTTGTGATGGAAAACTATCTCTTCCATACTGCCTGTATTTTAAGCCGTACGTTTATTCTTCGCACTGGGCCTTTAATCAAGCGGACAAGGCCTCGGTAACCAGATATGTATAATCTGTCGGTTATCATTCACGCTGCCTTTATTTCCGCCATTCTCTGGGTAATTAATCCGAGCAGCAGAATAGCGGAGCGAACCGATGTTGCCTAGTTACGGTGTCGCCTTTCGATGGAGGTTCCGCTAACGTTCAGGGCATGCACATTGCGTGTCCGCGCTAATCGAAATGTAATCAGAGCTGGTCGCTGCACAAAGATGAGCGCGTGGATACGAAGTGAAAGTAAAAGACGGCGCGGGTGGCATCGGCGCTGTCTCTTTCAGCTTTCTTATTCGGGTACTACGTTCCTCTGCCACAGATCCAGTCCTTTAACCGGCTGAAAATGTAACTTGGTGTCCGGCGAAACAAATGGACCTGGCCATAGAGGCAGTCAGGCTATCGCCCGTCGATCAGTCGGCCAGGAACTGGGAGCGCCTGATTAAACACACACACACACACACACACACACACACACACACACACACACACACACACACACACACACACACACACACACACACACACACACACACACACACACACACACACACACACACACACACACGCACGCACACACACACACACACACACACACACACACACACACACACACACGCACGCACGCACGCACGCACGCACGCACGCACGCACGCACGCACGCACGCACGCACGCACGCACGCACGCACGCACGCACGCACGCACGCACGCACGCACGCACACACACACACACACACACACACACACACACACACACACACACACACACACACACACACACACACACACACACACACACACACACACACACACACACACACACACACACACACACACACACACACACACACACACACACACACACACACACACACACACACGCGCGCGCGCGTATTGTTATCGGCAGGGCTTACACCTATAACCCGATGTCCTCTACTCGCAATGTTGCCCCAAAAGAACGTCATCTGTAATTCAGCATTTTGATCCTTTTGTCACGAGGGGGTTGGGCCGGGACCAATGCCGAAGGATTGCGACGACGCTGTGCAAGGAAACATGCTACAGTACTGTCAAGTTTGGCAGCACTTCTAATTTCGTTTATTCCATTCGAGGGACAAAGATAGGCGCTCACATAATTTTTTTTAGCGACGTGTTCCATCTAATGTGGCGCAGTAATTGGCAGCGCAGCGAACCACGGGACATACATCGATTTAAATAGAGTCAGTTTCGGACATGATTGCATGTTGCGCTTCGTGTATGTCGTGTCGCGTTTTTCAGTAATTTTGTTGCTTTCTCGCGCCGCAGCGTCCGTGCGCATCGAACGATAATGACGGGCCCCACCACAATTGATTCCCCCGCACATAACGCATCTAACTCTGTTCACTGTAGGGGAGGTTCTTTTCTTCTTTTTGACATTTACGGATCTTTATTTTAAATACTGCGAAAGGGGCATATAGACCAGTCCGTGCACTGAGAAAGAGAGCCTGCAGTCAGCTGTCAGAGAAAATTGCCCTCACATGACTTGAGCGATGCATTGTACAAGTTAGTTCAAGACAATTTTGTCAGAAAATGACATATTTTGCTCCGATGTATTGTAACATCTCTTGGAAATTGACGATACACGTTGTATTTGCACCATGAAAATGAGGCTGCGTGCTCTGTGGAACAAAAAAAAAAGAGAGAAAGAAAAACTTTTCTTCATTTCCGCGTTCATAACTCACACCCTCCGGGAAGGTGCCTAGAGGTACTGATGCACCCTTTTATTGGGTGTAGCAACCAGCATTGCACCATGAAATTAGTTTTCCGTCAATATCGCCTTGAATAGCACTTTCACCTCTACTAATAAACTTCTTGTGTTTATTTTAGGGGGGTAGACCTTGTGAAAAAATTGAAAGCCGTCGCGAAGCTGAGGACACGCTTTAAGTTTTCTGAATTGGCAATGTGCTTCGAAGCATCGAATGTCAAAGGTAAGCGTTTCAAAGCTCGGCGAGTGGGCTTTTCCGAGTTCCATCTTTATATAACAATGTTCCCGTGCGCAATATTGTCGTGGAAATTGATGTAATTCATTATTCCTCAGGAAATACATAATACAGGAAATACCGGTATCTGTATGTGTGGCACTCTAGATGCGGGCGAGAACAGTTTATCAATGCAAATCGGGAAAGGCAGCTCAGCAGCTTTCAAATTCGTATTTTTGACATTCGATATTCTCAGCCGTATTGCCGATAAAGAAAATTCTAAGCCTTGGCTCAACTTCTACGTCGACGGCTTTCAATTTCGCAATATGATTTTTTTTTCTAATATAAAAGAGTGAAATAGTTTATTAGATCAGCCTAATAATGAGCTGTTATTTCGTACAGAATGTCCGCCTAGTTATAGAGTCCTTCCGCACAGTCGACACCGACTTGTATTGCAGTTATTTTACTAAATATATGCAAAAGTTAAGAGAATCACCCTGTTTGTTTACCACTGAGTTCAGACAACGTTTTACCATGCAAGTCCTTGTGGTAGCTGGTTCTTCATTTACACAGTCTATTCCAAGTTTTGGAAGCAAGACGATGAGGGTCGGCAAACAGTAAACGAATAACTCATCATTGAATGTATAAGAAGTGCGTGAATGTATGGAGCTAAATCAACTCACGTTTGTCCCAATCTTGTAATCGCAAACCGTGAATCGGTTGCCCTGATGACGGGTTCTGCAAGCTACTGTAAAAACTCTTAAAGGTGCAACTCCGTGTTTATGATTTGCACCCTCCAGAAAGCTCTAGAAAGAAGATGCATTGAGGTGCTGATGCACCCTTGAATTGGGTGCAGTGCTGCTTTCTGCATCCATTAAAAGGTTGCATCAGTACATTAGTGCACCTTTCCTGCAGAGAGTGAGTTATGTACAGGGAAAGAGTGCGATTTTATCTACAGCGTACAGCACGAAGCTTCTTTCCAATGTCGCTGGTATAAAAGTTCCATCTAAGAACGAGGAATAAGGCCATGCAGGCAATCAACTATAGTGTTAAGTAAACAGCCTTTGTGCTGGTGTTTGGAGGGTCGGGAATATCACTTGACAAAAGCACAACTTTCCAAACGCTTCAAGCCGATAGCATCGATTGCGGCCTGAGCCAATAGTGCTTACAAATACGTCCAATCGCGACAGCAGGGCTGGCATGTACAGGCACCTTTTTTCGCAGTGCTAGTACTAATCAAGGCGTGGATGTAAATTTGTTATATCGACCCTCGCTCTGAAGCTGCAACAAAATCGTTCTGCGGTTGGTATAGCTGTAGTAAAATAAAGCTTCACGATGACTAGACTGCTGTGGCTGTGTGAATAAGCCAGTTTCTGTTTGATCTATTTCCATTGATTTCTGCTGAAAGGTCATTTCATTATTCTCACATGTCCTGGTGCATGTTCCAATCTATCATGATGCGTATTATTACCTGCTTCATTCCGTTGTATATGTGGTGCCGCAAAGGCATAATGAAAGCCCGTAAGTTGCTTTCACCTCGTGCCACTGACCTTGACCACTTGCTGGTAGACTATCATGCAGTGTACCATGTGAGTGCCCGAATTTGAATTAAAGGCACCCTGGATGACAGAGAAGTGGCATTACGATTTTTTAAAGTCACAAAGTCACAAAGTCTTATGGTGTTTGAGTATAATGTCCCGTGGTTGCTAATGGCCAGTGAGTGTTACTGTAGGGAAGAGACTTGAGGAAACGGCTCAAGGGTAAGAAACATGGTGATTGTCCATACTCGTCTGTTGTATGTGCACTCGTCCAGTGCTTCACATTATCCAACAAAAATCTTCATAGGGCGGTAACGACACCGTAGAAATCCGCCAGATGAAGTGGTCCAGGCTTTATGCGTGTGCAACCACAAGCAAGCAGAACAAACACATTAACCCCTCTCGTAGCGTTTGTCGTCATTGGACTCAGTAGTGTATTCACGGTCAAGCCTGAAGCGCCTAGGCTATCAGCGCAATAGCGCAGGTTGCGTCAGTGATGCTGTCAGCGTACTTAAACCTCATGTGAGCTTTGGTTTTAAGGTTCGTCAACACGGCGAGATTGTTCATTTTGGTCGGTCCGGTTTCGGTCTGTTAGTTTCGGTTGCGGAGCGCCAAACAACTGACAAGCGATTCGTAGCGAATCGTGCAAACCCGGTCACGTGACTTCGCCGATTGGCGGCGAGCTGCCATCCGAAACCTTGCGTCTCATCCAGCTTGTACGGTGAAATGACGTCACTACTTTTTGACCAGTTTTACACCTTGCACTCACTGGTGCCAGTAGAGAGTGGTTTTGGTAGAACAGGAATAGACCTCGGTCGGACTAGTAAAAGAGGTGACCCGTTATTGGACTAAAACGATGAAAGAAAAATCATCACTATATATATTGTAGCGACGAGGTTTTCATCACTTGCTAAGAGGACAGCGTGTAAAACGACCTTGACATTTGAACGCGCTGCAAAGTCGCTTGTTGCACTTCCGTGCTGATCCCGTTGCACAAATATATCAGCCTGTCAATTGCCTGTCTCGGCTACCAGGTGGCTTTATCGTCGGCAGGCGTAGTGTTTTCAGTATATATGCTACGCCTAGTATACTCATGCCTACTCATGCGACTATACTAACTTCTTGATAATTGTACGGCGACTATTGCACCGTGTTGCACACAGCTATCGCTATTATCGCACACTGCACACAATAGGCGCTGAGTAACGCACGCGTTTCTGGTTTCACTTGCACGAGCGTTGACCACAACAGCGCGTGCATAGGCAACAAGCGCAAATGAAATTAATCTGTACGTACGATGATGATTCGCGGAACCTAGTTTAATGACGTGACAACTACGTTCACTCTCGCTGGCTTTAGCATCCACGATATATTTAGCAGCCCCGACAAAATCATTGCGGGGCTGAAGAAAACAGCGGGGCTGAAGAAAACAAAATCGAACGCGGTCTGAAGAAAACAGCGTGAACACAGGTGAGCGAAGCCAGCAGAGTGTGAGCTCACGTGTGCAAATTAATTGATCGTTTAAAAGCTCGCGTTGGAAGTAGACGGTAGGTGAAGCAAATGGGCCAGTCCATCGCTACTCGATGGAGAGGAAAAACGAGAGAGGAAGAAGGTTATCGACGGGCAGACTCTGGGGGAACCGTTGATTCGTATTCATTACACTCAGGTAACTTACTTAGTAGAACTGAACGAAAAAAAAATAAAGAGAAGGCAGGGCAGAAGCGTAGTATTGGCTTGAGCTATAACCATTCGCTATCAAATGAACACATCTGCCGCAAACGTCACCGCTGCGTTTACCAACGTTGTCAGTGTATCTCCCGCATAAAGCCAACGACCTCCGAAATTCTTTAAAAAGTCATGAAGGCTTCACTGACATAGCCGACACACTAGAAACACGCGACGAACGGTTCGTGTCTTTTCGAAGATTGAACGTACTGGCGAGACAATATCTTATGGTTCTCAAAACTATTTTTCTTTTCTCCAAACATTCAGCTGTCAATGCATATCTACAGTCGTGAGCAAAAGTGGTATACAACAGCCAGCCGGTGGCAGACCTCGAGAAAACTTCAGCTAAATGCCATTTAGTGACAGCGACAGGGGCAGCGACAGCGACACATGCATGTCGATGAAATGGAGCACCGTCAAAATTGTCTTGATCTCAGATAGCTGTTGCTAGATTTGCGTTGAAATGCAGTTTTTTCGAGTTATGCCACAAGCTGCGTGTTATATACCACTTTTTCTCACGACTGTACATAACTGCTGCAGCAAGAAGGGCAAAATGCGGTCCAGTTTCACTCATCCTCGTTCATATTCAGTCTACTTAAACTGGTAGTTCTTAATATACGCCAATGATTTTGTTTCGATCACTTCAATATCTTAGCATGCACAATCAAGTCGATAGCCTCATTTCTATCCATCTGTCTTTTCTTTTTCATCGGGCACTTCACTTCCCAAAACAAGTGTAAATTTGACATTAATTATTACGTACGACGCGTGTTTCAGACTTTAAATTTTGATTGCGACCTGTGCACGTGTAGCCCCTGCCGATAATATTGCGTCAACCTCTTCGTTCATGTGTGTCGCTTGCTTCTGTAAAAGTATGGTTAATCCCCCATTTTAACCTTCACTTTCCTAAATTAAGGAACGGTGTCGCTGGAAAAGTTAAGTTTTGTGACGTCGCGAAAATTTGTCAGGATTTACTCAAACTTTCGTTAAGATTCCTGTTGCGCGAGTATTAAGTATACCAACAATGAAACAACTATGGTCAAAGCTCACTCATCGATATAGTGCAAGTCCCCATTATCGCTTCTGTAATAAATTAAAACAAAAGCCTAATGCAGAGGGCAAGCTCCAATGTTCCTGCCTATTAGGCACATCCTCTCCGAGTCACTAATATTGTTACGCATAATCGCGAGGAGCCCCCCCCCCCCCCCCCCCTCCATTTTCTGTCATTGCTCTGTAAACGGGGCACTAAGTACGGCTGTCAAAACGCAGATTCTCTAACGCTCACGTGCGTCCGGCCGTTTCGAATGGCATAGTTCCGAATCGATAATGAGATAATCATCCTTTTCTTTCACATGTCATACAGGCGTATCCTATAAAGTTTAGTTCTTTTTGTACAATTAGCGGCTTCGGAAACAGAGCAGAACAAAGCGAAACTGAGAGCTTAGTGAAATTGTGCAGGGCCCGTGTTCTCAATTAATTTTACAAGCTTGCTTTGCGGAGTAGATCACATGTTTAGAAACCGTGCCCCAAAATGTGTAATTATGCATCTTAAACAAACTAAGGCCGCGAAACAATCGAACGTATAACACGAGCGTCAAAAATTGCATACCGGCGTCACGGAAGGATGGGAAAAAGGGCGGCGGAACAAGGTCGGGCAGCACCGTTTCCGTTTCATCAATCATTGTCACTTCCTAGCTTGTCCGTGCGAGTCCAGAGCTAAAGACTTTATTTCGAGAGTACTGAAAAGTTTTGAGCCTCGGTCGAAACTTCGTAGGGTCCTACTGTTACTTTCGAACTCTAATTTCGGATTTTCTTTTTCTCTTCTCCCGTTTGCTTTAATCGTTCTCCCTCGGCTCGAGGGCAGTGGTGCGGTGAGTGGTAACGGATGCTGCGATTCCCAGACCGCGTTCGAAGCTCGGGATACGCTGGGGTTGACAGCGAGGGTGTTTTTGGAAGGGAATGATAGAGTGCATTCCGAGGTGTGTTGTCGTTTCGTTATTAGTATGTTAGCGGTCGAGGAAGGAGAGCCAGTCTGGTGACGGGTGTTTGAGGGAAGTTTTAAGGCTGCGGAAGAGCCGGGGACGGGATAAGTTTGGGGCGGAGCGAATCGGAGTTTCAGGAACAGAGATGGGGGAGGGGTTTGAAGAAATGCGTATCTTTCTCCTTTACCTGCCTGCTGCTGATGTCAGTTCCGGGCTGTCCGAACACCAAGAAGTTGACGTCGGAGCTGACGCGACAAGGTTGCAAGTATTCTCTCGGTTCCTTCACCACGCAGCTTCGCCAATGAAATGAGCGAAGAAGAAGAGCGTGCGACTCGCGCGGCGGCGGCGGCGCGCCGGTGCCGACTCGGGGGGGTCCGAACCGCGGTCGGAGCCCCAGCGTTTGCAGCACGGGCTCCCGCGGCCTGAGACTGGCGACGGCGACCGCTGCGCGTAGCGCGGCTGCCTCCCCCTTTCCTCCTCGGATGGAGGAGAAAAGGAGGAGGAGGTGGCGCAAGAGGGGCACGCGGGGGAGGAGAGAGCCGAGGTAGAGGGGAAGCTCAAAGATGACCCGAGGCAGGGTAGCGCCACCTTCCGGAGTCGCAGACGGGGAGCTGGGAGATCTTCGAAACTGGAGCTCGAACCAGGCCGGAAGCGCTACGCGTGGTTCGACCTGCGGCCTAATTGGATTTTTATTTACGCTTTGTTTTCCTCGGTAACGCGTCACGATGCGGTTGGCAGGTCAGACGGGTTAGGTACGTCGGGTTTCGTCTGCGCGTCTCCGCTATTTGACCCAGGGCGCTTAGGCTGGTCTCACTAATGAGCACCGTTTTTACCTAAAGGAAAGCGAAAGCATGCGGAGAAACACGTTGCCTTGGGCTGCATAATTGCGCCTACATCATCATCATCATCAGCCTGACTATACCCACTGCAGGGCGAAGGCCTCTCTCATATTTCTCCAATTCACCCGGTTCTGTGCTAGCTGCATCTACTTGACCCCTTCGAACTTCTTAACCTCATCCGCCCACCTAACTTTCTGCCGCCCCCTGCCACGCTTTTCTTCTTCCCTTGGAATCCAGTTTGTTACCCTAAGCGACCATCGGTTATCCTCTCTTCGCACTGCATGCCCTGCCCATGCCCATTTCTTCTTAATTTCCACTAGAATCTCAGTAACCTGAGTTATTTCTCTGACCCACTCTGCACGTTTCCAATCTCTTAATGTTACTCCTACCATCTTTCGTTCCATAGCCCTCTGCGTTGTCCTCAACTTAAGTAGAACCCTCTTGGTTAGCCTCCACGTTTCAGCCCCATAGGTGAGCACAGGTAAGATGCAACTGTTGTATACTTTCCTCTTGAGCGATACCGGTAAGCTGCTAGTCATAATCTGAGAGTGCTTGCTAAATGCGCTCCATCCCAATCTTATTCTTCTTGTTATTTCCTTTTCATGGTCCGGATCTGCAGTTACTACCTGCCCTAAGTAGACATATTCGCCTACTACTTCCAGTGCTTCGCTACCTAACGTAAACTGATGTTCCTTCCCGAGGTTGTTCAACATTACCTTAGTCGTCTGCATATTGATTTTCAAGCCTACCTTCCTACTTTTCCTGTCTAGGTCACAAATCATTCTTTGCAGTTCATCTCCATAGTTACTTAGCAAGGCATGTCATCAGCAAATCGCAGATTACTGAGGTATTCTCCATCTGCCCTTATCCCTAACTGCTCCCATTCCAAGTCTCTGAATTGATTGATTGAAGTCTCTGAATTGATTAGCTTTGATATCTCGGCCAATTCTATCTGGTCTGTTGGATTGGAACCTTTCATACTCTTGTTTCTTAATCAAAGCTTTCGTCTCCTTAGACAGCTTACTGGTATCCTCTCTAACTAATCTACCGCCTACTTCTACAGCGCACTCAGTAATCATATCTCTGAAATTATTGTTCATTGCTTCTAGGGCAATGTTGCCATCCTCGGTTAGAGCTGAATATCTATTCTGTACCGAGATCCTGAACTCTTCTGCCCTCCCCCTCACCGCTAATTCGTTGATGGGCTTCTTTCTTACTAATCTGTTGCGTTCCTTCCTAAGATTTAGGCTAATTCGGGACCTCACCATCCTGTGGTCACTGCATCGTACCCCACACCTGTTTATGCAACTCCATCGCCACGCGGATTATTTTTTTTTTTTATCCGGTGGAGAATTGCGCAGCACCGGGATTTGAACCCCGGTCCTCTTGCATGCGAGGCGGATGTTCTACCGCTACGCCACCGCTGCCACATAATATAAAACAAATCACATGTTTGGGAAATCGATGCATGTTGGAGGGTTACATTCCGACAGCGAATGCATTTAGCGCACTGATCACACAGCGAGACATCGTGGAAAACCAGTCTGGAGACGGGCAGCCCTCTGATCACAAATATGTATAAGCCCCCACTTAAAGATATACTTATCCGTAGGTTCTTTATTTGCTTTCTTGTTTTTAAGATATAAATATTGCTAGCGCCGCCAAAGCATCAATAATTGCAATAAATCACCGGTTGTAGGTGTCCTTATTGGGGACTCTTTGTTCTCGCATCAATTCAATTTTTCCAAACCTGTATATAAACAATTTGATGCGGGCATGTAAGAATGAGGCAGCACCTGGTTCCCTCCATTCATTTAACCCTAAGAGCTAACTGCAGCTTGACTAAACTAAGACAACCGGTGTGCAGCAGAAGTTTTGACTTCCAGTTTATCGAAGTCGAGACACCGTCGAGGCCTCCTCCTTGAAGGATGCGAAAGATGAACGACGAGGTCCATCTCGTTCGCCTCAACGTTCCGCTTTCTTGAGATGGAGATTGAGAAGCGAGACTAAAACACCTAGTGCGCTAAGCTGGCTAAGCCCCGACATTTACTCTACAAGCGGAGAGGAGAGAGCGCTTTATTATTTAGGATTTTACTTAGCAGCAGACACGTCGTTTACTCGAGTGGCTCTTCGGCGCTGACGGCAGCAGCTTCGCTGCCGTCTCTTGCTGTTACCTCTAACCTGGTTTAGCATTTGGCCTGTCCCCGTGGCGGCGTGCCGTTGGATGCTCTTTTCTTTTGGTTTCATTCCTCTCGCTTTCATGTCCGCGCGGCTTCTCGCGGTGCTCGCCGTTCCCTGTGCGGATTCCTTTGTTCCATCCAGTGAAAAAGAAAAGAGGGGGGAGAGGGGGAGCCTTTACAGTTTTTTTTTTCTTTTTTTGCTGTTCTGTTCTCTCTCTCTTTTTTTTTTTTTTTTCTAGTCGGCAAATTGACGTTCAACACCGTTTGTGTTCTGAGCTTCTCGTTGTCGTCTCTGCACACAGGATATATATTGGCTTCTTTGGCCGGATCCACAAAACACGTGCATGAAGCTGAAAACATGCCTCCATCATAGCAGGTAATTTTACTGCTGTTGTTCTTTATGCTCATGCGCCGTTTGTTCTCGGTTGATTTATGCCGACGAAATTGATTTCATGCTGTCTCGCTTCAGATTTGTCTTTTGAGTGTCATATCGATGCCTAACCCTTCCCTAGAGGGGGAAAAAAAAAAAAAAAAAACGTCGGCTTCAACGTGCACTTCGCACCGAGCACTGGAGGCCTGATTTTCAGATTGTTTTTTTTTTTTTTTTTTTTTACGTTCGCAGCTTCAACAGAGATGCAGAAATAAAAAACGAAAAAAAAAAAAAACGTAGTTCAGAAAGTTACCCTGGCATTCCGGTGATGACCGAAACAAAAACGGATTAGGCCTCACTTTCGCGTCTAAGTGCTACGGCCACTGTGACTGACAGCCGATAACGAGTGACGCCTCGTGGCGCACTCCAGGCTCACGGCCTGGGGAATTGCGGCAACCGGCCCGCGCAGCAGGGAAAGAGACGGGAAATTGGGATAGATGCAGAGTCCGATACCGTGTCCAATCACTTAGCTCTGCAGAGCGTCAAAAGGAGGGCCGGGATTGGCTTGTATTCGCCTGCCTTGGCTTTTGCTTGTCTTTTCCTTGGCTCCTAGTGGCTATGGCGCCGTTGATGTTATTACGCTGAAGGGAGAAAAGCTGGCGAAAGAGTGATAAAGAAGGAAAGGAAAGAGAACCTAGAGTGAACGCTACAACGCTGTCATCTGAGTTGCTTGCGCCAGCGTTAAGTGGGGACGATCGGCCGATTTCGCCTCTCGGAGTTGACGTTACCTTTTGCGAATTTGATCGAAGCTGAAAAGGAGGTTCAATGCCTTTTGAGGACGTATTCTGCATGCACCGTGAAGCATTGCACGTCTCCTCTTTCATCTATACAGTCTGATCTATAATTCAGTCTCACGTATTCACGTTTTTATTGCGAGAAAAAGAAACATCACTTTCCTGCGAGTTATTTCTGAATGTGGCAAATACCTAATGTGGCAATTATGCCTCTCGACTTTTACAAAATGGCTGTCGTAGCTAGTTGTCTGAAGTTGACATTTGTTTTGAAGCTCCGCCCCGCCGCGGTGGTGCAATGGTTAAAATTAGAAAAATCGCTGTGTGCAATCAGGAACACTACTGTGCTTTAAAGCAAACAAGGCTTCCGCTCCAATCAGTGACGTAAGTCTTCTTTTTTGTGGTTCACACTTCGACAGCGGAATAGTTTAAGGGAACTAGCTAGAATGCATGCAAATTACTTTGCCGCATAATTCTAAATTCGCGAGTAAACGCAAAATGGTATAAACACGTGCAGGGCTCAAAACAACAATGCAGCAGATGATATGGCAGTTTCCTACCTGTCTCGGCCGTTTCGCTTATGTATACAGAACTGACGAAATCACTGCCAACTTGTCCAGCTAAGCGCTTTAACATTCACTGTGCAGAGAGGCGCGTCTTTGTTTCATCCGCAGTGGGGCTAATGATCGTATTATTTTTGGCAATAGATGACAAAAGTAGAGCTGATGAAAGAAGGAACGAAATAACGCTAGAAGCAATCCGACCTATAAGGCTGAAGCTGAGAAAGAAGGCTCTCGGGTGTATCTGGTTCATTTCGATTCATGCACCAGCAGGATCTGGCTCATTTTGTCTTTGGCACAAGCTTAGAGCAGAAAATTTCTGTACTGGTGGTGGTGGTTGTGGTGATGATGATGACGATTATGATGATGATGATTATAACCACGACAATACGCTGTCGTTGACACCTTGCTTTCATATATTGGTTAGCTATCAGGAGAGCAGTGTGTGTGGTTCAGCGAGAGCGCTTAAGTCTTGCAGAACTCAGCCTAAGAAAGAAGGGGAATATTACCCCTGGCCATGCGTGCGATATGTTATGTCCCGCTTCACTGTGAGGTGTGTTGCATTCGCCTTTAGCGATCCTGTCTCGTTTTATTCGCGTATCTTGTGATTTAGTTCCCCGAACTGGCTACTCTGAAATAGTACCGCTAGCAATTAAAGGATGAGATCAAAAATAAATTTACTTCCATGCAGGAAATGGAATCCAAGCTCACCGTGAAAAATATGGCAGCATAACTTGGCGTTGACTGCCTCGTTCATACATGTCTTGCGCAGAAAGGGTGGAATCCCGCTGCTAAGGTTCGTATTGTTGTATACGGCCATGAGAGACTTGCGACTGCGATGGCCTGAAAACGGTATACGGCCGAGCGTTGCCCGCGCACCAGGAAGCACGGGGGGTTATATAGGTTCAATGGATTGGACGTATCTTCGATTTCACGTCTCTTGACTATTGCAAAATCTCGGATCTATTTCTGTACGGCTGTCGAGACATATAGATATATTGAAAAAGGACGACGTATCACGCGGAACGCACATCATCGTGTTGCAGCTCGGTTGCTGGACACAATCATAAATCGCATACGTGTGTAGGATGCTTCGCTAAAGTATTTCTCGCTTGGACTAAATTTGGCCGACATCTGCTATAGAGCGTCAGAGATAGCGTTCACTACTAATAGTCTATTCGTGATTTTCTCGAAATATGGTGCACGCTGCTGCGGCGCCGACTAGATATTATGCTGTTCCTTAACAATATTATAAGAACCACCGGCGCTCGCGGAAACCCGTTATTTACTACGTTCACAGTTCTCTACGTGACCACTCAGACGTCGACGTCGTTAGTTATCCTATAACATTTTTTTTTTTTTTCTCGGGAGCACTGTTACACGAATATTTGCGTTCTGACTAAGAGAAAGGCCACTGAGTCTCGCTGTCGTGATTTTTATGATGCTTACACGACTGGCACGTCAATGGAACAGGAAATTTTGCTTCCTTACCTTCAGAACCACGAAAGCGCCGTTCTTATCAGGCAGTGAGGCCACGTTTCAAAAAGGATCATTTCGTGTGTAATACGATGTCCTATGTGTTCGCGAGCATTGCTGAGCGCAAGGATCTAAATGGCACATTTCAAACACAAATTGTTTTCTATATATCTGCTGCCTGTGTGGTGACACGCCTCATTGCGGCTTGACCATCCGAAGGGAATTGGGCTCTGCTTTCCATGGAAGGTGGGATTGAAAATATAGTGGCCCGGCATTCAATACTTGACTTACATCCGCTATCTACAAAGAAACTGATCAGGTCACCAGGTGCGGTTTATTTTGCCGAAAAAGCAGCGCGTGGTAAAGGCTACCACATTCTTCTCACACACCACCTGCAGTATATCGTGAGTTATCGCCCCCCCCCCCCTCCTTCCAGCGAATTGAAACTCATCAAAAAAGTAAAAAAGTGGGTTGGGCGATAAATTTCAATTTCAAAATTTACAATCACGGTTAAACTAGCGCGTAGGTAATAAAATTTCTAGAATGCTAAGGCGAGTGTCTTTATCAGTTAAAGCTCGTGCGACAGTGACCAGCAAATTTTTCTAGCCTTCGTTTCTGCACAAGCAGGATGACATTTGTTGGGTCTTGCTTGCCGATAGTGCTACACGCAAAAAAAATACAATTAATAATGGTCTTATAGCTTTGCCACAAGTTCGCCTGTTGTCGATGTTAATGGGGATAAATATTCTCCGAAGCGGACGTCCACTGACTATCTCTCCACTTTCATGTCGGCTGTTTTCAGACGCCGGACAGCGATTTATTCCTTTTCTTGCGTTTATTTCTTTAAAGTCCTATAAATTTAACGCTGTCTCTTTCCAGGTTCCCACCACAGACAAAGGGCGAGTGAAAAACGAAATTTTAAAGGGAGCGTGATTTTATCCTGGCTGCCTTGAGGGCGTGTCTTCCGTAACGCTGTATGCTGGATTGCTGAAAGCGTCCCCTCTGGGCCGTTCAAGTCCTACGGGGCGAGGGCGGTATGTGAATAAAGCAATGGCGGTGATAAACCGAAACGCGGAAGGCATGTTTACTGTCAAATGAGCCGAACCTCGTCTAGCGTACTCTGCACGTCACCAATTTTAGCCTATAGAAGGCAGCAGCCGTGTCATTCATTGTTTAATGGGGAGAGCTGGTCCGACACAAAGAAATGCCTTGCCTGGACACCGAGGCATCAAGGCGGAACAAGTGCGCACATGGGCTACCTGAGCCCTCCTCACCAGGTACTCGACCCCTCCATTCTCCAACTACTCACCTCGGCCCTCAGGCGACTATATATACGCTTAGAAGCGACAGCACTGCAGACTCTCTCGCAGAAAGCATCTGCTTACATCCGAGGGGCTCTCCAAAGGGCACGAGGTTAGATGGTGACGCCTATACAGTTAGGATCATACAAGTCAACCTAATACAACCGTGTCCTCCGACGCATGCAAGCTCTGTGGGGAGTGGTTGGACCCGCCCACATGTGATCGACCTTTCCCACATGTTGTTGATCAGCCCAACCAATCAACCTGGCTATCCAAACGCCGTATCAAATATTGTCGGGCGGGAGGCTGCCCTGTCCAGCTCTTTACCCTCGTAACACCACCACAAACAGCAGCGACAACCGGTGGAGTCTCAGACTGGGGACACCACCTACCACCTACACATCCCCCTCCCTAACTTTCCAATGAACTTCCTCACTCGTTAATGGGAAGAGATATGCTCAGGAAGATATCACGTCACCAAACCTAGCGACAACATACAAGTATCTGCGTTACTGATATCAACACCGGCAGCACTGACCTCTCGCCTGTACAATGCAGGTTCGTGTCGTGCACGAAAAACCGGGTACTGCCGCTCCATTGCTACTCCTACGCAACCGCGCACACATGCCGATGGCGCAGCTCGCCGGTCTGAGGAGTCCGTACGCGCGGGCATACGCGCGCAGGAGAGAGGATTCGCTTCGAAAACGCATCTCAAACGCAGCCTTCAGGGCCAAGCGGGCATGAGAAGACCTTAAAGTGAGAGCGAAGCGATAGGCGTAGATCTCTATCGCCCGAATACGCCGTCTCTAGGTTCAGCTCTCCCAGCGGAGCGGAGAAATAGTCCTCATTTCCTACTCTTGGGCTAGGTCGCGATTTTTCGTTTTGCATACGTTTTCTGTTTTCTTTTCACTTCTTCGTGCATCCGATCGACGCTGTTGAAGAAACGGTCGCTTGCTGAAAACTAGAAGTAGTGTGATGCGCTCAGACGGCATCGTCCGCGTTGCACATAGTAGAGTGTATATCGCAATCAACTGCAAAGCTTGGTTACCGGCTCAAGTACCCCTTTGCAGCTTTGATGCTGCGTTGTCACGGCGAAAGTTGTTACTGGTACGTCTCCTCTCACCCTACAGCGTGGCTTCATTCATTCTCGGCCCACGTGACACATTCACCGTGCTGCACAAACCGACGGAAGTGATGACGGAGCGAGTCAATGAATGAAGAGAGAATGAAGGCACGGTAGCGGAGGGCGATGGAACAATTTCAATCACTTAGAGTTATGTAACATGTACTGACACTGCATCAAATGCGGCGAGCGATGCCGAGAGCTCTTCCAGTTTGCAAAAGAAGTGGCTAATGGCGACGGCTCTTGAGGCCGCATAAGAAGACTGTATAGTATAGTTGGCTATAGAAGCCAGGGAGACCATGCGCGTTTGCCCATCTGGAAGAGCATTACTAGGCGAAATGCGCGCGCCATATCCTGAGCCAGTATTATTAGTGGATACCCGAGAGCAGCTACCATGCACCGTCTGCGAGCAGTGCTGGAAGGGCCTTTAAACGTGACAGGGTACAGGGAAGAGAAAGTGGCGGCACCTGGTCGGCATTTACGGGAGGAGAAAGCCAGGCTACCGGTTCTGAGTTTCTGGGTTCGAAACTGACTGCGGCGACCGCTATTCGATGGAGGCGAAAACGCAAAGGCGTTCATGTGCTGCGCGATGACAGTACACGTTAAAGATCTCCAGCCAGGTGTTCGGAATTACTCCTTAGCCCTCCACTACGGCTCCTCTTTCTCTCCCACCTTCCTCCCTTCTCACGGCGCAGGTCAGATGTCCCCCGAGAAGGATGACAGACACTGCGCACTTCCCTTCCTACGAACCAATTTACATTTTAACTGAATATATTTAACACTTTGACAAACTTTGTGCCAGTCTCCTAATAATAATTTGCCAAGCGAAACGACGCCAAACAATGCCAAAGAATGGTTTTGCACGTTTTGATCTGTTTAAGTGAAGATAATTCTTCTTTTTTTTTTGCTATATATATATATATATATATATATATATATATATATATATATATATATATATATATATATACATATATATGTATAAGCTTAGTCCCCTTCTCAGTAAAGAAGCGAACAATCTTTTTTTTTTTTTTTTTTTTTTTTCACGAGACATCAAAGGGGCGATTTTGGCGTCGGTTCTTTAAGTGGCGATACTGACTAGAGTAACAGTGCAGAAAGTGCCATAGCAGAGGGCTCCGCAATAATTTCGATCACATGTGTATATTTTGTGCTCTGGCGGCGCACAGTGCACAGGCGTCTTTTGCGTTAGTCCTGGTTCCAACTAGTTGCTTCAGGCCAGTAGTCGACGCTCAGTACCTCTGAGGAGGATGAGGCAAACTAATCGCAGACTGATGGGTCGGTATACACTAAGCGTTCTGTTTGACAGGACTTCCTCGGCTGTTACTGTCGGGTGCGTCCGTTCTACAGCCGTCGCAGAGCAGCCTCCCAAGAGGAGGGATTAAGGGAGGTGGTAATGTCTAGCTGCTAGCCCGATGGCTCCTGGCATGCCGACAAAGAGCAGCCACTGTAACCACTGAGTGCCATAGCCAGTTAGACATCGTCATACTGCGTTTTTCCGGATTCAACCAACGCTATTTAGACTGGCTGGACGCGTGAACACTGTGCTTGTAATGTATCTGCACTTCTTGCTGCCTCAATCTCGGGGTCGCTTTCAGCAGCCAGTTTTCGGTAAAGTCCCGTACCTCTGACTTTAGTTTTCGGCGTTCTGTGCCGTTATCTGCCGTGCAGTCTCGAAACACAGGTACACATCAAGCCGGAGATGACGCCGCGCCGCCTCGGGACTTGGACAGCTCCGCCTCAATGACAGAGTGCGCAAACGCGTTTGGCGACCTTGGATACGTACTCTTCCTTGAAAATTAGGGGATGCCTAGATTCACATCCAAACTTTTTTCCCCGAAAATTAGAGAGGGTGCTTTGAGTCGGTGTTGCTTAGATTCGCGAAAAAATCGATATGTAAACAGCCGCACTTTCGGTGATTAGAACCCTAATGTAAGTGCTGGGTTTGTCTGGAAAGAAATTTCCCGGATTTCGCTAACCCCACTAGCTCAAAATTTCCCCCAATCAGAGATAAGCTTACGTATTTAAATTTTGAGCAGCTTGTATATGTAGTTACTAAGACGCAGCCAAGAAGTGACAGGAAACGTGTGGTAGCGGTGCACCAGATAAGACACTGTACTGACTGGGTTAACGCATACGTTAACGCTAACGTTAACGCATGTTAACGCTGGTGCTTTCATGTGAAGGTCTCGAACGAGGTTTTACAGCATATCTGTATCGTCACCCGCGGAAAGCTTTTGTTTTCACTGAATTTATTTTACCAGAAGGTAACAAAAAACAGTGACCCTTAATATCGTTGCAAAGTTACAAAAACGCCTTGCTATTGAATACATACTCTAGAAATATAATTTAGATTAGTGAAATTATGTGTTTCGAGCACGGTTTATTCGTTGTTGTGTCAGCCAAGTTCGGTCCTTATCCGCGATGACTGTGATTCTGAACACACACGCAAGGAAGACAAGTGATAGCGATGACGATGAGGAAATTTGATAGCGATGGATGATGATTGAGCCGCGCTTATTTTTTTTTCTTGGCCAATAAGCTTGGGTGCTTGAAACAGATATGCTTACAAGATGACACTATAGCTGAGAGCAAGCATTTCCTCATCGCTATTGAGGTCGCGTACCCCACAGTCGTCATCCTCAATCTCTGCTGTTTCTGCGACCATTTTAGACGCGGGCAAAACGCTAGAGCAAACCTAGAACGTAGCGAGCTAAACTTGTAACGGCAGCGCTCAAGAAAGCATTGCACAACTCTTGTCGGAGCGCTTAAAACTGCAAAAGGAAGAAATAAACGTGGCAGGTACCTACGGGGGGAAAACACACACATAGAGAAAAGTGTATTGGAAGCGTAGTACGTCTGGCGTGCGTGCCTCGAATCGGTTTCGAAACTCGCTGAAATCCCGGGAGGAGGCCCTCGTTCCCCAGTGTGACGGTCGGTTCGATAAGAAACGCTCAGTCTGCCCGTGTGTTCGCAAGGAAAAGAGACATCAGCAGCGAAAGCTGTGGAATTAGGGCGCTATAGTTGCCCCGCGTTATGCGAGGGATCCCCGCTTCTCGATTCGCTCCGGTTATATGCTTGTGGCTTTGAAGAACATATTGAAAGAAGCAATAGTTATTTCATCGCTTTGTATAACCTATAGGCGCGGATCCTTGCCTTCCCAGAAATCTGCGCAGAAAAAAAAAAAACGCTATAGCAGGAGACAAACTTGTCGATCGGATTTTCCTCTCTTTCGTCATTTAATTCCCTCTTAGCATCTCATATATATAACGGTTTGCCGGAATCGACAGCACTTTGTTGAAGCGATCGCGGAACTCAGTTTAAGCGCATATTTTCAACCATTTTCAGTTCGGACCCGGGCTATACAGACCGATTTGATAAAATGATCTTCGTGGTAATTTTTTCAGTACGAGGCTTTGTTGTTTGAGTCTCGCCGTCTGCCTGCTTTTTTTTGTGTGTTTTTTTTTTGTGTCAAGTATTTACCTGTCTGGCAGAAAGTTCTGGCCAAAACTATAGTGATTTTCTTTTTTTCTCTCGTACTGTCTTTTGGCTTCTTGTCAAGAGAACCCTTTCGAAAAGCAGATACAAAAGATGTAAGGTGGCCGTATCTTTAATGCTAGGTGCACGATCGGGGATGCTCTTATTAGGTACTGACTTTAACGACGGATACTTTGCTGCTGCGCTGCTGTGAGCTGCTGCTGTGCTGTGATACTGCGCTGCTGTGTGCCGCGAATTATTGATGGCACTGCCCGCTCCGCGGTCCAGCCACTGATCACTCGGAGGATTGAGACACCCCGAACTTTTGAAGCTCGGAGAAGCCAGGCAGGTGGCGTGGCAAGCGCTAAAGGACGGTGAAGCACAGAACCTCTATATACGGAGGAGGAAGATGCAATCTCGCTGGAAACGAAGACGTAGCAAGCTCAACGGCCCGCTCCTTCAAACACGTCCTGTCGGCCTCAATCATAGACAAGGGTCTTTCTTTGTTTGTATTTTTTCTCTTCCTTTTTTTTTCTTCCCTTCTCTCGCTCTTTCTTTCCCTCGTAACTGCAGTATTCTTGCGCATTTTCCTTTTCTGGCTCATTCTTTCCATCTTCCTTTCTTTTCTTGTTCATTAGTTCGTGAACTTGTCTCGAGAGTGCCGCTCGAGTCACCCTCGCTTTCTCCTCCTACGGAAAAACTACCGTCACTCATTCCTTTCTTTCCCTTCTGTTCCCTACAGCTCGCGTGATTTGTTTCGTCTCTGCCCCTGTCCAAGACGGCGGCAGCAAATTGCCGCACTGTGCCGTTGTTTTTCTTGCGCGTGCGCTTCGCTTCTGAAGCTTTCTTAGACGAGAAGCTTCTGCGCCACCTCGCCGTTCCTTGATGTTTCATCTGTCTACGTCTTCATTGCTCCATTTATCCAGTTACTTCGTTTTTCTACCTTATTTATTCGCGGCCTTGTATTGCGATTAAGAGCGCCCCTATACGAAGGGCACCGTGGTCAAGCGCAGAACTCTAGGCAGAAAGAGAGAGAGAACTGTGGATGAGATAAGCGAGTATAAAATGACTGCGGTGCAGAACTGCTGCTTAACTTTTATTTTACCCTATAGCACCCTAATACTCTAATACCCTAATACTTTTACTCTGAGCACCCTAATACGTTACCCCTTAGTATATTTGCTTTTTATTTTATTTTCTTTACAGCTGGCGACGAGATTTGTACCCCTGCGGCGTCTCGTTGCATGGTTCCAAGGGAGTGAGGCCCGGCATGTCGCAAGGTTGAGGAATGGCGACCTGTTTAGGGAGCTCGACCTGTTGTAGAGCTGGCCGTCCAAGCACGCCGGTTTGCTCCACGGTTCTTCGTTATACACTGACAACATCAACAAAAAAAGGAGCCAAATCGTGAAATAACGAAATAAAATGAACCACGTGAACGGACAATAAACAGAGAGAAAGAAAAGGTGGTGGGATCATGTCAAAATTGATATTTGACCTCGTTCTGCGCCACCTGCTAGCTAAATTGGCAGCGTACGCGAAAGTAAAAAAAGGAGGTCAGGGCAGATACCGGAGGTGTGTCAACTTTATGATAGAAAGCGATAAGCAATCCAAATATTAAAGGCAAGAAAGTATCACCGCAGGCGTCCGCCGGCACCGCCCTTTTGTCTTGGTTATGCTACCCCGTGCCGTAGTGCGCCATATACTATACTCACTCGTGCGTTTACGTGTTGCTGCTTTCATGACCCATACGTGTCACGTTAAGCAACGTCCACGAAATATGACCTCTCCGTGCTCTTTCGCTCGCAACGCCTCGCGTCGGTTTCTCCTTTTTTTTTTTTTTTTTGTCCGTTCTCCCTATTTTTAACCCGTCTCGCCGTCTGGGACGTTCGTTCGCTTTCTTTATCGGCTTTTTCATAACGCTGAACGTGGTTACTTTACGGTGCGAGTCTAACGAATGACCGTGACTTTGGGGAGCAGCTGCGCGGCTTCGAGGTTTTCGGGTCACGTGCGAAAGTTCCTCTGTTGTACGGCGGCGGTGATCGGGACCGGAATGTGCTCTCGCGTCCATGCCCCCGGGTAGCGGAGAGCTCCTTTCCATAATACGCTGCAGAGAATTCCCTTATTCCGGCTGTTTTTTTTTTTTTTTCTTCTCCCTCTTCTTCTTCTGCCATCTCCTGCTTCGTAGCACTTCGTAGGGAACAAGAAAGCTCGCGTTCATTCGCTGGTACAAAAAAATAAAAGTCGCATAAAAGCGGAAATGCGCGTTGGCGAAGCGCATCGTCGGTCAAGATCGAGTACGGGTAACGCCGTTTTCAACTGATCTTCGTTCTTGCTGGATACGCTGCTTCGTTCATTGACCATATTTTGGGTATTTCTTCTTTACTTTCTAGGACTTGCGGCAGTTCGCTTATAGTTCGGTGACCGAGTTGAATGGCGATGCCTCCAGGCGGCCTTAGCGTCGCCCTCTAAAAGTTCAAGTGATAGAAGCCACAATGCTTGGTTTCATTCGACTTCGCCAGCGAGACGCGTTAAAAGCCTGAAGAGCATAATAAAGTTTGTATAAAAAGTTATGTCGCAAGATGTCGATATTCAATATTAGACGCTGTCGGGAAGACTATTTTTCCTTCGGCCGTGCAGAATTTTCTGTGTGTGTGTGTTTGAGAGAGAGAGAAAGAGTGAGTGTGCGGGCACGCACGCGCATGTGCACGTGTGAGGGAGGGAGAGAGAGACACTTTCAAGAAATCTCGCTACTTGTGTTTAAACAAAAATGATCTGATTTAATTGTATGTTCTGATGCCTGGGTTAATACTACTTAGATTTTCAAGGATGATTCTGTGTGAGACGTTGTCAAAGGCCTTGTTTAAGTCAAAGCCCAGGACGGCCCTGGTATGTTTGTTTCGGTCACTGTCGATAATATCCCTTTTAAGACGAATCATAACATCCTGGGTAGATAAGTTTGCCCTGAAACCAATCATTGTGTCCAGCAGGAGATTCTTGTCTTCGACGTAGTTCTGGAGCCTAGCAAGGAATATGTGCTCAAGTAGTTTTCCCAGGCAAGAGGTCAGGGAGATGGGCCTCAAAATTTCAAGTGCTAGCTTTTTGCCATGTTTAGGTATGAAAGTAATTTGGCATGTTTCCAGCTTTGTGGGAGGATGCCTGATTGCCAATGATGGTTGAGGAATTCCGTTAGGGCGAGGATCGATTTAGGGTCCAGATTTCGGATAACTTTATGGGTTATTCCGTCCGTTCCAGGCGCTGTGCCTGTGCGCAGTTGACCCAGCGCTCGCCAGACTTCTGCATCCTCGATGTCCCTGTAGAGGTGCGCATTATCCAACCCAATGCAGTCTGGCAGCGGTCAATTGTCTGTGGTGTTTACAAAATGTTGTTGGAGTTCATTAATGAGTGCGTCCTGTATACCCGAATACTGGTGTACAAGTCGAACCAGTTGATCTTTTTAAGCCCACAGCCGTCATAACACTAGGAAACATATAACATCCGCCCTAATAAGGTACACCGCAAGGCACGGTCCTCTCACCATTTCTCTTCAATTTGGCACTGATCCATCTCCCGGGTATACTAGCCGAAATTCCAAATTTGCACCACACCTTCTATGCTTCTGATATCATCCTCTGGACCAATAAAGGTAACGAGGGTGAAATCGAGGAAGCTCTTCAATTGGCAGTTGACCAGGTATCAAAATTACGCCGCACAAGCAGGACTCACTTGCTCGCAGCCTAAATCTGAACTCCTCGTCATTCGAGGTAAGGGAAGAGGTAGGCGGGCACATCAAGATTCCATTCCCATTATACTTTTAAGGTTAACGTAAGACCCATACCAGAAGTTCAGACACTGAGGGTGTTGGGCCTCTTCATCCAGAGTAATGGCAAGAATGCGTAGACGATTAACAGGCGTTCTGCCACTACCCATCAGACAATCCGTCTGATTAAACGAATTGCCAACAGGAGAAGGGGCATGATAGAGAAAGACCTGTGCAGATTAGTGCAGGAATTTGTTCTTAGCCGCTTCACCTACTCAGTGCCCTACCTACAGCTCTATGCCACAGAGAAGACCAAGCTGCAGTGTCTCATCAGACAAGCATTCAAAGCGGCACTAGGGCTTCCTCACTACACCATCTACAGAAAACTTTCTTCAAACACACTCGAAGAACTTTGCGCGGCGCACATCGCCACACAGATGGCGCGGCTGACAAAAACTAAAACAGGCAGAAGCATCCTCGGCGCACTGGATGCAAATTCAGAGCCAGAAATAGAACCGAGAGATCTACCCACACCAATCGGGAAGCGGCTCATCATTAAGCTTCTTCCCAAAAACATGCATCCTATACATCATGATGGTAGGAGGATGGCCAGGGCCCTGGCTCTTCGTAAGACTCATAAGCACCAACCGGGTGTTATCTACGTTGATGCGGCTGAGTGTGCAGTTCCAAAAAGAGCATTTGCAGTGGCAGGGGTTACGGGAACACACGCCACAGCCCTCTCGGCTTCCATCCGTGTACGCACATCCGCAATGGCTGAGGAGGCAGCCATCGCTTTAGCCATTACAAATTCAGAGGCAGATCATCGGCGACTCCAAAACTGTCATACACAATTTCACCCGAAGTAGAATTGCACTATCTTAATGTGATTCCCTTCCCAGATAGGGACATTCAATTGATTTGGGTAGCGGCATATTCTGGCAACCCTGGAATCGAGGCGGCTCACCAGACAGTCCGAGGTTTAGTCGGCCGGGCGGTGATCACCTCCGCTCTGGGGACAGCCAAGGATAACCTGATATCAGTTCACGACTTAAACCACCATTTCCGCCTTGAAAGAAAGAAGTTTCCGCCTCCGCACAAGCGGCTTAGTAAAGAACACGAAATTACCTGGAGGAGACTCCAAACAAACTCCTTTCCAAACCCGGTAGTTCTCTAACATATTTTCCCCAGCCAATTTTCTCCTGACTGCACACTGTGCGATGAGAGAGCTACCCTCAACCATATACTCTGAGGATGAAAGAAGGACCCCCCACCTCCAGAATTAGGAGAAATCCTGCATCCAGATGACTGGAACACTCAGCTGTGCAGCTCGGACCCGGGCATACAAGACCGGATCCTCAAGCGCGCCAATGAGGTGGCCAACAGGCTTGACCTGCTGGCCATCTAGTAGGGCAATGTAACTCGGCCTTATATAACTATCCAGCTAAATAAAGGTTTCTTCTCTATTTCTCTCTCGCCACTTGCGGCCGGATAGTAAGTGCCAACGTCCCGAAGCGACGCGGGCTGTGAGATATGAGAGACGCCGTAGTGGAAGACTTCAAAAATTTCGACCGCCTAGAGTGCCTTGCTTTTCATCTCTATCGAAAAGCGGCCGCCGAGGCCGGTATTTGATCCCGCATCCTTGGGCACAGTAGTCGAGCGTCCTAACCACTGTGCCATCCCGGCGGCGTAAAAGGTGGAAATTAAGAAGAGCACCCGCCGAATGCGTTTCCCGTTAAATGAATGGTGCACGTGCAGCAGCAGCCTTTACCAGAAGCATAGGAGGAGTCGTCACGATGGTGTCGCCGTCTTTCCAAAGAAAATCATCAATACCTGCACGGTAACAGCGCATTCAACGAAAAGAAAAGGCTGTCTGCCATGACATTCAACAGGAGCACCAACTCGGAAAGAGGAAGAGCAGACCGAAGAGGAACTGATAGTCTCATTCCCGTGAGCGCCTCTTTGCAGCATCCTAATGAAAAAGTAGGCAGAAGAGCTGTCTGAAAAACGCAATGCTGCGCACGCCGACCAATAGGGCGACTCCCCCCCCCCCCCCCCCCCCCCCCACTCCTCCCTTCAGCTTTCCTGCTGAAATAGTCCTGTGTCTCCCGAGACTGCGTCGTTCTCGTGTATGCGCCACTTCCATTCTTGGGATGCACTGGGTGTGCACTTTCGCTCTTTTTTCCCTGTCTTTTGTTTCCTAGGGAATACCCTTACATTTCGCGTCCGCGAGCGGAACTGCGCCTGTTTACTCCCCAGATGTTTGTCGACGAGCGTTCAGACCGAACTCCTTTCCCTCTTCAATTTCCTCGTGTGTTCTTGATCGGCGCGCTGTTCCTCTTCTCAGACTGTTCAGGGCGGCGATTCTTGCGACGTCTCGAGCAGACTCGCTCGTTTCGGGCTGCCTCGAGCGCAGCTGCTCGTTTTGTAGGCCAATACGACGCTGTTACGGGCCCGCCTCGCGTCTGGTACTGCGCAGTTTGATGTCGCTGCTCTGTTCCCATGATCGCACATCGAGCGTGGGAGCACATCCAAAGACGCTCTCCCTCCCTCCCTCCTTCCCTCTCTCTCTCTCTCTCTCTCTCTCTCTCTCTCTCTCTCTCTCTCTCTCTCTCTCATACGCTTTCCAGTTCTGAAATGGCTGCCTGTGCACTGAGCAGTTTCCCCAATCGGGTGGCTACAAGTTTTCCAGAGCGATGAGTGAAAGCAGTGCACGAACTGAGGCCTGGACACATGGCACAAACGCTTTCAAAATGCTTGCCGCCTCACGAATGGGCGTGAAATCAGCTTTTACTCCCCTGAATGAGGCGCGCCAGAGTTATCTCCCCCTTTTCCTCGCGTCCTTTTTTTGTGCCCTTACTTTAGACGGATGAGGGAAGAGCGCTTGGAGCGACTTTCGAGGGAATGTCGACTCTATCGAACATCTGGTTGGAAATGGCTGCAGCCCGGCTGGCTTGCGAGGGAAGTGATTTAGGAGTGGCCTGGATGCCCGCGTTAGACGAATCAGTGAAGTCTGGGGTTTTGATGCGTTCATGCACTTCCTAATATATTTTATCTCAGGGACATCGATCATCGCATTGTGTTATCATCACGTGTCACCTACGCTCTTTTTTTATATTTTTATGCTTTCACCCTTTCTTAAGCAGCGTACAGATTGCCGCAAAGGGCATAATCAGAGGTATAGTATGCGGAGTGACATATTCTACTTGGGATTCTACACCCTCTATGAATACTCGAGACTGTCGACCTTGTATTGATACAGGGAAACCGTGACAAAAAGGCGTGTTACTACAGACCGAAGGAAAGACCACGAACTGATAAATATTTAGCCGAGGTAAAAAAAAAAAAAAAAAGAGCTGCAGAAAAGGTGATATTCCTAGTGCACCCCTTTCAACCCCTCCCCCCCCCCCTTACACACACATTATAATGAATTGGAGGTTTTTCTTCTAAGAAGAGGCAAATTAGGATGCACCAGGTCCAACGAGGACATACTGTTCAAGGTCATGGTTATGTCATGGTTGGCCATTGCACAGAGCCATGACTATCTTTAGCTAAGTGTTATAGCATTGCTGTACAGCTGCTGCACAAACAAGGTTTAGATTTCTGTGCAAGCAAGATAGTGATTTAGTAAGAATTACAAACCGGTCTCTTTGGCATCTGCTTGTTGCAAAACACTGGAACACATTGTTTATTCTGGCCCCATTAAGCGCCTTCATGAACATTACTTTTTCATCTCGACCCAGCATGGATTTCGCTTGGGGCTATCCTGTACTACTCAACTTACTGAATTCATTCACGATATTGCATATTGCTTTAACATCAGTACGCACATATGTGTGGGATGATGAAAGAAGCGACATAGTTCCGTTATAAAAAACGACGCCGTGAGCGGGCCAGTCACCCGTCGCAAGGCACATTCAAAGATGTAGCCATATTAAATGTAAATTCCCGCAGTATCCTCAACAAAGCTGATCATCTTGAAAACTTGCTTCTAGAGCACGAACCTGATATTGTATGTAGGCGTCACTGAAACTTGGCTGTCGGCAGGTATCTCTAAAAGTGAAATCGCCTTTCTAGATCTATTCAGTAGTTCGTAAATATAGACAGACACGTGGTGGCGGTGTACCACTGCTGATAAAACAGTACATTTATTTCGTCTACTGCCAGACGAAGAGGATGCTGAGGCCATATTTTGTAAGATATCAACAATATTTTTGTAGGATTCGCTTTTTGAAGCCCTTCATCGAGTCATGAGTGCACAAGTTTTATTCATGAGCTCATGCAA
The DNA here is from genome assembly GCF_055883805.1 of Amblyomma maculatum. Lineage (NCBI taxonomy): Eukaryota > Metazoa > Arthropoda > Arachnida > Ixodida > Ixodidae > Amblyomma > Amblyomma maculatum. Next base: position 57,627,427 of record NC_139345.1, on the reverse strand, counting down.
CGCCACATTCGCAGTAGAAATTCACGTGCATTACTCATGGGTGATAATAACCTACCGTACATGAAATGGATTGAGGTAACATGCATCCCTCATCCCCTGCATCTCATGCGATAGTCGACTGTTCCCGCTGGCAACAAGCGGATGGAATCGCCTGCACTCATCTGTTACTAACGCTGATTCATTTCCAAGTTTTTGTTCCAAACTACAGGCCATGGTTTGAGCAGAAATTATTCGGTTATGAATTTCGCTTTCTTCTTTCGTTCCCTTGTTTAACGCAGTCGACATCCTGCTATCCCATTGTTTCCTTTTTTAAACTTGTATGTGTTTTTAATTGTGAGCTGTTTGGGCGAATATAATAACGCATTTTCAGTTTTCTTATGCTGTAAGAACGGCCTAATACTGTATTTCTGTAGAGCTGCTTGACTCTTTAAATCACCATTAGTTCGATATTATGAATTTAATGCACACCTGCTATGTTCTCAACTAGAGACTGGCAGTATTGCAAATAAATAAATAAATAAATAAATAAATAAATAAATAAATAAATAAATAAATAAATAAATAAATAAATAAATAAATAAATAAATAAATAAATAAATAAATAAATAAATAAATAAATAAATAAATAAATAAATAAATAAATAAATGAACAGTAGTAGACAGAAAGGTGCTGTTTTTATTGATTTTTGGAAGACGTTTGGCGTTGTCCCGCATTACTTGATTTTGTACAAAATGTGATTTCTTGGTCTTGGTTTTCCTGTATAATTGTACGGTAAGCTGGCAGATTAATCGTACGAACGACAACGGAATGTGATTCTAATCGGTATCATGGCTCTAGCGGTTAATGTCTTGTGAGGAGTGCCCAAAAGGTCGGTCCTAGGACAGCTCCTGCTCCTTATTTTTATCAATGATTTAACTTAGGGCCTTGCTTCGAATGTCAGATTGTATGCGGATTACTGTGTTGTATGCCATCCGGTGTCGTGTGCAGATGATGTAGGCGTTTTACAGTTTGATCTAAAGTTTGTTCAGGGTGCGTCGAATAGAAGGTGAATTTGAACGTAGTAAAATGCTATCATGCGCACTTTACGAACAAGAAAAACTAGATATTTTGGTACGTACATCCTAAAGAACGATCTAGTACAGCGCGTAGACGAAGTAAAATATGCATGGGAATAACATTAACTGCCACTTTGAACTGGACAACACACACTCACATAACAAGCTCTACAGCACATTGCCTTTTGCACCTTTTTCAGGGAAATTTCGAGTGTGTACCATGAGCTTTGAAGGAAACTTTCTATATATCTAACATACGGCCTTCTTTTAGGATACGCATGTCCAGCGTGAGATTTCTTTACAAGAGTTCTTCAAGTAAGCTGGAAGAGGTTCAGAAATTGCAAAAAATGTGGGATACGCATTAAAATATTCAGGTTAAAGCTTTTACACAGCATCAACAGTGATAACACAGGAATCGACAAGAGCGTATACTTCAAACAGCCTTATTATTGCTCCCAGAGACGAGAAAATTCTAAAAAGATTAGGTCATACCAATGTCGTTCGATCGATGACCGAGTTGAGTGGAGATGCTTGTATAAAAAGTTCTGTTGCAAGATGTGGATATTCAATATTAGACGCTGTCGGGAAGACTTTATTTTTCCTTCGGCCGTGCAGAATTTTCTCTCTGTCTTTGTGTGTGTGTGTGTGTGTGTGTGTGTGTGTGTGTGTGTGTGTGTGTGTGTGTGTGTGTGTGTGTGTGTGTGTGTGTGTGTGTGTGTGTGTGTGTGTGTGTGTGTGTGTGTGTGTGTGTGTGTGTGTGTGTGTGTGTGTGTGTGTGTGTGTGTGTGTGTGTGTGTGTGTGTGTGTGTGTGTGTGTGTGTGTGTGTGTGTGTGTGTGTGTGTGTGTGTGTGTGTGTGTGTGTGTGTGTGTGTGTGTGTGTGTGTGTGTGTGTGTGTGTGTGTGTGTGTGTGTGTGTGTGTGTGTGTGTGTGCGTGCGTGCGTGCGTGCGTGCGTGCGTGCGTGCGTGCGTGCGTGCGTGCGTGCGTGCGTGCGTGCGTGCGTGCGTGCGTGCGTGCGTGCGTGCGTGCGTGCGTGCGTGCGTGCGTGCGTGCGTGCGTGCGTGCGTGCGTGCGTGCGTGCGTGCGTGCGTGCGTGCGTGCGTGCGTGTGTGTGTGTGTGTGTGTGTGTGTGTGTGTGTGTGTGTGTGTGTGTGTGTGTGTGTGTGTGTGTGTGTGTGTGTGTGTGTGTGTGTGTGTGTGCTTCCTCCTCTTGTTTTGCATTTATGTATGCCTTAACCATGTGGTCTGATAGTGTACCTCTTAAATGCCGGTTGACTTCTTTTCGCAATAAAAGTCCATACTTCAGAGCTCCCTCATATCGTCCTCCTTGTTCTTGCAGTCCGCCTTTTCGTGAGCTGGTTCCGGTAAGCTTGGAAGTAAATGCAAATTGTAAAACCAACTAGTCTATCAGCGAGCCTTGGTGTAAGGGAGGCAAGAATGTTAATATCTCCTTGCACCTGTGTTTACTCTGGGCACAGGCATCCTTCATCCATCATGTAGTTAATGCAGCGAGAGCCGTTAACCATAGACCGCATCGGGTTCTCAACACTTTGGAATCATCCTCGACCTCCTGCCTCTTCGGGAGCCATGACCCGCTTCACCCACGTATGACCTTTCGGTCGAGACGGCCTGAAAGAGCTGTTCCGAATAAGACGCCTGTGAGCAATAACTATCCGAAAAGTACGCCCGTCTCCTCCTTTTGCGGCCGCCCGTTTCTCTTTTGTCTGGCACCCTCGCGGTATCGGGCCGGCGTCGGAGACAATGCCCTCCGAATCAGGCTGGACGCGAAGGACGATGCGCGCGTGGTTTCACCGCGATAAGCTGCTCGACTGGACACAATTCGAGGGCGGCAAGGAAGGGCTCCTTAGTCACGTTCGGTCAACCGCGCCGCTATGCATCCCTTGAATCATGAACTACGCGAGGACCGCATAGACAGGCAACTCAGATCTCGAAGGAACTCTCGGCATTCATCTCTGAGATCGTTTCTGTCTTTATTACTGAGATCACTAAATTGAACATTTAAGACGGGAAAACTGCGTTAGCTAGATATATTGAACCGGAGAGCACGTTAAATTCCGCCGATTGTCCCTCGTTAAGATAACTATAATTGTGAACGAAAACTCCTCCGGAGATACCAATCAAACTTACTAGAACGACGTACTTTCTTTAAGCGAGATGGCATATATTTATCGCATGTGAGAGTTTCTTTGGCGATGAAGGTATTCCGGAAGTAGTGAAACTTGGGCGCTCAAACCTCCTAAACTATCTTCATCAATAACTGGAAGCGGCGGTGCCAAATGAGAGGGTAATCTGACTGTTCTTGATTCGCAAGCAACAAGCCCTCGAAGGAGACCGTCACGCCAGATTTATGTAAGGTAATGTTTAATTACAACGTTAGTAGCGTTAATGTGTGTTATTTCAGTGAACATTATTTTTGTATAACGTTAATATTGCAGAGTAAGAGGGGAGGGGGGGGGGGGGCAGGGGGCAGGATATTCCTAATTTAATTTCCAGGCTAGCTATATAAAACAATATTGGTTACGAAAACAAGAACAGCATGTGAAATCGCGCGAAAGCTGTAAGAGCGATTGGGTGCACGTAAATCACAACTTTTCTTCCTTGTCTCCTGGTGAGCAGCCCGCCTGTCGGAAGCGCAGCTAATGACAAGCCTCATTATTCTCAAAAGCAGAAGAAAGCCTTTCCACTGAGTTCACGCGCCTTGAAAAACGTTCCGGGTGCGTCTTTTTTTTGCGGGACCGGTGCAACGGGGCCTGAGCGCCAGGCTCCATCCCATCGCGGTCGCCAGCGTCGGTTCCCCTGTTGCGATGGGGAGCGCTTCGAAACCTCTGTGCTAAAGCGAGTTTTTAACTGCATCCGCTACCCTAAGCACCAGGGCTGGGTGCTTTTCTTTCCACGGTTGTCCCTTATTTTTTCTGTCGTCCTGGGACGGGTCTTCTGTTTCTTCCTGGCGCTCTTTCACCTGAAGCCACATGCCGTGCCGGCACTCGGGGTGGCGCAATTCTTTTTTGTGTGTTTTATTTGTTGCTTGACCTCTTCTTTGTTCACAGTGTAATCTTTTCTCCACTCGGTTCTAACTTCCAGACTTTCACCAAAGTTCTTTGAATTTCTCTCATGACGCTCTACTCTTACCCTCGTTCGTTCTTTATTACGCTCTAAACTGCCTGACGTTGAATATGTCAAGGTCGTCGTCTGGACGGAGCGGCAGGGCAGCATAAAATCGCAAATTAACCGATCGATTGATCGGTTGGTTGATTGATTGATCAATCGATCGATTGATCGACTGACTGACTTACTGATTAATTAATTATTTATTTATTTGATTGATTGATTGATTGATTGATTGATTGATTGATTGATTGATTGATTGATTGATTGATTGATTGATTGATTGATTGATTGATTGATTGATTGATTGATTGATTGATTGATTGATTGATTGATTGATTGATTGATTGAAGAACCGAGTGGGCGTAATAGTTTAACGTTGTCTTGTCAGACTACTACGGTTAGTTCTAGCAAAACGTGCCTATTGAGAATCGACAGAGTAGCCAAAGTGGGCTTGCAAGGGGGAAAATGGGAACACTGTTTCTCTTCTGGAACCGTTGTTGCAAGGTCAGCATAATCTGCTCTTTCCTTTTTGAGTGGTTTATTTGTAAATGGTGCCGTGGCCATGCGGATCTTGCCATTCGTCAAAGGGCGCGGATGCCTAAAATGCGCTGTTCTTTGAGTGTGTCTAGCTTGCGTGAAAATTTGTGATTGTGCTTGTCAGACATTTTCTCTCGCCTTTTCACGTCCCCTCATCCACCTTCTTGAGTTTAGTAGTCAACCGCAACACCCATCAGATTAATCTCCCTTAATTCCATACTCTTGTTTGTCCTGCATCACTAATGCCCACATACGCGCTCACTGCAGTCAATCAGTCGGTCAATAAACATTTCTCCACAGTTTGTTGCCTTTCGTGACAAAGTCATCAGATCATTTGTACATATTGAGATGAAAGATGCGTCAACGCTATAGCCAAACTGGCAAGTTGGTGGAACATATTGACTGGGAAACGTACAGCTCAAGAGACTAACACGAAAGCAGAGAGCCACAGAACGAGCGCTCACTTACAAGTGAAAGTTTATTCAAAGACGGAACGCAATATATGGTAGTCAAAAGATATGTGCGCTGCCTAAAGGTGCGTCTTGCGCATATTTCCAGCAATAATTCCTCTTTCGCTTCCCGTATGTCTTTCCCTGGGTACTATGTCTGGCCGAATTCCAGGTCCTGTTTTTCTTATGGAAGTAAGTCTTTTTTTTTTTTTTTTTTTTTTGACAAACTCTAGGAGATTGCTTCTGCATCAAGGGCTTGTGTACGGAACGTGGTGTTGCACGTGCATAAAATTAATCGAAAATTGCCGAGATCCCAAAACAGTTCCTGATAAAGGGTGAAAGTGGACAGGAAGACAGCGACGACTCAATGCAGTACACCTATATTAGGTTCTCTATTAAAGTCCCGAATGTGGAGCATGAAAACAAAACATAAAACTGAATGGCATGAAACTTAAGGACGCTACCCCCCGGTGGTCTTTCTTACGATTCGCGGTTTGCTTTGACATAACGAACCTTTGTTTTTCGACTTTAGCCGTTCTGTCCCATATATATTTCAGTGCAACTTCGTAATCTTTATTTGTTGCTGCTGGCAGCCACTGGCGTGCAGCCTTATCACTTTGCCTGTAGTCACGGTGCATGTGGCGCATGGAAAGATCTTGCATTCTTTTGTTTTTGTTTCCTCTCAGTGCCGTCGAGACGCGGCTTTATCATTGTCTATTATGCAACATTTATGCACGCAGTTTATGTGATTTCTTGCACATGGCTTCACTCCACACATTTCTGTAACTCTACCACCACCTTTTATGCCGTGTGGCAAACTCAGCGCCATAAATAAATAAATAAATAAATAAATAAATAAATAAATAAATAAATAAATAAATAAATAAATAAATAAATAAATAAATAAATAAATAAATAAATAAATAAATAAATAAATAAATAAATAAATAAATAAATAAATAAATAAATAAATAAATAAATAAATAAATAAATAAATAAATAAATAAATAAATAAATAAATAAATAAATAAATAAATAAATAAATAAATAAATAAATAAATAAATAAATAAATAAATAAATAAATAAATAAATACATCATTGTCTTTTTCGAGCTAGATGTGCCTGGATGTACTTCGAGTGATTCCAGCCACTCGGGTCTATTTCACAATGTTCCAGGTTATTCCAGTCTTTTTTGGCGGCTTTATCTAGATATTTCTTTCGCCGACTTTAAATTGAGCGCCTACGAGTGCAACGGGAATTCTTAGTTCGACGACCAGCGAGCACCTTTTTGCTGCTGTCGCCGCCGCCGAATTGCTTAATTATTTGATGCGCAAGTCAGCCCAATAAGGAGTTAATTTCACTGTAATCCCAATATCTTCGTTTGTGGCTTTCTGCATTGTCGCAGTATTGAAGTCTAAAGAGAGGGAGGGGGAGAAAGCAAAATTAGTAACTACCGTAGTAGCAGAGGAGAGAAGAGGAAAAAAATAAACAAGTATTAGAGAACGAGAGAACAATTAACGACTTAGCTCCTTCCTGCCAAATCCATTATGCGAAAACATTTTCTAAATTCTTTTTTGCATCCTGTTATTCTGTGATTGCACACTCCTGACAGCGAAATGTGAGAAAGAAAACCATGAAATCGCCAGGAAGAATTGAAAGAACAGGGGAAAGAGCTCCGGCTAGAGCGACAAAAAAGACGGGCCTCTAGGGGCGCTCGGTAAGGGCAACACTGGAACAGGAGGCAGGTGCATATTTATGCTTGCCCAAACGCGCACTGACTGCGCAGTAAATCACGCATAAGCTCTGCGGGGGCCCTGAGGCGTCCGTTAATTTTTCTCTCTGGGCACTTCGACATTTCCTTTTTTTTTTTTTTTACCTTTCACATATTTCATTTATGAACCATATAGAGGGACGCCTTTCTCCACAAAGTTTGTAGCCGGGAGGCAGAACGTGCAGGGCTTGCACCTTCGCCCGACTGACTTATCCCCCACCCCCACCCCTTAAGTTCCAAGTTCCTTCTTCTCCGTGCATTACCCAGCTCATTTATTCAGAGGCATCGTAAACGGCTCCTTGTTGTGCATCGCGTCGAGCCCCACAGAGTGGTGCAAAGTTTATGGCCCTTTAGTTTCTAGCCATTTGCCGAAAAAGTTGTGGCTCACTCTATGTATATACGTATAGAGAAGGCCTTGGCTAAAGGTATGAAAGCCTTTAGAATAGGCAAGTACGCTTACCCACTCACACGCACTCACCTTCTCACTCGTTCATACTCACTCACATTCACCCACTGACATCATCATCATCATCATCAGCAGCAGCAGCAGCAGCAGCAGCAGCAGCAGCAGCAGCAGCCTGTCTATACCCACCGCATGGCGAAGATCTCTCCCATATTTATCCAATTAACGCGGTTCTGTGCTAGCTGCATCCACTTGACCCCTGCGAACTTCTTAACCTCATCCACCCACCTAACTTTCTGCCGCCCCCTGCTACGCTTTCCTTCCCTTGGAACCCAGTTTGTTACCCTAAGCGGCCATCGGTTATCCTCTCTTCGCACTACATGTCCGACCCATGCCCATTTCTTCTTTATTTCCACTAGAATGTCAGAATTACCATGAAAACTGATTTGGAGTAGGGTGACCGGGTGCATTGGTGTCGCACTGTCACATTATGTTCGCCGAGATCAACTTAAGTTTGGTAACTTTGCGCTTCCTTAGTCAGGAAGGATGAAACGGCAAATCAACTGGTTTGGTTTGTTTATAGGGGATCCAACGTCCCAGACCTACTCAGATGAGGAACGCCGTCGTGGGGAGCCCGGGAAATGTTCTACCACGTGGGATTCTTTGATGTGGAACTGGCATCCCAAATTGCACAAATGTCTTGCCTCCACAGTGCATAGTTGTTAGTAAATAAACGTCTCTTTTTTAGCATATTTAGCTGATTATTAAAACGGGCGTACTCACTTGAATTGAAAAGCACTTGTGCTTGAATTAGTTTTAATGAATGAATTCAACGGGAAGTAGTTGGTTATTTGCAATTTCACAGCCGCCGTTACCGAAAGCATTTTTCGTACGACTACTGAGCACTCCTTATAACATTATTTTTTTGTTTCTTGAGAGCCACATCTCACCTTTTCCTTTTATGCGAAGTGGCTGTTGCATTGATTGTTCAGGTAAAGGTACTTGAATTATATTGAACCGAGTGAAATATTGCACGAACGATCTGATTGGCGAAAATAGCTTGGAGCTCACCTTGGATACATTTTTTCCTCTTTGTCTCCCTGTTGCAGGGGCGAAAGCGGCGCTGGCAAGACGGTGGCCGCAAAGTACATCATGTCCTACATCGCCCAGGTGTCTGGAGGAGGTCCTAGGGTCCAGGTGAGATTCACCACGCTTGGCGTACAACGTGTTTTATAATACGTAAAAGCGAAGCCTGAGCGCGAGGAATTCGTTTCTTGTGAAAGTGCAGAGAAATTTTCAGGTTTGTTTTTGTTTGTTTGTTTGTTTTGTGCTCATTATGCCGGTCATTCATGACTAGTGGGTGGAACAGCGCAAAAAGACGAAACACAAGAAAAGACGCACAACAGAGGAGCGCTGACTCGCAACTAATTTTTTATTAGGAAGAAAGCGGATTCTTATACAAAAAATATGTCACATGATGTTACATAGAACAAAACCCTTGACCAGGCAAAATTCGAGATATCTTCTTCCTTCAACAGCCACTTGGAAAACCCTATCAAGCAAGACCAAACATACAAACATCCAGAAAAGAAACCTCTTTTTCGATAAGCACCAATGAAGGCTGGCTGACACACTACGACTGCTTCTTGCTGATGTAATATGCCTCAGTAATTTCTCTCGTAGTTTTGTCCCTATGGCGAAACAAAATCTTTGTTTTTGAAACCAAGGGGCGACAACTTTTGTTATTCTGCTTTCCTTCTTTCCCACAAGCCCTGAGCTTGCTGAGCTCCTGAGCTCCTACAAGCTTGCTGAGCTCATGTCATCACTGCATTCATGATAGTGTATTGCTACAGGTTCGTAGGCTAAAAACTGCAGGATTCCCGGATTGGGTTATTTCGGCAACATGTGAAAAGCTTTTGCGGATGGTTAGGAAGGATTTTCCGGTTAGAATAAGGGACAGCGCACAGAAGAAGAAGAAACTAGCAGTGATTCCCTACATGCATAAGATTGCACATAACCTAAAAAATGTAGCTGGGCGATTCGAAGTTAATGTTGTTTTTTCGGCGCCGCATAAGTTGGGCGGGCTCTGCTGCGCTATCAGGAACCACCAGGAAAAGCTAAAAAAGAGTAACCTGTTTGAATGTCAGGTTTCGCATAGGTCGAGATTAGTAGATTGCGCCTGCGCTGTCGTGTACGAAATTCCACTGTCATGTAATAAGGTATACACAGGCCAAACGAGTCGGTGCATAAATATTCGTCTGCGTGAACACCTCAATTCGCTGTCGGACACATGATATTCTCACTTGAAAGATCATTGTAGAAAACTACGAGAGAAATTACTGAGGCATATTACATCAGCAAGAAGCAGTCGCAGTGTGTCAGCCAGCCTTCATTGGTGCTTATCGAAAAAGAGGTTTCTTTTCTGGATAATGTTTGATGATAATTTATAATTTGTGAAACGGGCCGTTGGGGAGAAGAGGGGGGGGGGGGGGGGGCTTGTATGTTTGGTCTTGCTTGATAGGGTTTTCCACGTGGCTGTTGAAGGAAGAAGATATCTCTTGAATTTTGCCTGGTCAAGGGTTTCGTTCTATGTAACATGATGTGACATATTTTTGGTATAAGAATCCGCTTTCTTCCTAATAAAAAATTAGTTGCGAGTCAGCGCTCCTCTGTTGTGCGTCTCTTCTTTTGTTTCGTCTTTTCGCGCTGTTCCACCCACTATGCAATTGTACCAACTCGCCCAACTGTCCATCCTACTTCATTCATGACTGTATGATTTAGCTTTCTTTTCACTGATTTGTTACTCAGAGTAAAGTATCTGCTATAACTAAGTTCAATTCACTGATAGCGACGTCTGCACATTTGTTTAACGCGGAATTAAGACAAAGAAGTCCGTACTTTATATATATTTATATGCATATTACACGCGCCTGCATTAGTTTCAACTTAGCTGCGCACTACACCGTAGCGCATTGGCCTACATTCGTCTTTGTGTCGCATTTCCAGCACGTCAAGGACGTCATCCTGGAATCTAACACCATCCTGGAGGCCTTCGGCAATGCAAAGACTGTCAGGAACAACAACTCGTCCCGCTTTGTGAGTATATAACAGTTCTGAAAGCAAGTGCTTAACAGGCCCGTGAAAGAAGCATGCGTTTCTCATGGCTGCTTTTTTTTTTAATAATTTTGTATTTTTGCTTCAAATAGCCATCACCTTGCGGCAGGAATGAGGTGCTGTAAGGAGGCTGGGTAGGAGGAGCGCTCTCCTCTTTCTCAAGGCTTGAATGTCCCAAGTTTATTCTAGCCTTCCATAACCTTCGCCCCAATATTTCACGTAGCTAGACTTTGCATTTTGGGTTAAGCCATTTCTCTATTTGTTTTTAATTTCTCGATGTTTGCGGGAAATAATGAGTGTTTTTCCCTATTTACACTATACCCCCCTCCCCCCCTCTTTAACACGTTTAGTATTTGTCTTTCAAGCCGAACCAGCTTTACTTTTCATGAGCATCACAAGAAACTCGCTTGAAACCCGGCAGATGCATATTCAGTGCTCTTGCATTGCTATTTCTACATTGTTAAATGCTTGCATGGTTGCGCTGTTACAGACACCGCTTCAATTAGTACACTATATTCACTACATGCACATTCCAGCGGCATAGCGTAGTGGGTGCAGCAGCATATGCAGAGCTCAGCGACCATCCGTTTTCTGCCAGATCTATGACTCAAAATGTGAAGCCGTATTTTCGCTCCCTCCCCCGTTTTCCGTATTTTTTAACCATGAAAGCACTGAAACGGTGTTTGAGCATATGCAACCCACAGCTACATGTGCTCAAACGCGGCGACGTTGTTCTGAGCTTTGGCGTAGCAGTACAGCAGTACTTCCGTGGTTCATCTGTGGGTCTATGGGTTCCGGTAAAAACGTCCCCGGAAAAAATGTCCCTGGAGTAAATGTCCCCGGAAAAAATGTCTCCTGAGTAAATGTTCCCGGAGTAAATGTCCCCTGAGTAAATGTCCCCGGAAGAAATGTCTCCTGATTAAATGTTCCCGGAGTAAATGTCCCCTGAGTAAATGTCCCCGGAAGAAATGTCTCCTGAGTAAATGTCCCCGGAGTAAATGTCCCCTGAGTAAATGTCCCCGGAAGAAATGTCTCCTGAGTAAATGTCCCCGGAGTAAATGTCCCCTGAGTAAATGTCCCCGGAAGAAATGTCGCCTGAGTAAATGTCCCCGGAGTAAATATCCCCGGAAAAAATGTCTCCTGAGTAAATGTCCCCGGAGTAAATGTCCCCTGAGTAAATGTCCCCGGAAGAAATGTCTCCTGAGTAAATGTCCCCGGAGTAAATGTCCCCGGAGTAAATGTCCCCGGAAGAAATGTCTCCTGAGTAAATGTCCCCGGAGTAAATGTCCCCTGAGTAAATGTCCCCGGAAGAAATGTCTCCTGAGTAAATGTCCCCGGAGTAAATGTCCCCTGAGTAAATGTCCCCGGAAGAAATGTCTCCTGAGTAAATGTCCCCGGAGTAAATGTCCCCTGAGTAAATGTCCCCTGAGTAAATGTCTCCGGAAGAAATGTCTCCTGGGTAAATGTCCCCGGAAAAAATGTCTCCTGAGTAAATGTCCCCGGAGTAAATGTCCCCGGAGTAAATGACCCCGGAAGAAATGTCTCCTGAGTAAATGTCCCCGGAAGAAATATCCCCTGAGTGAGTAAATGTCCCCGGAGTAAATGTCTCCGGAAGAAATGGCCCCGGAAGAAACATCTCCGGAAAAAATGGCCGTATTTGCGTAAGTAGAAAAAAATTTCCCCAAATGGGGGCTGTAGTCTTTGTGCTGTATAACGTAGAATGCGTTTTCCCTTGGTGAGCTGCAGTGATTAATGATATATGTTACAGCGCTTCCACCTGTCAGCTTTGAAATGACCGAACATTGAACTGATGTGGGCGCTCATGAAAAAAAAAAGGTCAGTGGTAATACAGTGATGCGCCGCCTCATCTTCCCTTTGTTTGCGGGGAAAATGCGAGCTGGCCAGCGATTTTACCTGACCAGAAGCTTGGAGCGATGTTTTAGGGTGGTCATGGTGCACGACCGGTTAAGCCTCGTTCTGCCTGCATCATCACCATTCTACACCATCATCAGAAGAACGGTAGACCCTCGTCATCAGAAGGTTTGAAAGGTAACTCAAGTGACGCCTTCTGCGTTGGGCGGTTCCCCGAGACTACCTCTGGCCGGTCCGCTTGCACCTTTCTCAGTAGGCAATATTACCAAGCTGATTAGATATGTCTTAATTATTGCTTAGCGAGCTGCGGAGTTCGGAACCACTCAACGTTTAAAGAGCCACATGGCTCTGCTACTATGGTTTTCCGCAGTGCTCGTAAACATCTCAGGCGTCCAGAGGACACAGGTTCCAAACGGTAGTTACATTTAAGTCAAATAAAGAAAGAGTGGTATAAAATATGTTGTTTATTTCTTTTTCATGTCAGTTCCGGAAAAAAAATAATTTTTAGGGCCAATTTTGCCTTGGGGACGTTTTTCCTAGTTGCTGCTTCCTCAGGGGACGTTTCTTCCTGGGAAGTTTTTTTCGGGGTCGTATCTTTCGGGGACCTTTTTCCGGGCACGTTTTTACCATACACCTGTGGGTCTATACATACGTTGTCTTCGGTGTTCCAAATTTTGACGAAAACCGAGACGCGATGGATGGGTGGGCGCGATGCCATGCGAACGTCGTCACGTGTAGCTCAAGAGGTTATTCGACGCGCTAGAGCATTGCGTTTATATATTTATTTGCGAAGCCGAACCCGCATTGGGAAACATTTTTTAAAAGGCTATAGATCCGCAAAGGCCAAATCTGTTGTGCCGTAAACGTTAATGAGACCAGCCACCACAGTGCACAAAATTGCACCTGGCTTCTTTCATTTGATTCGCTTTCACAACGCATTTTTACTGAGCGGGCAAAATAAAAATTTCGAATGACACCATTTCTCATTATCTGTTCTGTCCTGGCGTTTAACAAGCTATCTCGCTACGTCGGTGTGGAGAATGCTACCGAGTGGCTCTGTTCGTTTGCCTTTAATCCCCACCTCTCCCTCCATCCCCACCCCCTCACTCTGCGGCTGCTGAACGTTGAGCAGTTCCCTAATCCTCTCTAATTGACTTGTTATGAACCGCTGTCTGGCCGCAAGCGGCGACTTCGATCGTCGCATCTTTTCGCTTTTCCCGTGTTCTCCGCTACGCATCGTTCTTTCCGCTTGCTCTTCCCCTCTGTGCCCATTTCTGTGTATTTTTCCCTCTCACTCAGTGTCACTGACGAGTAGTTTTCGCGCCTGCGCGCAAGGTAAGAAACGGAATCATGAATGTACTGCATGGCGCATTAATCGAAAGCAAAAAGAAGCGAAAGAAATCCGTGAGAACCTGGCACAAAGCGAAATGGCAGCGAACGAAAATTAGGCGACGAACCGGACTTTAGGGAGGGGGGGGGGGGGGGGGGAATACATGTTTAATACATGTTTGCTGAGGAAACACTTTTACAGATTTCCGCAAATTGGCCAATAGATAAACCAACATTATTATTATTCATAACGAAAATATGTTGGAAGTGCAATACAAAAGCGATCCTAGTTATGGCTCGATTGACACTACTTGCACGGAGCACCCTATTCGCGTCACAGGTTTCGTGAATGCAAACCAAATATAAATGAAGCACAACCATTTCATTAGAACCGAAATAAGGCATGATTGTAGTACAAGCTTGGATTTCACCTGCCTCCTGAGCCAGCGAGCCGGTTATGTCGCATGCAGCGCGCGGAGCACGCATGTGCTTTTGAGACTGCTAGCGTTCGTCCCTTTGAAGAAACACCTCCTTCGGACTATATACTTGTTATTCTATTGCAATATTTGCTTCAGTGACGTCGTAATAATGAAAACAAAACCGTTCATAGATCCCAAGCTACAGGCCAAAACGATAGCCAACGAGCGAGCTGCTTTATTTCACAGTACTGATAATACTTTCGCAGTTTTAAACATATTATATACGACAATACAATTACATAGCGAACTTACCTCGAGATGCACTTCCTACGTTCTCACTAACGTGGGAAACGCATTCACAATCAATATTTACTCATCGCCGTCTGTCGTCTGCTTGTATACAGTGCAGACGTGAATGAAAGTTTTCTCGATTATGATTACGTTTCCTCCATGGAAATACGCGGCAGGTTGTCCAATCATCAAGACGGAATGCAGGCGGCATGTCACGATGCGCCTGCGGGGGCGCGTCAGGGCGCATGCTCGTGCGAGAGAAAGCGCGCGGCGCACGCCGCGAAGGCAGCGAGCCGAGCCGGCGGCGCCGCAGTGCGTGCTAGAGATAAATTGCAAAGGAGACACGTCTGTTCAGGCACCGTTTACGAAGCGAGCCGAAACAGCGGAAACGAGAGGAGCCGTCAATCTGATAAATCAACGTTTTTCTCGCCAGGAAAGGAAAAAAAAAAAAGGGGTTGGGGGCGAGGGAAGAAAGTTTAGTGACGTGAACACATCGTGAGGCGATATCGCGGGTTTGCCTTGGTTTTCTAAGCGTGCATATATCCGCGCAGGTGTGAACGAAGATAGAGGTACGCTGCTATAATGCATATCTGTGTTCGAGACCTTGCTCATGTAGTCCCCCCCCCCCCCCCCCCCTCTTACTGCTTGCCTCTCCACTCCCATTTCGTCATTCCTCCTTGCGTACAATGCAGGATATGTAACGTGTCTGTTTTGTGTTGTAGTTATCTTTTTCTCGTTTTCTTTCTTTTCACGACTCCGTCCTCGCGAATGTGATGTGCCTCTTTTTTCCGCTTCTCTACTCTTCGCGTGTTTCGAGCTACATTCTCGCTTTTCTGGCTGCCTGGTATTTCGCTCGTCAGAGGAGCCGGGCTTTTTTCTTGCATCTTTGATCCTCTCGGTTCCGCGTAATATTGATCAAGCCCGGTGAACCCGCCTATTTCTAATCACAGCCGCTCGAAGGTGTTTATCGGCAGGATCACTTCTTGTATATCTCCCCGGCCGTTCGCCCTACTTTTCGTTACTTTCATTTTTTTTTTTCTTTTTTGGCTTCCTTGGCCCGTGCGCGTTTCAGTTTCTCGCTTGCCCTTAAAGGAATGCAGAAACTGTTCGCTCCTCTAGTAGTGATTTCAACTTTGATCAGGGCAGGCGTGCTCACGCGCATTAGTTCCGCCATATCCTCTTTTTTAACCAAATTGTATATTTTGCTACGTTTCTTCGGCTTTGCACTGTGCGAAAGCAGCCTCTCGTAGAAATCCAACCTCCGCGTATAATTCGCCCCTCTCGCTGACGTATCCGTGCTTCGCGGCATCTTTCTTATATAGCTTAACCTGGATCCAGCACCCTTTCTTTAGTATACCAGTACCTGCGTTCACTCTGGCGCCTCCGTCCGCTCGGCTAGATTCTTTATACTCTTCTGCGCGTGCATGGGCCACTAACGTTTCCGTTCCTTCCTTGAATCAGACCGAAGGTTGGTTCCTCCCTAGGCAGTCCTTTTATTCCCGTATATTTATACGCCGCCCCGAACCTTACCTTTTGTATATATATAAATCCACCCAGCGGGCGCGCTGGGCGCCTTGTCTCACATCGCTTTTTCTTTACCGGTCTATTTACTTCTCCCTTTTAACCTTTCTTTCCCGTTAGGGGCTGTGTTTTTCCTTTTCTTTCTTTGAGCATTTCTTTGCGCTCGGTCAGTTGGGAAACTCGCATCAAAGGGCAATCCGATGAGGTCCATTCATGCATAGCATTCGCTTCACGTGTGGCCGGCTGCCCGCTGGCCCGCCTTCCACACCCGTCATTTACTCCCTGCCGCTCCCCCTCCCCATGGCCCTCCCAGACTTTTACGGCGGTGCACCGTTCTCTTGATGCATTTCTCATTCCTTTGCAACGGCTCGCTTCCCCGACGTTTTCTTCTTTTCCTAGTCTTTATGTATACATATTCGCATACGTCATCCACTTTCGCGAATTATCTTTTCTTTTTTTATCTTACATATACTTGTATTGTCGAGTTCTCGTTACCTCTCCGCTTCCTCGCTGCGAGTCTGCACCTTTGTGCGACTTTGGTTCTTTCTTCTTTTCTTGTCACGAGAAACTCCGTTCGGCTGTTGGTCAGTTTTCGGCGGTCGTATATATATAAGTACATACATACCGAGTTTGAAGTGGAAGGAACAGTACATGTGCGTAGGCCGGTCCAGCGAGCGCCTCGTATTCGGCAGGAAGAAAAGGCGCGCCGGGAAATAGCGAACGAAAAAGGGAAAGAGTCCAAAGGCTGACACAAGCCTTCTTAATAGCGGCCAGGTATATGAAAGATGGTGCACAGAAATAAAGAGGAAGGGGAGTGGCCCTCAGAACTCAAAAGGAAGAAGCGATGACGTGACCCCGGTCCGCGACGAGCTTCGTTTGCCGATGCTTCCACCCCGTCTTTTTAGCTGGGGTTGAGAAAGAGCGGGGCTTATTCGTGTTTGTGTGCGGCTATGCCTGCCGCTCACCTTGAGGGCCTTTCGGCCTTGGATGGATTCCTCGTTCCAAGTGCACCGTAGTGATGCTGCATTCGTATAAAATACCCCGCCGGCCACCGCGAGCAGCGGCTTCGTTGTGCAAGCAGTGTTTTTTTCCTCCCGCACTCATTCCTTTCGTTGCCCGCCGTTTTGGAGCTTCCGTGCGCCGCGGTCATTTCACTCGTGACCACGAGGTCCGTAGCCGTGCCTTTTGCTTTTCAGACTTTGCTGCTGATGACGCTGTTGCTTTTCGTTGGTTTCGTCACTCTGGTGTCGATGCTTCGCGTGGACTTCGACGCAGCCATGACGTCATAGGAGGCTCGCGCTGGAAACTAGTGTTGTGAGCGATTCCTTCGTTGGCTGCGTTGAGTACTCATTCGCAGTTTCGCTTCCGGTGCTTAAAAACGTTTTGCTTCATTGCGTTAAACGTGCTGTATAGCTAGGTTAGTTTTAGGCTTGTCGATGGTGCGTCGATACAGAGCCAGTGCAGAAACGCGAGACAAGAGGCTTTACTCGAGCATTACAACGAGGCTTTATCAAGTCCGGCTTAGTTGTACAGGTATGGACATAAGTAAACGGAGCGCACTTTTCCGTTCAAATTACAATTGCGCCTTCTGTATTAGAAATAAGAAAACATTATTTGTCCAAGTGAATTTCCACTGGCGTCTACTACCAGCCTGCACATACCACGACTTCCAGTTTCAATTATGCAGCGCGTGAAGAATTCTAGAAAGAAATAGTGTGCTCCGTTTACTTTTTGTCCGCACCGGTACGTCCGTTTCAGCTGCAAGGAAACTATGGGATATTTTTTTTTTTTTTTTTTTTTAGTGTTATGATCCCTTATCTCAGTGCACAGGAAAACCTTTCTTTTAAAATTCGTTTTCCCCGCGCATCGAGTAGAAAACATGTAGACAACCAAGACACTGCGGAATGTTTTCGGTGATAGCAAAACCGTTTTACCAACAGACCTCCGGAGGGGAGGTCTGAAGATGTATTTATTGTTATAGAGAAATTTTAAGATATAGGAAAAAAAGCTGCATCCGTAAAAAAACTTCCCATAAGAAGTCCTGGGAGATGTTTAAGCGCCGCCTTTAAAGCGAAATGCAGTACAGTTAACTGACCCCATTGTCGCTATTGCTGCAATTACATAACTGCTAAGTAGCATTCTCGTTTTTACAACTAGCATCAGTAAATACGTCGTCAAGACACTTTACTCTCTGTTTGTCGCTTTTTGGTGAAATTACGTAACTCCTAATTAGCGTACTCATCACAGTTTGGCATCAGTAAACACGTCTTCAAAACACTTTACCCGACTCATTCACTATTTCACCTTCTAACACGCTTGAATGAACCACTAACATTCGTGGCCTGTATGTAACGAGTTTATTCGTGTTGCAATCTTTTTAAAAGGTATGGGTTGGACCCCCTGCTCCCATCCTAACAAATCCCAATCTATTTTACCATATACTTGTCTCTATACGTTACAGGACTGTCCTCGCCAATTTTGCGTCATTTGGACCGTCCCCTAAATTTCGTTATTGTTTTAACGTTTCTGGCATTATTTGTTCACTAACGCCGGCGTTTCCGCAACACGTGGCCCTCGCGCTTCACGTATATTCTCTTGTCCAAAATTTTTCATAAGGGTGTGAAAGCTTCCAGTCAGAGCTCGGGCATTGTGTGTTAAAAGGCGAGAAGGAAAATCGGATGTCAAAAATAAAGGAAGGAGGTGCCGATCTCATGGGCTGACGTCCGATGACTGCAATGACATCCGTTTTAAACCATTTTTTTTTTTTCTGCTTGCACAACGTGCCTCATTGTCGCGATGAGATGAGCTAAGTGCAAGAGCTAGTTTTCAGCGGCCGGGAAAAAGTCCAGAGCACCGTACTCAGCGGAATGCGCGTGGAAAGATATTTTGTAGCGAAAGCTACACTGCGCTAGGTTTTCAAGCCGTCGGTGTGGTACTGTATTACCGTGTTACCGTGGCACCATGGAAAAAAAAAAAAAGAAAAAAAAAAGAAGACGCAGAAAAAGAAGGAGGAGAAAAAGAAGAAGGAAAAAAGAAGAAGCACAGAATGATGATGATGATGATGATGATGATGAAGAAGAAGTTTATTGAAAACCGCATCTACTGATTTCGCTCCACATTCGGTTCAGCAGCGTTGAACCCTTCTCATTTTTTACATTGGCCAGGCTGCCTCGTTCGTCGTTAGGGAGCACTTGTCTTCTCCGTGTAAATAAAAAAATATATAAAATTGTCAAATGTTTTTTTACGATCTTGCTTTTCTACCAGCGTAGCCAGATAGTGCTGCCGTTCGTACTTGCCAGCGTCGTTCCGAGCGGGACATGTTCGGCGATGTTTATGAGGAAAGTTAACTGTAGAGGGCTCTTTTTTTTTTTTCTTTTTACGCTGGGAAACACTGGGGTATAGCGGGCGCACAGGACGGCCAGATGTT
The DNA here is from genome assembly GCF_055883805.1 of Amblyomma maculatum. Taxonomy (NCBI): domain Eukaryota; kingdom Metazoa; phylum Arthropoda; class Arachnida; order Ixodida; family Ixodidae; genus Amblyomma; species Amblyomma maculatum. The sequence continues at coordinate 57,608,108 of NC_139345.1, read as the reverse complement.
TTCCATCGACGAATCTGCGAGCGTCGCAGGTTGCATACAAGAAGCAGATCGAGCTCGCTTCCATTTCACGGCGTCTGATTGTTCAGTTTCTTCCTCACGATGTCAAAAGTTCGTGTGTGCGCTATGTGGGACGGGGCAAACTTCCTCGCTAAGGTGATTTCGTCGCTGCCGCAGCTGCTGTTCTACCGCGGACCCGCAAGCGCCAGTGAGGTTGCCCGCGTCCTCCCAAGGGAGCATTCTTCTGGTATAGTTCTGAAAGGATCAGAGAACATGCGCGAACAAAGGACACTACGGTTGAAATAAAATGGGTAAATGCACATAGGAAGACTCATAAAACGCATTATGTGGTCCATTATTGGGTCAAAGTAGACGAAAAAAGAAGGTAAACATAGTCAATGGCGGCGGGAAGTCAAATGTATACAGTGATATGCTCGGGAAATTTCCTGGATGAACCTGGACGCTGCTGGTGCATTGGGACAGGAATAACTGCTGGTTGTCGAAAGGAGGTCCTTGTCCTTCGGCCTAATAGGATTAGATTAGGTTGGATTTGAGGCTATTCGTTTTGCAAAGGGTCGGTCTTGCGCAAGAGGGGGGTACGAGCCTTGTCAGGCTTACTATGCATTTTACTCCCCCCTCCCCAACCTTTCTGGTATTCATTCATACTTGGAATAAATCACTTAATTTCCTCACTAGGCTATCTAGCCTCCCGTGAAGGGAATATATTCTACCAACGTCAAACCCTCATGTAAATTTCTCCACGATGTGAGGCGACGGCTTCAGGTCTTCCGTTTAACACCATTCCTCTCTGATGTCTCCCCGTCATCAACCCAACCCTCCCCATGGTAATGACAATCTGTAGAATGTTGCCATCGTATGGCAGCGTCGGCAGCGTCCTGTTGGCGAGCTGTTGTTGACTTGCTTGGGCAAGCTGCGTGGTGCCGTTGCCAGTCTGCGTACACAAACAAGCCGAAATGAGCTCTCACGACGCGCAAAATTAGCCTGCCGCCTCGTTCTCACCCCTCTCCTCTTAACGTGACGTCGCGCTCTGACGTGGCGCGCCAAAGACGGCAGCCTCAACGCTTCTCTTTATCACGCCATCCCGCGTACGACAGAAATGCGCGCGCATTGATCGACCTGCTTTGCTGTCTTATGAATAGCATGCATGACGCACACGGCCACATGCGTGGCGGTGCAGTCAACACACGCTTCCTTATATATTTTTTTCTGACAGCGGTGGTCACGCCAACGGGGCTTCCTTCGTTGCTTAAGTGCGTCATTTTTGGGTGCCCACGACATTGACCTTGACCGCGAAAGGACGGAAATGAGCACTCGGATCGACGTATGGCGGTTGGCGTGTGCCGACATTTGTCTATTTTTGCATTCATTTATGCGCACATTGAGACGCGAGCTATGTCATTCAACTCCATCGCAGGTATAGCATTTGTGTACGAGGCGTGTTGTTTTAGGCAATATATGTTTTTGTTGAAAATAAGCCGCCATAGCTTCAAAGCACAGCTTCATAAATTGGCCCATCCAATGTGGTAGATGTCTGGTGCAAGCATATCACAAGTTTATATTTATAAATATCGGCACTATTTCGGTTTATATGCTCCTTTTTTTTTATCTCCAACCTCGGTTCTGAAGCATCGTGAAACGTCTTGCATTAGAAATAAGCAAGCTGTCTATCACAACCAAGAGCTCCACTCCCGTTTGGGATTGCTGATATCGAGGGTCTATGGGCAGGGTAAAGCTGAGAGAAGGGGGAAGTAAGAAGGAGCGCGAGGCTACAGCGTTTAATGCTGGTCGCTGAAATTCAGAGGAGCTTGTCCGGTTTCTCTAAAGATCTTGAATAGCATACAAATCAGCTTGCCTCGGTCACCTTGATGCTTGCGCTAACCAGTGCTCACATGGCGCCGTTACGCGTACTTCACACGTTTCTATAAATTTCCATTCTGCACTTCTTATAACGATTCTTGTGAAAACCTCCTTTCGCAACACTGCCGTTTACGCCGAGTCCTCCCACACCACTGCTTTTGCGGCAGTGCTCTCTTGAGAACTCGCTCGCTTCTCAGTGTGAATGCGTTACTAGCATACAGGCAGCGCACGTATAATGTGCGTTTTCTGGCCTCTTTTAATGCAAATGACCCCGATTTAAATTACCTGAATGCGGCCTCTAGTGATCGTTTCCACCGTGGCGCCATCTTTCGCGTATTGCCTGGTGCGAGTGCGGGAATCTTCGTGCGAGGCTCAGAAAAGTACGAGAAGCGCGAGCTCGTTTTGTTGCATACAAAATGGAAACACCTCGTTTGCATATAGAGTAAATGCGAAAGCGCTGAAATTCGCCTGGTTGCGAAAATAACCTGACCTGACTGTGTTTTTGTAGCGTATTGACACCGTGTCATGGTGTTGACGGGTCTGTTTTGTATTGCTGTACCTGACATGTCACCTTCGGGTGTAATAAAAAATTTTCTTTCGCCTTTATGAAAAGCTGGAAAATATTCCTCCTTGTCATTAATAACCTGGCGCTGTGAAAAATACAAGTTGCGTATATGAGCGCGAAAAAATTGGAATACCTGTCTCCGGTTTGGCCTCTCGCAAGGAGCACGTTTTTCAGAATTGCTGTGCGTTAATTAAATCATTTATTCGGGCCCTCTTTTGGAGTTTACTATTCAGAGATGAGGCTTTCGTTTTCCTTTCACTGTCTGCGATGAAATTGTAAGGGGCCAACTCAGCGAGCCATTATGCACGTTCGTACTTACTTTTGCACCTGTACCCTGCTGATGTTGGGAGCTGTTTGTGACACCAAAGTTCCGCCTCTTATTACAACAGTGACTAATGTTTGCTGCACGATTTGCTGTTAATAACTCGCTCGACAATGTTATATATGTTACTGGATGTACCACGGAATGTGTGTGACTCATGTGTGTGCTCACTCTCCTTGCAGGGAAAGTACGTGGAGATCCAGTTCAGCCGAGGCGGCGTTCCAGAAGGCGGGCGTATCTCCAACTTTCTCCTCGAAAAAGTGCGTACGCTCTGTGCGGGTGGAGGGTTGAGATCGTGGTATACTAGTAAAAGGAAACCGCAGTGATTGCCTGACTCAAGGTGGTCAAGGAGGGAAAGAGCATTGGCCACTGAAAGGGTGAAAAAGACAGGGAAAGACCTAATGTAGCGGAGGGCACTTCGGATAAATTTAGACTGCTTGCACCGTTCAGTCGTGCTCGGATGTCGTTTGCGTTTCGTCTCCATAATAATCCGGCTTGAATTCGATCTCGCCGCCTTGCAACCAGCAACCGACTGCCACAGCCACAGAGCAACCTAAGGCATCGAAGTTAGCCGTCAGTCGATGAAGGCATCAGGTTAATTATTAGCATCATAACGCTGCAGAGCGCTACGCTTGCATCCGTTTTTGTTTTTTTTAACGCTTTTCTCACATATAGCTACAGTGTGAAAGTAAACAATGTTTGCATTAAAGGACGTTTCTTTTATGATTGATTGTGCAGTATCTTATGGACATTATTCACTCAAACAAAAGTTTTGTAAAAAACGAACATTTGTTTGTCTCTTATACTTCAAGAAAACGAATACTTTTGTAGCAATAATTGGATGAATGCTCGCGATGTGTTCCGTTCCATACATTGGGGCTAAGTGTGCAGTCGGTGTTAACTAGCTATTGCTGACTGCCGTTCAGTAAAAGTTCTAAGACCCGTTCGCCCTCCTGCCATTTTTGTTTGTGATTTTTCGGCAAAGTTTTCACAGCACCAGTACCTGACTTTGCTTTTATTTTTATTTATTTTTTTCAGTCCCGAGTAGTGAGCCAGAGCCCGAACGAAAGAAATTTTCACATTTTCTATCAGGTCTGCTACGGTGCCTCTCCGGAGATGAAGAGTAAGTATATGAAAGCATATTCTTTGAATACGAACGAGAACTCATGAGTTGTGTTTTTAAGCTGACGATCGTTGCCACCAATACAATTCGATCGCAATAAATAATTCTTTCAGCCCTTTGGACGTGTAGTCATTTACGAATTGCTAAATAATGTCGCGGGCACGTATTGGTTAATTCGCGACTCTTTGCACCCATTGGGGGCGTCAAAAAAATATCGTAGTCGTACTGCATTATGTGCGCAAAATCTAGCGCCTAGGAACCGTCGTTCCCTGGCGACCGCACTTCAGAAAAGGAAAATTTGAAGCACCGAACGTAAAATTTCTTTCATTTTCAGCTACCACCATTTGCTCAAAAGCCAAAGGATATTGGACAACAACAAAAAACATTAATTCGCATCAGTGCAGTAAATGTGTGATTCCATGCAAGGCATAAGTCCTGAACGTAGGGTGCGAATACTACAGGCTACGGTTTGCTTGCAGTGCAAGTGAAGCTCAAATGCTGGAGGACGAAATAACTACGGCCGCTTCTTTCCTCCGCCTCTACGGACAGTTTTGTGCACTGGATTATTGCCCTTGTTCCGAGGAGAGAGTTACGGAGGAGTAGGGAGAGAGAGAGAGAAATAGAATAGAAAGGCAGGGAGATTAACTAGGCGATGCCCAGTAGGCTACCCTACACATGTGGAGGGGAACAAAGTCAGAAAAATGGAAAAAAAAGGAAAGTAAAGGGGAGAAAAATTAGAAGGGTTCAGCGCTACCGATCCGAATGTGGAGCGAAAGCATTAGCTGCGGGTGACCAAGCGTTCTTCTTCTTCTTCTTCTTCTTCTTCTTCTTCTTCTTCTTCTTCTTCTTCTTCTTCTTCTTCTTAGCTACGCCTCTTCACGGCGTAGCTGCGGCAACCCGATGCCTCGCTTCGGCTGTCATAGTGTTGCTTTCGCAACAAAAGAAATTTTAGAATACCAGGGGGCAATATCAGTGCGGGTTCTTTGGAGAGGAAAGCTTCTGGCGTCGAATCTGTCAGTAAACACTACTGAAACTGAACATTCAGCGATCATTTTGTGTCCTTGTTCTTGATTGAAGGGTGTTTTCATGTCCGTGCAGAGGAACTGGGCGTGGCGAACCCGGACTACTACAGCTACCTGAACCAGAGCGGCGTGTACAAAGTGGAAGGTACTAACGACGCCCACGATTTCCAGGAGACCCTGGTCAGTGTCATGTTTGGCAGCCGGACAGTACAACGTTCGGCTTTTACAGTGAACGTAGCGAGGGGAGTGATCGTATATGTGTTTCAAAGTTACAAATTATATACCATTTCTCACCTTCGTCGCAGAATGGTTTTCATCTAGTTTCCGCGCTTCCGCACACCCGATGATTATCAAGGCAATAATTGCTCATTAAACATCACCCCTGATTAGCCACGCGGTTACAAAGGGAGTCTGCACACCTTCACAAGTTTTCACAAAGTAAAATTACTCGTCTGGTGGCAGGGCCGGGAGCTCTGGCCAAGGATAAAATTTTCTTTAACAGAAAGTATTGGCGAAAGCTGTATGGCCTTCAGAGTTTCTGCCCGTGTGGCTGCGCTGGGACTGATGTTGACTAGTAATTTACGACCTTGGCTGAAACTTACTGCACCACGGAGAATTCTCCTAAAAACGTCTGTCCTCAGGAGGATCGAACACTACATTTAACAAAAAAAAAAAAAAAAACGTATGCCGTTATTTGAAACCAGAGTCGCTCTCTCTTACCTTTTCTTTTTTCGCAACATTTCTATGCATTCGACTTCATTCCCTGTTCCTGAATTCCTCGCTTTCTGGCTTGGGCAACCATTTTCATTACCCCGGCTTAATATAACCGTCCTCTAATCGGGCTTCCTTTAACTAACAGGAATTCAAAATGACGGTAAAGGCTCTTTTTTTTTTTTTTCCTCATTTCCAGCTCTTAGAATGCGCACCCAAATCCTTGGGGTGCCCTGTATGGCGCTTCCTTTTTCAGCTGCTTCCTGTTCGCTACGAAGAAAGGGAAGCCAAGGAAGGAGCGATTTCTTTTTTTGGCGATGCATCGAGGGAATCTGAAAGATTCGCTTTCTTGACTCGGGTATCGAGGCATACAATCAGGCCAAGGGAGTCCTGGCTTTCCGCTCTCTCCCTGGCCCGTTCTGGGTCGCTGGATTAGGCGGTGGCTCGGAACTAATGCACGCTCAACTTTCCTTTCCACTTCTTTCTTCGCCCTGGCCTCCGGTTACGAAGGAACGTGTTTGTTCTTCGTTTGCCTGCTGCCGTTGCGAATTTCATAGCAGCCGGGAAAGGTCACCTCATGCGACTCCTCGTGATTGTTTCTAGGTGCGCATAGAACTGCAGGTGGACTACATGGCCGTCCCTGGTGCAAGATTTCCCAGTTAGTTTTGTAGAATAAGCATTAGGGCTTTCTCTCGGACTTGCCGGGCGTTGTACAATTTCGGACTTGCCGGAATATTGGCGTTGTACAATTTCTATGCTGTCGTGAGATGCTTTATTTTTATGCAGCGTGGCGCTTCTTTTTTACACCGCAAGGCGACAATGTTATTATATATTTTCACTTGTTGCCCAGTAAACGAGGGACGCAAAACTTTCCAGGACACCGCTAGAATAGTACAGGATGCATCTTTTTGTTGGTGTTAACAAGCACGTTTGTTTCCCATGATTACCGGTGCGCTGCCGTTTTGCTCCGGGGCGTATATAGTGCAAGAAAAGGGAAAAATATATAGAGGTTCAACTGTTCTTGAACCAAGTTTCACGCGCATAAGTCATGGGCTGCTACCGCAGTTGCTGCTGCCACTTCTACTTTGGCACGCTTCCGCGCTTGGTCAGCTTCTCGGTAACAGGCTTAGGGCTTAGGGCACTCTTGCCTTTTAGGGGGTTCTGACAGTCTGTCTGGCACGACTGCGTCCTCTTCCTTTTGTTTGTGACGCCTATTTTGTCACACCGCCTAGTGGATTCGCCCGACACTACGCTCGCGGACCTCGTCCGCACTTGGCCAGATGTCATACGTATATCGTGTATTTACCTGGGTTATATGAAGGAGCACAGCGGTTGGCACTTGATGAAGACAGATGCTCACTGCACATCGCAAGCGTTGCAGTTTTACACGAGGCGTGATCGGCTGCGGTGATGGAATAGTGCTTTCGCGCAAACGGCAGGGAAGCTAATCTTTCCGTTCTGGCGCAGACTCTAAACCTTTTCTATTTTATTTTTTTAATTTTTTTTGTAGCGCGGTTGTCGCGGGGCGCCGATGAAGCAGCACCTGGATTGCGCAGATGAATGACCTTAGAAAATGATAGCAATGGAACTTACGCTCTAAAATCAGTCCATATTGCCGCGAATCATTCCAATCTTTATTTGTGGCCTTCAACAGCTGTCCGCGTGCGGCCTTATCAATTTGATTAGTTTTCTATTATCCCGCAGAAAAATATTGTCTGTTTTCTTTCTTTGCACTCAGTGTCGCCGAGTTGATTTTATCAGCTTCTTTTTCACGTAGGATTCGCCAAGATGCAACTCGAATGGTCGCAGCCACTCGCATCTGTTTCCACAACGTTCTGGTGTGTGCTAGTCACCTTTTACGTCTTTGTCTAGATGTTTCTGCGCCGACAATAAATTGAGCACTGGCGAGTGCAACGAGCATTCGTAGATCGACGACCGCCGATTCGCATACCTCTTTTTGCGGGCACAAGTCAGCCCAGTACAATAAAGAGTCAGTGAAACTCCAGTCTCCTCATTTGCTGCCTTCGGCATTGTCGCGAACACGTGACAATATGAAGTCAGATATGGGGTGAGTCTAAGCCTGCAAGCCTTGCTGGAGTCACAATATGCCACTACGACACACATCACACCATTGCCTCCCGCTACACTGATGCTGTCAGGAAAGGAGAGCTCCCGTAAGAATCACAGCGGTAGGAATTCTCTTCAGCTAACATCGTTTTCAATCCTGATGTGAAGCACAAAATACTCAGCACAAGATGTGCTGGTTTAGGGGTCTTCCGCATTCGGCTTCACTGGGAGTGGGGAACAAGGCGACACACCGCCGGTGATAAATTACTCGGCATTGCATTGCCGTCGCTAGGAAAGCAAGAGATGTCATGCATATTTGCATAATTCGTTATTTCATCCGCCAGAAGAAGTAGAGTATAATGTTCAGAACCCTTAGTTGTGTCTCGTATCATGTAAAACTTCTTTCTACGTTCTTATAAGCTTTCCCTCCGTGCAGAAGCTTTTCAGTTGTCGTGGAGATTTTGGCCATTTGTCCCGCTATTTATGTCTTCGTTTCCTTTTTCAACTGCGGAGCTAAAATCAGAGTCTTGTTACTTTATCTGCAGCACGATCTTACGGTCTTGCTTTATTGAGTGCCGTACATTACTCTGGCCTAGCTCACGTGCCAATAAGCGGACATATCTTCGCGGCGTTTAGACACATGGGTGCTTAGCAGATATGCAAGGAATGAAGACTAGTTGCGGCCTTTCTCCTTCCATGAAAAAAAAAAAAAATCCTGAAAATCGTACTCTGTGCTATATGTGTATATCTGGTCTGTGTTCTTTTCTGCATTACTCACTATGTTTTAAGCTACTGTAGCAGTGCTGCAGAGGATCACTTGACTCGTGCAATCCTTCTCTTTTTCTCTTTTCCCCCTTGTCCCCCACAGAAAGCCATGACTGTGATGGGCATGAGCGAAGAGGAACAGACGCAGTTCCTGCGTGTCGTCATGGGCGTCCTGCACATGGGCCAAATCACTTTCGTGGAGAAGGGCAACTACGCCGTTGTAGAGGACGACCAGTGTGAGTAGCGAGTGCGATAGCGTGCGCGTTCCGTGCGATGCCTGTCTCCGCGATGGGCACTCGTCCCGTTCGTTCTCATAAAGTCGGAATATAGCATTCGGCGTTAGATTTTGCAGTATACAACATCTGAACCTTATTTTCGTCCCCGCTTTCTTTCGGGCTGTGTTCCCTTTTTCTTCAATGTGAATGCTTAATTACACTTTCTAATATTCAGTGCGTATTTCCCTCGCCTTCTGCACTAACATATACTGTCAGGTCACGTCATAGTCATTTCCTCAATTCCTGCCTGCTCAGCACCGTCCTGAAAAAAAAAAAAAATGCTAGATTGATTTCGCTCTCTTCCGCAAACGAAAGGGTCAAGAAAATGAGGTTGGGCGTCGCCGTTTTGCGTAACCGGAACACTTTCGGAAACACCTTCGCACTGCGCATTGCGTTCTCATTCCCTTTCGTCTTACATTTTCGGCAAATCGCGGTCAATCTTATCTGCGTCGTTTTTTTTTTTTTTTTTTGAAATTCGGGCTTTACAAGATACTTGCAGCGAAGGCCGGTGCGGTGAGATATGCGGGTGTGTGCGTGTGTGTGTGTGTGGGGGGGGGGGGGGGGGACGTTAAGCAGACAAAGGGAGGCAACGCGGCTACGATGAGCAAGAGTTGTCAGACCTCATTAGGACTTAAGTGGCGATGCACTGATGTCGTATGAATATGCGGAATATTAGTTTAGCTCAGCAGCCTTTGTTTCTAGGCTGGTTGGATCATGTTTTCAAGGTGGAACCCTTTTTAGGACAAATTATAAGAGGGGCAAGAAAGGCGCTAACAGATGTTTACTCGAAAAGAGTGGGCTTAGATATACTCATTTCCGCAATCATTCTTCATATCAGAGCTTGTAATCTTACACACGTGTGGCAAAAAAAAAAAAAAAAAGTTAGCACAGAAATTTATTTTTATTTTTTTTCTGATGTGAAAAGCTCCCAGTAGTTTCTCGTGCCAGAGTGCCAGGACTCCTGCCTAATATCGGTATAATTGGTCAATGTCGGTTTACATTTGCGAATTTTGCAGTGTTCTGGCAAATGTAGAGTCGCATCGTTCATTACTGATAGCTCGTGCTGCTATGTCCTATCATTTACGCACCTGCTCGTTTGCCCAACATACGCTTTATCACTTGAAAGAGGCAATTCACACACAACCCTGCTGGCACACTTCACGTACAGGTTTGCATGACGCTTCCCGCATCCAACATTTCTTTATTTTGCATTCATTGCGCGGAGACAAAGTTTTGCAAGTTTCATAGGAGCTGAGAAAACCACTGGCACTTTGTGCTTATTCGCCACTTTTTTTCAAATTGTGCAATATTCAGTGTACATACATGGCACTACCGCAGGTGCAGCTTCATTTTTCCTTTCAGATGTTTTCTTCTTCCATTTTACTTTCTGCGGCAAGGTCTCGGTAACTGGCACAGGGACTTGCTATAGCCAGCCTGCTTGCTGAAACTATTTTCTGTCTTATGACTACAGGGCTTGCTTAGTGTAGAATAAAGGTGTAGGTTGCATATTGCCTCTTCACAGTTTTTGAGTGAGATGAATCATACTTCATCAGTCCTTTCTTGGGCCGTGGATCGTGCATCCAGGATATGTGTTTCCATTCAAATATCAGTTTCACGTCTAAAAACTGTAGACTGTTGTCGAAAGTAGAAGGAGGGCGGGGAAGTGGGGAGGGGGGGGGGGGGGGGAAGGGGGGCTCATTAGTGTAAAGTAAGCTTTTTTCATGCCATGTGAAGGAGTTTAAAATGTCTATCCTGTTGAGGTAGGTCAAAGCTAGTTGTTCTTTTAGTAGCACCAGACAATCGTCTACAATTCCAAATATTCTCTGAAGGTACTCAACTTTACTAGCAATATTTATGCCATGATCTATGGAAGAAAAGAAGATGTTAGAAAGAACCATGCAGTGCTGCTCATGACCCCATGCAAATGTCTTGTCACTATACATACAGGTCGTTTCGATAGGACACGAGCGTCGCGCTGAGAAAGAACTACTAGAAGCTTTTTACATCAGAAAAGAAAAGAGGCTGATATGTGTATCAGAGACACTTCTGTGTGCTTGAAGCAAAAAAAGCTTTTCTTGACCACACGTGTGTAAGATGAGCTGTAATATGACGATCGATTACTGAACTGTATATATGTACAGTGTCAATTACACTTAGCGGAAACACTGCCCCGCGTGGCCACGCACATGTTTTGCGCCATAGCGCATAACCAAGTCACGAATCAGTGCAGATCGAGTGGCGCACGAATACGAAGACCTCGAAGTGGTGCTTCTTATCGTTCGCCATTTTGCGTGAATTTGCGACTTGCTTGAGCGCAATGATTCTCCGCACGTGTGCCACCGCGCGGAGCCGTGTTCCCGCTAAGTGTGATTGACACTGTACACGTGATCTCTCTGAGTAAACAGTGCGAGTTTGCGCCTGTCTTGCTCCACTCCTGTGTTGCACTAAAAAATATATGCACTTCGAAGGCATCATTTGGACTTGCAAATGGACTTGCGATTTGTGTTTTGTTCAGATTGAAATGTTGACCTCCAGCGCACAGCTGGCTGGCGGCATGCTCAAGCACGGCATTGAAGAACGCTGTTTGTGTTACATTCAAGGAAGCAAAGTATTAGGGAGCGCAGAACTTGCTCTTCCGCAGTGTGAGGTATGCGACTGCGATGGTCAAGCATAGCGATAGCGCATCGCGCTGTTCTCAGTCAATATTATGCGTCTTACTGCGCTTCTAAATGACCTGCAAACTTCCATGCCTTACTAAAGAGCTTTAGCCATTGCTTGCTGTTCTAACGCTCTCAATAACGAAGACAAAAAGGCGGAATTCCAAATTTTTCTTCTTCACTGCTGACTTTTCCACAGGCACGGAAAATTCACTGGAATACATCGAAACGGCAGGGTTATATCGAGAACATTACAGGTCGAGAGAGAAGACGTTTTCTGCCTCTTGAGCATTGTTTATTACTTCTTTTTCTTCTTGTACCTACAGCTGCGGAAGCTTCCGGAGCTCCCGGAAAGGGTATACGTTGCAGCTACAGGCGGTGCGAAACGTATAGTTTATCTGTTTGCTCATTTAATTTGTGCTTACTTTTGCGTTGCACATCAAAGTAGTCTTGAAGGATCTTTCACTTAGAAGAAACCTACACAAACAAGACACGCTTCTGTCTCATACTCGGGGAGTAAGCTAACTGCATGCGCATAGCATTATATGTGTTCCCTGTTATACTGTTTCAGACTGTAAAGAGTTCCCATTACTGAACCGCCTCCCCTACAGCTACTCATAAGGGTGATTGCCTGTTGTCAACCGGCAGAGCGCCGGCTACTGCAAAACAGAAAATGACCTTCACTGGGTCGCTGGCAATACGCGAGTGTGGCTATGGGCGTGGAAAGCATTTGCCTGTCGCTAACAGAAACGGTCGCATACTCGTGAGTGGGTATCACCAGGCGGAAATGCGCCCGCCTGGCGACATGCCCGAAGGGGTCATTACCGGCATTGCAGCCGATGGCAAGCAAAAGTCGTCCAGGAGCCCAGATATTTGGCTACCGTTCTCGCTTACTTCCTTGCTATTTCCGCTCCTCGTTTCCTGTGTTCTTAATATTATACCTGATATTTTCTCGCCGGTTACGGTGGTTTGGTTAAGTAAGGCACAGGAAGCTTTGTTGTTTTATGACTTGCTCACTTGCCTCTGCTCAGCTATCAAAGCACGTTCTGGAGCCGACTTCTAGGAAAGTTCTTTCTTTTATAAATTTGCTAATAATCTCTGTTTAGTAAAGTTCCCTAAACATTCGAGAAGGGGCATCGCCGTTGGCATCTTTTTTGACAGCGCCCTTGATTTCTCTTTCCGTCTGACGGAAAAAAGTAAAAATGCAGGCATTATATTACATATTATATACAGAAAAAGGAAAGGACAAAGGTACAAAAGGGATATTTAGTGTGGTTTAGACGCGCAGATGATTTGTTTTTGGAAGCAGGCTTGCATGATATCAAAAAACACAGCCGAAGCCCACGTTCGCGCGCAGAGAGTGTGGATTGTCGGTTATCTTCAAGACGCGTAGATTGTTACAACGGCAGTTTTTTTGACGCATGTATGACACTGGTAAACGCCGAGTTGTAAAGCTTCTGGCTAACACGAATGACTGTATCGTAAGCCTCCCCCCCCCCCCCCCCCCCCCCCAATCTTCCTCGTCTTGCGATCTGCTATCTTCCATACTGCGTCGCATTCGAGAAAAACCCCGAAAAATTTATCTTAAAGCTCTCGATAAAAGCCTCCTTCGAAACAAAAGAAAATGTCACCGATTCCTACCCCTTCCCTTCTCCATCGCCAAAGATGTCACCGCTTCGTCGTCAGCATAAGCAAAAAACACCCAACTAGTTCACGAGACAATGTGCACGATTGCATTGAGGTATTCTTTTTTTCCTCTTTGGAAGCAGCAGCAGTTTCCTGCTAATTGGGATAGAACACGAGGCGTAGGTCTGGAAAGGAATTGACACACGGTGAAGCGGGCTTAGTTGCCCGCTTCTTTCTAGTCCTATGTTTAGCCGCTTGAGCGTAGGCAGCGCGCCCCGCCGGTCAAGTCCGATTATGGTTTAGCACTGCGTTCCCTAATTTGTAAGTGTGTGCCAACTTGTACAAGCCTCTGCTCTAAGTGGTCCCCTTTGAGTTTTTCTTCGCCTCTTCTGTCGCGAGCCAAGGTAAGAAGGAAAATACAAGTAACGACCTCTCAGCGCTCACCTCCAAGTCCAGCTAGGAGCCATCCCTGTACCTCCGTCCTGTCATTTCCGCTGTCCTGTATGGCCACGTCCAATACATTGTACAAGCAAGTGGAAGCCAGAATGTTTCTAGCTTTCGTCCGAGTGACAACCTGCTGCAAAAAATGATCCGCCGTCACGTTCCGCGCGTCAGCTTTCGGACGTGCGGAGGCGTCGTTGTCAAAAGCATCTGTCTCGCATAGCGTTTTGTTTTTGGGTTGCGCTGCCGATTCCTGGTCACTTCGTTACTTTGGCATCTTTCTTGCTACTGCCGTGACTGTAGTAGCAGGGCGACGACGACAGGTGTCGCATTGCTCCATTTCGCTGTCGTTTGGCGTCTCTTTCTTCTGGACGAATACTTCACCATTTTTCTTCTCTGGTTCTAGCTGTTGTGTCTTCATACAGGGGCGACTCAAAGCAAGACTGCACGCGAGAAAGGAAAACGGGTAAGAGGATTGATCGTCACTCTGGACCTAACATTACTCCGAAAATGTCGCTCGCGTGCCCTTCATTGCCTATTAGGATATGTCGTGCGTGTTTCTTACCTGCCCTTTTCGGGTTGCCGAAATTCATGAAAAGCTCTAGAGCAAACCTGCCGCCAGCAGTTTTTGCAACTGGGTTGTACTGAGCAAGAAGGACTAGTGTCATGTTATTAAACGTGGACTTCTGTCTGCTTTGCGGTTTGTTGTTTCATCTCCGTTTAGATGGTTGTAGATTGTCGGCGCATTCTAACGACTACTTTGTGGTCTATGCGGCGACCCGTGATGAAGGGCTGTACACGCACAGTAATTTCGACCCGTCGCTGTCCTAACGTCCGACAAAATCTTTGTACACGAGTTTTCATCGTTTTTCCGCCGCTGTTGTTAGATGTGGGATCGAGTACTTGAATTTGAATTAACCAAACGTCGTAGATACAGTACCGGTAGAAGGCATGTTATTATATGCTGCAAATCTCGTTTTTCTCGTGATCGCATATGTACCTATAAAACTGGTCAAACCTGATGAAGCAGCAGTAAATGGTAACTTGCATCGTTATTGCAACTGGTTCCAGGGGTCGCTCTAATTCTTTCTTGTGCTTGTTTCCACGCACATCTAGTCCCATCGTCCCAGAACTCCCGGGCTATAAAAACCCTTCCCAGTCTGGAAAAAGAAACTAAAGATTTTCTTTTGTCACAACATAATTTCTGTGCGGCTTTTAACAGTGAACTTGTTGTGACAACAGAAGTTTCTGTAGTAACGTTAGAAATTTCTGTAGTTACGACAGAAAAGTACCACAGAACTACAGACTACAGAAAAGTACGACAGAAAGAACGCAGACCTATAGGGAATTACTACAAAACTAAATACTACAGAAAGTACCACAGAAAGAACCGCAGACCTTTAGGAAATTATTACAAAACTACAGAACATTCTGACGTTTACTACAGAGCTGCAGAAAATTTGTCTTATTTTTGACACAGGTCTGTATATTTTTTTTCGATTGGGTGCGCTCTAGCTCTTTGCTTTACGTCCCGAATTCCCCAGTCCGTCATACCTAAGGTTCTTCGGCTAGAAGTTCTCAGCGATTAGGGAGAAAAAGGTAAAACCGATTTTCTTTTCTTTTCCTTCCTTCTGAGATCTTCCCGTTAAGGATGTTGGTTAAGCCCTAACACAACTGCTAACCCGAGTTCGTTCCTGAGGCGGCTCATTAGGCACCGAACTCCCTCCCCTTTCTTCTTCGCCTCCCATGAGGATCAAAGTTAATTGTCCGCACCACGCGCTTGCAATAAGATTTAATTGGGAAGTACCAACTGGGTGTTGCAGCTGCGCTACGTACTCTTTTCCTGCTCATTCTCGCTGCTTTCACCTTTCTTTCGCATACCTTTCTTTCCATTCCTTGCTCTGGTTCCGTTATTTTTTCTCTGGGCGTTTCTTCCCAGCTGTTTCTTCCTTTCTTTCCCCTACTTTTCCTGCGTACCCGATTTTTGTTCGGTCGTCGTCGCTTATTCGTTCGGAGCTGATTATCTGTAATTCATTCGGAACCGTTCTTCTTACTTGCCCCATTTCGTCCTCATTCTCGTCGTCCCTTTCTGCTTTTTGATACTTTTCGTGGACAGTGCTCTTCCGGCTTTTATTGTTTGTTTGTTTGTTTTTTTTTGTTACAGCACTGTTCTCAGTTCAGGCACAAACTTCGTCCCCCCTCCCCGTTCCCTCTAAGCTCTGCTCTTTTCCGCAGCGTACTCTACAGCTGCGCTTTCATGTTCACTGGTACCTTCAGCATGTGCATTAATATGCCCCAGGCAGCCTCTACCGTTCGGGTGGAGGTGACAGGACTTGCTTTCCTGGAACAACCAATCCAATCACAGTTTCATCGAATATCGTTAAAAGTTCTCACTGAAGGTTATAGGTAACGGAGTTATGTTGCGCTCAATGCTTAATTGATATTGAAGTTTCACATGAAGTGATCAGGTTACTTTTGAGGCTGCACTGAACCAATGCGGGTAGCGTTTTTACCAGAACATTGTGCTACCGCCCCCTCCATTAATTCCGGCCGAGGTTGTCAGCCTGTTCTAGACCGCGACGCACCCAAAGCTGCAAGTTTATTGAATGGGCACTAAACGTAGCTTGTTGTCTTTCTTGTACATAGAAAACCTTATCAACATGGGGAAAAAGTGCTTTGATTTTAGACCGTCACTGCGCGCTTGTTGTTTACTTTTTTTGCGCTGTCTTCGTTAAACATATTAGCCTTTCTTGTCCTATTTTTCTTTGGGTATGCACGCAGGGCAACCTCTAACTCTCTCATTGGTCGAGGTAATTGCCGCTTTATTACTTTTTTTACCTCCGTTGTTGTAAGCACTGAGCCGTAAATTGGCCCCCAGGGCTGCATACGTAATACCAAGAGACCGGTGCTTCTAGATGCTCCTGCACTAGCCACGCAACTGCAGGCCGCAAAGGCTATAACAGCCCTGTGCGAAGGAATGTGTGATTTTCTACGCGCGCGCGTTGCCACAAAGCGCGCCTTTGAACGCGCCGACGCGAACCCAAGCGGATGCGAAAGCTTAGGCTAGCAGCACACGTGGATGCACCGTCTTGTGGCTGAAATTAACTTTAGCGCCGGCGTGGAGCAGTCCGTGGACTAGGGCTCGCTGACGTTCTAGTGGCTATTTCGTGGTTCAAAAGCTGACGGCAACTATTGCGCAGCCTTTTCCCTACATATCGTTATTTTAACACCTGTTCTCTCTCTCTCTCTTTCTCTCTGTCTCTCTATTTTGTTCCAGTGAAGTCGTGGAGGCTTTGCTGCACGGCGACTGCACTTTTGTCCCAGCGTCACGTGTAGCCGTGTGTTTAGTCACCGCAGGTGTAATTTGCGTGTGCCTACGGCGCGAACATTGAGTGCCTGTCGACATCGTTTGCAGTCACGCAGGATCAAGTAGGAAATTATGATTTTATTGTCGTTGCCTCTTAGAGTTACACGTAATTTTCGTATTCTCAAGCCTGCCTACTGGCTGTGCTGAGACATCTGCGCCTGAACAGTGGTGCGGCATCGACGAACTGAAGTAGTGTTCGTGCATATTTAAAAAATAGCAAGGTATACTTGGGACACTTTCTGTCTTACTTCGAAATGCCCGAGTTCAAAGGGTGCCTGCCAATGGGCGATAAGCTGACTACCGTCCGCTAACAATGAATGGCACCGTAACGGGCGGGCTGCGAGCTTTCTTGAAGCGCCGCAGAAAGCATTCTTCTCCTCCGTTGTCATCATTTCATATTGATCTTGATCCACAGAATGGCAGCCTGCATTGCCACGGCACGGTTGTACGGAATCCAAGCGCAGTATTTGCAATACAGCAAATGTCAACAAAATTTGAACGAAAAAGGGGTGGTGGGGAGCAGTAGATTTAAGCGGAAATATTTGGAATCGAATGCAGGGCCTTCTCCTCCTCCTCCTCCTCCCACACATTTTGGTCCCGAAAGGAAGCGTAAGCTAGTATATAGTACGTGCCCACCTCGTGCGTTTTACTGTGCTTTTAGGCTAAGGCATACGTACGCATACTTGCGTAAGATATTGGGATGTGAGATGGCCTGAGGAGGTGACGACCTCCAGGGCCAGTTTCAAGCCACAGGCTTTCAGAAGAGTAGTGTCGATTCGCGTCTGTGTTAGTGTACATAGCAGACATCTCTCTCTCTCTCTCTCTCTCTCTCTCTCTCTCTATTTTTTTTTTTTACACGGAAGAGCATTTTCTCTTGCATACGGGCTTTTTTTTTTTTTTCATACCTTGCACCTGTCGCTATGCGGCATCCTTTGCTGACAGCCACATTGGTGAAATAAGGGCAACAATAAGCGCCACCATTGGCTACAACCGTACTGCGCGGGACTCGAGAGGCATAAGTATTGCCTGTCGGGTGGTGATCGCGCGATGTACAGGGTGGTCCTAAATATGTGCGAACACCTCGAAGCGTGTGTGGCGCAGGCGCACAGGAGACTGGAGGCGATGCTTCATGTTGTCTGCTACAGCGCGGAAGTGCACTGTGTCTGCTTTGCTGAGAAGCGCTCATAACTGTGTACTGGCAGCGCCGAAACGCGCCAAGATGGCATGGTCGAATTTACTCACCGCAGTGCCTTGTTCAATCCTGTGGAAGTTTATAAAGTGGCGGACCGTGCGAGCTTGGGCATGGTAATCTCTTGTCCGCTGGCACGGCTGATAAGCCGCTACAAAATTTTCCAAGCTAAGCGACTGCTCTGTTCTAGTGAATGATTCTCGGATGATTTGTGAAAGCTCAATCAATTGCACATTCTTTATGTTCATTGGCTGACAAACGTCAAGCTATCTCTTTAAGAAGTACCGATGCCACTTTTTTTCCTTTCTTGCTTATTTCTTATGCATGCTGCCTCAGTAATAAAAACGCTGTAACAGTCGAGGTGGCCGGGTGTCATTTTTCGCCGGACAACTGAAAAAATCGAGCGATGTCTCGTGTTCCGTAGAGCGAAAGATGGCAAATTGTAGCGGTAAGCGTACAAGCCTACTCTCAGAGGAGGATATCGCCGCTAACAAATCGGCCACTTTCGACCGTGAACCGGATCGTCCAGGCATACAAAAACGGGCGAAGAGTCAAGATTCTCCTCGGACAGGCCGTCCCAAAGCCATCAATGAAGAAGACGACATGAAAAACATTGCGGCCGCTGTGGTCAAGCCAACTGCCAATGTGAGGAAGATCAAGAACAGTCCCGACCTTCCGACCGTGTCGAACGCAACAGTGAAGCGTCGCCGGCGCGCGGCTGGCCTGAAGTCAAGAATAGCTGTACAGAAGCCAGTCGGGAGCAAGACTAACAAATAAAAGCTCCCCTCATTTGCCCGACACCATGAACAATGGATAGAAGAGGGCAAAGGTCGTCTTTACCGACGAATCGGCTTTCACGACCAAGTGGGACCAGCGTCAGCTAGTGTGACGGCCTAAACTGTCGGTAAGTGTAACCACTCAAACTATAGTATTCTAAAATGGAGGAACATTTTATGCACTAGTATTGGGTGTTATTAAGCTTTACGCGTTAATAAGCTAGTTATAATCATTATCAAGAATATTTTTCGCAGTGACCTAACATCTGTATTTTCGCAAAGCCCGTACATAAAGCAAAATACCACGTTAAACTTTGACAAAAATAAAGAAATTCTCCAAAATAACGGCACAATTAAATATAATCAGTGATGAACGCTGCAACCATATTGACTGGAGTTTCAGGGTTTGTATCCGTTACGGCTGAAATATATTAGCATCGAATGTAATAAGCCAGCGCGTACTTTTAAATCACGTGGAACATCTTGTTTCTCAAGCAATAGTTGCAGATAGCTTTGCAAAAGTTGCAGGTAGAGAGTCAGTTTTTAAGCACTGTGGCAGACGTAGAAATCATGTTTTGCCTTAATCTCGGAATATTTAATGATCTCTCAAATCAAATGAATTCATAAATGAATGTCCTCGTTCACTGTTCTTTTTTTTTTTTTTTTTTGGTATGATTGTGTTAAATGGCCCGGTAATGAACGCTAGGGAATCCTAAAAGATAAAGCTATTGATATTTTTGTTCCTTATAGCTTGCTAAATACACCTGAATTTTTTTACCAACGTTAACAAAAGTTTTTCGTTTTCTGAAAGTATATGCCTGAGTACATGCAGCGAGTCGCTTCCAGTGGCCAATCCGCTGTGAATGTCTGGGGCGCTGTGACCGCCGAAGGCTTGGGGACCCCTGATTCGCCTAGAGAGCCGGTTCAATGAATAGAGAGATACTGCTCAGTCCTCGACGATGTGCTCTTCCCATACCTTCTACGAGGACCATTTCCGGACAACGACTTTATTTAGCAGCACGACAACGCCCTAATACACAAATCAAAAAGAGTTAATGCATTACGTGAGTTCCGTGACACAGCAGTGCTGGAATGACCTCCACAGTCCCCTGGCCTAAAATGTGATTCAGAATGTTTGCAGCATCATGAAGAGCGCTATGACCGGCCGACAGCTGCACGGCCTCTCAGCGGACGCACTGTGGGCTGTTATTCAAGAGGAGTGGTAGCGGCCGAGGTCTAATGTCAGCCTCTGTAGGTGCCTGTACAGCTCCCTACAGAACAGGATAAAAGCCGTTATAAACGCAGGAGGCGCACTAACGCGCTACTGAGCTTGGTCATGGAATTCGTTGAAGAGCACCAGATACGAGAAAATAAAACTCCTCGCCTGAGCAAATCCTTACTACGCTAAGTTTTGCGTTCTCAATTACATGCTTTTTCGTGATGTCAAACTAATTTTTTCCCATGAAAGGAGAACTGCTGTGCGGGGTTGTAATTTTCGCTCCAGCTGTCGATTCTGATAGAGGGTTGCTTGTTTCGTCATGATGGCTGTTTTAAAACGTGTACTGTATTCTTATATGTCAAAAGGCCATGAGGAGCACCGACACTTCGGCGTCTATAGCAGGATAAAGCATAAACTCTTGAAGTGCTATGAACGTAACTGTGTAAAAATGTATTGCGCACATTTTTCTGGGAGTGTGCGGCACGTAGGAGTTTTTTCTATCTCATGATCAAAGTAGCAAATAATATTTCTTGACATACTACATAGGGTTCGGGTAAACTAAGGGAAAAAATATGGCAGCAGAAAGTCAAAGGGAACTGGAACAGTGCTTGAGAGGGAGTCTGAGTTCGCTATGACGAGTTGGGTTGTGAGTAGAGTTTTTCGTCGTTCACATTTTTATGCAGAAATATTTTGCACAACTAGTTAGCATCGTCTTTGTAATTCGATGCGTAATGAGTTTCCTTGAAATTGTAATTGACTTCAGGCTCTTTAGAATGTTTTCTTAATAATTCTTGACATTTGGGAGTTGCTATTTTATGTGTCCTGGCACTTTGTAAGTTTTCACATTCTCGGAAAATATTAGCAGCTCGTATTTTACTCCGCAAACGTAACCTGTTTTCTTGCTGAGAACTAAAAAAAAAATATACTTGTTTTCAACACGATGAACTTGATGTGAAGGAGTACAAAAAAAAAAAAACAAAAAAAAAACTAACAACAGTATGCTGCAGTGGCCCGTGTTCCATCACAAATCACAACAGTAAATAAGTTTTTTTGTGTGTGTTTGACAGCTGCAATGACCGGAGAGGCATTGAAATATTTAGGCTACTTATTTCGTTTCAGAGTTTTCTGTTGTGAATGAATTCTGTGTGCGGTAAAGCAGAGGGCGGTCAAGTGCTGAGACCTCAGCACTCGGCAAACTCAGCAAACGCTGCTTTGCTGAGACCTCTCAGCGAAGCAGGCACCATGCGCTTCCGCGCTGTAGCAGACGACACGAAGCGCCGCCTCTATAGTCTCCTGTGCGCCTGCACCGCAGAGCTTCATGCGCGGCCGCGCAGGATGCGCTGACGGTCCGCGAAGCGCGGCCACGTTTCGTGGTGTTCGCACATATTTAGGACTACCCTGTACGCTAAATGTCGAAGCAGGTGCCTAAAGTGGAAATAGAGAAAAGAACAGAATCGATTAAAACTCACGACATGATTATAGTTCATGCGTGTTCGGACACACCCTAGACAAATGGGTCTTGTTCGCGTGCTCGTGGTTCGCCTGTGCGACTGCGGGAGTGGCTGTGGAGTCGTTGATGCGCTCTCTCGTTAGCGAGGGACGTTTTTAGGCGATGCACCATGGCCTCACTGAAACTTGTTAATGCGTCTCCTTCTTCTCCGCGACAGTTGTGTGCGCTGGCGCAGGCAGCTTGACGCCTTGTGCCTCAACAGGGAACTCTGCAGTGCATTGCGTAACCTTCGCACGCCGTCGGGAACAGGCACGTCTTCGTGATCGATGTCTCTCTTTCACTCCGTCGCTTGTTTGCCTATCGAGCAGATGAGGATTTTTTTTGTTTTAATTGCGTGCATCGTCTCCGTTTTATCAGTGCACCGCAGCATCCTCTTGCGCGGCTCTGCATGGTGAATGAGTCGTACCACCGCCGTTAATTTTCAAGCGCTCCTCAAGCTGCGTGTGCGCGCCTGCTAAGCTGTTAATAACTCAGGTTGTGCCGGCTCGTCGCTCGAGCATGACCTGCGCCAGTTCCTTGTCACGTTGTAGCTCTGTTGTCTTTGTATTTACAGTCGTGAGCAAAAGTGGTATGCAACACTCAGCCGGTGACAGAGCTCGAGAAACTGCATCCCAACATTATCTAGCAAGAGCTATCTAAGATCAAGAGAATAGTGGCGGTGTCCCATTTTATCCACATGCATGTGTCGATGTCGCTTTCTCTGACGCTGTTGCTAAATGACATTTCGATGCAGTTTTCCCGAGCTCTGTCACTGGCTGAGTGTTGTATACCGCTTTTGCTCATGACTATACATTTGGCTCAGTAATTACAGCGCGCATAGCGGAGTCAAGATACTGCAAAATACAAAACAACGACACGTGACACAAACCTTTTCTTTCCAGAAGCCTTGTGTCCTACTTGCGCTTTTGTGTCGGACACGCCTCCCTCTAATATGAGCTAAGTGACCTTATATAGGCCCCGTATATAGTACTATAGATTTACTTGTTCAGCCGGTATTGTTATGCTGCAGTGGAATGCGGAAGGGATTCTTCACCCCCGCTCATCAAGTGTTGTTGGAAACGCTTGTAGCTGGTTCCAGTCCAGTTTAGTTATATGTCCATGTTCAAGGCATTAAATAATAATGCAATTTAATATCCTCTTTGCAGCGCGTACGTGGGATTCCAGACTTTTTACTTTCGTTCTAAAAGTCTCTGCTAATGTTGAAAAGCTCGAGTTAGCCATGCAGACGAAACGCAGGAAATGGGCGCACTCATATGGTCTGTTTGATGAACTTTGTGAGCAAAATGGACCTCTATAAGGATGATGCTTTTCCTTTCCATGCTTTTTTCTATATTCAAAGCTTTCTCACTTAATGCTTCTCCATTCAAGCTCGCATTGCAGTGTGAAAGTTGTGCCAATAAGTTTACTTTAGCTAGGTTTTATAACGCGCAGATGATTTTACGCTTTACATTTGCTGCTTTTACACTTCGCTTTATTTTGGCTTAAGTGCGTTTGTATCCACAGCGCACGGATGGAAGTTGATGAAGACGGCTACATTGCAATGCATAAGCCGAGAGAGTGGAAGTTAAACAGGAGTTTGATCGGCGGCGGCGACAGGTATCACCATCCGTGGTCGATTCCAGCAAAAAATTATTGTGTTAGAGGAGGAGGAGGAGGAGGAGGAGGAGGAGGAGGAGGAGGAGGAGGAGGAGGAGGAGAAGGAGGAGGAGAAAACTTTATTGAAGATAAATTGGTGTGTTCTTTGTTCGTGGGAGGACGCTTCTCCTCAAGCCGCCCCAGAGGTGGTCGGTCGTCGCTCGACGGCGCTCGACGACCTTCTTGGCCCAGCCCGTGATGGCGTGTTGCCAGCCTGGATCAGAGCTAAGCAATGCGGCCTCCCACTGTTCCGAATTGGTAATCTGCAGGACCTCCGGCGGTTGCATGTTTTCACATTTAAACATGATGTGTTCTACACCTGCCCTCTGATCACCGCAAATGGAACATGAGGGGCTATATTCGCCTGGATATCATTGTGCTAATTTATGTGGATTAAAGCACGTATTTATCTGAAGTTTTCTGAGTAGTGTTTATTGTGATCTGCTGAGTGTAGGGTGGGGGTTCTGGATATTTCAGTCTGTTGTTTTTCTACCAATTCGTAATTCCTCTGTACGTTGTCTCTCTCGCGAGCCGATCTTAGTTCGGAGTAACGCACCTCTCGGCCTACGACGAATCCTCGGGTATATACTGCATGGTGCGCCGCCTCGTTTCCAAGATGACCCGCGTGTGCGAGTGCGCTTAGATATAGCATTTTTAAAGCGCTGGTCACAAGCCGCGAGGGAGTCACGAGCGAAAGAGTTTCTCAGAAGAGTCACGACCTCTGCGCCACTCGCTCATGGCTCTTCTTTCTTTTCTTCTGAGAAAATTCTCTGCGGCTCATAAGAAAAATACAAAATGCTTTCTAACTGCACATGCATACAAGCATCTCTCAAATTCTTTGCCTCAACGTATCGCGAAAACGTTTTAATAGCCGCGCTCAGATTTCTCATTAGGGAGTATTTCTGTGGTCCTTAGATTTTCTGTTTTCTATACAGGTCAAAATTTGAGGCTTGAGGCTCCCACTGCCTACTCGTTTTATGATTTTCCCCCTTAAGTAGTGCTTTCCAAACTCAAAAGTAAAAGTGACTGAGTTGTAGTCACCGTGTCCTCCTCAGAGATGACTGATGCCGGAAGCCCCGTCAGTCCGCTAGCAGAAGCAGAGAACTCCGTCTTGCCCAATGCGTCATCGTATAACTATCGCGAACTCTGCCTATGCCTCTTGCCTTTCACTCTGCAGAGCATACAGCGTCCTTGGCGTTCGCCAAGCCGGGCTACCCACGTGGTCACAGCTGTTGCGCGCCTCAACATAGCGGACGGCAACGAATGTTTCGACACAGCGGGGGCGAGGATATAAGCGTTCGCGAGTCTTTTCTCACGTGTTCTTTCTTTTTCGCTTCTCTTTCGCCGCCTGGCTTATTCTTGTCGGCGTGCTCATCCCAGCGCCGTCACCGCCGTCCAAGCGTGGGGACAAAAGGCGTTCTTGCCCAACGAGGCTTAGCTCCTGTTTCCTTGCGTCTACTCGAGAGTTTGGGAGGCGGAAAAGCAAATCGTGGGCATAATATGTATGTCTGCGACTGGACCAAGGAATAAAAAAAAAAAAAGGACAAAATGGGAAAAAATATCAAGAAGTAGATGGAAAGCGAAGAAAATTTGTATGGACGGGGGAGTGGGTACAGGAAAAGGAGACGAGACCGTGGCCCAAGCCATCTAGTACGGCACGCCGGTTCGTGGAAAGGAAAGCATCGGCCTCCGTCCAACCACTTCACAATCAGCGGGCTGTTGCTACTGCGTGCCTTCCGCGAGGCTGCACTGATGCTGAGAAGTCGTGGACGCGAGATGGCGATGCGATAAGAGGAGGGCGACATGCGTCTGCTTTCTGTCCCTCTCTTTCTGTCATCTTTATTTTTTCTTTTCGCTCATTCTCGCTTTCCTTTCGTTTCATCGCGCAGCGAGACAACGCGGCCGCGCTGCTCGTCGCCGTCACCCGAATACAAAGATTACGACTGAGACGTACTCTTCTGGGACGCGCTGTCCGAAACAGATGTCAGAGGAAAGATTGCGCCTGGTGAAGTTCGGTTAGGGACATGGCAAACTGGCGTTAAGCGGGCGAGATGAGCAATATGCGACTGTGCGCGCGGTCGATGTGCTGCGCAGACAGACTGTTATCATAATAATTGTAATATTACCAGTTAACGGGCTGGATTCTGGATTGTGCGTGGTTCGGACACGTTGTCATCCGCGTAACTAGATGTGCAGCGAGCGCATTTATTTATTTATTTATTTATTTATTTATTTATTTATTTATTTATTTATTTATTTATTTATTTACTTGTTTATTTATTTATTTATTTATTTATCGATAGATCAATCGTTTTTATTGCTTTCAGAGAGTATTCTTAGCGTCTGCTCCTTCTTTTAATGGGGCCAGTTGTTGTTGTTGTTGTTGCTGTTACGACTGTAGAAAGAAGGACTAGTGGCACGGGCAGAGGCACATTATTTTATGTTTTTTTTTTTTTTTTTTTTTTTTGGGGGGGGGGGGGGGTAGCCTCACCATAATATATGTAGAAAGAAGGAAAAGAAAACAGACGGGCCAGCTACTGGCTCTGTAGCTGAGCCACCTCCGCTGCCTCGTGCGGACAGCCTTCAGCGCAGGTTGGTGCCCTATTCAAAAGCTCCACTTGCTTCCGCTGCCCATAAAACGCGCTATATTAGACCTCGTTGTTCTTCACAGCGGTCGCTGGCAGGCATTGCACCTCATTTGCTCAGCACTGGAGTACTGGTGACTTCTACATCGTCAGTCTTTTGGCAACGTAGCACATCGGGGGCCTCCCTCCACGCCACGGGCATACCCAGGACATAGTGTGGAAGTAATGATGTTCCGAACATAAATGTTCGGGTAGGTCCCAGTCTAGATTTTTCTCCATATACCCGCGTCTTTTTTGCTGACTTCCTTGTGTGAGGGGGTAGAGCTTCTAACTCGATAGTGCCATGTGGCCTGCTGACGT
Source organism: Amblyomma maculatum (assembly GCF_055883805.1). Classification (NCBI taxonomy): domain Eukaryota; kingdom Metazoa; phylum Arthropoda; class Arachnida; order Ixodida; family Ixodidae; genus Amblyomma; species Amblyomma maculatum. The sequence continues at coordinate 57,582,018 of NC_139345.1, read as the reverse complement.
CACACAACCAGCCATCCATGAAGGAAAGAAGCCAACAGTCGGCGAGGCCAAGGAAAGCATTGGGGATCGTACTTTATGCTTTTTTTTTTAATTTTTACTTCGGTAATCACCTAAATTAGTAATGTAATCTGTTTAGGGGAAAGATAATTAAACACAGAGTAGAAGGCAAAACAACGTGCCGACGGTGGGAACCGAACCCACGACCTCCGAATATCGCGTCCGGTGCTCTTCCAACTGAGCTACATCGGCCGCTGTCCCACCTGCTACTTTCTTAGGTATTAATGTTGCCTGTATACGAACCTTGAGCGTGTTCACCAGCGCCACCTTCAACCATAGCGGCGGACGTGGAACGCCCTGTGTCACCGCCAGCGTCAAGAAGAACGTGATCAAGAGCGTGGGCGAAAGCTGTGCAAGAACCCTCTACGCTACCTATGGCTTCAAGACTGCCAGAACCGAGACCCCCGTAAGCTACGAGCAGATAAATCTGCGCGTTGTTTTTCCTTCTACTTTGTATTTAACTATCTTTCCCCTAAACAGATTACATTACTAATTTATGTGATTACCGAAGTAAAGATATAAAAAAAAAAGACAAAGTACAATCTCCAAAGCTTTCCTTGGCCTCTCCGACTGTTGGCTTCTTTCCTTCATGTGTCATAACGAGCACCCTCATTTCCCCCTTCATTTATCTGCTTGTAACCAGCCATCCAATCACACATCAGGAGACGTTTGTCACGGGAAGAGAAATGAGCGTCATTGCACCTCCGACCAATATCAGTTCTTCGCCACCTGCCACCTATCACCTGCTAGAGGCACGCTCGTGATTCTTCGAGGCTATGAATTTTCATACACTCGACACCGCCTACTGAGACATAGGCCTCGCTACCCAGAAAATTCGGCGTTGTGAGCGAAGAATCACGGGCATGGCGGTGGCAGCTTGACATGGCCAAGAACTGATTTTTGAATGGTTTGTGCGACATCACGAGGCCGCTTGATATCTGAAAATTGAGAAGAGCTGCAAACTCCAGTTGCTTATTTGAGGTGGGAATGTAGAATGAGAATAAATATTCCAGTACTCTTGGATGGTGAGTACATGTAAGCCAAAGAGGAACTGCTATCGAGGCCATACTCCTAAAGGCGGAGCTTTAGTGTCTCCGTAGTTCTCTCTCTCTTTCGTATCCCTGTCAGTGACAGCGTACCTGTTTCCTCTTTCTGCTTTTTCCCTTCTTTCTCCTGTTTTCTATCTCCTGGCCCATCTCCGTTCTCTTACCAGTCTCTCTAGACCGGCACGATCGGCGGCCTTGGACGGACTTCATTACACGCGACGGCTCGAAGTGTGTTCTGAATAACCGCTGAAAGCATAATAATAATAATAATAAAAAAAAAGCATCGACAAGGTGAACAATCGGCGTGAGGCGGCGGCCTCGCCTGCTGCTTCGCTCTGGCGCTTCCTACGCCTTCGTTATAGCGGGGCCGCCCTATTACGAATTTCGTCCAAGACGGCACATCTGAAACTTGGTCCGCCCTCTATGCGTTGTCGCCGAAGCCGCTTTTGCTGCTGGGGGCTCTCGCCGCCCGCCGTAGCTGGGTGCTGATACTACGCTCACCGGCTTCTTTTTGGGCGGCAAGCGCAGTTCGGTCTTGTCAATACGCCGACTTCGAGCCTCTAGCTCTATGAGCGCCCGCCGGTTCACCACTGTGGCACTGTAGAGGCTTTCCCGTTTATGTTCCCCGGATGCCCGCACAGGGAACCTTGACAGAGTTGCCTCTCGCCGAGTGTTTACAATTCCGAACTCTGTAGTCACTCTTCTGGCGTTGAAGAGATTATGATGCAATGCTACGAGTGAGATAGCGAGTCCGATTAACATTTGGCGGAACTCGTGTCAGCAATAAAATCAACCGAGAAACCGACGCGGTGTCGATAGCGACAGGTGGGAGAACTGAAAGGAAAAGCCGCTTCGACCGCGTTTTCTTCATTTCCTGTTTTTTTTTTTTTTTTTTTTTTTTTCACTTCTGTCCGTTACAGCACCGCTGCATTTTCTGTTGCCCCTTACACTCCGTTTCACCGGCTGTTTATTGTATACGAAATGACGGCCGACCTTGGCCATGAGGAGTGCACGCACTACATGTTTCACTCTTGCGCAACACGCCTGTCCACCACGGTCAAGAAAGGAGTGCGAAAACAATCCTGTTACGCGCGTCAGCTTACTGGCCGAAGTCGCCCTTATTTTCTGCAGTGCTGCAAAGAACGTTAAAAACAGAGTAAGCTTCTTTCTTGGTTCCTCTTATCGTCGCATGTCTCTTATCTTTTATTCCTGACTGCTTCGATCGGTGCCTTTGCAGATACTTCACCTTCGCGCCGGCTTTGAGTGTTCTTTGTAGAATGGCTCACGAGGTAAAGGACAGCTTCTCGCATGCTTCTTGCACAGGCTCTTTTGGTCCGCTTCTCCCCTTGCGGATTCTGGTCGCCGTATATGAACTTTGCCGATCGTTTTATCATCGCTCCCTTAATTTGTGTCATAGCCTATAGAGTAGAGTATCTGACTCGGAATGCAATGGTGTTGGAGGGTACGATATCCCTCACCCTTCAACCGGAATTGAGAGGCCCGAGCTTGCAGCTTCTTCCAAATGGTCCATCACACATTGACGCGTTACGTCGCACAACCGTATGAGCAATCTGTTCACAGCCACGTCAACTACCTCCTACCACTTGCTATCACTTGCCAGGGTCACGCCCGCGGTTTCTCTCTCACAATGCCTAGAGCGCCGACATTGACAGCGCCGACTCCGGATTTGCTGGGCAGCGGGGCATTTATCGTTATCGCATATGAGAACTGGTTTGGTTTGGTTCGATTTGGTTTATGCCCCGAAGCGACTTAGGCTATGAGAGACGCCGTAGTGGAGGGCTCCGGAGCTTCCGACCACCTGGGGTTGTTAGTCGAGTGTCTTAATCACTGATTCCCGTCGCAGTGGATCAGTGGTTACGGCACTCAAGCGCTGAACCCGAGGACATGGGATTAAATGCCAGCCTCGGCAGTTGCTTTTCTATGGAGGCGAAACGCAAGGCGCCCCTGTACTGTGCGATGTCGGTGCGTGTTAACGAGCCCCAGGTGGTCGGAATTTCCGGAGCCCTCCACTATACGTCGTCCCTCACAGCATGAGGCTTTGGGAAACCAGGTCCTCTAAACCTAACTCCATTCCTGAAGCCAATATTGAAAAGTGTTTACTCAGTAATTAACGTTGAGGAACGAAATAAACGCTGCAGTCTAAGCTGCACGGCTCTGTTAGTTTTACTACACTCTCCAGGATATCTGAGGATGACACCCAGAATATTGACAAAATCTACAATTTCTACAGTATGACAGCATACATTAATCGGCCTTGATAATACCTTCCCCTCTACAAAGTACGCCTTTTTTGTATTCTAGAAAGAATGTTCAAATAAGTAGCGTTCGTTCGAATATTCCAAGCGTGTAGTGACGGTAATACTGTTTGTTTGATATCACTCTAATTTCCCAGAGATGAACATCGTAGGGATGTCGGCATTGGATACAAATTGAACGTGAGCTACTGAATGTATAAGTGCGTATGTATAAAGACGTCATAGGCAGCTGTATAACTTGTGTTGGTAGGAATGCATCGTATTGTTTTATGCACGCTTGTGGCCCTTCTAAAACATTGTCCAGCTATCGTAATTTAGCGCTCAGAACGGTCTAGGCCACCTGGACCAATAAACTCCCGCAATATATTTTTCTGGAATCAAGAAATTTTCTCCCTACAGCAGCCCTATGCATTCAACGTAGGGGTACCCGTAAGAGTGAGAAATCAGCTTCGTTTTTTTTTTCTTTTTTTTTTTTTCATGATGGCAAGTGAATGGCGCCAATTCTGTCTGAGTAATTTTTCAAACATTTTCTTTCGATTAACGCATTGAATATCCTTCCTAGCGTACAGCGTCCGTTTGTCACACTGCATGTACCACTTGCTAAGAACACTCCTGCACAGCTCAGCAGATAAGCTCTCTGATCTGGAGACTTATTACCAAAGCGCACGTGTCCTCCGACAAGTGTTGTATTTATTAACCCCTTTATTTCTGCTCCATGAAGCCTCTATTTGCTACAATTGAAATGAATCAAGGAGCAATTAAATTTATGTATTTGGCAACTGCAATGAATTTATTGATAGTCCATGTACGCTTCGGGAGTTCAAGAACTTGAGAGCGTTTACTAGCGCCAACTTTTAAGAGGACCACTCAGAGGCAAAACTCGATTTGAAACTTTTCTCTTTTTTTCGCTTCCTTTGCTTTACGAATGATTCAACACAACTTTAAGATTACAAAAAAAAAGATAATCACTATAGGGAGAAGCACGATGGTTTCAAACGGAAGTGAACGCGGTCTGTGCTGACACAGCTTCCCACTCTAGAGAGCCGGTAGAGTGGAAGGGCGCGCCACGCCTCAGGGACTGCAGCTAAGCCGGCTCCTTCTAAGGAGCGCTGTCAGGCCTTCTGTTCACTGAGGTTACAAAAAGCGATGGCTCAACAATCGAGCACCGCTGTAAATAAAATGGGTAATCCACTCTAGAGCTTTGTTCAACTTTTTTTGCTGAAAGCGTCGTGCCATATATAGTTTCTTGGTTCATGGCGTATCTGTATACTGTGGTATATGCTACGCGTATATATATATAGGAAGACGAGGGGGGGAAAAAACGCGGCAAATCTCTTTACCGGAGAAGACGGGAAGATTAGGCTTCACTCTTCTTCGGTGTCGGCATGCCATGCACTCAGCCAGAAGTGTGTTGGCAGGGACAAAATGGCTCTTGGGCTAAGGCCTCCTGTAATATGAGCGAGGAAGGGGAAATAAGTGCGCGTTAAATGTGAGCGGGATACAGATTTGAAGCATGAAAAGCGGACTTTGCGTTATGGACGAGGTTTAACGTAAATACTTGGGCTGCGCTTATTTTTATTTTACTTTTTTTTTTCGCCTCTGTCTGGGGTTGCCTCTTAAGTGTCTACGTTCCCATCACGCGGTAGCTGCTAAGCGTCAAATTAACTCCTTTGGTGGGGACAACCTTACCTCCCTCTTGTCAGCACAGCCCACATATTATATCGAGATCCTTAGAAATTCACCTCGGCCAGAATTAGCTCTCCAACGGGCTAACCATCCGTTGCGGAACCGTTGTTCAAGTAGTCCCATTATGACTAAGTCAATATACGCCTAATCAGCATCTGACGTCCAGTGTCCGGTGCTGTCTATTCTAAAATTCGCTGATTGGTCGACGGGTATATGACGTCATGAGACCGCACGACATGTCTAATTAGTACGTGCGCTGGTCTCGTAACGGCCGAATGCGGCATCACATTTCAGGTTGGAGTGAAGCCAGAACCAACGCCGCGTATTCTCTCCGCACTGCGGAGAGGGAAGCGACCGAAGTGCGTCGCTGAACGTTCATGGTTTGGTTTGGTTTATGGGGTTTAACGTCCCAAAGCGACTCAGGCTATGGGTGACGTCGTAGTGGAGGGCTCCGGAAATTTCGACCAACCACATGATGTTCTTTAACGTACGCTGACATCACACGTTAAAGGAAGGTGTTAGGCAAGGAGGACACGATCTCCCCAGTACTATTCACAGCTTGCTTAGAAGAAGTATTCAGAGACTTGAAATGGGAGCAGTTAGGGATAAGGGTAGATGGAGAACACCTCAGTAACCTGCGATTTCTGATGACATTGCCTTGTTAAGTAACTCAGGGGATCAATTGCAAATAATAATTGATGACCTAGAGAGGAAAAGCAGGAAAGTAGGCTTGAAAATCAATATGCAGAAGACTAAGGTAATGTTCAACAGCCTCGGGAAGGAACAGCAGTTTACATTAGGTAGCGAAATACTGGAAGTAGTAGGCGAATATGTCTACTTAGGACAGGTAGTAACCGCAGATCCGGACCATGAAAAGGAAATAACAAGAAGAATAAGATTGCGATGGAGCGCATTTGGCAAGCACTTCCAGATTATAACTAGCAGCTTACCGGTATCGCTCAATAGGAAAGTATACAACAGTTGCATCTTACCTGTACTTACCTATGGGGCTGAAACGTGGAAGCTAACAAAGATGGTTCTACTTAAGTTGGGGACAATGCAGAGGGCTATGGAAAGAAAAATGGTAGGGATAACGTTAAGAGACAGGAAACGTGCAGAGTGGGTCAGAGAAATAACTCAAGTCACTGACGTTCTAGTGGAAATCGAGAAGAAGAAATGGGCAGGACATGTAGCGCGAAGATAGGATAACCGATGGTCGCTTATGGGTAACAAACTGGATTCCAAGGGAAGGAAAGCGTAGCAGGGGGCGGCAGAAAGTTAGGTGAGTGGGTGAGGTTAAGAAGTTCGCAGGGCTCAAGTGGATGCAGCTAGCACAGGACCGGGTTAATTGGAGGAATATGGGAGAGGCCTTCGCCCTGCAGTGGGTATAGTCAGGCTGATGATAATGATGATGACATCGCACGGCACACGGGCGCATTGCTTTTCGCCTGTATCGAAAAGCGGCCGCCGCGGTCGCGATTCGATCCCGCATCCCTGGGCACAGTAGTCGAGTGCCCTAACCACTGCACCGTCGTGACGGCGATTGAACATTGAGTATCGGTGGCTGCAGAGGGTCAGTGCATGCGGCTGGCAGTACAGTGATGGACGAGAAGCAGGCCGAGTGAACTTCATAGTTTAATTTTAATGCTATCAGTTTGTCAGCACGTAATGTAAATTAGTGTCCCCCAACTTTCTTTTTATTTTGTAATGAAACTTAAATACCTGAACCTCCCTAGAACGAAGCTGCAAGTGCTTCGCCATTTTTCCCCCCTTAGTTATAGCCATTGCTTCTATAGCTGTAAAGAAGAAATTAGGCTTAGGCAAAAGTCAGATGTATGCACTGAGGGGCAAGGCGGGCAATGTCATTGCTAGCATGGACAAGATAATCAAGGCAGCCGAGGATTTATACACCTCTACAGTGGCCAAAATAATCAGGACAAAAATGAGGTTGGCTGTAGTGATGAGCAATCAGACGTTCCGTCAGCAACGAAGGACGAAGTTAAGAATACCTTAGCAGCTCTGAAAAGGTGGAAAGCAGCTGCGGGGTATCAGGTAACTGCAGAGTTGTTGAAGGATGGAGGGGATATACTGGTAGAAAAACTGGCCACCCTGTATAAGCAAGGCCTAATGACACCGAATGTACTTGAATGATGGGAGAACGCTAATATTAGCTTAATTCATAAATAAGGGGACGCTAAGGACTTGAAAAATTACAGACCAATAAGCTTACTATCCATTATATACAATGTATTTACTGAGGTAATCGCCAATAGGATCAGGACAACCTTAGACTTTAATCAACCAAATGATCAAGTTGCTAGATTTCCCATCGATCACATCCACCCTACCAATCAGGTAGAAAAGTGCTCTAAATATAACCAGCCCTATACATAGCATTCATTGACTACTAGAAAACATTTGACTTGGTCGAAACCTCAGCAGTCATGCAGGCATTACAAGATCAGGGTGTAGGTGAACCATATGTGAAAGTACTGGAAGACATCTATAGTGGCTGCACAGCAACCATAGTTCTGCATAAAGTAACAAAATTCCAATTAAAAAAAGTGTTAGGCAAGGAGGCACGACCTCCCCAGTGCTACAGCTTGCTTAGATGGTGTATTCAAAGACATTGAATGGGAGCTGTTATGCATCAGGGTTGATGGATAATATCTCAGTAATCTGCGATTCGCTGATGACATTGCCATGTTACGCAACTCATGGGACCAACTGTAGCTAATGATTAATGATCTAGAAAGGAGAAGCAGAAAGGTAGGCCTAAAATTAATATACAGAAGACCAAGGTAATGTTGAACAGGCTGGGAAAGAAACAGCAGCTTAACATAGGTAGCGAAGTACTGGAAGTGGTTGGCGAATATGTCTACTTAGGGCAGATAGTGACCGCAGATCCGGACCATGATAGGGAGATAACTAGGAGAATAATATTGAAATGGAGCGCATTTTGAAGGTACTCACACGTTATTGCTAGCAGTTTACCGGTATCACTTGAGAGGAAAATGTGTAACAGTTGCATCCTACCGGTACTCGCCTATGGGGCTGAAACGTGGACGCTAACGGAAAGGGTTCTGCTTAAGTTGAGGACAACGCAGAGGGCTATGGAACGAAAAATGGTAGGGGTAAAATTAAGAGATAGGAAGAGTGCAGAGTGGGTCAGAGAAATAACTCAGATTACTGACAGTCTAGTTGGAATTAAGAAGAAGAAATGGGTATGGACAGAACATATGTAGCGCAAAGAGAGGACAACCGACGGTCTTTAAGAGTAACCAATTGGATTCCAAGAGAAGGTAAGCATAGCAGGGGGCGGCAGAAAATTAGGTGGGTGAATGAGGTTAAGAAATTCGCAGGGGTCAAATGGATGCAGCTAGCACAGGACCGGGTTAATTGGAAGAAAATGGGAGAGGCATTCGCCCTGCAGTGGGCATAGTTCGGCTGATGAAAATGATGATGAGCCACAGCCACGCCTGACATTGTTACTTTGGCCGCAGCTGTTGCATGCAAACCTGCCAGCTTGTAGGCCGAGGAAAGCAAGAGCAGGCGTTTGGTCTGCCAGTGATGTGCGTTGAACGGGCTTTTAGCGCACTCCGATCCGATCACCCACCACGAAGTCAAGCACATCAAAAGTGTAGACAATCATTAATTGTGGCGGCCTAATGTAAATTAGCCTTTGTTATATCCATTATTTCATTATAAATCGTTACATCGAGGTGGCACTTTATATGTGCCCATGAATGAGACGACCACTTCATCGGTGAACTTTTATAGTAGACTTACCTGAATGAAGTGTCCTTTAAAGGGAAGTTCCTACTTGGAGGAGAATTTTCATCCACGCCTATGACTTGACGGTGCGCCAGCGAAGGCGGTGGCAGTGTCTTGGAGGTGGCACGGCGTATTGTTGGAGGCGGCGGGTGAACGGCTTGGTTTGGTTTTTAGAGCACGAAGCTGCAAAGCGACTCAGGCTATGGGGGACGCCGTAGTTGGAGGGCTCTCGAGGTTTCGGTCACCTGGTAAGCCTCCATCGAAAAGCAATGGCCATGGCCGGGATTTGATACTGCCTCTTTGGGATTAGCCGTCGGACGCCCTAACCACTGCGCCACGCGGCGGGGCGATGACTTAAAGGGGCAGGAGAGCAAGCCTAACACTGATCACGTCTGCAGTTGCTCTGTTTATATGGTCATCAGGAAATGACGTCTAGGCACTCCTACAACCGGTGCAGAAGGACAGTGCACACTCCACCTTCTCATGTTCAGCATCAATGTCTTACGTTGCTCAGGAGGAAAGCGCAGGAGAATTAGGAGTAGCTGAAAATCACTCGCGACGGCCTAACGCTAACGTTAAAGTGACACAGCACTGTGGTTCTTGTGCCGTCATGCAGGTGTGCTGACAGAGAAAAAGCGGACGTTATAGGGGGGTGAAGGATGCATGGTTATCTAGGTTGCTCAGTTTCACCTCACTTACCTTAAGCGACTGACATCGGCGGACATTCTCCTCTCATATCGCTGTCTGCGGCCGTATACATAGACGTGAAACGTGAAACTATATTGACGCATTCAGATAGCAGAGATGATGGAGACTTCTTCGGGCGCCCCCTGCTTTTTGTCTCATCTTCCGCTGTCATTTGAAGAGAAATAAACAGAGCCGAGCTGGACCGAATTGAACACAACTGGACTGAAATGAAGAGCGGGCTTTTTGAGTGTCCTGCCGGCAGATTTGGGGCTGCAGCCTGCGACCATTGCTTGAAATATGCGAGTACTTTTGAAAGCGGCAGCGGTTCCCAATGATGGGAAGTACGCGTGGACGATATTCAACGCAGTGCCGTTTAAATCAATTTTCACGGATGATCTTTCATGGTCGACAGCCCACATCCAAAACCTGGGGCACGAGGCAGTTTTACATATGACGGACAGAAATATTTCAGTAAATATAATGGCAGAAAATAAATTGAGTAAAATCAGTGAAACGGATAATGTCTCATTTTTATCCTTCCCGTCGGGCAAAAAGGAGACAACGATTAGTTCTTTCTTTCCCAGAGCCGTCTAGGTCACGTGACTATACGCCATCCATAATAAGTAATCGCCTATCATGGATGCAAACACTTTCACCTCGCCCACGCACGCGAGCTGCCCGGAGAAGCTTAGTCGACGAAAGTGCTGACCCCTGCAGCTGTGATCAAGTTCAGTGAAGTAATGCTTACGGTGAAGTTGCGGAACATTCTTACAGAGTGCGGCTTCCAAATGGAAAGGTGTTGCTGTTGGAGGTACAGGCACCCCAACCCTTTTGATGAATGGGCTACTTTCAGAGCAAATAAATGGAGGTAGTACTATAAGTAAGTACAAAGCAAAGCATTGAAGAACTCTAGTAATTCGCGAGGGTCAAGTGAATGCAGCTAGCGCAGGACCGGGTTAATTGGAGGAGTATGGGAGAGGCCTTCGCTCTGCAGCAAGTATAGTCCGGCTGATGATGATAAGTATCCGCATTGTCTATATTTAACGGCACATTTAGACTAGATACCGTGGTCGCCACGCAGTAAATCTGCGTCTGGATGTGGGACGTTCGAACATTTCAAGATTTTTCGGATATCCGATGTACACACTTTCAATTATTTAATGACCTCAAGTGTCGCATCGCTAAATGTAACGTATATGATGTGCCTCTCGGCTACATCTGTTGCTAATTCATGCTGTAATTTAACACACGAAGTCCTACTTAGAGGTTCCTGTTTTTCTAATGACATGCTACTTGCCTGATTCGGTCAGAAATAACCTTAAATCTGCACCCTCTGTTGCGATCTAAAGCCAAACAAGCGACATGCATCGCAATGGTTCTTGAGACGCATCTGCCCTAAAATAACTTGCCAAAATAAATTCGCTGGCGCTTCCAGTTTTAGACCGATCATTTACTCAAATGATGCGAAATGGATGTCACCCAGCACCTCCACCAAATGTTAAGGGAAACTTACACAGCGGTAAACGCCAGATAACTCTCAGAAGCACACAACACCAGACCAGTGCTTCGTCGTCATCTAGATATTGCGCACCGCAACACTATGCTGCTTGAGTTCGCGCTTTGTTGCAGCAAAGGATGGTAATTTTTAGCTAATTTTGACGGAATCAAGCAAACCTCTCATCCTAGCATGTTATTACAGTAAAGGTACCGTTCATTACTACGCCATACGTTAAAGTTCTGTACGAATGAGGAAGCCACAAAGCTGAGAGAAGCATTTTACATGTTGCATTTAGAGAGGCAACGGCTGATATTGTTAAAAAAAAAAATGGGCGAGTGTACGTTTTGCTGTTGTGTGGGACAGATTCCTTCAGAAGAGTTCTGACTCGAAGTGGCAACATGCACCTGCGCCCCGGCCCGTGTGTACTTGTACAATTCACTGCTATACGTCGCACGCTGCATGTGCTTCCTAAAAAGAGTGACACGTGCAGACACTCGAGAAACTGTCGTCTGCAGAAAGCCGAGTTGCGAACAGACAGTCGGTCTAGCTGGTGCTTTCGCACTGGCTGCCGGCCAGTGCCGAGTCGCCGATCTTGTAGGGGAGGGGTTGGGGCGGTAATTAATGGCCCTTTCTTCTCCGGACAGCCGGGTGCACGCTCGGGGCGAAGGCGTTGTCCCGGACACTGCCACTGGGTGATTTATACGCTGCGAACCAGTGTCGACACCGACTGGCTGGAAAGCGAGAGGATCACTGGCCGTTGGCAGCCGAGTATATTTATGTGCTCGGCAAAAGAATGAAAGCGCACGTCGCCAATCACTGCGCGTGTAAATGGCTTTGCCTCCGCGACGTGTGGTGCGGGAATGGGAGAGAAAAATGGGACTGAAAAACGGGATTTTCTTCGTTCTAGTCGATAAATGGTCTGGAAGGTATATGCCCCGACTCGTCCTATCATAGCTGCGCAGCAATTCTTCGTTGAAAGGCCTGCCCTCCGACGGCGATTGCCATTGTGTCGCGCCTGACGTTTTGGGCCTACTGTGTCGCGGCCGGTCCGTTATTGTTTGGTTGAAGTTTATTTGGTTGAAGTTGCAAAACAAAAAAAAAGGGGGGGGGGGGGGAGAGAAAAAAGGAAACAGCTTTTGTAAGACGAGGCTTTTTCCACGATAAGAAAACTGCAATTTTTTTATTTTTTTACGAATTACAGTGACTCGCAGTAACGATAGAGAGAGATTCATAGTTGAAAGTGAAAAGAGAAACATTTCGTTCGCCATTACGATGAACAAGTAGTCGCATGTCAAATAGCGCATGCCTTAGCGACACGCTCAAATGTACAGTAAATATGGCAAAATAGTCTTGATAACAACTTCGACAGCCGTCATTCTTCGTGATGCCCTTGCTCGTTCGCTCACAAATAAAAGGCGAATAAAAGCACCGCATTATATCTTCCCAGTAACTGTGTGGGCGCCCGCGCGCACACGCACTGACGCACGCGTACGCCACACGCATTGCGCATGCATGCGAGCGCCCGGAAACAACGCGTGAACGGTAATACAGGCACGTAATTTTGAAGGTCAGTAGGAGGTTTGAAGGAGAAAAAAGTTCGACAGTGCCGTCGCTACGCCAGTATACTGACTCTTTGCACTTCCGGCCGATTCCGGGGTGCTGTAACGGGACGCCAACATTAAACACATTGCGAAACCTTCGAGTAGGCTATTATTTGCCTTCTGCTACTTCCAAAGCGGCCCATATGACACGCGATGTTTCAGCGTTTACGTTCCGGATATTTCGCGTACTCGAGTAAAATATATATATATAGTATAAGGAGCAGCTAGACAACATTAAATCAACATTTTTCAGAACTAGATAAGACACGTACGCGGCTGTTTTATTGCATAATGCAAACTGAAAAGTTTTCCAGTCTTTGCTGGCTGGTGATTCTGTAATGATAATATCGTCACGCTCCTCCAAGGTCCCGTGGTAACTGCTTCTCCATGTGTTAGGCGTCTGGGTTCCTTAAAAATGCATAGCCTCTTTAGCGCTTATGCGCGGGCCACGCACGCAGTCGGAGTTGTTTGCTCGCTGTGTGGAGAAGCCAACCATCTTGCCACGATGCGCGCTCTCCACCCCTTTACGCTCAGTACACGCGGGGAAGTCAATTCACCCTCGGGGCATAAGCTGGCGGTGGAGTCTGCGTCCGGGGCGAGGATGTTTCTATGAGCACGGCCCCCGACATTGTGCTGGTCTTAGCCGAGAAAAGCTTGCCGCAATTTGCGTTGGCGTGTGACCTATCCTCATTCCACGCGACATTTTACTGGGGCTTAACGGCTCACTTTCTCTGCACAAACGCTTGGAAAAGCAGAGAAATAATGATATGGTAACGAAGCTTGCGCGAAGCGCACGGCGTACGTGCTTAAGCCGGCTTCTTTTCCTTAATGAAGTTGGTGCTCTGAATTGCGCTAGTGAGAGCAGAAATTTCCAGGCGACAGGCGGTTATTTTAGACGAGGCGCATTCTTGGCCAACTTTCAGCTGGATGCATTTAGAGCAACAGAAAGAAGCGAAAGAAGGCCTGTGAAAGAAGCCTGTGAAAGAAGCCTGTGAAAGAAGCCTGTGAAAGAAGCCTGTGAAAGAAGCCTGTGAAAGGCCTGTGAAAGAAGCTTGTGAAGCCTGTGAAATGCCTGTGAAAGAAGCGCTAAGATACGAGGCACTGTTTAGTTTTCTCTTCCATATTTGATTGTGCTATTTACGTTATTGCTCTCTACATATATTTATGCATTTATGTACTTATTGACATTCAGCGGATGTTGTCCTTTTGGATGAATTCTGTTGAGAACGTGAAACGTTGTGATGGAAGCGGAATCATTTTATGTAACTGAGCTACGACACAAAATTTTTGGGACCTTTAAACTTCGCCTGTAAGGCTATGACACGACAGCTCCCGTCCTCGTTACCATGCATCCCCTTTGCTATTGGATTAGTTGCTAGTTCCTTAGTTATTGCATCTGTTATCCCTAAACATACTCGTTAGCATCAATCGTAAGTTTCCGATCATCTGCAAGACCACCCGGCAATTATATAATACCCCGCTTTAACGAAGCCGTAGAGACTTGCATGCATGGCCCAGGTGTATACAGCGTATCTGACTCGGGGTGCAAGGGCTCCTGCCAGCTCGGTCATGTCATTTACTCTCGTGACGTCACAGACTCTGACGACCAATCAGTGCGCGGCCACACGTCATCTATATACTATTGCCTGAATAAATTTAAGAGTTGTAGCATCAGCCGCATAAATTCCGATGAAACATCGCAGGCCTGAGAGGAGCCGGCAAAACTAGGCAAAGCAACCGCTATGCCGTCATTTACACAGCTGTGCCGGGAAATTGCCCCTCAGCCGTCGTCATCGACAATTCCCTCGTCGAGGCATGGTAGAATGGCTTTAACACGAGGACGTTAGAATTCCCCGCTTTCCGAAAAATTCGGCGTCGGCGGGTCGAGCGAAAAAATGCGAGCATGGTTCTGGCAGGTGGTATAGTTGGCAAGTAACATATATATGGCCAGGAACTGATGGTTCGGCGGGAATCGTGTGACACGAGACCATGCACGTGATATGGGCGAGTGGCCAGGAGCTGCCAACTCGCCAATTTCTCGTTTCAAAGAAGCTATCTGAGTATATAGGCAGGAGCTGCCAACTGGCACAGATCCTTTGGAATGGGAAATGGACCCTCTGCGATCCTTATTGGAACTCAAGTTAGACACGTTGCCCTCAGACACCGCAGGCATGTTCGTTGGGCTTTACGTCGGTTGGTCTTCCACATAATTGGGTAGCTTATGACTGTATGCTAATGAGTATGATTAGTTAAATTAAGGTGTTATACCCTTAGGGGCAGAGCTGAAGTCCTCCGAGCTTTTAAGTTTCTGGGTGGCTTAGGTGCAGTGAAGAGGCAGCAGAGTGCTAGTGCTGCGTACCCGCTTGTGGCCTTTTGCGGATTCAGTGAAAGTTCGCAGTACAGCGAAGACAGGTCCGACCACGTGGTCGCATGTGTGACGTTGCAAGCGTGTTACACTGTGGCAATGGTGTGCCTGTAGAGCGTGGTCCTGAAGAACTTCATAGCACATCTACTTTTTTTTCAAATATACGTAGCCTTGCCTTGGCGCACGAGAGCACTGTTGCACCGTATAGATTTTCTGTGCCTACGGCGTTGCGATTCCCTGCAGCTGCTCTACATGGCACGAACCCTGTCTTCCCCCTGTCCGCATGCAGACCTTGAATTTCCAGCGTACCTGCTGGGCCTCGACCCGGCGCAGCTAGCGAAAAAGTTGATCAGCCGTGTGCTTGACTCCAAGTGGGGCACCCGCTCCGAGAGCATCGAGATGCAGCAGAACGTCCAGCAGGCCAACTACATCCGTGACGCCTGGGCCAAAGCGCTGTATACGCGCATCTTCGACCGTCTCGTGGAGGTAAGTGCACATCTACTTCATCATAATGTTTCTTTGGTCAGAAAGTGTGACACACGTGCAGGCCTGTTTCAAGGAGGGGCAGTTGTGATGATGATGATGATGACGATGAAAATGTTTATTGAAAGCCACATATGGTTTAGATTAAGGGAAGGGGAGTTGTGAAAAAATTTGTGTCTTAGCTGTGGTTAACCCTAGTTGAATTGCCTGTTCCCCTAGTTCTTTTGCCTGTTACATTATTCCCCTATCACGCCCTATCAGTGTAAGGTGCTACATTATTGGGGACACTTAAGCTCGTACTTTAAGGGTATGACGCGAGAGCGTAAGCTACCAGCCCCCACATATAAAGTCACGCTTCCAAACCGCACTGTGTTCGCAGACCGTGTCCGCAGCACTTGCGAGTAAATGAGAAGTGGTAGAAGTTAATGAGTGGTGTCACTCGATGGAGGGTGATGTAATATGTGCAAAAAATAATTAGGTCAATAAGATAATTAATTAGAGGCAAGAAATGAAAACGTAAAGGCGAAAATGGTCTCATTAGCGATTGGCTTGGCGCCACATTTTAATGTATCAAACACTAAAATAGTTTATTAATCAGTCAATTAGTGTGATGTCACAAATGTGACGTCACACAACCTGAAGTCGAGCCAAAAAGGGCATAGGAAAGGATTGGCCGCGCAATTTGAAAGTACCAAAGACTGAAGTAGTTAATTAAGGAATTCAATTAGGGTAACGTCAAGGATGGGATGTCACTCAGCAGGAAGTAGAGCCGAAAAAGGTCATATGAAGAGATTGGCGCGCAATTTGACAGTACCAAAGACTAAAATGAATAAACAAGAAGTGAATTAATGTGACGCAAAGGATGTGACGTCATGAAACCAGAAGTAGAGTCGAAAAAGGGCAGGAAGGGTTTGGCGCGCAATTTGAAAGTACCACAGACTAAAATGGGTAAACAAGAAGTAAATTAGGCAACTATAAGCAACCAACAGCAGCATACGTGCTTTCGCATTACTCCAATTCAGATTCTGCAGTGCTCTTTAATTTTTTCACTTGCCTCTTTCGGTGGCTAGGCAACGACTGTTGCGTGGCCAACTTTACGGGTGGCATCGAGTATTGTCAGCGCCGAGAGATGGAGTTGGCAAGGCTTTCGCCTTAGAAATGGTGTCATTGAAGGAATTTTCGCTTAAGGCAATTTTGTTGTTGTTACAGGCAGAAAACGTGAAATGAAAGACGAGTAAAAAAAAAAAAGATATATTTGGATCATACTTTTCACTGCGACAGAAGAAAAAAAAAAACAAAAAAATAAAGCCGTAAAACAAAGTGTTTGCCAATTTACAAGTTTTCTATCATTTCTAAACAGAAAAAAGACTAAAATTAATGCAAAGGTTAAAAACAGAAAACATAAAGCAGAACAGAAAATATCTGTATTTTTCAACATTTTTTTTTTTTTTTTTACAATATATGGACGTGCCAGCGTGTCGTAGGGGTAACGAGAATGCAAACGGTTGTGGCAGGCTGATTCTGATATCACCCTCCCGTATGAAAGGAGCAACCTAAGTTGGCAGCTCCTCCTGCCCGTTGCAGCGCCGGCGTGGGGACCACGGACACAGCACACAGCGACGAACGGTTAGACCTGGCGTAGTATTGCATTCGCAATAAAACTACTACAGAGAAAACGACGGTACCGAATAACAAGCACCTCCGCCCTATTGCCAAGGTGGCCGCTCTGGTTGTCCCGATGCCCTTAAACACACAGCCGCTGTCTCAGCTATAGTTGCCACACGTATACCACACGTATACTTGTGGTACTAGCGTCTGGTACTCGGACTTTCCAGAGAAGTGTACTCTGATAACTCGTGCACAAACGGCAGGAATCTGCATGGTGTGGTCGTCTGGGCATTAGGTACTGGCCATGCAAACAAAAATGGAGGACGACCACTCCGTGGAAAGCTCACAAAAGCATGCGTTAATTCCCAAAAGTATGAGCGCATGCTACAATGGAATCGATCAGGCCGCGCGATCGACATTCCCCTTACTGGCGACGCGCGACAGCAATGGCAACTCGCCTAGACCGTCGTCCGTGACGCTCCGGTCGAACAGCGTCCATGCAGCCACGCGCCATGATAATGGGGAGTGATAAATTGACTGCTTTGCGAGCTTGGTTGTTGTAACTCTGGCATGAGAAGCATTAGAGATAACTGCGGCGACTCGCATTGTAGGTAATGCGAGAACATTGACGCTCCTTTACACTCGCTGCCTCCCTTTGCTTTACTCGAGACGGCATACGTTTCCTCTTGCCGGACTTCCTGGAGGAATTTGAACCACGATATAGACGGCATATCCATACTGCATCGTATCACGTACGCGCAAACACACAATTCAGGACGCGTCGACAGCAAGGCGACTGGCGCAATCCAAGCGGAAGCGACGCGCACGCCTCCACCTTTCCCATGGTGTGGCGTTGTACCAATAGCATCCTCTATCACCGCGCTCTGGGTGCGCCCCAAAACCGGCGCGGTGCTCTGTGCACCGCGTTGGTGGCACCCTGAGAAGGATCATCATCGAGGACAACCTGCAGCGACACCTTTCTTTTGGAGCACGAATCTGATTGTCTGCTGAAATCTCGCCACGCTACGTGCCCCACACACACCGTTGTAGAAATCAACAATATCAACGGTACGAGGCGTCATTCCGCAATGTCCAAGAACTGAATGATGTCGTGGAAACGGCGTGTACTTTCTGCTATGCAAAATATCACGGCGACGGCTTGTTAGCTACTTTTGTTTCCCGCATACCATAAGTGAGTTAAGTCCAGTCAATACGCACACAATCGTGATTATTCAAAAACAAGAAATGAAAGGATGTATTCTTCAGCCATCTTCTGTGGGTAAGGGCCCCGCCGAGCTTAAAATCACGACTTCTAATAGCTGTGCCGATCACATTGTAGCAAACGTGTTCCTGCTCACCCAGAAATGCTTTCGGAACTGCATATAAATCACGCAATTCACGTCTCAAAGGCACATGTCGTACGTTACAAGCTTGACGTATCAAAGGCTCTGCCCACTGCTATGTTAAGCAAGGAATCGTAAACAGCCGCTCGCTATCATAGAGGAGCCAGATGATCGGCCCGATGAAAAAACTGGTCGACTTTCGGGCATTCATCGTGTTTACGCTGTGTGAGGTCGACTGTCATACCGCCTTCGTAAAGCAGTTTATCGATTGCGGCAACCATCCGTACTATTTTAGAGCAGATCTTTGGTGCCCGTTCCTGGGTTTCGCGTCGGCGTACACATCTTCGCAGACTCCATGTTCGGATTTCGCCCGTACAGGTCCGCACAGGATGTTTTGCTACAACTTAATCGGGACGTTCTTGACCCGGTCGAATGCCCTCACAACGACAGAATCATACTCGCCTTAGACTTGAAAGGAGCCTTCGACAATGTTACTCATGAGGTAATACTCACTCATCTTTCACAAACCGGATGCGGACGCAACGCGTTCAGATACATTCGGCAATTTTTGACAGATCGCCAATCCTACATTAAAATCCAGGACACCGAACATGGCCCGTTCCAACTTGGAACCTGAGGAACACCACAGGGTGCAGTGCTGTCTCCTCTCTTATTCAATCTGGCTATGATGCACCTGCCGGCCCAGTTGGGTGCTGTCGCTGGTGTGCAGCATGCGCTGTATGCCGATGACATCACCCTGTGGGCCACGCAAGGTTCTCTTGGAGATATTGAGGCCACCTGCAGCAAGCAGCAACCATAGTGGACCGTTATGCTCGCCGCTGCGGCCTTCAATGCTCCCCTCAAAAATCTGAATTTGTACACATGCGCCGCTCACCAAAGTGTACGGCCAAAATTGAGCTCTTTTTAGAGACAGGATCAATTCCTGAACGCACAGAAGTCCGGGTACTGGGGCTCTTCATTCATCAACATAGACGGTCGGACACTACCTTGGCGAAACTCCGTAAGGTGGGGGACCAGGTGGGCCGCATGGTCCGCCGGGTTTCTAACAAACGTGGGGGGTTGCGGTGCAAAGACGCCTTGCGGCTGGCGCATGCATTCGTGACCAGTCGAATCTTGTATTCGACTCCTTACCTGCACCTTCGGAAACAAGACGAGGATGCACTCGAAGTCGTCCTGCGCAAAATTTTTAAGAGAGCCCTCGATCTCCCCGTGAACACCTCCAACCAGCGTCTACTGGGCCTGGGCATGGTGAATACGTTCCGGGAGATCAGAGAGGCTCACTTAACCAACCAATACACACGTCTTTCTAAGACACTGCCGGGTCGCCGCCTCCTTGCCCGGCTACACATCCAACATACCTCCCTTATGGAAGATCGTGTACGCCTCCCTTTCGAGTGGAGATGCGCCCTCCACGTACGCCCTCTTCCTAAAAACATGACACGTGAAGACCACAATGGCCGGCGCCTGGCGCGGGCGGAAGCCCTGGGCCGCCATTATGGGTCGAAACCCGGCATTTACTACGTGGTCGCCTCCGGCCCCCACCATGGGGGATGGTACACGGCCGCAGTGGCCCACCAGTCCAAAACTGTTAACGGGCTTACATATCGCGCCCGTGACATAACCCACGCGGAGGAGGTCGCCATTGCGCTGGCAGCTACTCACACTGATTCTAAAACAATTATCTCCGACTCGCGAGGGGCCTGTCGGAACGTCGAGCAAGGCTGGGCGCCATACTTAGCCTACCGAATACTTCAAAATTGCACCTACACCGGGTACCCCGCTTACCGGAATATAGTATGGGCTCCTGCTCATATGGGTCTCGAGGGGAATGAGGCAGCCGACGCCGCCGCCCGCGCGCTCTCTTTCCGGGCTTCCCATCTCGACCCCCTTGATCAGGATCTCGAATTCGAACCCGCATATTATTTTAAAGACACTGTTCTTTATTATAAATCTTGTCATAGCCTTTACCCTCGCCCGAGTAAAGGTCTATCTAAGAGGGAGGAGCGGCTTCTACTCCGTCTTTATACCAACACTCTGCTGTGCCCGGCAGCACTAAAACATTTTAATGCCTCCTTCACGGGCAGTTGTCGCCCGAGTAAAGGTCTATCTAAGAGGGAGGAGCGGCTTCTACTCCGTCTTTATACCAACACTCTGCTGTGCCCGGCAGCACTAAAACATTTTAATGCCTCCTTCACGGGCAGTTGTCCGCACTGTGCGGAGAAGTCTTCGGACATCTACCACATGGTGTGGGCTTACCCATCCAACCCAGCTGTTCCTCCTCACCCCAACCCCACTCGGGAGGCTGCTCGGCTGCTATGACCTGCAGGCCCAAAAGGCCTTGGTCGAGCGCGCCCGGGCAGCGGCCGACGCCACTGGGGTCCCGTACTAGGGACCCCACCCAGTATCTGTAAGGGCTGGATGTTCATAGATCCGGCCGATTCATAGATCCACCCCTTTTGAAGCAATAAACGTTTGTCACCACCACCACCGGCGTAGCCGTCGGCCTCGTAACCGGCTCCGTCCCCCTTTCAGCCTTCCCAAGCTCAGCCCCCCTCTTCCTGCGTGGCGCCGACCGCGCGTTATCAGATTGCTGCGCGCGCTCCCCCGTTTGCCCCCCCCCCCCCCCCCTTTGTGGCGGCGAGGGTGCTCTCCGGTGCTGTGCGAATCAGCGCTCGTTAAAGATCCCCAGGTGGTCGAAATTACTCCGTAGCCCTCCACTACGGCTCCACTTTCTCTCTTTCCACTTTCACTCCCACCTCCCTCCCTTCCCTTATGGCGCGGTCGAGGTGTCCACAAAAACAAGTGAGACAGTTACCGCGCCTTTCCCTTTCCTATAAATCAATCAATTAAATCAATCAAATCTTCAGTTGCCGAAACGCCGGCTCGCTATCAGCGGATCACGGTGCGTGTATCCCAAGCCGAAACGCAGTCATGTTCTCTTCAGTAGCTAGCGGCGTCAGCGGCATCAGTCAGTCGCTGCTATCCATCTATTCGTCGCGCAGCGTTTCTATGGGCCCACGCGCCACCTCCCGCAACTCCCGATAACTTAATTGCTCTCTCCATTTCTCCGACCACAAATAAATGACAGCCAAGAACTGTTAGTGGAGTGTTTCTTGGAGGAATACGTGTGAAAAATTAAAATAAGTTGTCTGTAATTGTACATACGTGTCTTGCACGAAATCTTTGCCTCAATCAAAAGGTGAAACAGCTGATGAGCTGCGCTCAAATTTCGCATTAGGAAGTAACGTAATCGTCGGCAATTTTTGCTCCGTCGCGTCAGTCTGCGTGCAGACGCGAGCACATTGAGCAGGGCAAAGCGGCTTCTCTGCAGCGCGCGTCCCGCAGTGCTTGCCGGGATTGCATCCCTGCGAACCACCGATTTTCTGCGTGCGTGACAGGCTACGTTCAGGGTAACGATAAACTGCCGCGGCAAGGGGCGCTTCTGGTGATCGAGGACAGCGGGTAGCGGGTGCGCACCGGTGCGATTGATCGAGGATAGATGGTGCGCACCAGGGCGCCCGGTGCGGGCGATCGAGGATGCCATCGGCGGCGGCGTTTTTTTTTTCTTTCGAGCCCGTCACCGTCCCATCGCGCCTCCGCCCACTCCCATGACGTCACGCGTTGCTGCGTCATGACGTCACAGGAGACGAGCCCCATGGCAACCGCGTTGTTGTGATGAGCGCATCTTGTTGACATTTTTTTCCTGCAAATTGTCTTAACATTTATGCTTGTTACTAATTCATCACTTTCTAATTAATTCAGTCCTTTAGTTGTTTTGTGCTTTGTCACAATTTCGACGACTTCCGCTTTGATGTGACGTCACTACCGCTTTGCTCCTCCCCGCGATATATACACGTCTGCGCTATTTCGACGTCAAATTGGCATTTTTGTCTAATTAACTAATCACTCCACATCGACCAAATTTGGTATCTCGGAAATTTTTTCCTTCCTCTACCTTATTACAACCATTATTTTTCTCCTACGTATGTAGTGAATGATAAAATTGGGCTGACAACTTTTGATGACACAAAAGTGCGAACATGGTCACTTATTGCTTTCACATTAATATTATGATAATTAAAACCCTTAAGCGGCACTCTAGCACGCAAACTATTTGCACCATCCTTTGCTGCCCATTGTGGACGCAGCATGTCACCCTGTCAGACATGGCATTTATAGCTCTGTTTCCTCTCCTCAAGAACCTGTTGCGGTGGGGCACCGATTTGAGTTGGCAGCCACGGGAAAATGCCGAACCGGGGACATCAAGATAGTGCGAGTGTACGTTGGCCACAGATCCATCCAGTTTGTCTTCAATGAATTCACTCTGCCTTGTTACTGAAGGAGAAATGATGCCTAAATGTGAATTATTTTCGGGCACGCAGACAGCACAAGCCGCTTCTCAATGGAGTATTCAGCTAGTCCAGAAAGCAACTTTGTAGAGATCTTACTGAAGTTTTTAAATAGTCTTGCCTGTCTTTATGTACCAGTCATTATGCTACTTTAGGCTGGGGCAAAGTGTATTGAAATGTTTAAAACGAATGCCTCTCCAGCCTGCTGCGAAAATATTCTTTAAACTTCACCTTGGGGTTGTGCCCTTCAAGACATTGGTGACGGAAGCAAAAAAAAACCTTTTTACCACGGGGTGTCAGCTGTCTTCTAGGCAGAAAGCCAGAAGATCTTTTTATAGATTGTTCTCATGGGACTTTCTTTTTGGGACACTTCACAGTGAACCTTATGAAGAGTTCAGACCTCCATGAAATTTAGCAGTGAAAAATGGTGTTTTAAACGATATGGTAACGCTGTTAGGGTTTACATAACATGTGGAAATGCCAAATATCTGTTTGCCATCATGTTCATTTTTATGTGCGAGATATTCTAGAATATTTTGTGGACTCTGTTCAATAAATAATAGGTGCTTTGCAAGCTCAGTCATCTGTATACGAGTTTACCACTCTGTTAGAGAGTTATGAACTTGAACCTTTTAGAATGAGACGATTTGCCTGTAAATATGTTTACTTTTCCGATTCAGCCGGTCTGTCTTGTGTTTTGTTAAATAAGGGCAATAAAAAAAAAAAGGCAACAGGCTACCAAATTCTCAGGGGCACCAAGAAACTCATTTTTGCTGGCAGTGGCTTCAGCCCCAATAAGGACTGAATTTTCTTTTTTTGTGCTAGATAGCACTGACATGAAGGTACACTGCTCCTGTCTACCTTTCTATGGCCACTGGGGAAGAATTGGCACTGACATTCAATTAGGTGGGCAGATTCAGCACAGTCCTTCAGCGCTCAAAGGGAAATAATCATTTTAAAAAGGGAGGTAGAAAGTGAACGTAGCAATTGCCTTTTTATTTCAGCTAGTAAAGTGCGTGGTCACAGTGAATGACTATGCAAGGCATTGTGCAGCCTCATTTATGAAGGAAGCACGTTGAAATTTCGTGCAAATGACGTGGTTGCAGTCTGGTGGTGCTAAGGTGTTTGTTTTAATGTGGTAACGTTGAGAGCCCTATTCAGTAGAGAACTTGCAGTCATAGTTGGCGCTCATGTTTCAAGAAAATTGAGATTGGTTGAGAAGGTCGTAGTGTCACACAGAATCGAAAGTGATTAAAATGTCAGAGTCAGATAAATTGTGGTTATAAGGTTGCAACATGACTCAAGAATGTCATTATGACATGAAAGTGCATAAAGTAATTATACTGGAAATTAAATTGGAATCAAACCTGGGACCCTTGGCTCGGGTGTCGAACATTCCATCCTTTCGGCTATCGACATACTTTTGTTTGGCTTAGTGAAATGAAAGTCTTGTGTGTTTTGTGAAGATAAGAATAAATACAGTGCCCGTGCCTGCAAGGAGGACACCAGGCTGCTGAAGGAACCCATTAAGGCTATTGCAACGCACCCTTCGAGTGGAGGTTAAGTGTCCCTGGAATTTTTTTACTTTACTGCTTTCATTGTTGATAAGTGCCTCACAGCAGTAGGCAAACTCAAGCATAAAATAGTTGCAGTTGACATAAAGGAAGCAGTCTTTGGTGGCAGGAATACGATGTGGAGGGGGGTACATATGACAGAGTGTTAAGAGCCACAGTTTTGCTACCCCTAGCATATACAATCCCCAATAAGGCCATGACCTTCTCATACCTTCAAATACACCGGGATCATGAAAAAATGCTAGCCTAATACTAATCCACAAGAGTGATGGTAATACAAATCACCTAAAAGGCTTGTAATGATTAGCTTATTGTTTGCCATGTAGAAGTGTTTACTGAGCTGATTACTAGTAAGATAAACATCACATAAAAGCTTCCCTTAACTTGATCACCACAGTTTTCAAAAGGGGCACTCATCAGCACATCACGTGTTATTGACTAGGTTATGGACCAACACTGTTTCTGTTTCCAGAGGCTCAATTCATTCTTGCTTAACCGTATGCTAGCTGTCCTGTTTAGCTCAGTTGATACAGAAACCGTCTCCGTGAGGCAGTGTTACCTGGTTTTAACCTGGACCATACAGAATTCTTCTTCAACTGTGAAGTTTCTCTGGGAGCTGTACAGTTTTCCTTTGTAGCCATATGGCTGCACTTGGGTGGATGCTAATGAGTAATTACTCCCTTCTCATAAATCTGCTCCACCTTGGGGGATTCTCCTGAACTGTGGTCCGGGACCAGAATACTATAACCTGTTCTTGTATGTGGCTTTCATAGATTGCAAAACATATTAGTTACGGTAAAAATTTCACGGGTTACACAGGCATCAAACATAAATATGCTAGAAAATATCATAAGTAGTGCACAGGCACGGAGTCCTCTGTGCCTTTGTACTACCTCGGGAATGGTGCTGGCAAAGACTCACAACTAACCACGAGAAACAAGCTGGAGAACAGGAATGGGTTAGAGCTTATTTGGCGCATGCTCCTATACCTCGTGATAACCAGCTTGCAGCTTACTTATACTACTAGAAAGGAATGTTCTATTTGATGATGCATGCAGCCTGTACTCGCTTGCAAGTTTGAAAATGAGAGTTTAATAAGCTTGCATTAAGAAAAATGATAGGTATGTGCACTGCTAATAGAGAAAGCATATAGACTGACAAATGTGGGTTGGTGGTGCTTTAGCTCAATTTGTGGTGAAAAAATTTACTAGGTGCCCAGGGCAGATAAAAAGAGAAAAAATGCAGTGTAAAATGTAGTCAAGGAACAAAAAATGGCAAATTTAAGAAACTTTATGGAATAAGGTGGCCAAGATGGCGCAGAACAGAGGGTATCTGGAGGTTGCCAAGATCAAAGACTGTAGTGGGCAAGCATAAATCCACATGCAAAGCTTATATTGGTTCACTGTTAGTATGCTGAATTCATCCCTCCTGTCACATGACTTTATCAACAATGAATAGTCCTGTAACAAGGCCGAATTTCACTTTTTCTTTAGCTGGACAGTGAACTAACCTCTACAACTTAGAAATTGAGGTCAGAAATAGGCTATTGCAACGGGTTCAGTGACAAGACTACAAGTATGAAGAACCCAACCAAATATTTATGTCACATAACAATCGTATGAGTGAACTATGCATGGATTTTTCCTTATGGTATATCACGTCGCAAAAAGTGGACAGAAATAATTTAGAATTTAGGAATTTAATTTAAGAATAATTTAAGAATTTAGCCGATACTGGCATTTGTAAGTTGTCACATAGGTCACAAGCAGTGGAAGACAGCAAGCGGCATGCTCCCTTTGACTTAGTTGCCAGCTGTATCATCCAGTAGCTGCGCTGTACTCATAAAACCTTTTACAAGCAAAATACATTACATAACTGCAAGCCATGAAGCCTGATTATCTAAAAGCATCAAAGTTTCACAGGAAAAGTACATCACAGCACACGCCTTCGCTTTTTGTTGTTCTCTCGATAATTGAACACGTGGCTGATGTCCTGAGAATCTGGCTCCATGTCATCACACTCCTCTCCAGGTCGAGAAGGAACGTAGACTTCTAAGTCAGGTCCACCAATAATCCTTGGAAGGCCAACCAGGTGAGCCTGGTGAGCTTTTCGAAATCGTTTAAAGTTGGGCACGCTTGAGGTCAATGCTGATGCACGTGCTGATGCAGCTGGCTGTGGATTGCGGAGAACCAAGTCTGCAAGTTCTACAACAACCATGCTTGTTTCGGTGAGATCTGCCATGTGGTAATCTCCATTTAAGGACCCTTCAGCTGAAGCCACAGATGGTTTGGAGGTGAAATAACTTGGGTCATGGCCTCCGTTTACCAAAGCTTCAGCTGGATTAGGAGATGGCTTAGCAGTGGGCTCGTCTATGTTTTGTGGCTGGTATGGTGACCTTTGTGTTGGCTGCGACACACGCTGAGAAGTGCCTGCAAAAGTGGCTTCCATATGGTGTGCTTCATCAGCACCGTTCGTATTTTCCTCCCATTGTACAGGTTCAGGTGAAGGTGGCATTAGCACCTCCTCCTTAACCTGGATCTCCACAACTTCTGGTTCACACAGTGGGTTCAACCTTCGCGCCTTTGCTGCACTTGTTTCACCCTCAGTGTCATCTTTCCTCTTCTGACTTTGCCTGCCAAAATAGCACTCCAGTGAAAGGGTATTTATGGCATCCTTCTTTCTGATCTTGCGTGGCGATCGCTTGGGTGAAAAAGGTTGTTTTGGCGAGGAAGGTTCCCCAACTAATTGAGGATTCTTGAATGGTGATGCTTTCGATGGCGAGAGCAAAGTTCGAGTCAGCCCACCAACAGTTGTGCCTGTGTTGGCACCTAAGGTTAGCTCAAGGTTATTGCCAAGGCCTGAAGTTGCCAAACTTGACAGTCTGCTCTCGGGAACAATGGCGGAAACTGAAGGTGCGTCTGAAACGTTGCAATGCCTTGGTGCCATACCCTGCTGCGACAAGTCGGTGTCCGGTACGCAGATTTCTGCCTGTGATGGCACTTGTGACTGCGTCGACAGCAGATCATTGCCCCACAGAACGTTGACCATTCTGGAGCGAGGGTTGCAAAACTTTTCAGTCGAGCAATGAATGACTGCCATTCCCACGTCCGATGCAGAGAGGGAACGAAGCTTGTTTTTTATCAGGAAGCGGCACACCGGAGTCTCTGTGCCATCTAACGGTTTAATCACGCAACTGCCTTCCGCGAGGAGATCGAACGTCACCACATCGGGTCTGATCAACTTAGTTCTCGCTCCTCCCGAGCTGACCAGCTCGCCAAGAGACTTGTACTGTTTTTCTGTCAGAAAATAGAACGTCTTTCCGGCAAAGACAGTCTTGCGAGCTTCCTTGCAACCGAATGCCTCCTTCGATAATGTGAGGCACTCTTCCGTGACATCCGGTATATAATTCGCCGGATCGACGTCGGTCGGATTCTGACGCTCAGCACGCTTGTAAACCTCCGTAAAGAAAGCTGGCGTCACCACAGGTTTCGCTGCTAGTAGGGCGGCCGTCGTTTTCGTAGTGAGGCGAATGGAGCTCATCACAACGTGTGTGCAGCATTCCGACCAGTCGGACTTTAGTCTGGCGCCTATCTTCTTTAGCGTGGTTTTTAAGCTTTCTTTCTCTGAGGGAGCCAGACACGATGTAGTTACCACGAACGGAGCGTCGTAGCAGATTTTGTACGTGCTACCGAGCCTTCCGAAAGTAACTGTGTCGCCTTCTTTTAGCGCGGTTTCCTCGGACTTGGCAAGCTCCTTTGAGTTGACGCTAGTCCCGTACTTTGATCCCAGATCCTTAACCCGAAGCAGTGGAACGAAGGAAACGTCACTCACGTGCTCATCAGGCAGGGGCGCAACTGATAACACGGCATGTTCTCTGCTGATTGATGCATCATTCGTGATGAGAATGCTCGCGTTCTTGCGGCCCACCATGAAGTCTCCGCCGCACAGCAAACGATAGCACACATTATTTGTAGTCAGATGTCGCAGCGACCACATTTTCAGGAACAGAATAGTTGCGAATGTTTCAAAATAAAGAAAAAATGGGAACACAAAGCATGACTTGCTCCAGTTGCAAGTTGCGAGAACTTGCGACGAAGTTTGCGCGCCACATTCGGTTTGTTTACTATTAGGCCTAGCGCTAAATGGAAAACGTTATTTGTTTTCACAGAGACCGCTACTATCTGTATTATTTTGCTTGTCTTTACCGATAGAGCTTTTAAAATTTAAAATATATTTTTTAATAGTGTAGAGTAATTCTTATTGGATAACATTTGTAGCTTTATAATTTTAAATTTTACTAAAGTGGCTCGCTCTCTGATCTTTTGTAGTATCGATGTTAGCTCTTAACCGCAGCATAGGTGCACAAATATTCCACCCCTCTCGTCACTTTTTTGCGGAGTATTTTGAATTTGTGATGCGATGAAGATGCCGTTGAGTTGTTTATACATGTTATTTGATATGTATCGTTCTGTTCTGGTGCGCAGATCATTAACAATGCCATGCAGACAACTTCTGGAGAGCTTAGCATCGGCATTTTGGACATTTATGGTTTCGAGATTTTTCAACGGAACGGCTTCGAGCAGTTCTGCATCAATTACGTGAACGAGAAGCTCCAACAGATCTTCATCGAGTTGACACTGAAAGCTGAACAGGTAATGCACTGTTTTGCCCTCATGCCTTTCTTTTTGAAACCCTGATGCCCCTGATGGGTTCTTAACTGCGGTTTCGTAGCTCACAGAAACCCAACTTTTCACAATTCATGGCCTGTTCTGAGTACCCCCTCTAGCCGTTTCCTCGTTTATTATTATTATTATTCATGTGCCCCGCAGCGATGGCTCAGTGCGCTCCGAGCGCTCGACTGGTGACGGCCGCTTTTCGATGAAGGCGAAACGCAAGGCGCCCTTGTACTGTGCGATGCTAGTGCACGAGCTCCTAGGTGGTCGAATTATGCGAAGCCGTCCACTACGACGTCCCTAATTATAGACCAATTCACTTTAGGACAGCAAACCTCATAAAACAA
Source organism: Amblyomma maculatum (assembly GCF_055883805.1). Taxonomy (NCBI): domain Eukaryota; kingdom Metazoa; phylum Arthropoda; class Arachnida; order Ixodida; family Ixodidae; genus Amblyomma; species Amblyomma maculatum. The sequence goes on along the minus strand of NC_139345.1, from coordinate 57,552,630 downwards.
ATAGCCCAACTCTTTTTTTCTGATGCTCCAGAAGCTGTGAAGCACATTGACTGTTTGCAGAAATATGTTCCTTGGACACCTGTTCTCTTTTTCTTTTTTGTCTTTCAGGAAGAGTATGTGCAGGAAGGCATCCAGTGGTCGGCAATTGACTACTTCAACAACAAGGTTGTCTGTGACTTGATTGAAAGCAAGGTGAGATACACCAATGAAGCAGTGTACAACATAACTTTACTTCTTCTTAATGATCTAAAGTACTTTGTGGAGGTAAATGGAAACAAACACATTGGTGTCTTTTTATGGATGGGGTGATGTGTACCATAGTAGCTGTAGAGTATGCATCAGTCATACGAGTGAGTGTGGCTGATGAATGAGTGAGTTAAGCCCGTGAGTGCATGTGTTTTGTGCTGCTCATAGTACGAAGCAACGTTCAACTGCCACTGATAAAGTGGTAATGCCCATTCGGCTTGCAAGCTGTGCTTTGTTAAGAGCATAGCACTGAAGCCAAAGTATTGCTTTGCTGCACAATGTACTGCCTAAATTGTCTTGTCTAGACTGACGTGTACAGTACAAGGTGCTAGCACATTTATAAAAAAAAACATTGCAACTTTTTGATGGTGTAGCTTAATTTTGTTGGCTACTGAGAGAAGTAATTGCCTCACTAGGTTGTTCAGTTAGCGGCGGTGGCTTGAGAAGTAGATAACACATCTTACCTAAGTGACCTGACACACACACTACAAAAAAAAAAAATATTTTCTATGTGACTTTCAGTGCGATTATATTTCATTCTTCCCTAAATAGACTAATTTAATGAGCAGTATGCTTTGCCAGTGCTGCCAGTGTTGCTAGATTGTTTTTCACTTGTAAAACAGTGGAGCACCGCCTATCCCCAAACTGCCCAAGGCACCATTAGAGTCTGAGAAAGAAATGTCAAGGCATCTACTCAGACTTTTGCCATCAGAAAGCAATCAAGTATCGAAAAGTACAGTGCAATTGTGCGAATGTAGCAATCAGAGGTAGTAACGATGAAACATAAGTGTGCCACTGCAGAACAGCACTCACATGCTAAAAACGTAAACAATATTTCACGTGGAAACATCTGTGGTGCTGTGAGTGAACTTCAACTCCAGTGTCCTACGCAAGTGCCCACGCAATTTCAGTATAAATAAAAACATGTAAGTTGTTCAATCTAAATCTGCTTGTATCTAATAAACTGAGCTATAAGAATGATTTCAAATAAGCTGTATAGTATATCTAAATTGGAAATTGTAATTGTATCCTACTCAGTATGTTATTTTATGTCAAAGAAGAAAAAATTAAATATTTTACAAAAATAAATGATTTGGAAATAGTAATATTTTTCATTATAGTGTTGGCTACGGAGCCAGAGAGCAATACTGCCTACTTTGACATCTGCTGTTCATTTATTGAAATGCGTTAATCTATTCTATTTTGCAATCTTTTTTTAGAAATTGAAATTTGTATGCATCTTGTGCCTCGCAGTAATGCTTTCTGCACCACTGAGAGAGGTGGATAGTTATTTTGCTCCACCTAGTCTTCTTGTTAAATGCCTTTTATTGTGGGAAAAGTTTGAGTGAAGCTTCACTGTTGATGGTTTCTTCTGCTCATTTTGCTAAATTGTAGTTTCTGCATAAAGGCCAATGACATCCCTTATCACTTATAAATATGTGAGCTGCCACATTGCATATGACAGTTCCAATGCAAAGAATGCCATTCACTAGGCAAGCGTTGAGTGCTCAGCATTTGCGCTGTACAAGATGCCAAGCTAGCCTATTGCTAGCTATTGCTAACAGAAATGAAAATGGGCCATGTATCAATCCTTATGACACAAGGAGTTTGACAACTGGGAAAGGACTTAGTAATGTTGGCAGCTGCCACAATGCACCCTGGAAGTTGTGCTACTCCAGCTGCCGGCCACATCGGCATGATGCTTGGTGTACGCTCAAGAAGCAATCATCCATGCATCACCCCACAATAATTGTGTTCATGAATGCTGGACTTGTGGGACAGGTGGCTTGCAGAAAATGGGGTTTCGAATAATTGGTGCTGGGCGGGTGCTGACGTCGAAATGGAATAAGACAATCGTAACATATTTGAATAACGTGCCGAGAGAAAACAGCGTGACGGGCGCTCATCAGTTTGCATCGGCGATGTAGCGAAAACCCTCGATGGCAGCTGGATGACGTCTCAGCTCACGCTTCTAGGCCCGATCGGCCCAATCAAAGATAATAAAATTTCAAATATATGCACACTGTGCATGTGCTCAAATTCTTTTTTTTTTTTCTGGCGGGAAAATTTTGTCGTGTCCATATTGAATTTCTGTGCCGTTACGGGAAAGCGCCCCTTTCCACTTTTCCGGCAGTTTAGATGCGTGGGAGGGCGGGGGTGCTTGCTTGAAATTTCACGGTTGTAAGAAACAGGCAAAGCAGAATGTAGGCTTAAAAAATTGATGTGCATTAGACAAAAGTAATGTTCAGCCGCCTCTGAAGGGAAAAGCAGTTTGCGGTAGGTAGTGAGGCACTGGGTGTATATCTATTTCGGACAGGTAGTGACCACAGATTCAGAACACAGAAGTGAAATGGTTAGAGCAATAAGCATGGGATGGAGCCCATTTGGCAAGTACTCTCATATCACGAATGGCACCTTATCTGTTCCCCTCAAAAGGTATGTAACAGCCGTATCCCACCTGTACTCCCCCATGGGGCAGAAATGTGGAAGCTAATAAAAAGGTTCAACTTAAATAGGGGAAAATGCAGGAGGTATGGCATGGAAAATTGTGTAATGCTAAGGGACAAAGTGTTCAAGGTGGGTCAAGGAACAAACACAAGTTTCTGCCATCCTTATAGAAATTGAGAAGAAATGGGCATATAATGTGAAGGAAAGCTTCACTTAAAGCAAAAGACTGAATTTCAAGGGAGGGCATGCTTAGGATGGTGTGGCAATAAATAGGCGGGTGGGTGAGATTAGGAAGCTTGCATTCACCTAATAAAGGATGCAGCCGGCACAGGATCAGGTTAATTGGGGAAATATGCTAGAGGCCTTTTGTCCTGCAGTTGGTGTAGCCAAGTTGATAATTGCGATGAATAAGAAACCCTTGCCTCAGTTTTGTCATTTTCTGTACCTATTCTCTGAACATTTATTTTGATCATAAAAGGGCTAGGAACAGCCTATGATGAACTTGTTGCCACAATGAATTTTTTAGCTTAAACCTAACGCAGAGCCCTTTACTCCGGCATTCTCCATAGCTTGACACACTTTGGGACATTAAATCCCATATACAATAACGTCATATAGTCTGATTCATTTAAATTGGCTTCATTATGCTGGAATAAGCATATTGTTAAGTGCGGTCAGTGTCATTCGTACAGCGGGATCTGACTGAGTTTTATTACATAGTGCTCTTTTTTTGTACCTTCCCACGTATGCCAAAAAAAAGGTTCCTCCAGGCGTGTTCTCCGTGCTTGATGACATCTGTGCCACGATGCACGCCACGGGCGAAGGAGTGGATGCGCAACTCTGCCAGAAGCTGTCGCATCAGGTCGGCAACCACCCGCACTTCCAGCTGTGCGGAGGCACTGGATTCGCTGTGCACCACTATGCGGGCAAGGTCAGCTACGAAGCCGAGGGCATGTGTGAGAAGAACCGAGATGTCCTCTTCCCAGACGTCGTCCTTGTCATGCAGAGCAGCTCCAAGTGAGTGGTGGCCAAGGCGTGCATAGTGCCATGCATGTTTCCCCATTGACAAAGGGGTGTACAGTGCTTGTTGGAGTAACGTCTTCCTCTCACTATTAACGAATGTTTGATGTGGTCATCTATGTTTCAGCACTATACCCTGATTTTAGGTTTGTATTGGCTAGTACAAGTCACTGCAAGCAGTTAAACATCGGTGCTTTAAATCCTCGCAGTCTTTTTTTTATTAATAATATTATTATTATTATTTCAGCGGCCATCTCTTCCGGACTCATGTTCTCTATTATTTGATAATGCTGCATATTCAAGTTACCGTGTATTTGAATTTTTTTCTGTTGTTTGTAAAAAAAATAATTTAATAATGCTTAGCTGGTTCGCAATTCAAGTGAAGACACACATTTCACTGCATGACATTGTTGGATGTAGCAAGTGCATTATATGCTTATGTATTATTGGCTTTGATGCTTCTTAGAAGTGAAGTTCTATCCCACCTAGTGTACTGTGATGTTGTGCTGAATACTAGCTGTAGATTTTTTCGCAAATACTCAGCTTCAGTGTGTACTGTCTAACCATGGTGTTGCAATGTGCCTGGGAACTTCACAAGTGCATTATGTGCAAGCAAATGAATCTACAGCATTGTAGCCCCTAGTCTTCCTGCTCTGCTTAAAAATTGCTCATTTATATGCCTGTGAATGTCACAATATGCTTGGCCACACCCATTTGTGTCTGTGTTTGAGCAGCTTAGCTGCGAGTAGCTTCTTGAGGGAACACGTTGCACTTCTCTGCATGAGTGAGTTGTTTGTCTTCAACTTGACTAAAACTTTTGGAACCTCTTGTATGCTACTGGCTCCTGTTGCTGGCGTATTTTGTTCGCCATGATTCGTTTAGTAAATGTAAAGAGCGGTGTTTTCCTCCACAGCTCATTCATCAAGAGTCTTTTCCCTGAAAATGTTACTGGGACAGTTAAGGGCCGGCCCACCACTGCTGGCTCCAAGATCAAGGTTTGTGTCCCAAAACCAACTTTCCGCAGTTAGAAACGTTCCAGTGCCAAAACAACAGACTCGACAGGCCCTGTGCTTAGAATTGGCAGCTGCCTGAAGCTGGAGAGGAAATATAGTATTGAAAATGCCGCAGCTCTAATGGTCGGGTTGAAATGATGGCAAGCGCATCATGATGTACACCGCACTCGACAGAAGTACTAGAACATAGTAATGTAGTGTGCATCACTCCTGATTGGCTCAGGCTGCCCTTCGTAGCGCTGCAAACAGCTCGTAAAATGGAGTATAGGTGCATTGTCCTTTTGTCGGTAGTTGAAGCAGGTGGGACATATGTTTCCCACTGTAGCATGCAGGGTTAATCAAGCTGGAACGTAAGTGCTCTCAGCTGGCAAGGGCTGAGTAGGAAATATGTTGATAGAGTTAGATCTCCATTGAGAAATGGCTACTGGGCAACAGCTCTGAGTGCTAGCCAAAAGAAATATGCAGTGTAGTGCAACATATAGTAGCCATCGAAGTTAACTATTAAGGGGTGACTGATCAATGCGGGGACATGTATGGTTGTTGACAGAGTAATGGATGGATGAATCAAGCTATGTGCCATTGTCTAGAGGCGGCAGATCCTGATCTAGACTGGGGTAGGACTGTGGAGCAGTTGGTATTTAGTGGTTAAAGGTAAAGAGAGGGAAATTCTGCAACTTGCAATGCTAAATTTACTTACCAGCACTTGTGGGGAGGCCCAGTTTTTATGCTTACCAAAATTCAGGAACACCTTCTTAGTGCAGTAGTTACAAGTTCTTGCACGTTTGCCCAGAAGTGCTGTGATGGATAAACATGGGTCGCTAGACTAAGGAAACAAAGAAAGGGGGGAGATCTTGTCCAGCGCGAGAAATGCAACCGATGGTGCTACTTGGACGAAGCAGGGTTTGGCAGTTTGACGGAAGCAGGTGGGTGGGGAGAGCTTCGAATGAAAAGTATGCGAGAGAAAGGAGAGAATGAGAACCAACTGATGAATAATGTCAAGCAGACGAAAAGACAGGTGAGAGAAGAAAGGGAGCGACGCATATAATTCGAGGCAAGGACCGAAAGGGAGTGGGCAGCTGGGTGGAAGTCGCTGCAGCAGGAATTAAAGGAGGAGCACGAGAGAGGAGACCATTTGGTGAAGCAACTGGAGGAGTGGACAAAGGGACACCCAGAAAGGGAGACAGAAGGACAGGGGACAGGGAAAACGAGGAAAGCCAGAGTATGTGCCATAACTGACTGGGTGGCGGACGTGTCACTGTGGGGCTGCGAAGAAGTGAGAGAATTCCAGTGGCAAGAACAGAGGTGTTGTGATTGTAACGGGGACCCAATGATCAGGAAGGCAACAGAGCCAGAGAGAAAGGGAAAAGGGACACCACTAGGAGGATTTGGGTGTTCGGAAGATAGAAAATCTCCAGGGTGGAGAAAGGCATACTAAAAGCAGTACAATGAACAGGTAAAATTCGACAGACGACCTGGAGAATGTTTCAGTGGTTTAGTAGAAAGGGCGAAAGATTACCTATGGGATAATGCAGAGGGGAGAACCTAGTAATAATTTATGCAGGAGTCAGTGATGTGCTACATGGCAGGAGAAGATACCTAAGAAAGCAGGTGCAAATAGGAGAGCAAGGCTAAGGGCGGCGTTGCAGATCTACTATGCACTTTGCTTAAGTTATTTTATGGCTATTTATGTATCCTGTAATAAAGTGTTCAGTGCTTCCTACGAGAATTCGTGTTGTTTGACCCGATCCACTCATCATGGTAAGTAGGCAAGCCTGCATGCATGGGAAAATACCTGGATACGTTCTTTAGTTTTTCCTTTTTTTGCCAGTTCAAATTATGATAATTGGTTGTAACGATCGGATTTCCCAATTTTCTCAGTATCGTTATGTGGGGACTGCACTGTAATCAAAAGGGTTTGAAAGTGATGTCATTTTATGGCTATTTATGTATCCTGTAATAAAGTGTTCAGTGCTTCCTACGATAATTCGTGTTGTTTGACCCGATCCACTCATCATGGTAAGTAGGCAAGCCTACATGCATGGGAAAATACCTGGATACGTTCTTTAGTTTTTCCTTTTTTTGCCAGTCCAAATTATGATAATTGGTTGTAACGATCGGATTTTTCAATTTTCTCAGTATCGTTATGTGGGCACTGCACTGTAATCAAAAGGGTTTGAAAGTGATGTCATCCAGTTGCTAGAGCCTTTTGATGCAGTTTTACCATTTGTACACTCATGAGACATGCATGTAGCTTATGAGCCCTAAACTTTTAATTACGGGTTCATTGAGGACAAGTTGAAGTCGTCCTGTATTGTTAAGGGGCCATGTTTGATATCGCATATAGAGGCCGCCCTCAACAAAAACGGTCTTCTGTAAGCTAGGAAAGATCTGTAAACATGATACAGGTGTTGTTATTGTCAGCTGATTTCACAATGGAAATATGCACTTGACATCGATTTTTGATGCGGATCCCAGAGAGGATCCCATGCTGTGATGCACTTCAATACGGCTGCAGCTCATCGTTTTCAGCTAGGATTTCAAGTGTGTGAATTGACCGGCAGGAGGATTTTTAAAATCAGTTTCCTTGCCAAAGGCAGCTTTGTACAGCATGTGCCAGTGTGCAATAAAAAAAATCTCAGGTGACCAAAATTATCTGGGTCCCTCCACTAAGGCATCCCTTATAGCCCGAGTAGCTGGGAGTTGGGATGGAGTTGTGTTCAATGCTGAAGAGAGATCCGGTAAAAGCTGTCCGCTTTTCTATCCTCAGAGCCAGGCCAACAAACTGGTGGAGGCGCTGATGAAGTGCACACCCCACTACATTCGTTGCATCAAACCCAATGAGACAAAGAAGGCACATGACTGGGAAGAGGACAGGTAAGGTCCACATTCCAGTGCCCATAACCAGAAAAACTTTAGTAGGGCGCAGTGCAAGAGGACCGATGGATGAGAATATTTTGCGACAGTACTCCTTGTACTCGCCTATTATTTCTCTTGCACTTTGCATTGCTTATAATGCTTCAAAACTATCTCAAACTCATCTCCTGTTTAAGAAAAGCCACTGGTTCTTGTAAACAATGCCTGTCATTGCAGTCGAAATTATGAAATCGTCAGGGAACGTGCATTTTGATGGGCCAGTTCTAAATACTATGCCATCTAATTTCATGTGAAAACAGTTCCTTGAACGCTTATGAACATGTTGTGTAAGTATATTGCCTCACCATGGTATCTAGGCGGTTAGGGTGCTAGACTGCCGAGACTGAGGATCGATCTCGGACTTGGCTGCTGTGTTTCGATGGAGGTAAAACACTAGGCGTCTTATGTGTTTTGCATTGTCAGTGCGCATTAAAGAACTCCAGATGGTCAAAATTGATATGGAGCCCTCCACTCTCGCATCCCTCTCAGTAGATGCTGCTGTGGAATGTTATACCATTGTGTAAGCTTCTGAGAAAGGCCTCTGACAATTTTTTGCAGGGGGCACGTGATATATAGGCAAATGGTTTCTCTTGACAGAAGGAATGCAGTAAGGATAAAATTATGATCCTGCCTAACTTGGAACTTGCGATATAGGGCTGGAAGCAGCCATTTTAGAAACAGGCATACAAATTTTTCTTTCTGTTTCTGAAGGGGCAACTTTGAAACAATATAACTCAAATTCTGTGATAGACAGGATGAGAATTTTACCCGTATTGCATTACTTGCTGTCAGCAAAAACCAAACAGCACGAATTTTAGGAACTTCCCTAAAGCAAAATTTTTTAAAAGCTCTTCGCAAAATTTTTTATGTAACATATTACAGAAGTGGTCCAAGAATTGCATTTAAACAACATTTTTAAAATCTGCAGATGTATTAACAAAAATGTCTTAAGACCAATGTCACACTCACTGGCTCCTACCAGCACCCCCCTCCTTCCCATTTCCGGCCGCTTGCTTTTTTTCTTTCTTTTTATTTCTTTGCCGTCTTGCAGGTAAAAACTGCGCTTTTTGTACCATATTTTTTTTATAGAGGGCTGAAAATTTTTTTGCTTAGAGTTCTCTTTTTTGCAGTTCTGGGCAGGTTTTTTGGTGCCTGCAAAGTAGGTTGTATAGAGTCTACAAAGCATTTCCTTATTACAGAGTGTCAGCATGTCTTTTGTGAATGAATGACCTGATAACATGACAGTGTGTGTGTCTGTTACAAGTCCAACTTGTGGATAAAAGCAGATCCTCTGTCAGACTTACACATTTCGAAAAAAAAGTTTTTTGTTTAAATCAGTGAATGAAATGAAACTAAGTAATAGAGAGCTTCTTAAGATATTCCTCTGTGCAGATTAATAAAGCGAGTCTATAACTGGCCTTTAATCATTATAACATCTTTACACTTTTTACCCTTCCACATCAGCGGAACTTGGTGCTCGCACTACTGGAAACGAATCTGCTTGAATGCAGCAGCAAAAAGTCATTTTTCTCTTTGCACCATTTGTCATCTGAGTTCCTGTGTTTATGCTGGCACTTATTGTGCTGCGGTTCTCTTCTGGTTCCTCAGGGTCAAGCATCAAGTAGAGTACTTGGGCCTAAAGGAGAGCATTCGCGTCAGACGAGCTGGATTTGCGTACCGACGAGTCTTCGACAAATTCCTTCACAGGTGAGTTACATCATGTATGCTGGGCTAACTTGTTTTGGGTCGTGCCAGGGTGTGCTCATTCCTTGAACCTTTTGTAATTGGGTAATTGACTTCTTGTTCAAAGCCTTACATTTAGTGCAAATTTGAGGAATGTGTGCTAAGCTCAGCTAATGAGCCTGGGCTTCTGTTACAGTCTACCGGGCAGAGAATATCGGTTTTTCAGAAGTGTGCAGCAGCCTCACTATATCTGTTTCCTTTTGTCCCACATAGGTATGCGGTCCTAACCAAGGAGACGTTTCCCCGATGGCATGGTAATGCAAAAGAGGGTATTCTGCACATCCTCAAGAGTGTTGGCATAGAGAAAGACCAGTACCAGCTAGGAAAAACCAAGGTGTTCATCAAGGCACCCGAATCGGTATACTGCCCCTTCCTTTAGGAGTTTGAGTACAAACACATTGCCTGTCTCACGAGGCACCTTGTCCTCTGTCATCTCTGTCCTCTGTAACTCATCTCAAATGCATTTTCTGTGAATGCCTTAAGCCGCGTTCAGACTACGTGTGCATCCGTCGTATCGTAGCAGTGCGCATAGCGGCCGGAACTCCCGTTTACGTAGCTTGCGACCGCGCATGTTCACACTGGGCCGTTCGGTAAGATGCGTTCTTTACGACCGGCCAATCACCGCTCTCAACATGGCGCCGGCGAGCGGCTGATAGCGGAGGTCTGGGCTCTTCAAACTCAAAATGAGATGTGAAAGAAAAGACTGGACACACAAATAAAATACGAAAAAGAACAATGGGTATATTAACAATTAACCACTCGATTACAAATACACTTATTTTCGCACACGCACGTTCGCACACAGTTTTCAAACGTCCGCTCACCGTGCTGACGCACCACTCATTCCGCACATTTCTTCACGCGCCCTCTCTCATTGTCGACGTGCCGCGCACTCCTGCTCGTTGTCCCGTGATTGCAATCTCTCGCACCAAAACAGGCATACAGTCCGCCTGCATCCCTGCTTGCGATTTTACCAGTGCCCCGGAGCGATCTTGGAGACGGGCCGGGGCGGTGACTCAAAGGCCGTACTACTGACACCAAACAATGAGCCGGGGCGCGCGGCAGACACAGAAACATTCGCGGAACCTCGTCCCCCCACAGAAAATGCTGTTTTCTTTTTTTTATTTTACGGTGAGCTTCTTTCAAACTTCGACGAGTCCGCACCAGCTCCGTTCTGCGGCCCGACCGCAACGTCGCCCCGCGTCGGCCTTTCGCTGCAGGCCAACTGTTTCCTCACTTGTCAGCGGAGTTGATGGGCTGCGAGAATGCACGGGGATGAAGCGGGCATCCCCCGCCTCCATAACCTCACTTTTCTAAACTAGAGGAAACATTTGCTTGTTGAGAGCTTGTTCGCACATGAAAAAACGGATTGATAAAACACTTACTACTTTGACTCAGCGCACTGGCAATTTGCAGCCAGGCATCGTTTTGCACTTCTCTCTGTGCGATTTCAGCTACTCGTAGTAGAGAGCCGGCCTCTGCCGAACTTTTTTTGAGAGGCTGATAATTCCACAGCGAAGATTCTGCACTGCACATGATCAAGCTGCGGACAGACACAGTCACAGACACAATCACCGACACAACACCAATAACACCGGCGAGCCGAGACACTGCAGCAGAGTAGGAGCGTCGGATGATGTCGCGATGTCACCTACTAGCTGGTTTGCGCGCGAAATCTGGGAAGACCGGAAGCCCCGTGATCGGAAAGGGAAAACCGAAACGGCTGTGCGCATTGGTCGCACGTAACAGACGTATCTGTGCTAGTCGTAAAATTTGCGGGTCCTCCGACATTTACGCCCACGCTGGGTGCGGACGTTACGCATCTTATGCTCAATGCGACAGCAGTCTGAACAGACACATTACGTTTTTTGCGCTTACGATCCTTACGAACGATACGTGCGTTGCGTACATAGTCTGAACGCGGCTTTAGCTTTTCAGAGCTACAGCTGGGCATCCTTGATGTGAATTGCTTCAGTTTAAAAATGAAGTTCGGTATGACTAAGGAAAGTGAAGGTTTATTGAACAAGCGTTAACAGAAGCCCTAATAAATAATGAAGAAGCGTATATTGTTCCTTACTTGCTTTTTCAAAGTTAGCACAGGGCCATGTCACTGCAGGTAAATATTTAATTACATTTTTAACGTTTTATATATAGAAATGTTTTCTTAGCATTATGCTTCACTTCACAAAAGGTTTCTTTTAATTTGATACTACTACTTTCTCATTTCAACATTTGGTCAAGGTTGAAGGGGTGCTTCATATTGACCAGTGTTGGGCATCCTTCAACAAGCTGTAAGAGACTAAATTTCTGCAGGGAGTGGATTGAGTTGGTAGCCAAGAGTGGAATTTGCCCTAGATGAGGGCATGATTTCAATGGAGACCGCAAAAGGCACGGAAGGCCGATTGATTGATCATGCTATCTTCTTGCAGCTGTTTCTGCTTGAAGAAGTGAGAGAGCGGCGATACGACCAGCATGCCCGAGTCATCCAGAAGGCTTTCAAGAAGTACTTTGCCAGGCAGCAGTATCTCAAGCAGAAGCAGAAAGGTATTGGATGGGTAGCAACAATCTGTATTCTGAAAAGTTCTGAACTTCTAGAAATCATTTCCTTGCTGATGCTATACAGAAGCTGCGAGCAAATTAATCTGGATGCCATAAACTCAAATCTGTTTCCTCGGCCATTGGAGATTGCCTAACTTCTTTAATAGGGCACTTTTTCAGCTCCTAATTAGTCTGCAGCTATGATCGTCCTGTTCTAAATGACATCTGGCAAGTCACATTCCAGAAGAAAAACTCATGTGCATTTGATTACTTTGAACACGCACTCAGTCATGCACATCTTACAAGGCTTCAATTTCTTAGGCTTTATGAACTCGAAGAACGAAACTTGAAGGAATGACAACATTTGTGAACAGCGGCTGTACATCTAGAATTTGTGAGGTAGAAATTGACACAAAAACACAATATTCAGCGTCACTTCTTTTTGTACCTTCCTCACCTCTTTCAGGTTTGACAAAAACACCTTTTACCTGCCTCCTCCTGTGCTAAGAAATGTGAAGGGATGGTTTTTGTCGCTGTGTTGATTCAAGCTCGTGATTTTGATGACACCAAGTGTTGCAAGTTCATTTAATTTTCTTGGTTGGAAAGTTCACTAGCAGTAGTGGTGGAAAATGTACCTTGATGTTGGGCTACATGCAACCTAACCTACCCTAATCAAACTGCTCTCTTTCCTTTATTTCTGTGCTTCTTCATTGTCTGTGAAGGTAGGGAGTAATATACCAATCGAGGCCAATTTCAGACTGTCCTTTCTTTTTGTATTGATTGATTGAAGCACGGAGGAACACAGCTGCAGCAGTGACATTAGACAGGCATTGGGGCTATGTGTTATGACATGCGGAGCATGGTTTTCTTTCCTTTTTCATCACATGGTGCAGCGGCAGACATCTTGCAAGGCCGCAAGGAGCGGCGTGAGCACAGCTTGAACCGCAACTTTGTGGGCGACTACATTGGCCTCGACCACCATCCAGAACTTCGGGTGTTGGTGGGCAAGAGGGAGCGGGTGGAATTTGCGGAGACAGTCCTCAAGTACGACCGCCGTTTTAAGGTAACTTGCTATAATAGCTGCAGGGCCAGGCACCTTATTATTTTCTGCCAGAGGGCATGTTGTATTTCTGTTTTCTTCACATAATTTTACTTGTAAAGGGCCTCATACCTGGATATTTCGGCATATTCTTGGAAAAGGTTCTTAAGCATAAATTTTTTCACATATTGTATACCTCCACTATAACATATTGTATGGCGAGGCTGCCCAAAAATAATAAAAAATAATGTGCCTCTGCCCTTGCCACTAAGTTAACCTACACCGTAATAGTCAGTGCGTCTGTAGATACTCCCCTCGGCAAGCTTGTTGTGTTTTACTACTTATCTTCAAAGACGCACTGCATTGGTTTTTAAAGGCAGGCATTTTTTATTAGCACTTGCTTTAAGCGTGGGACAAACTTGAGAAGCAAAACTTTGCTGCGCTTCGGAGGTTTGGATTGTCTCGCAGTTAAAAGGCGTCCCATTAAGCTAGATTTGTTGTGCTCATTGGATTTGCTTTTCAGAGAGCTTTTGTGAGTATCTCCGAAATCCTTGAGGTCAGTGTCCACCAAGTTGGTCAAACTGTTGTGCTGCAACCTTAACGCTAATGGCACGAAGTACAACGTTCATTTCTCGGGCATGGGCTTGTTGATTTTCAGCCATTGCAGTGATAGCATTTAGCGCAAAACACATGCACACCAGAGGAAAGAAAGACACAGGACGAAACTAGAGTGCAGATGTATTTCTTTCGTCTGGTGCATATTTTACACTAAATGCTATGATTACAAGAGCAACAGCAGGCCGCCCCATTCCTTAACTGAAGTGATAAGCATAGCACCACATGCTTTTGTGGGCTTAATATAATTTTCTTGCCCTTTCTTTGTTTGCTCCATTTTGCTCCATGGCACTATACTGCTTTCTTAGATTGCCCTTTTGTGCTTACTTGTGAAACAAGTTTAATCTCTGGTCACATTTTGATATTTCCTTTTTGTTGGCTTATGCATTTGCCTGATAGTGTTCCTGCAAACTCCTCATTCCTTCAATGGTATCTAACCACTCTCAGACATGTTCACAGCTAATAACCACTAGAATATAAGCGACAGAATATTCACGCAACAATTTTTGAAGCTATTGACGTAGCAGCAACACGAGTATATTAGCTCTTGCCTTAGCTCTCAGACTGCTGCCAGTTGATTGTGGACTTTCCTTAGCTATCGATTTTTCATGCATTACATGCTTTCCTCTTTTTCTTTAGTCAGTCAAGCGGGACCTCATCTTGACACCCAAGTCACTTTTCCTGATTGGCAGGGAAAAGGTTAGTGTCTTGCCTGCCTCGGAGGCTGGTAGGCTGTGCTGCTTAGCTGCCAAGCCCATGGTGACTGAATTGCCTCCAAGCTGTGGCGACCGCATTTTGGAGAGAGTAAAACGTGGTATCACATGCCGTGCACTGTATTAGTTTAATTCTCAAAAACTTGAACAGCATTCTTCTATGCACATATGTATAATCTGACTAAAATTACGTGCAGCGCATATTCTTGTTTGAATGTTTGGAAATTTCGGTTTATTGTACGGTAGAGTCTCGATGATACTGTGAAGGTCACCAGGCAGGGCAACCACAACCTCTTGTATTTTAATCACGGAGATAGAGGAGTAGTGGCAGTAGCATCCAGCCAAAGCAAAGGTTCTAGAGCATTCTAAGGTTCTTGTGCTGTGACACTGCCTCTGGCATGCAGCAGGGGCTGGCTGTGCAAGGTACTATACTATGAACCACACTGCTTCGAGGAAAAATTTGTGTTGTCCAAAAGGGACAACTTTTGTGTGCGGAAGTATGGGAAATGCATTCACGCAGTTCTTTTTACGAGCTTATGGGATTTTGTTCATAGCCGCTCAGCCACCTTTGTAGTGGTGGACGAGGTTGGCGCTGATAATTATTCTCGAGGACAGCTTACATACAACATAAATACCTAATAACGCAGAAGACTGAACAACCATCATCCATAGCTCAATTTGCGGAGCACCAGACAAGAAATTTGGAGGTAGTGGGTTCGTATCCTGCAGGAACATTTGGTTGTTTATTTTCTATCTTCCAATCGATAGCATTCATGAAAACATTATTTCACATTGGTCACTACCAAAAAAAGAAAATTTTCTATGCTTTCCTTGACGTTGGTGGCTGTTCACTCCCTTGTTATGCACACCACTGGGCATTTTTGTTTATATTTGAGTCCAAATTGTCTTATTATATTCTATAACACCATTTGTTGATTAAACAAATGAATCATTTATATCGGATGAGGCGTACTCATAGCAAACTGGACACAAAGTGCCAGTTCCAAGATAAGCCGTTTCCTTTTGTGTGTGTGTTTTTTAGTGCACCGAGATTAAATATTTGCTTTTCCAAACGAGACAAAGTTGTATTGCTGTATGAAAGCATTAGGTGCGCGGTACTCTTTTTCGCGGAGAACGGGTGCGCGTTACAATCGGAGCTTTTTTTTTTCGGGGGTGGGGGTCACGAAAAACGGGTGCGCGTTACAATCGAGGGCGCGTTAGATTCGAGTAAATACGGTAAGTGATGTAAGATCAAACTACCACTGTTAGCCACCACTGCTTATTGTCAGACATTTTGTATCAGACATCATGAAGTCTATGATATATCATGATATACCATAGTTCTATGATATACCATGAGCTAGTGCTCCCTTTTCAGGAAAGCGACTATAGTACTGGTCATTCTAAAACCTTGAAGAGATTGCACTGATCTTACGTTTAAATTTGTAATTTTCTGCAGCGCATTTCGTAGTCTTGTCTCACAGACAGAAGCCGCTGTCTGTGAGCCGCACGATTGTGATGGCAGATGTTGTTACTAAGACTTGCGAAGAAAAGAACGCAACAAGAAATGCTGGCAAGAAAGTCATTACAGCTTGAAAGTAGTCTTTTCATTTTTCTTGTCTGCATCTCTTTATTGGACTTTCTTGTTTCTTGTTTTCTTTGTTAGTAATGTACTGTGTGCGTCCTCAATTTGGCCGTACTTTCTGCACCAGTTCAGCAAAGTGTCGTGCCAATGCAGAGGCAGTTCTTGAGGAGCGAGTGCAGCCTGGCACTAGGGCTTTTGGTGCAGCGGCCAATTCGAGTGCAGAAGTTGAGAAATGTTCATCCGCTGCAGCCATGTGCGTTTGTCGCGTTAGTACTAGCTTGTCTGTTATGGAGCGGGCCGAGCAGAATGCACTACTTGCACGAAAGGTGGACTCGCTGGGAAGCTACTGCAGTTAGTGCTAATTTGTGCATTTGAGGTTGTCAACCATTCTTCTTGACGGAACTTTTCATTTTGCATTTGTACTTTTAGCACCTGGTTTGTTTTGAAAGAACTGCTTTTATTCGTCAGCTTTATCTCTGCTTCATTAATCAGCAGTCTCGGTAAAAGCGAAAAACCTACGTTGTCAAAACTGCTAGCAAGCTGGGCCTGGTTAGTAATGTAGTACATCTGTTGATTACATCTTATGATAGACGGCCGGTTTAACAAGTCCGAAGTATTTCTCATTGAACCTTGTAGTCTTATGTACTAAAATTGCAGCGTTATGTCATTGTAGTGCCCAACAGCCTGTGCATAATATTATTAGCATACAAGATATAATTTTGAGACGAATGTGAGAGTTCACTTCTTTGAGTGTGTGTGAGAAGTAGCTATATAATCGGCAATTCAGCTTGCTTATTCTGCCATTAGCATCAGAGAAATTGCCGTTGCCAGTGACTTTTTCTAATTTTCAGATCAAGAAAGGCAATGACAAAGGCAAGATAAAGGAGGTCATCAAGCGCAAGATCGACCTTGAGAACATCTCCCAAGTAACAACGAGGTATGTGATCTGGCTGTTGCTTAATGTGAAGAGAGGTCATTTTTCCTGCTGGTGCCACTTGTCAAACTGTTGGCGTATTTCAACTAGCGATTAGGAGTGAGTTTTCTTGCTCTGCTGTTCCAGAGAGTGTGTTTCAATGGGCGATTTGTATTAGATCCTGAGTTAATTGGGCTGCAACAGGTATTTTATTTCTAATGGATTTGCAGAACTATACTCTGAATCATGGACTAGAATACATCATAAGGGGGAGTGTTCAGAGCTTTAATGGCGGTGATGCTCCTGCAATGTGGCATGTCTGTTTCTACATGATGTTCGCTGTTGTGTGCAGTGCCAACTCGCAGCTTTTTCTAAGAATGTGTTACACCTAACAGGGATTTTTATGTTTCAGAGTAGCTCACCAGTCTTTCTGCCACAGATTGGATGCTTTCTTGTGTTAGTGACTGAGTGCAGTAAAATAATACGTCTCGGAACTGGTGTTGCCAGCAGATGGGCATCCTTCAAGAGTGGTTCTATGAACCGTCGAGTTCTTGTTTGACTAATCCTAGTAAATTCAGTATTATAACTTAATGCTTTCTGCTCAGTTTCCCACACGCTTGCAGAAAGTTAATGTTTAGCATTATTGCGTGTTGGTTTCCTTGAAACCTTCATAGTATATTTAGACAGGAAAAGAAAATTTTTTTCACTACAGGTGACAAACATCACCTTAAATGGGCATGGTATACTTTGTTGTCATGCTAAATTATCACATTCTCCGGTGTTGTGTTGTGAACTAATTTGCTAGCATGCAAAAGTTGCCTGAAAGCATCACTTTTCTTCCACAGCACTCTCAAGGATGACTTCCTTGTGCTGCATGTCAAGAATGAGTATGACACCTTCATCGAATCAGTCTTCAAGACCGAGTTCCTGTTTACGCTTGACAAGAAAGTCAGGGAGAAATGCCAGAGGCCACTGAACCTACACTTTTCTGACAAGTATGGCTTCTCTATTCTTTTTGTCAGTGCTTGCCGTTTTCATTTTTCCATTGTTTTTGTGGGGATGACATGTCAGGAGAGATCACACCAGCTTTAGGATTACCACGTGGCAAACAAAATGGCCAGTCTAGTCAATGTTTTGGATCCCTCAGCACCGTAAAAACCTGCATATAATATGAGGTTTTTCCCGACTTTATCATGCCGGAACTGTGCCTAGTATACTTTGCTGATCCAAAACTAATTTCAGCCAAAGTTTGCAGTCCTGATCTCGTTATTATTCAGGCGTTATCAAGTGATGGCGATTATTGATTGTTTCAGTGGTTTCATTCTCACTGCATTGACGTCATGACCCTCACAGCCACTGTGCTTGCAACGTGCGTGTGTGACCAGAAGCAGGTTGAGTGCGTCCTGCACGACTCGGGACTACAAAAGTAGCATTTGGCATTTTGCATGGCCCTCTCCAACAAGGCTAGCCACGCCCTACAGCCGGACTGTGGCCGTTTGACCGGCATTCCTAAGGAGCACGTTGGTTGCGTTTTCAAGAAATGCAGGATGCCAAATATGTTTAAATGTGCCGATGAATGTTACTGATGTCTCAACGATGGAACTTTTGGCCGATGAAGCACTGGATGACAATGTTCGCGGAAGCCCCGAATTTGAGAAAATTTACTTGCGCACACACCAGGGGACACTTGCTAGGTGGCAGCTCATGCGTTGCCATCCCGTGCCCGAGCTGGAAACAGTTGAATAGTTTACACGAAACAGAGGAGCGCAAACAATCACAATTTCCAGGGGAACGTGAGCTGTTCTCACACTGCATGAAATTCTCTGATCATATGTGCCGATGCAATACGGGGAGCAAACCGTCACCAGCACTGACACCTGGCGCGGGGTAGCGCTGGACACGCAACAGTAGAGTGCATGCGCCTACGGCAGCAACCGCGAATTGTGCGGATAAATGCTTTTTATTTTTAGCCTTATTTACTTGCATTATACGCACATGCAGACTTTTTTTCTTTCTGTTGTTTTTGCTATCCTGAAATTTCACCTCGCATTATATGTTTTGCAGTATTTTTTTTTTATTTTAACCCTTGGGGTTTTCAGCTGTCTCGTAATGAACAAACTAATATAACAAAATATGCTGTACATGTTTAAAAAGTGATGCTTTTTTTCCTGTGTGACAGTTGAAAACTGTGAGCATATTGCACTTTTGATAGTTCCATGCTTTTCCGTTGACAGAGGAGGCTTCTTCTTAGCATCGATCACCATGAAAAAGAGCAATCAGAAAATTTTAGCGTCTATTAATTGCTGTGCTACATTTCCTTGAACAAAAACAAAAGCATACAAATCAATAAACAAGGCAAACACACAAATAAACTTTAAGGTTGATATTCACGCCTTTTATATTTCAAGCAGATCATCATCAGCCGGACTGTACTCACTGCAGGGCGAAGGCCTTTCCCGTTTTCCTCCAATTAACCTGGTCCTGTGCGAGCTGCATCCATCTGACCCCTGCAAACTTCTCAACCTCTCATCCGCCCACCTAACCTTCTGCTGCCCTCTGCTACGCTTTACTTCCCTTGGAATCCAATTGGTTACTCTTAGAGACCATCCCATGACCATTTCTTCTTCTTGATTTCTAAATTTCAAGCAGTTTATGTTGCTCATTTTTAGAGGTTTTTGTAATGTTCTGCATGGCTTCTAAGGCATGGTGCAACAAAGCTCTTAACTTCACTGTATATGCCTATAACAGCAGCGTTTACTTAAATGTGCGTGGCAAATTCTGACTTACATTTTATAACTTCTAGTCATTTAAAAAGTGCAAAATATGCATAGGCTTAATGGCTCAACCTAGTGCAATGCGCAAAGCACTAGTTCGACGTAGTTTGTCTTGCTTATCGAAATTTTCCGTGCTGGTTGCGTCGGGTAGCGTAAATAACATTTCACCGCAAGTATCCTTGTACAATGTGGCTGCATGCCACAAACACTGACTGCGGTAGGCAGTCATGTTGCCTTTGTGCACATCGCTCTTCACAAACAGAAATGAACGAAAGGCAGGGGGGGAGCTTCACATGCCTGCAATGGGGGCAAATAAGGCCTGCACCACCATATGAAGCCTCCTTCTCGTCAGGGTTCCAATGAAGCGGGCTACTGCCGCCACCCTTGGCATTTGCTTGGTGCCATTGATCCGTGATCCTTCCGTAATCTTCCCAAAGGAAGTACCTTAGATGTATGGTTTTCCCTATATGGCGCATCGTGTCAACTTCGAGTGTAGAGCCTACTAGCACATTTTTCAAATTGGAGACCCCCTAGGTGAGTGCAAGGTTCTGTCGATGCGCAACATCCCTGCTGGTGCGGACAACACGTGTACGCATTATCCACCACGACAGCAAAACTTGGAATTATAATAAGTCGACTATTTGCTTGCCATTGTATACCCCTTTACTAAAGAGTAGCTAGTAAATGCACAAAAAGAAAACTTCAGAGTTGCCAGAAAGTAGCCAGGGAGCTAAACTGAAATTTTCATTACCAGACAGGGTTGCAAAATAGCCACCAACAACAACACTGCTTGTTAGCTGCCCCCGCAAGCCAATGGTTACCACTAAGCATGACGACATGCTGACTTATCATTTAAGCATACTAATTATTGGAACTAGTGAACTTGTAATTTGGAGTTAAATTATCTTTTGTGTATAAATTATCTTTTGTGTCTGCTCTTTATTTCTGTTTATTTATTTGTCCTTTGCACATAGACAAGGATGATCACTCTGTTGTCCATTATCACTTTCTGCTTCCTGTAAATAAGTGAAGAGGAGCAGCAGTGTACAGTACGTATCACTGTTAAAGGGAATGTCCTATTGCTTGGCCTAAACACTTTGTGAAGCGTTGCAGGCGATAACTGGCGAGAATAGCCGGTACCATGTGTAAGCTCGGGAAGAGCAGCCGGCTGTGCTTACTGTGCATGCACCTTGAGCGATCGTTTGTCGCCAGCTCTTTCGGGAGCGCTTTGTAAAGCTCGGCAGCCAAGCGGCCTCATGTTCCCTTTAAGAGTGAATCATACTGTACATGCAGTGTCGGTTGCATCGTGACCAGTTTTGCCACAACTTTGTGCAGGCTTGAGTTTCGGGTGAAGAAGGAAGGCCTTTTCGGAGGTGGCTCCACCAAGCAGGTGCATGTCATCAGAGGTCAGGGTGATAAAGCTGTGCTGAAGGTGACTGGAGGCATCCTCACCATCAGCATCGGTGCCGGACTGCCGAAGAACTCGAGTGAGTCACCATACCAAGTGCTTGCCTAGCGTTAATGGTCAACTAGGGATGGAAAGTTCCCTGGTCACTTGGCTTGTTTCCTGTGTTTATATTGGCTAGGGTACAATATGTAACTATTGGTTGGCTGTTTTGTTGAAGACCTTGCAAAGCATTGTAGGTTTTAAATGAAGAGAAGTATATAAATAAACATTCGCTGTATTGGTGTGTTAGGGTGGTTACGGGAGTTCAAAAGCATTCAGATATTTTCATTTTTGGAATTACCCCCCACCCCAGGGATCACTGCCTTTATGATTGTGCATGAGAACTTTGGTTGTATTGTGGGGATCTCCACATCTGCGGGGATGAATATGAATTTTGCTGCTATTGTGGTTTGGGAAAGCGTAGTACACTTAATGTGTAACTACTGGTCACTTTATTATCAAACGTGGTTGCAGTGGTTTGCTGTCATTTTGTTTCCACTGGTTTTGCATTTGATTTTGGAATTTCTCTTTCGTAGTAGCACTATACTACTTGAAAAGACAGCAGTTGGTAACAGTGGGCCAATGTGCTCAGCAGTATCCTGTATTGCTCTGCTGACCACTAGCAAAAGTAAACAAAATCAGTTTTCACTTCATCAGGCATTACTCAGTCCTCGACATTCTCAGGCTTAAGATGTTGTCTGGCAGATAGCTTTTTCTTTAGGCAACATAAAAAAAAAGAAGCTTTAGCAGAGGACTGCTTTTTCGTAACAAAAGATTTCTGTGTGCCAGTCTTTGCAGATTAACCTATGTCTGACCATAAGTGACATGCCACTTAGTAACAACCAAAGTAGCAGAGACCCACACTGGAGTTGCACAAGGTGAAGACTTGAATGCAACATAGTGCAGAAATTACAGTGAAAACAAAATTTGAGAAGGAGCACAAAGTATTGGTGGCAGCTGTCATTGTATCTGGCTTGCGTCTTCAAAGCTGTGATAGACAGAGAAGATTGGCGATATTTTCACTTGCTTTACTATATTCATATCACCATTATGTGTAGTACTTCGTGTGCTTCTTGGTGTTTCTTTTAAGCTTTCAAATATTTTTTAATAATAAATTGCGAGTTTCTTACCCCATGGCTTTGCAGAAGTGCTAAAGCAGCTGGACAGAATGGGCATTTCTCATTGCTTGGTCCTCTTTTTATGTCTTGTAGGACCATGTGAACGGTCAGCATCTTCGGGACAAAGGCCACTAAAAGGAAACTTGTCTTCAAGAATGCAGCAACCGTCAAGAGCGCAGCAACCCAGTGAAAACAAGTTGAGGGAACACAACGGCCGGGGCCGAACTGTCAGAACTGCTTCATCGAACAAGGCTCCACATGCAGCAAATGCTGCTCTGGCGGCTGTGATTGGAGCAAGAGGTTGGAACCCCTGTTGTGACACTAATTTAACCATCTGCGTTTCACATCTATCAGTGTTTGTGAAGCGTGGTGCCATCTTCATTTTACTGGCGGTAACTCTAGGCCAATGTTAGATTAGTACTACCATATCTTTCGAATCCTGATATACTAGCATATTCTCTGTTCTTGAAAAAAAAAGATGATTAATTTGTGAAGTGACAATCTAAATGCCGAAGAAAGGGAAGCCTGAATAGCAGACCTTAATTCAAGATGTCGCTGCTTAAAAAGAGCATTATCATGTTAAAAGAAGTGCTATCACCTGTGGCACAACCTGATGGAGAATAGCGTCAAGTTACATGTGCAGGGCCACAACTACAATTCAGCTGAGAGGATGAGTTGCACACTTTGTTTACATCTTCACTTGCATTCTTCCTCTGTGGTTTTTTGCATAGAATTGTTTTATGATTTTTGCATTTATTTTTGCATTTTGTTTGTTTTGAATGCCTTTTTTAATACCCAGCCATGAATTAGGGCTTGTACTACTGTGGCCATGCAAGTCTGTGTTTTATAGTTAGCATCCTAATAGCATCTTCAAAGGTTTATCTGTGCTAGATAGACTAGTAATAACTTTTTTTAGAAAGGCTGAAGGAGTATTAGGCTAAGAAACTTGCTGGTACTAAGGTAGGAGTCTGGATGATTCAGTGGTCTGGCGTGGGTAGAGCTTGGATGTTTTCTACTGCTTATTCGACGTAAGCCATGTACTCGAAACATACTGAATATTTGTTTATTTTTGTATTGTAAACATTATTGGTTATCTTGGCTCAGTATTGTTTCAATTCTGGGTTCTGGATGGCCTTTGGATTCTACTAACAAATGGAGTTCGCTGCTTTTTAGTATGCAATGTTTGCTTGAGTCTTGCCATACAGTAAAACCTCATTCAAACGTCTTTTTAAAAATGATGAAAAAACATATCCAATTAAACTTATGATCCAGGTTACTTGATTTATGGGGGCAGATCTTCCGTCACAATGTTACTACATCATGTAGTACTGGCATAGTTGGTCTCAGTTACGGTTTTGGTTTCAGTTCCACCTTTGCTTAAAATTATAGTTTTCGAGCCGCAAACAATGCAGAAATGACTTTCTGTAGAATACTTAAGGTCCTAGAAAATGTAAATTCGCGGTTAATGAATATCACGTGCCGCGTATGTTGCCGAAACAAGCACATTCCAAGAGCATACAGAAACCGGGGGTAAATGCAGCAGAAGCAGCCAACATACTCTTCGGGAGATCCCTGACAGATGGTGCAGCCATCCTGTTTGCTCGGCGTACTCTAGTGATTTGAAAATGCGCTACACCAGCATTGTATGCGCTTGTTTTGTAGTACTATCGTGATACGATGAGAATGTCAATGTTTCGTAATAGTATAATATTCCAGAGCACGATCCACTTAATTTACGAAGGGGCTGTATTCTCCTGCGCATTGAGCTGATGCGTTTTGGCTCTATAGCTTTGGCTGCGTAGCTAGAAAAAGTTGGTTCGAGAGTGTAATGCAATATAAGGAACTAGCATTATCCAGGAACGTATTAACCAAAAAGAAAATCAGTTTTAACTCTATGGGACATTTTTCACTGCCCGTGATTTCAAGCGCATAAACCGGAAACGTATCACCACGGTTGTACTGTACATCAGCGCATATTATCTGCGTGAAGAATGCATCGTATTCCTTAAAGCTTATAACTTGTTCTCTCCCTTTGATGCCATCTCTATACCTTTATCATTTTCCACACTCTGTCTGCTTTCAGTCGATGACTCATTATCATTCTTTTATTTTCTTCTTTTCAACAGCTGCAGGATCGGGCATGGCATCGAGGCATGCTCCAAACTTGCCACGGAGTGGGCACAGTCAGCACAGCAGGAGAATGTCTACTGAAGGAAGTGGCACATCGGACTACATGAGGCCACCCGAAGCTGGCGTGTCGGGGTAAGGCTTGCGTAAAAGAAAACAGCGCTCTTCGATACCGGATGAAACTTAGCAGAATGTTACTGCTACTTTCTTTTGATCATGGTGGCGATTACAGGAGAAAATGAATGTGTATTTTCTTAAGAATGATGATAAATTTATCAAATGTAGAAGAAAACACAGCTTGCAGCAAATGAATGTCGATTCCATGACCTTCACGCTTCAGTGCTGTGCTCTGTCAATCTAGCTATGGCATCGGACGACTCAGTTTATGCTTTTGAAGGTATGTTTTTAAATGCTTGCATTGAAAATGTTTTTGAAAGAACGAAATCAAACCATACCTTGATTTAAAGGGCAGAGGCAAGATTTTTCTAATGTCTATGCATTTTACTGAAACATTCATGATGGATTCTCTGTATCCTACTGATCCTTTCTGCCAAACTTCGTGGCATTTTGTTTCAGCGCAAACAAATTTAAAATTTTCCCATTTTGTGGTTTCAGTCAGGACGATTTATACAAGCAGCCATGGGTGTGCATGGCGCCCGTTAAGTTAAATCTCGTTACAAGAGACACTCGGTTATCAGAGATATTTGAAAATGGTTTGGTTGGTTTTCCTATGTCTGCCATGTTAGCAACATTGCATACAAGAGACATGGTTACAAGAGACACTCGGTTACTAAGGGCAACTTTTGCAGGTCCTTGGAGTAAATTCTTCACTATTTAGAAGAGACACAACCCATGTGTGCTCATGCAATGTAGCTGAAGCGTACCAACTCGTACATGATGCACTTTAGAATCCCTTAGCTAAATTTTGTTCCATATCAGCATCCTTTTTGTTGTATATGTCAGGAACTGAGGAGTGCTTCCCCTTGATTGGAGAGTCAAAACAACCCCGCTGTTTCAGCCACTGGAATCTCATTACTATCACCTACGAAGCAAATCAAAATGCATGAATGACTTCCAGCATATTTAACTCCTCGCTGTTAAAATTTGATTACAAGATGGAAGCTCACAATCCTGATGTCTTTCTCTTTGTGAGCAATGCTTCTTGCAGCACAAAAAGCACCAAAGTTCTCGTGCTCAAAGCCGCCAAAAGTTATTTTTCACTCCAAACTCCACACCCTGCCTTCAACCAACAGACAAAGGCATTATGCACTCTGTTAAGTTGCTGTACAAAACAAGGTCGGTAAAACGCCTGTTGTTCGACAGGCAGCAAGACTGTACAATAGTAAATGATGTGAAGTTTGCTGTTCAGGTGATTTCAAACGTCTGGAATGGCCTGAGAAATGAAGCTGTGTAAAACCGTTTCAGACAAGCAGGCTTTAAATGTGGTGACATGATGTAAGAGGGCTCATATATGGATTACTGTTGAAAGCTTCCTTGAAGATGAAGCTTGGGCGAGCATCCAAGAGACTGCTGAGGTACCAAAATCTTTTGAGGAATTCATATCTGTAGATGTGGATCTTGTGTGCTCCCGAAGTGCTTACAGACTGTGCAATTCTCACGCAAGTAAATGGCACATGTTCCACTGAGGATGACGACGAGGACATTTCAGAGGAAAAGTGTCAGCATCTGAGGGTGAGGAGCATGTAAGAGTGCTTCAAAGGTATTAGAGCAACAGGAAGGCTTGCAAAGTGAAGTGCTTTACCTCCAGAATTTGGGAATACACTCTGCACTCACAAAAATACATACTACATAGTATAAATAACTTCTTTAAGCTTTCCTGAATAATTTCCTGTTAATTTGTGTGAATGTATTTATATGCTGATGTGGAGTAAACTGATCAATACAGTGCTTTTAGAATTTTTGGTTATAAGAGACCTTGCTTTCAAGAGACATCTTTTTCGGGTCCCTTGACTCGAGTGTCTCTTGTAACAAGATTTTACTGTATTCACGTTACAATTTTTGAAGAAAAAATTTCAAGGACACGTTTGGCCATTTCGGACAAATAGTGTTGGAAGCTATCACTTCCAATCTCAAATTTATTTATTCAGTGCACATACGGTAGTTTTTTTACAGCCTCTGCACTTCACGCATTTGGTCAAAATCCGGTTGTGTTTCGATTTCCTGATTTTTTGATGTTTTTAAATTTTTTCTTATCACCTAAAAAAAAACTGTTCATCTTAGACAGGGGTGCAAGACATATATAATGCAGCAGTCAACTTAGATTGTTGGCAAATCATCCGGAGTTGATCTTTAATCCCGTCAGACACGCTTTGTGTTGTACTATAGAGGAAATCCAAAAATTTATGTGTATATTTAGAACCCTTAATTTACAAAAACTAATATGAATGGCTAAAAGAAACGAGGAATTCACACACGCTGTACACTTCCATTATCGTAGATTGCACTCTTATTCTAACAGGCACATTATGCTAAATTAAGTATGTTTCTTGTGATTGGAAGTCGTTTCCACAGTGAAAACCCAGGTACAGTGTTTTTTCGTACAGTAGAACCCCGCTATAGTAAACTCTGATATATAGTAAACTGAAACTGAAGTCCTAGTTAGTCTTTCATGAGTCACTGCATTTTTTTCTTCTTTATAATAAAGTGCTTCTGGTTGTGGGGATGGACTTCCCACAAAGTGTCATCATTAATGAAACAGAGATTTTAGCCGGCGTGAATATTCGCTGACATGCTACTCTGCATGGGGTAGGGAGATTAGGGAATAAAGATGGAAGAAGGGTTAGGAAAGAGTGCGGTCATTGAAGATGGATGGATGGCCTCTTGGATAAGACCGAATTTCAGTCCTGTGCACGTACAGCAGGTTTATAATGCGAGTCGGTAATTTAGAGTTTGTATAGAGCACCAGTAATATCTAAATAGGCAGATAAGAATATCATTGCATGGCTGCTACTGTCTGTAGCAGCCAAGATACGATAAGAGAAGAAGGGAAGGTATTTTAGAGTGTTTCTAACCAACAAGACGTATTTAGTTAGTACATAGTCATTTATTTACCAGACAACACCTCCAGGGCCACGGCATCACTAGCTGATGATATAGTATAAAGATTTTTGCCGGTCTGAACGGGCTTACTATATGCAAAAATCTTTATACTATATCATCAGCTAGTGATGATGTGGCCCTGGAGGTGTTGTCTGGTAAATAAATGACTGTGTACTAACTAAATATGTCTTGTTGGTTAGAAACACTCTAAAATACCTTCCCTTCTTCTCTTATGGTATCTTGGCTGCTACAGACAGCAGCGCCATGCAATGACATTCTTCATGCGTCTTCTGTAAAACATTCCACTGCGTTGAAAAATGAAGAAGTGACGGCACCAGGCAGTGTTTCCAAAGCGGGCTGCTGCACTTTGCAATGTCTTAGTATCTTGGTTCAGAAAAGCAATTTCTGAACCAAGACACAAAATGGCTTTGCCATCTTGTCGAGCAGCAATTTCAAATGTATACAGCATGACTCACTTCATGAAAACAACACTCAGAGCTTTGGAAAAAACTCTCATCAAGCTGCTTGTACAAATGTAACCTGTGATGTAAAAGGTCAGCGGCTACCATCTTGGCTCAGAGCATTAAAGACCTATCTGAAGCAGAAATAAACACTTATTGAGATAAAGAAAAGAAACCTGAAGTATTGAAATTGAAATTGAAGGGCCAGTTTTTCTTGATGTAGTGGTACCATGGTGAATTAATTGCCCTTCTGGGAATGGAAGCATAAAGAGAACAACACAAAATCATCACCTCAGTGCAGCCATATCTGTCCTGGAAGAGTTTGTTGCGGAACTGCATCTTTATTCGACGCTTTGTATACATGCCTGCAGGGAAAAGCGCAGGAATTCTGGGAAATCACGACCAGTTCCAGGTGGTGGCAAGCCAAAGCCTCCAAGCCGTCCCAGGCCAGCTGTCCCCACATGCAAGGCCTTGTATGCCTACGAACCCCAGGACACAGATGAGTTGGCCATTTCTGAAGGTGACACCATTGAGATTATCAGGGAAGGTTAGTACTTCATTATTTCCAGAGCCGAGCGTGGTTCCTTGAGCTTGCTTGTTAATCAATAGCAGTTTAACTTAAAGGACTATATACACCAAATTTTAGTGGCATTTTTCTTCCTGTTAAGGATGCGTAAGCCATTCCTGTATATCGATCCGCACGCAGTTTTCGCTTACGACCGCTAAATAATTTATTTAAATAATAATAAATAATAATAATAATAATAATAATAATTAAATAATTTTCTTTTCTCATCAGTTTTGGTTTTGATATCCGAGAGATGGCTGTGACATCACAATTATGTCTTGATGCGCAGCATGAAAAAACAGCTATATAATCGCTCATTCTTCACTTGTAATGATTCCTGTTCTTGAGGCAGCCTAGCTTTATCATTGTAGTGAATTCAAATGACACAACAATGATTATATCGCTGTATTTTCATCCCTCGCGTGACCTAGACTTGACTGTGACATCACAGCCATAGCTCGGCTGTTGAAACCGAAACCGAACCAGGTGAGAAACGAAATTTGATAATTATTCAACAGTCGTAGGCAAATGTGGCGTGATGATCCGTGTATAGTAATGTCCTAGGCATCATTACAAATGATAAAACAGTAACCCAAAAGTTAGGTGTCTATAGTCCTTTAAGCTAGCGCATTGTTGGGGCGTGCCTTCCTTTTGACCAGTGGTGCATGGCAGAAAACTCAATATTGTCATGAAATCGTTTCCAAAATCTCAATATTTCAATATTTTATATCAGCCTTGGTATGCTACATGCAATAGAGTCTTTTTAAGAGGGCCCTGACCACCCTCTGTTTGTAAATTTACTATACTCCTATGGTTCGAACTTTTATGGCATCATAACTGGAACCTGTGGCTGCAGAAGTTCACAGGGGTCAAGTGGATGCAGCTAGCACAGGACTGGGTTAATTGGAGGAATATGGGAGAGGCCTTCAGTGGGTATAGTCAGGCTGATGATGATGATAATGATTCGTTTTCACCACACATCGCTGTTGTTGGTTGAAGCAAACCTAACTAAAACCTATTGGCGACCATCGTCCAGCATGCATAGCTCGCTTCGCTGCCAAATGCATTGTGGAAACCAGCTGTGTTACTTTTATTGAGCGATTATTCTGTTTATAATGTAGTTGGTAACACTCAGTAGGCAGCGGCCGGTTCTAAAGCGTCTTTCGCAGCACTTCCTGTGCAAAGCAGGTTAGAGCTAACATCGTCTTGTGAGTAGAGCATTGCCACTGCTAGAAGTGTGTCGGTAGTGTGAGTACAATGTGTTCTTGCCTCTAGGTTACAGTTAAGCCGATTTGTTGTTTTCTATATTAACAAATTACTGATGTATAAAACTATGTTGCAGTCCACTTCAGGTTCGACTGTATCGGTATTTTGGGCAGGGGCATGGATATGGGAAAGCAGTTTTTGCAGTTTTGACGATAAGGTAGGATGAATAAGGTAAAGAATAAACAAACAGCACACACTATATAGACATGATAAATAGACTGGGGAAAAAAACTTTTTTACTAAAGCAAATGGCACAATGAAAAAGAGTGGGAGCAGTTAGGGACGGCAGGTCATCGTCCATCATTCACCCGTAAATTCAAATAAAAGGTCAATGAAATGCTTAATGCGAGTGTCATCACTGCTGTGACTTCACTGCCGATGAACTATACAAAGACATGGCCTCATGAAAGAAGCCCAAAACAGCTTTAAGTTTTTCATTGCCATGGCACACTTGGCTCTAATGTTCGTCAGGGTAATGGCCCAATCTGTGCACTGGGCTTGTTTATTTCAAATGACCAAATCTGCTGGAGGGCATTTTTAAAGGTTATTTCAGCAGTCGTGCTTGGAAGATATGTGCAGGTGAACGTAATGTGTATGCAAGCCTGTAAAATGTGCACACTCGAGTACCTCAACTAGGAAGTGAAACTAGGCTTGCAGGGGATGTGCAGGTAGAATGCTGTAATCAACTGTCCTATTACCTGCAGTACGGTAGCAGAGGGCGATAATGGTGGTACGCTGAAGCTTATGGGGGTTACATTCTCGCAAGAATGCGCCACGGGGGGGCTAGACGCTACAGTCGCCTTCTAGCCCCGACGTGCCAGCCCTAGCAGACAGAGCTGTGACCCCCAACCCGCGGTGCGAGAAATCGCCACTGCGGCGGGTTCGGGCCAGAGGGGACAAACACCGAGTTACGTACTCGAACAGAGTTTATTGCACTGCTCGAGTACACGGCAAGAGAATAGCAATCAAGAACAACCACCGTGTAGCGAGCGAACGCCGCGTACGGGGGTGAAATAAAAACCACCTAATAGGGAAGCGCGTCAAGTAGGTGAGAGGAAGAGTCTTCTCACCTGACAATGCTTCGCGCTCACATCCCGTTGCGGTAAGTGCCTACGGTCAATGGGCGATTCTCGGTGACGGCGGTGGTATCCTCGGCGGAAATCATGAACCGCGCGCGTGCACGCCCATTCGCCGAAGAACCCGAGCGAGTTGCTGCAGTCGCGCTCCTCGACACGGAACGGGAGAGGAGGTCTCCCGGTTACGCCGGCAGGAAAGAGGGAACCCCGCGGCAGCGTCGCCGCAGGCCCGGGAGGCGGCAGGGGGTGGCCAGCATGCCCTCTCCTCCGCCAACCTCTCTGCCAGCACGCGTAATCACGCGTGTTAATTACGCGCGGGCGTTATAATGGAGGAAGGGGATTGTGAATCCCCACAAGCTTTGCTTCAAGAGCAGACATGATAGCGCATTTAACACTGCCTAATCGTTCCGCATATGTTCTTTCTAATGACAGAGCTGTTCATTTGCATACAGTCATACGTCAAAGCATATGCTAGGCACATCTTTTATTACTGCTTATGCGCCATCTGCACTGTAGCAGTGCAGTTTTTTTCTTCCTGTGGGTGCTGCATACTAGCAATGATTTGTGCATTACAACAATGGAGAGCAACACCAACTTTTATGCGACACGAGGGCCCTTATACTACCGCATAACATATTGCCCAGTGCAACTTTGCAGTGTTTGAAAATTTTCCCGCATGCTGTGTCCTTGTTGCTGCTGATTTTGTGTCAGTAACAAATCGACAACTGCGAGGTTTATAACCATAACACTGGTGTCAATTCGCAGACCCGTCAGGCTGGTGGCTTGGCCGACTAGGAGGAAAAGAGGGACTGTTTCCAGCTAATTATGTGGAACGGATTTGAGCACCTTCTCCGCCCTCTGCCTTTGTTGGCCTCTGTGAATCCGGCGGAGTGGGACCTGCAGCTGAAAGCCATCCACAACCAACAGAAAACCCTGAAGACTTGTTTGCCTGGGGTTGGAATTTGCACCGTCTATAGAGAGCTGTTTGGAAAGTTCTGGAACTGTAAATGAGCACAAGGGACAGGCATGTTATGTCGCCTCCCTAGTGTAAGATGTTAGTTTCAACATTCTCCATCATAACTAAGCTCAATGCTAAGAAAAATGTGAAACAAAGTAACATCTCAAATTGAGAATATGCCAAAATATTAAACAAGTACTATACTATATATTTAGGAGCATTAATTTGGTATCGCTCCATTATCCTCACAGCATCAAAGATACTAGCGTGCACAGAGCGGAATGCTAGAACATGGAAACAAATGCACTGTTATAGTGTTCTGTTCTTTTCTTCCTTTGCGCTGTTGTTTTTCATACTGTTGTCACAATGCATCATGAGCAAACCTTGCAGTAAAAGTAAACTTCTGCAGGAATGTCAGCTTGGCCATGTTAAGACCTTAAAACTCTGTGAAGGTTGTGAACAAATATGCTTCACGTGCATTTGTCATGGGGGGAAAAAAAAGTAAAGTTTATTTTACTAGTACCATGGTGAAATTTGGACTGTTCCTTCACATTTTCAGCACACTCGGCATCACTGTTCACAAACAATGCTGCTAAAAGAGCGTGGCGTGCCAGTTATCTGTACTAAAGAAGCATTAAAGGAACTTTGCAACTAAAGAAGCATTAAAGGAACTTTGCAACAGTCTTGTTGAAATTTCCACCCTTTGGTGCAGGCATGCCATCAAAAGAGCAAAAATGCATGGCCCATAAAGGTAGCATTCAGTAAATTTGACTGGCCACAGCAGTAAAAGAAGTCTGCTTTTAGCAGCAAAAATCTTTCTCAGTAGTGATGGCACACATTTTTTTAGCTCTTAATGATGTTAGTAGTCGCTGCTTGCAATGCATACTGTGTGGCTTGGGCAGCGACTTCAGCATCGGATGACCACTTACCATTTCCTCTCGGCACCACTTGGAGACGGGCTACTCTTTTCTCAGTAGCAACTGAGGGTTTTGTCTCTAGTAGGACGGAGCACATGTGGCAAATAGCATCACACAAATGGAGTACTTTTCAATTGTTGACTGTTCAATGTTGTTTTTGTACATTGTCTGTGTACATTCTCCCAATGCATTGGGAGAATGCATTGGCGCGACTTGTCTCCTAGTCGACGGCTTCCTACATCTATTTGCCCACATTACACGATTCAGCACTTTTTTGTCTCATGACTCGTGATTCGACAATTTCATGCACTGACTAATGACTCATTGATACAACTTATTTTGTACCATGACATTGACCGACGGCGACGAGAGGATCAACTTCTGGTGACACATTTTGCGGACACTTCCAATGCCAACACAGCCTGTTAATGCTTTGGCATTAATAACCAGCATTATGATTACAACCACTGTGTAATTGCAGTTGATGTTTATAATCCTGCACTTATGTGTCATTGCGCCTTTTCAGCGTCTTTTTTAATTACTGCACAGTTGCCAACAAAAGTGTGGCAATTTGTCTGGTAATTGAAAATTCACTGTGTAACATATCTGAAGGCTGCCAGTTGATGTGACAGTAAAATTATGAAAAAAAACTCACTTCCACAGCCTGGTTTTTGTTTGAGAAAAAGTCTGCAGGTATTTTAAATTTTTTTCAAATGACCTAAAAAATGAGCAGTTCCCTGCTTCCAATGGTGGCAACATATGGTACCATGCACACTGTGAGCTTTTATGGCATTTTATTACAAAAACACTGGCGGGCATAAAAAATAAGAGCAGGTACTGCACTTCCAAACCCAAACAAAATGAATGTCCTAGTGCTTCTTGAACTGTTTCAGGATGGCCTCGTACTTGGACTTGCTGTTGAACCAAAGAAGGAATGGGATTCCAAGGGATGGCAGTGTCATAACAGCAAACGCCAACCAGTCAGTCTGGGAAAGAAAAAGTCAAAGCTCGATCATTATCAAAACCAACATACATATGCGTTACTGCTTCAAAACTGTCGACAAGTCAACGTAAAAAGGAAACTAAAGTAGCTCTGTGCACCTGCAGTATCCAAAGCTGACTTTCCGCAATATTTTCGTGACTGGCATTTGGCCACGAAGTATAAGATTGTGCTGTACGTGGTTCCCAGTACTGCTACTGTATATTGATGGAAATAATATGCAAGGAAGCCCCATGTGAACGTTCAAGGCATATTTAAGAACCTCCAGCAGCTGAAATTAATATGAAGTCTTGCAACAGAATGTGCTTCGTATAACCTGGTGCCACATAAAATGTTTGGGTTTTGACACTAATAGTGAGGGCATATATAACCTCACAGGTTAAGGGCTGATAAATATCTGTTTTAAGGGCTTATAAATATGTCTGATTTTCATGTGCCAAGTGTTTTTACTTGAATGTTTGCTTGCAATGACAGCAAGGCTCAAGTTTCTACTCAAGAAACATAATAGATTTGAGTGCACATTTATGAACACTTTCTTTATCCTCATGGAAATTCCAATAACACTTACCACGTGAGGTGAGAACTTCCTGTCAAAGTCGCGCACAGGAATAATGCCGCCTTCCCCTGGCTCAGCAGTGTGGGCATACTGCAATCATGCGGAAAAAAAAAAAAGGAAATGGGAAGAGTTATCTTTATACAGAAATTTCATGCAATTAACTGCCGTACGTTTAACAAATAATGTTCTTTTATGCACTCTGCTTAAAGGTCAACTCCGGTGGTTTTTCCATCATTCTGTGTTTTTGGTTGAATTACATTCCTCGGCACGTCCTGACTCGAACACAAAAAACCGTTTTTCGAAATTCCAATTAGAAGTATTTTTAAAAAGAAAAAACAGCAAATCGAAACCGAAACTGCTTTCACGGCCAGAAACAACGTCCCAGGTGACGAAATGGTGACGTCACACTCAGTATTAGAGAAACACTCGTACGTGCGTTGGATGGTGAAAATAAAGTATGGAAATCATGAAGCATTGCATAAAATGTCTGAGTTAGTTCAATATAAGCCTCACAATTTCATAATCATGCGGGAAGTGGACAGTAACGCCGGTATACTGTTTGTGACGTCAGAAGCTCAGTGTTGCCGGCAGAAATAGTCTCAACTTAAGCCATGAAAACAGCATATTTTAAAGTCGTGTTGCGCGCGAACGGATTATCGTACAGCGCCCAAATTTTGTAGAATGCGCCAGGACGGAGAGGAGAATCTACAGTAAAATTTTTATTAGAATATTCGAATGTCGAAAAACCCCCGGAGTTGCCCTTTAACTGACAATGCACACAAAATGAATATATACAGCTACTATGCTGTGCTAGAGCTTTTTCTCACTCACTAACAGATGTATTTACAATTGGAAGACAGAAGACTGAGCGAATTGGTTTGGTTTAAGCTGAAATGAGATTAATTTAACTGCTTGAACAACTTCTTGTTCGTGCTGTTGAACTATGTCGCATTTACAACAAACTTAAGATGAAGGCAGCTAGATTAATCACAAAAGCACTGCAGGAGGCCTCCAAGATGAATTTATACAAAGTTGAGAAATGCCAGGAGCTTGGTGCTTTTCTTGTCAGGCCTCCAAGGTGAAGTTATACAAAGTTGGGAAATGCCAAGAGCTTGGTGCTTTTCTTGCCCTGAATGTCTCTAACCTTCCAGCATCGTAATGATTAGTTCTCGCTGTGTACAAATTACTTGCAATGAAGTGACTCTCAAATTAGAACATGTGTTTAGAACTTTACTATTCAAATACATGGCAGGAACTTTTTATTTGACATAATGCCACTGCACAATCAGCTTGCTTGACAACCTCAAAGGGCTGCAAATGCTCCCACTTTACAATAATCAGGGCATCCTAAAACCCACCCCTGACTACTATATGGTAAAGACTGCTGCCTAACATAAAGTCAAAACAATCGCTTATCACGAAGATCGCAATACGACAGGTGAACTAAGTTTCATGCACTAACGGGGCACCTTAACCCGTCCAGACTAATGTAGCTAGACCTTGTCACGATATGGTATGGAGCTTGACGTCCCAAAGCGACGGCGGCCTATATGAGTCTTTTTAACACACACTGACATCGCACAGCATGTGAACAACCTGCGTTTCACTTCCATTGGAAAACAGCGGCTGCAGCTGAGATTAAACCGGCATCCCTGCAGCTCAGCAGTCGAGTGCCCAAACCACCAAGCCACCGCCAGCAGGGTAAATATTGTGATCAATTCAGGAGGAATATGAATCTACAAATTATACGAATGAGAATCCATGCTACTTGTGACGAGCACAAGGCACCCATTGTAAAGAGTATCATTGGCACAGAATGGTGTTGCATATGCCAGTCCTGATGTACAATGTCTGTCTAAAGTAAGAAACCCAGAGGATTACACTCTAGGTTATATTGTATGGCAAATTATGCACTGCCAGCATCCTAATTATGTCCTGCTGCAGTGGCCCAGTGGTAAGAGAGCTTGGGGTAATGAGCGGGGCGACCCGGCTTTAATCCCGGTTGTAGTGGGAGCTTTTCGATGGCGTTTCATTGGCGAAACGCAAGGCGCTCGTGTACTGCGTGATGTGAACGCAAAATTTGAGGCAGCCGAAATTGCCCAAAGTTTTCAACTATTGCGTCCCTTGTAGCCTAAGTTGCTTTGGGACATTAACCCCCTAAACCACAAACGTTTTAACCTTTGAAAGTGACAGGAGCTATTGCTCACATAAATCAAACTTTACTTTCTCACTGCAAGCCGTTAAAACCACTGAGCAAGGCAAATGTCGAAATGTCTCCTCCCAGAGCTTTTGCAAACTGGTTCCATTGCCGCTTGCATGTAACAGCCCAGCAAGCAATCGATGACAGTGATGGAGCACTTATTGGAAAAGTCTGTAGGCTTTGCGCATTGGTATAGGCATATGTGAGGCAGCACTCTACAGCCAAATCAAGCACATCACAAATGCCCACACATTGAGTACACTAAGAGCATCGTGAAGTGAAAAAGGTCTGCTGCTTCACAGCCTTGGAGATACAGTAAATGGCAACAAAGACTTCAAAGAAGAAACATGCCATGTGACAATGTAATAGTTTAATCGCATGTAAGCTGATTCCATCTATATATGGTACATACTGGGACTGACCGGCTTCACTAGTAGCCTGGGAACTTTTCCCCCGAAATTTTCTAATCTGCAAACATTGTAATACTTTCACCGTGTATGAATTAGTTTTAATGCAGTGATGTCATTTACCAATTATGCACTCCAGCAGGCCCTATATTACACCTCACAAGGTAAAGGAGTACCCTTTAGGGCACTAAAGGCTTAAAAATAATAATAATAAAAAAAAAATATCCAAATTACGGCTCTAAAATGCATCAATTTAAAATACACAGTGATTTTAAGTGGCATGATGTGACCAGTTTTCTACTCTCTATGCCCAATTAGAGAGAAATTTCCAATTGGAGAACAAGTGAAAAATGCACGTCATGTGCAAGGTACGTGCCAAGTTCAACTGCCATTATTGAAATTAAGCCTTTCTGCACAGTTAACCAAAATTTGTTTCCAGCTTGGCACAGTTATGACTGCGCTATTGCAAAGTGATGGCACTGGTGCACGCATCATACAAGAAAGGGGCTCATTTTTTCGGGCATGCCTTGCATGAGGAACGTTCGCTTCGCGCAGGTTTCCAAAGCATGTAACGCAATGTGTTCACTAAAAACAGTAGCACACAGGCCCTGCAAGCTAGCTACGACTTGGCCTGTATACTCTTGATGAAGCGTGTACACAGTATATGAGTGAGGCAGGTTTGGGAGATACATTCAGCATTCAGAGCCAGCTAGTAATGTTGCTGCTTGGGTCAGTGTTCGCACGAGCTTGAGTGAAAGCATACCTGAATCTCTTGGCTGTCCTCTGACGTCCGGTACGAGACTTCAGCACTAGTGAAGTTGAACCTGCCAGGCGTCAGGGGCCTGACGACGACGGTGTGAGTGACATTGCTGCCACTGTGGATTCGCAGTCAAAGAAACAGCATGCATGCATGGAACACCACGCACACTTTTTTGGAACAAGGAGGTAAATTCCCCTGGCATTGTCGAAACAGTGCCTGGTGAACTGAAAATTACTATAAAGTTTAGTGTGCTGATTTCCGTTGTCACTAACTACAAACAGCAATTACAAATGAACCACAGTAGATGCTAAAATTGCATGCTGCCACTCAAGCGTTCATACTTTCACTAGCCAGTTTACTTCTGCTTCCCTACCCCCATCTCCCTCTGATTTTCATCAACTGCTGTGCACAAAGCGATAGGCAGAGGATACGGAGCAAGCCTGTTAAGTTTGAAACTCAGCAGGCCACTGGTGACTTGGAAGTGCTGGGGATTAAAGGAGTTGTCCACCACTTTAATGTCCAAGGCCGCACTGCACAACACAAAACAAGAAAAACATATTTAGGGTAGTTATAACAAGGCCCCAAATCTTTCAATCAAAAAAAAAAAAAAAAAATCCTCTCACTATATGCACTTGCATTTCATAATGCAAAAGAAGACTTCTATGTAGGTATAAAATGGCCCTACACAACATTTTCAGCATAGTCATCCCCATACAACTATCCAGAGCACTAGAGTTTTCTGGGCACACCTATGATTGCCCTAGTGCTTGAACGCAGACTTTGTCATGCATGCATATTTCTAGATTGCGATTAACTCCTTACGTCTATAAAAGCTGTATTAGGCCCACTAGGCAGCAGCAACTTTCATAAACACACAACAGTAGACACCATTCAAGCACTCTAGAGTGCTTGAATGGTGTCTACTGTTGTGTGTGGATGACTGTACAAGTAGTCATGACTGACACTGATCTAATGAAGCTCGTTCAGTTTCATCAGTGAAGATGAGAAGCCCTCAGTGGCCTTGTCATTCACGTGACGTGGCACTTATAGCACCAGCTGCAAAGACTTAAAGAAAATAGCCACAAATGTGAACTATATTCTCTACTTGGGGCCAGAGCCTTACAGTTTGCACATTTGCACACGCAAGTGCAATCAACACCATTCAATACAAAATTTCATGCTTCAAAATATGCCCATTTTTTTTTTCTTTAGCTCTTTCATGTTTCATAAACTGTTCTAGTCAACCCTTCGAGTGCATGGCCAGGTACACTGCAGACACCCCTAGCAACGCCAGAGCATGCTCGTGCTGAACCTTGTGCTCACTCTTCACTGTGGTGCTACAGTGGTTTGTGACAGTCAGTTTTGGAATCTCTTTCATTCTGATATGGCTGAAGGCCGTTTCACATGATGCGATTCTTGCCGCAGCAGAGTGCAATTTCAGCCACACAAGAAGGGCACGCCGCTTCCGTCGGAGAGTAGCTGCGACAGACTTTCAACGAGTTGGTCGCATGCCGCACTATCACAGCGATCGTTGCGAATGAGACGGCCGCCAGCCAATGGAATTCAGCCTGATGTGACTGTTGCACGTAGTTGCGTATAAAACAAAAAAGTTAAAAATGTCTATTTTGCATAAAGTACTTTATATTCTGATAAAATAACATAAATTAGTAAAACATTTAATCTTACGCATGTTCTACCTTTATTGTTGGTAAATTATGATGGTGCCGTCGCTCGTGCTACACCGACAGATATTGCTGGTGCCGCAAGCATGTGAAAGGGCTGTTGCGATTTGCGCCGTAATGACACTGCGACTGGACCGAAATTTTTCGTGCGCTTCACACCATGTGAAACAGCCTTGAGGCTGTTTCACATATAGGCAACCGAAGCACAAGCTGAATGATAAATAAATCAAGAATTACTGACAAACTCAGACCCTGGCAGCAGTGAAACTGAAAACTTCGGTGACTGCAGGTGTTTTTCTAGCGATTTCTAGTGATGAAAGTGACCAGGATGCGCAACTAGCTGAAAAGCCTAGGAAAAAATAAAATATTGTGGAGGTACCACTCTGCATTGGACAGCAAATGGATTCAAGTCTGTGGTATGGTCAGAAATATGTTGTACATTGCCCACTGTTTTCTATAAACCCTGGTATTACGCTTGTGGCATAAAATGCATACTTTAAATTTCAAGAAAACCTGACACACAGGGAGAGGATCCTCCCTAAACATGGAGTTTTATTAACTTTACTCTCTTTTATCCCATTCTACTTTCATTTTGTGCAGTTTCTATCTTCTAAAACTGCTCTTTCTCAACATAAAATATCTAGACACACTCATACAGGTCAAATATATTTAACTGTCCACTGAACCAGACACATGACATAACAAGCCAACTCCTGCACCAGCCAGCTAGCAAAGCAAGTTCAAGTAACAGTAATCAAGAGCAGTGGGCATAAGACGAGCATTTCCTCATTCTCAGAAGATTTTCCTACAGCAAGTTATCCTTTTCAAAAAATAGAATGCCAATTTCTTTATCTTGGCTCACTGCATTTAAAGCGAATCTGCAATATTCATCGTGTTTGTATGGTTAACATACAAGAGCAAAAAAAAAAAAAAATAGCTGGGTATATAAAAGCAGTGATCGCATGTTACCTGCCACCAACATTGTAGATGTTGTAATCGACAACAATGTCCCGGCCTTCGACAAGGTATTTGTTAAGTATCCGCTTTTGTACAAGTAACCGTGCCTCGGTGGTCTCTTCTTCTGCTGCATGGACCAGCAAGAGGCAGAGGGCACCGGCAAGAATTCTTAGCATCTGCAATAATAAAAAAGAAGATGAACGGCAGACGGTTTCATATCAATGCTAGTGAACAGGATGCTCTGCCTTATAATTCAACCATAAGCACAGGATTTCGAGGCAGAAAACAAAACGGGAGCTTGGTTGCTAATTATTCGCTCCACTGCAGTTCGAATATGCAGTACCGCTTAACAACAGTCAATGTGGGTCCCAGCTGCACAGTAAGCACTGCAGTTTGCTGCGCTCTCCCCTTAGTTAAATATGAAAATCACATACGAGTTAGATGCGTTAGGCGACATTAGGTACACAGAAAACTGATCTGATAGCAAATCTTTGCACAACATTCAGCCTACCGGGGCTTTAAAATTGCACCTGTTCATCATACGTCCAAAGGAACTCCATTATTATCGCGCAAATATCCTTTCGCGCCGCGTTCACGAGAGCAACCGCCTCGACTAGCGCCTGATTGACCGTAGTGACTACAGCAGCCGTTGTAAAGTTTGTTTCGGTTATGGCGTTTAACGTTCGAAAGCGACTCAGCACATGGGCGCCTGGCTTTTCGCCCCCATCTAAATGCGGCCGCTACGGCCGGGATTCGATCCCGCGCCCTTGTGCACAGTAGTCAAGCGCCCTAACAACCACTGCACCACCACGACGGGTACAGGGTAAAATAACCAGGCACGATTTTCAGCTGGATACCATAGACGGGGAGAGAAAAAAAACGTTGAGTTTCAAGTATACTTTCGGTACTACCGCTGTCACGCTGGCACGCGGACTGCATGCAATCGAGTGAAATAAAAACTCTTGTAGCATAACGACGAAATCGAGCGAGCATCCTCGTCTCT
Organism: Amblyomma maculatum; assembly: GCF_055883805.1. Taxonomy (NCBI): domain Eukaryota; kingdom Metazoa; phylum Arthropoda; class Arachnida; order Ixodida; family Ixodidae; genus Amblyomma; species Amblyomma maculatum. The sequence continues at coordinate 57,511,507 of NC_139345.1, read as the reverse complement.
TAAATTAGATTGCAGGTTTGAGAATTAACGCATCTGGTCGTTACGGCTGAAGTAAAATGTTACCCTATATTCAACGCACGTGAGCAACTTTAATCCGGTTGTCAATCGTAACTCAGAAGTAAAAAAAAAATTAAAATTCTAACACAGGAGAAGTTCTCAAACTGGCCAAAGCATTTTAAGTTTATGGTTTACACGTAATTTTTATAGTTCAGTAGCGCGCTACTACTATGAAAACACCAGACAGAAACAGTAATGGCACATACGCGCTGTGCTACTACAATCTGCAATGAAACATGCACAGCAACCATGTAAGTCGAAAATAAAACAGTAGCCCTGGCAACTTCTTTTCTAAATTTTGCAGCTGTTGAAGTTATCAAACGAAAGTGCATCCTAAAGAGGTCGGATCACAACGTGACAGCGAGCATCTTTGGTAAGGAGTAAACACAGCATGCACGGGCATCACTGCGAGGTGAGAAGTGAAACCTGAAATTAATGAACGCGTGTGCGAAATTTTTACCGTGCAGTGGATTAGCACGAACAAATATAAGTAGGCGCGTTGTGTAGCCGAGCCTGGGACACCGGCTAAAGACGCGAAAAAGCGCGTGTGATCGAGAGGCAGTTACATACCGTGACAACGTGTACAGCAGATCTCGAGGAAAAAGACGACGCGTTTGGTTCAACGTTGCCAGGTGTCTTGCCTACTCTGCCAAGGAGGTATACTCAAGTACAGATCGAAAATGAAATAACCACGTCTTAACTTAATACACGTAACTATGTAGAAATAAGCATTTATAGGTTACTTAACAGGGACCATTTTACTAAATTTTAGTTTACTATGAGAAAAATTAATTTGACATGAGCCTTTTGAAACCGCATAGGTTCTGGATGAATGTAACTCCATCCCGAGTATATTTCTAGTTGTAACATTTTGAAAATATGAATAATTATTAAAGTTTTTTTTTTACAGGATTACGTTTTAAATGTATAATTAGTTAAGCCCTCAACCACCTGCAAGTCGTGGGGCGAGCGTCGTTTCCCGAGAGGGGCTCTCGGAGCGTGTCTCCATGGCAACCACAAAAAGATGGCACCTTCTGCTCCGAGACCATTCCGATCCACTGGTGTCTTCCTCAGGTTGTCTCCTTAGCCGCTGACTCTGAAGAGCTCAAACCTGCACCTGCTCAATCCCGCAGCTAGCGCGCAGCAATAACCGCGCCATGAGGGACAAACAGGGTGAGTGCGAGCACTCTTTCGCTTTCCGCGCGCGATATTTGCGCACCAGAGCGCGCCGACGCTCCCCCTGTTTGTGGGGATCGTCGTACGGCTTCGGGCGGCGATTCCGAAACACGATCGCGGAAAGCGCGTCGTGCGCACCGTGAACCGAGCGAAGTCGCACTGCTCTGCACGCGTCTGCATCTTGGTGCACGCAGTGAGAACGGGAGAGAGGCGTTTTTGATCGAAGCAGTGTACAGGAATGCGACGTGTTTTCTTTTTGGGAGGAACCGGTGCTTCCTTTGGCACCCGCCGACCGCCTCCCGCCGGTCGCCAGCGGAGAGCACGAGATAGGAAGCGCGGTAAAGAAAAATCGTTTTGGGAAAATGCCAGTGGATCCTCCAAGGCATTGGGCATATCAGTGACAGCTAATTTGTGTCATGGAAGAAGGATCGAGCATGTTGCGACATGCATCTGTCATCACTGTTGCACGCCAAATCGATACGACACTTGTTCTTGCCATGTGCCTGCAGAGTAGCCTGCATACACACCTTGCAATGCGCGTGCCTCCTAGAATGGAATCGATACTTGCTCATTCTGGGCCTCTCCATGCAACTTTAACGCATGCACCCAGCATTGCGCACCACTTGGTCCTCTCAGTTCGGAGCTGGCAAGCACGCGCGTCGAGCGCACTGTCACGCCCACCTCGTCCGTTCGCCAGTTGTTGGCTCCAGCCGTTTCTCCTCGCGTGACTTTAGCTGACGGGGGCATAATTGCCCCTTGTGTAACGGTACGGTATTGCGCGTATTTTTTTCCTGTCAGTTGGCGTTTTTTTTTTTTTTTTGTACGTTTGTTTGAATGACACACTGAAGAGTAGAGCAAAACCCTTCATATTAGATTTTTTTTTTGCTTGCTAAATAAATATTCAACCTTATGTAAGCATAAAAAAAAAAAAGACATTTGAAGGCATTTTATGAAATCCCTCACGTCGAATTTAATTTGCGAATGCGAGTCTCGTGTTTTCGATGTGTTCGTTGCTATAATATTCATGGCGGTAAAAGCAAAAGAAGCCTTGCAACAAGAGCTTGCCTCGCATAAATGCAATATATATATATATATATATATATATATATATATATATATATATATATATATATATATATATATATATATATATATATATATATATATAAAGTAATATGTATATGCAATGCCACAGTGCCCCAAGAGCCCCGCTAGGTCCTTCGATATGCTATTTTATATCTTATTATCGTCTTGGAAACTGGCTCTTTTGATACCATTCGGGATACCATCCTTTTTTTGGAATCTTCACGGTATAGGAGCTCGAGGCTAGAGCTCGTTCACTATATAGCCTTTACTGAACGAAGGGAGCTTTCCATACTTTTTTTTTTTTTTTTTTTCCAAATCGTTAGGATCGACTGAGGGCTAGCGAACAATGAGATTTACTTGCCAAAACAACAGCGTAAGACGCTGCAGTGCAGAGAAAAGTATTCTCACCCTCTGTATTGACTTGTGGGCTCAAGGAACGGTTTTTGTTGAAGGATATCGTCTATTTGTAATACGGTGCTTTTCGAAACGCCGCTGTATGGCTGTGACATGCCGTGATAAAGGCTTTCTGTATGAAAGTACATAATATTTTGTCCTGCGATCAAAATTAGCTGGTCTCCTAGCTCATGGTATTATTTAAGTTCCCCTCAACTCGAAACTATCTCTGGTTTGAAGAAGAAATAAAAAGTCGGATATAGGACAGTCGACATTTTCACATGTAGTTAGTAAAGCAGTGATTCTACCGCATGGTCGGGAGAATTTGGGTCCGCCGTTCCACATGTGACAGGACCGTCGCAACTTCGCTCATGTCGCTTTCGACAAATGCTGAGCGCACGCGGTTTCAAAAGTTCGCGGGGCGCGCGAGTCGCCGGAGAAAGCTGTTTCTTTTTGCGCGCAGCCCATGAACGATGTGTGTGTGTGAGCTGCATAAAAGAATGACGCTGCACATTTTAATTCCAGATTGAACACATTGGCTTGGGCAAAGTCCCGCTCTCTTGCAATTGGCTTGGCCTAAAAACTTTTGACGCCGAGTGTACGTGCGCGAGCATCGTTGGCGCCTTACCACCATACGCGATGCCTCAAAATGCATATGCTTGTTCTAGGGAATGTTTTTTTTTTTTTTTTTAGTCTGGTATAAATAACCTTTATGACCCGTTCCCCTGACCGTATTCCTGACCATGGACATAGCATGTATTAAAGGAAATTGTTCTGCTTGGCTGAATTTATTTTTTTAATTTATTTATTCAACAATAGTGCATATTCTTACTGGAGCCCAAGCAGGAGTAGGCGAACAAACGCAAACCCAGTCACGAATATAAATCAAAGGATCAAAAGTGATACATCCGCTTCTCGGAAAGACAGGCATATCGCAAACGTGCAGACAGGGTCGCATGTTTCTCTCTTTAACTGTGAGCTTTATTTCTCCGCGCCATTCCTTTATTCTATCAATTTCAACAAAAACCTAGGTCACCAACTGCACGTGATTCCTGGGCCGCTAGCTCCACTCCACGAGTGCTTCTTCGGCGTGGAAGGTTACGTTATAGTAAAGCGTTTAGGAAACATCTGTACTATATATACGAAATATTATATGCTACACTTTCAGGAACAGGGATTTATTGCTTTTTTCGCAGCTTTCAACCATGCACTTCATTCTTATCGCGTGTGAAAAAAAAAAAAAAAATAGTGGCAAGGAAGTGGCTGCGGTTTGTGGCTGCTGCCTGGGAGATCTCGCAGTAGGCTCTAGCGGTATACGGAAAAATGGAGGCACAGTGTGATATAATAAATATGACGCGAAGGTTGCATGCTTGGCCAGCAGCTGCTTCAGCGGGCTGGAATGCGTTCGCGTCCTCCAACACGGAACACATGGAGGCGGGTGATAGAATTGTAGGCCGCGGGGAGCGCAACAGCTGCGCGCTATCGTAATGAAATTCGACCTATCCGATGCGCATACTTCTTCGCCGACCCTCTTCCATGCCTGCCTGCTTCATTATTGCTTGCGAAGGAGGGAATCTTTCTGTGTTTCTGGGACTGGGTTGCACTGCGCATGGTAAAAGTTAGACGTCCGGGAATTTCACTTAATTGGAAGAGTGGTAGAGAAGCCTTCGCCCTGCAGTGGGTAATTTCCGGTTGAGGATGATGAGCTTAATTTCACTCAAAGCGGGACCTTTACGCCCTGGGATATACTTAACAGTGAAGTAGATTTTGCCGCTACAGACCACTTTCACAGGCAAGCCGCAATTACGCCAACTGCTGTTTTTTTTTTGTCTGTTTGTTCACGTACCTACCAACACATGCCGTCCATTTCCGGCCGGACATGACGCCATTAGCAATGGCATGAGTTTTAATCGAATGTCGAGGCGGGGAGGGCAGTTTTTAACTCTAAATTTACTGGCAATGCGTGCGTCTTTTCGTGCTCAACAAGTCACCATAGCCAGCCCCCCCCCCCCCCCCCCCCCCCCCCCCCCCCCCATCACACACACACACACACACACACACACACACACACACACACACACACACACACACACACACACACACACACACACACACACACACACACACACACACACACACACACACACACACACACACACACACACACACACACACACACACACACACACACACACACACACACACACACACACACACGCACGCACGCACGCACGCACACAAAGAAGCAAGTGTTAGTAAGAGCGCCCAATGGATAGAGTTGTGCTCGATTCTCCTCAGATGTAGGCTGTGACACTGCTTCAGGGGGTTCCCCGCGTCAGCAGAGGCACACCGTGAGAAAGCTGGGAATTTCTAGATGAAAAACAGTGACTGATCAAGTTGCAGTTAAGTAATGAATTCATGCTATTTTATTATTTGGTCGGTGCACTGATTAATAATTGCACTCATGAATTCACTCGACGCGAGCTGCCATCACTCTGAATCATTTTTATTTAGCATCAAGTGAATGAGCGCAACCGCACAATACCTTTATTAGAAGAAGGGACAAACACAGCGCAGGAGGGACAAGCAGTCCTTTGTCTCCTCTATGCCTCGTGTCGTTCAGCTGCTTCACTTGATACTATGTCTGACCAACTCACCCACATCTTGCAAGCTAGAGGAGGGCCTCCGAGCAAAAACAACCAGCAACGCCAGAAGGTAATTAACGTGTACTATCCAAGGTTTGTTGACAGGGAAACCAGCGATGATACCCGTTCTTTTGTTGTCAGAATAATTAATTACGCCATATCGGAAGTCGATAGGGATTAAAAAAAAAAAAGAGAAAACAAAATTATTTTTTTGATTGTCGAGGGCGCTGGACGTTGAGACATCGTGTCGCCGCGACTAGTGGCACCCGCAGAAAAGAAAAAAATGTGGATAAGACGCCTGCCCGCCCGCAGACCGAGTCGATGGGGATGGTCCGCCTACCATATGTGTGTAATGACGCCTGAAAGTGAGAAGCATGGTGAGAAGGAACGCACAAGCACGCGCGTAGATGGTGTTGTTGGCGCAAGCGCCGGGCGATGTCTTTACACTCTCGCCACTTGCCTTCACGCATGCTTAGAAGGGCCGAATCTTTCCCTTTCTACATGCGCCCGCTCTCTTCGTACTGCTGCTGGCGGTACCGTTCAAGTGACCTGTTGGTCGGCGGGTTTTTTGAAGAATGGGGCTGCTAAAGCTTTCTCTTTAAAAATTCATGATGCCTGAGTGGCTCTGAATTCAAGGTCCGGCGTTCCTCCTTGAAAACCGTTGCGAAGATGTACGATAACATGAGGTTTATGAGATTCATTTGATTGCGCGGGGAGCGATGTCTTATAATTTGCACCCATGAGCGCAACCGCTTATAGTTTGCCATCCTTCCACACCGTGCTGCGAGGCTGAGCGCGAACAGGAGTAAGATTGGACAGAAAGGGTGTGAATGCAGGTACCGCCAAGAAGTTTCTAAGTCCCGTTCATAGTTCCCGTTGATTCTGTTGTGTATGTTTCTCGGAAAAATCGGTCCTGCTGCTGCATATTCGAAGAAGCCAAATATGATACAAGCCTACACGTCGAATAACTGGTGCATCCCGGTCACGAAAATAATTTCATTTGGTCTTATCTATCCTGTCTTCCGTATGGTTCTATTTCTTTAATCCGGCTTCGTTCACCTTCCTGCTCAGTCCCTTTCCCCATCTCTATTTCTTCCCTTGTCCTGTACGAAATTATCTATTGGCCCTACCCAAGGAGGTTTTGCCACCTTTCACCTGCGATACTTCGGCGGTGCAGATTGGTGCAACTTCCCTGCAGCCTCAGGGAATAAAATCACCATGGATGTCATAGCCTGCTCAGGTTCACTTGGTGACGAAATGTGGCACCTGCAATGTGTCGTGGCAAAGGGGTCTACTCCCTCGGCCCAATCCCTTCTTTAGTTCCTGTAATACGCCGCAGTGTGCCCGCGGGTTGGAGATTAGTGCCCGGATTATAGCGGCTTAGAGGAAGGTAAGTAGCCAGCGCTGTGAGGATCAATAAATTGTGGACAAACGGAACGTTTTGTTCAGGGTGAAGGTTTGCCGTTGCTCAAGACACGCTGGAGCCCCCGAAGAACGAGTGAGGAAAGCGGAATCCACGTGTTCTGCTGTTACTAATGCTCCTTCTACTCGTGAACTTGATTCTTTGATCTAACCGAGTGGCCGAAGACCAGTATTTTGTAGACAGAATTTTCTGCTTGTGGGTACAGTTAAAACACACCGAGAATAAAAATAATTTACCTGTTAGTCAACCACAGAGCGAATTTTGTATATTGTGCTTCCTGGATGGTGAGGTGGAGCGACGATGATTGACGAAATATGGATAGCGACACTTGGAGAGAGCGAAGAGATGACTTGGAGTTTATGTACGCACGACTTTACAATATTTACAGCACCTACAGCATGGTCGGGCAAAACAGGGATCGGGGTACCTCGGCTTAGCCGAAGATGTCCTGGACCCTCGGGCTCAGTTTTAATGCCTCGGGGCCCAGTCCATACTCGAATCGTAGACAACTACAGCAATGCATCAGTATGATATTAATTACTTGCTGCCTACCACACCCCCTTTGATTTTACTAGTACAAGTTACTTTCCACGGAGACATAGATGCTAGCAAAAAGAGCATGAGAAAAAAAAACAAAAAAACACGAAAACGACAGGTACGCGATCGACCACAATTGGCCTGCCAAATCCCGGGCCCTGCCCCACCACCTTAGTCTGTACGCGAGCTGTCTTACAGATAAAGGGAAAAACAAACTCGAGAACGCAAAGTTTCCTTTCGCCCCGTGTCGCCTGTCTACATCGCACCATGCATGGTCCCTTCAACGCCAAGGTTGTGAATTCCAAATTGGTGGTGTCATTTCGACGCATCCTTCCCGCAGTTATTTGGCGCCGTGCACTATGATAAGTGCCCGGCTTTCGTCGGTTTTCATCAGTACTGTTCACCCTGAACCGCGCGAATACTTCAGTGCCGACGTGCGCCTTCGTACTATGTACACGCGCAAGAAACCACTGTTAGCGGAGGCTTACGCTTGACAGTGTCCACCACGTTTACCACGTGCCTACACCGACCTTTACACACAGCAAACCTATACGTTACTTACGGTGTGCGGTGTCATGAGCGCCACGGCGAAATTTAATAAAATATGTCGAATAATTATTTCGCTCTCTAAAGGGTGCTTGTAAAAGTTTCATTTAGTTTCTTATTTTGCTATCGGGACAGTCGCATTACAGAGAGGAGCGGCACAGAACATGAATCGAAACACGAAAAATGTTTACAGTTAAAAGTAAAACATGTATGTAAGAACTCGCAATATTAACATATATACGCGTTAAAGGCTAGAAATAAAAAATCGCATCATGCAAACAAAAACGCATAAAGACAAGTGGTTGATGTCATTAGATGTAAAATGTTGAATTAGTATGAAATTGGCTGGGGTTATTGATAACATAAGTGTGCGCGAAAGATCACTGCAGTCTAGTCACACTACCTATTCTGTGAAAAAGTGACTAATTAGGAGAAGATATAGTCCCACGTTAAACTTTTGCGGGCCGCTATGGGTTTCTCAGCATCGCTTTCAGCACTTTCAAGGGCTCTCACAAGTGTTGAGGTTGTTAATTCTTAAAACAGAAAAAGAAAAACATCGTTTGGTAAGGGTCATTGAGTCAATCGAGTTCATTGATCATATCGTTCACGTTGATCTATTGTGCTGAATCAGCAGTATGGGACGGCCGAGCAGCGGAGGAAGTTCTGTGGGGCTGATTTATTAAAGTTTCCGTCATATAGAAAAAGGTGAAGAGATTTTTTTAAACATTCCATTCCTGGTCGCTGGTAGGCGGCTCGAGGAAAGAGTTCAACCCATTATAGCGGTTGCCAGCAGATAAACGATGCCAATCTCCAATGGCGGCATGTACAAGGCGGAGTGTGTGGCAGGTGTGGCGTATGCGAAGTGTTACATAGGTCAGCGGAGTGGGGTGCATCATATCTGCCGATAAAATGCGGACCAAGTGCTGGTCAGAGCTGTAGAGAAATTTTACTTTGGTGCGCACGAGTACCTCTCTGTATAATATGTTATCGTGCAGAGAGCATGGTAATCGCTGCCGTAGCTCGATTTGTAGCACATCGCACGCGACATGTAGGAGGCGGTTGCTGCCCTTTTATCCGCATATGCGCCGTGTTCTTTATCACTTTTTACACGAGAGGCTAGTATATTCCTCATTTCGAGAAAAAAAAAAGTGCATTTGGGAGCTTCGACCGTTTCAAGCCTCGCAGCCTACTTGGGAGGTGACATGGCAGTGTCCACACCTCTGACCACAAGGCTGCGATAATCCTAGCTATTGAGCTCGATACCTTATACCTGAAGGAAATGTCGATGGCTGCGGTGGACATCCCATCTAGTCTAAGTCACCTAAAAGGAAAAATGCCACCGCACAAAGAATGATTCAGAAACGAGCATTATATTTACCTCTGTCGTCTCTTTTTAGGTGATGACGTAACTGTTGAGCATAACACAACTTAATAGTGTAGCATGGTGTAGAAAAGTAACACTCTCGCGTATACGCCGCACAAATCTCAGTGATCATCTGCTTTTTTTTTATTTTTTTTTTTTATTTATTATTATTATTATTTTTTTCATCTTTCGTACACTGTTCGTAGAGCCACAAGTTTGACCACTCACAAAGTGCCACCACGCCTTGCGTGCTCTTGCGCTCTGCACGTGAGTAAACAGAGTGGATAAAGCAGCCAGCTGTTAATATGGCAACTGACCCTGCGTGGTCCTGTACTTGCGTGCTGTTAACATTTTTCCCACAGGGCTTTGACCCTAATGGCAACGAGAAGAAGCGCAGCACTGACTGACTGAAGGCCAACGTGGCTGACATACAAGTTAGAGGCCGCATACAGTCGAGGCGTTGGAGTGAACGATCCTATTTTACGTCACTGGAAGCGAGGGAAAAGGAAACAGTCTGTGGACCGTATAGTATTGTTACTGAAATATTACGGGCATATCTCGGTGCCCTGTCATATCTTAACGCGACAAAGGCTCCGTTCTCGAGGAAATCGGTCGTCAGCGTTGTCGACATCGGCGTTGTGAGCGAAAAATCGCGGGCATGACTCTGGCAGGTGGCAGTCTTCAGGTGGTAGCTGGTAGGTGGCTCTGTAACGTCACAAGACCACGTGACCTAGCCGAGTTGGCAGGCACTGCCAACTCACGCTTCGCCTTCGAGATGGGAGGGTGAGATTGGAATGCAGCCCTCCCGTACCTCTGGATCCTGAGCTAGACACTCTATAGAGACGTTGGTTGGTTGGTTGGTTGGTTGGTTCACAGGAAGGGAAAGGCGCAGTATCTGTCACACTTGCTCTGTGGACACCTGAACCACGCCGTAAGGGAAGGGAGGAAGGTGGGAGTGAAAGTGGAAAGAGAGAAAGGGGAGCCGTAGTGGAGGGCTACGGAGTAATTTCGACCACCTGGAGATCTTTAACGTGCGCTGACATCGCACAGCACACGGACGCCACTTCGTTTCGCCTCCATCGAAACGCAGCCGCCGAGGTCGGGTTCGAACCCGGGAACTCCGGAACAGTAGTCGGGCGTCTTACCACTGCGCCACCCCGGCGGGGCAGAGACGTTCAGGCCAAGAGGCACTTTCGCACAGATGTATGTCGGGGGATCTTTCATATATAATATGGTAGCTTACGGCTTTATGCTCACGAGGATGCATGGAATAACGGAGGCGCATAATAAAAGATTAGTGACAAAACGAGAAGCAAATGACGCGCATGCGCACACGAGGATGCCCATAAAAGAGCCCGCGAACGGAAGCCATTAACGCTGTTGAGCCGCACCCTTAAATGTGGAGCTTTAGTGTCTCCTCCCTATTTTCGTGCTTATATATGAGCACACCAAGTATATTATCGCGCCGGCGCCACGAACGCTGTTTGCCGGGATAGGAAACTGTTCATGTGACGTCACAAAAAAACAGTGCGTAAAACTTTGACCCTTATATGTCGTAAGAAGCTTAGTTTCATTTCTCTTTTATCTTTATTTTTAACCTACTGAATGCCTCATCTGTTTTTTCGATTCGTTTCCTTGGTGGTGACGTTCTTTTCTATCATTTTCTTGTCTTAGACTGAGCATATAGTATACAGCTGGTAGAGGGGCTACATATATATAGGCACCTTCAATAACGTTTAGCTCTGGGTACTTGCAGATACTTCGGGCACAATTAAGGTGATAGCTTCTTCTAAATAAATTAGGAATTATTTGATCCGTAAAATAACTAATTAATAGCTCTAGTTTGCAAGATCATTTAGTTACTATGGCTTAACATAATTCAACACTTCTTCACACGATATTCACGAGAGAGAGAGCGAGAGTGTGTGTGTGCCGCGAAAGGGGAGTTTATAGGACTGCCGACCGCCTGCCTCTTCTCCCCCGACTCAAACGTGGTCGATCTCCTTCCCTCTCATACGTATACACGTCAAGAACACTGGTTTGAAGTGTTTAACGTCCCAAAGCAACTCAGGCTATGAGAGACGCCGTAGTGGAGGACTCCGGAAATTTCGACCACCTGGGGTTCTTTAACGTGCACTGACATCGCATAGCACACGGGCGCCTTGCTTTTCGTCCCCATAGAGAAGCGACCGCCGAGGCCGGGATTCGATCCCGCATCCTCGCGCACAGTAGTCGAGCGCGCTAACGACTACGCCACCCCGGCGGGGTGCGTCAAGAATAACGCAAGAATCTGGCACGATGTATTGAAGTAACTTGAAATGTGGTGACTATGGTGCAGGATATTTAATCTTTGCTGACCAAGCGCGTCAAGGAGATTTTGTACCAGCTTGCCACCTTTAGGAAGGCTATAGTACAAGAAAACGTGTCTAGAATGACTCATTCAAAAAGTTCGTTCTTGTACTTCCACCGCGGAAAAGCCTAAATATGTTGCTGAAATCAGCAGTCGCCACATTTCACTAGCATGGAATGGGCACAGGAAATGAATGATGCAGTCTGCTTCGGGGTGAAGATGTTGCAATACCACTGCGTCACGTACGGTGAATGGCACTTAAAGTTCATTGACACACCATTTGTTTTTAGTAGCCGTGGCTGTGTTTCTTGTTCTTTATTGTCATTTTGAGGTGAAAAATTTGCTTCTCCACGAAATGATTCAACTGTTGGAGGACGTCAGAAATCAGTCTCTTTTTCTATATATTTCCGGTGCCTTTTTTCATTCATCCCGTTTTGCGCTATTGTTCGATACCTGCAGTTTTCTAAACCATTATATGCAGGTTGTCCCGCGTAACTTGAGCCGAGGTTTTAAAAATGAAAGGCACTTCGGACCCGAATAGAACAGGATACATAAATAATGTTGCCACTAGCCTATGTAGCCCATGGTATTCTTTATTTACCCCTAACTGACTGAATAATTATGTTTAATTACTCAACATTTGTGGTTTTGGCTACAGGCCCCGAATGTGATACGCAATATTGCAGAGCACCTTCAGAAATATGCCAAAAATTGTTTTATACGCAGTATATATATCCCACGTGGCCCCTTTTTCAGCGTTCCACTGTCTGCCCGCAGTCCACGCATACCATAGCTGTGCATCCATCGTCACGCTTTCTTCCCCAGACAACCAAGAACTGGAATCACCTTCATGCCGACTCTGTTCACCACACTCATACAGCTGGCTTCAAGGCGTTCGTCGAAAAAAAAAAAAAAATCATTGACGGGCTGTAACGACCCACCCTATCACATAAAACCCTGGCATTAAAGTGCTAATCGTAAGCTGGTTAGGAAATGTTAGTAATTAAATTTTAACTGGTTGGAATTAGGAGGTTTGTAGCTGACCAATAATAATCGCTATATCTGTTTTTCGAATTTTGAAACCATGATTACCCTTGGCGTTATGGCTTAGCATGCAAATTCGGGCTATTTCTTGCGTAATTCGAAAATCGCGCGCCTGCAGCGTACGCACCGCGGCGTATATGAAATAGCATCGTTCCACTCCCACAGAGAAAGTCACATGGTACGTGCGTTCCAGAGTGTCACGCACATTGCGCGAGAAATGGCCAAAATTTGTTAAGCCACGGCGCCAAGGGTAATCACGTTTTCAGAATTTTAAAAATAGATACAGCTGTTGCCAGTTGTCAGCTACTAGTTAATCAGTGCAACGAGATGTTTATGTGTAAAAGGTACAGATTACTTTACCTCCTTATACGGATGTCTGCTAGCATCGGTGTTAACAAGCCACGAAAGCTATCTTTTTGTCTCAAAAGCCTAATTAAAAAAATTCATAACGGGCTTTTCCGAAACGCCTGCATGGCATAGCCTTCGACCTTTTCGTTGCCCCCCGCTACTGCGTTAACCGTTGCTCTTTCCCCATTTCGCTGCTTCAGAGAAATGAGCTTCTTTTGCTGGAAACGGCCAGTCACGAGTGACGGGGTTCCAGGGGTTTCATCCTCGTGTTTTTCTTTTTTTTTTTTTTTTTTCTTCATCCAACGCCCTCCGTCAGAAGCCAAGCACATCTTTTCACATTTCCCCATCCCAGAGGAAGAAATTAAATTCCTGACTCTGCTGCTGTCTATCGACTGTGCTCATCTTTCCGTCGTCAGACCGGTCGGCAATACGCGGCGAGAAACGAATTTGCCGCGCGCGCGCACGTCAACAAGCCTCAGCACGAAATTCTTCCCTTACTTTTCATTAATGTCACTTCTGGTCTTTGCCATATATGTATACTTAAGGTGTGTCACTTCTGGTCTTAGCCATGTATGTATAAAGTCCTGGTGCACTTTCTAGGACAAGCTTAGCAGATGACTTCGCGCCTTGGTTTCAGTTCATGCCTGTCACTCTGAAAAAGAGAGAGACCGCGAGCACAGTATGTGTGTCTTCGTGTTTGTTGTGCGGGTGTACGTGTCAGTGAACTGTGTAAACTGTTAACATTGTCAGTGCCGGTTAGAGGGACAATGAGGACAGCTGCATCAAAATTTTAATGCTAAAAAAGCTGGTAGTTCGCCTTTGCGTGTCTCATTTTGCCGTCCCTTACCTAGCGGCATAAGCGCATTTATTGCCCAGAGATTTCAAATCGAAGTTGAAAAGCTGTTACCTGTCGATCTGATTCAAATTTGATTCTCGCCTATCCTGCCGTAAACAGAAAAAAAAAAAAAAAAAAAGCTGCGAACCATACGTAGATGCAGACTCCACATGATTGCTGTTAGAGCTTTTGGAGCATACCAAACTCCGCTTCAAAAAGCGATTGGTTTTAGTCCGATTTTGGGCGCCTATGAATTGTCTCGCCATCTAGAAGCGGTCAATAGAAGCTTTCTGCTATTGCGTTCTGAAAATTCTTTCTTCTTTTTCACCTTAAAAATTACCTCTATGACTTTTATTTCTAAGAATTTTCGCTCCTGTAACTCTTGAAGATATTTTATTTTCATGATGGTTGTGCATTTATCAAAAATCTGAAAGTTTGCAATTTAGACACAGTTTTCTCTATTGGCCGCGGGCGCCGCCGCTATCCGTAGACGCCTGAAATTTGACTAATCAATATTGTCGATATATATATATATATATATATATATATATATATATATATATATATATATATATATATATATATATATATATATATTTGCCCTGTGGGAAGTCTCGCAACTAGTAATATTAAAGAGCTCTGGATTGCTGTAGGGCGACAAGCGGTGCGGTCTATAAGAATAGTAGCCGAAATGCACACGGTTTTTTTTTTTTTTTTTCTTTTTACCGACCACCAGTCTAGGATGCCGTTCGCGAGCTTGACCACGAAGCTCTCAGTCTCAGACTCGGTCTTTATTTCAGGCATGTACAGCCTTTGTCAAAAGTTTAAAGCTCAGAGAGTCTACTTCTGAGCCATACAATGTGGCTCGTAATGCGTTCCCAGGTTTCCAAACTTGCTGAAGGCAAGATTTTTCGTCCTACCCTCTCCAATGGCTAGGACTTGCACGATTGTTAAAGAAGTCATAATATACGGCTTAAAAGCAAACCCTCCGGTCTTTAAACCTTTGACAAAGTCTGTACATCTCTGCATCTCATGACTGGGGAGAAGGAGGGGGGGGGGGAATCCGCTAAACAGCGGCTTGACGGTGCTTCCTCCTCTTGGACTACATGCGTGGCAAAGAAAACAAAAAGAGCTAAGAAAATACTTCTGCAGTTCACAATTTACACACAAGGCTGAATAAATGTGTACACACCTTATCCGCAGCTGCGTGAGAAAATATATAAAGCGATTGTACAGCGGAAGAAGAATTTGAACATTGTTGTTTTTAACAGAATATTATTCAGCGTAAAAAGGAATTAATATAGTGCAACATCAAGGTTAGAAAATAGACAGTTGTATATAATAAACGGAAAAGGAAGCACTGCATTCGCCCAAAAGTGTAGTAATTTGTTTGTTTGTTTTTTTTTTGTTTTTTTAATTTCTGGTATGAAGGCAAACGACGGGAAGGATCGGATAGTCCGAATGGGTTAAGCAGGGCAGGCAGATCATTACTGAATGTCTGAAATTCGCAGTTATTTCGAGCACGTGGTGCATACCAGAGTTCATGATGACAGGATTGTGGAAGCATGCATTTTTACGGAAATAAGTGGTGTCGTCTAAGAATGCCACTCGACATTCGGAAAATGATTTGTACAGTTGAAGAAAACGCAAATCGTAAAGTGTGGTAAGCTTGACTATATGATAATATATATACCGCGGGTAACGGCTGACTGCACTTCAGCGGCCTCAGCGGCACAAAACATGGATGCGATTCTTTTGAGGGCTGAGGTGGCTTGACTACAGGATATCGAGAGTGTCCGAGCGCCGATGATCATCTGATATTGGAGGTATATTGCGAACAGGCGGCAGGGTCAGCAGCAAGCGAATCTGTACCGGTGCTGCAGCTGACACCGCCGAGCCGCCCGATAGCAGTAAGCGATGAACTGTGCACTGTGGAAGGAGGAAAAAGAGGTCAACACAGGACCTGTTTTGCGAAAATTCTTCTGTTTCATTCACGGTTGTGGCGTTCAAGCGAGATTCGTCAACGCTTTCTTGAGTTTCTCTACCTGTAAAAGGCTTCCTGAGAGAACAGTTATCGGCGTCGCTTCTCCACAGTGTGCATGGGAAGCCAAATTACACACTGTACTACAATTTCTTATGCTCCAGGTAGCTCTGTGTGTAGCAAGAATTTCTGGCGTCCTAGGAGGATATGAGAACAGCGAGAATTGAAAAAAATGATAATATGACACCGCCTAATAGCCACACAAAAAAAATTGCACGCTTGGTAGTCGGATAGCTAAGACGCTCAGTGGGGAAAAATGCATGTATCGAACTATGAAAAACCGCAGCTACACAAATAAAAAGTAATGCAAGAAGTGCTGTGCCCGGCGTGACATGGTTAATGAAATCGGTTAGGGCTGCGAAGTTCTGTGGTTGAAATCGCGCTAGGTGCTGTGTCATTGCCTCACTTTATTTTTGTTATTTATATATATAATGTGATGGAGTATCTTGCAGCTTTGAACTCTTTCCAGATTCCTTTTTATTTTTTCCTGGTAACCCAGATTTCTCCACGCAGCTTTAAACAGGCCCATCGTGGACAGTAATAAACCTACATACCTCGTGCTGCAAAAAAATTCGCACCGTTTATTTTCAGTTGGAGGGCGTGTGCCAAGGCGTGAACTTCGTCTTACAAGAGAGAGAGAGAGTTTTTATTGGCTAAAGAGTGTGATCATTAAGGCATATCGGCCTTGCGTGGCCTACAGGTGGGAACTTAGACTTCCCCTGCTGCTCCGCACTTGTAAACCGAAGCACGCCAAAAACAAAATCATGTGGGCGTGCAAAACTTACAGCCAGGTATAGCAGCTAAACGCCGAAACCGCAACACATCGAAACGGAACTGAGCGCCTGTGGCGCTAGTAGATCTTCAGTATCCAGCATTCAGGCTGTCTTTTTGCCGTGTTGTAGGCGTGATAAAAGTGCGTAGGCAGTTTTGAAACAAAACGGACATTCTCACATGTACTTGTAACGCACAGCTATCAGCCCTCGTAGCACCATGAGATTCAATGGGCTGGGACGGCGATACTCGTATGTTTTTTCTTGCTCTTTTCTGCCTTACTAGTGCTTTCTTTTCAGTAAGCGCGCTATTTTTGTGATTAATCATGGTCTGGCATCCTGCCTACACACGCCAACTTAATTTTCTCCTCAGTGTCCCTTTAAATCCGGTGTTTTTTTGGCTGACACATCTTTGAAATAAAAAAAAAAAAAAAGGGTGAAAGTCATTCGCTTCGTTCTTCGCGCTTAACGATGCCCAGGATGAAGAGGAAAACTTGAGATGTTTACTAGACCTAAATAAATCGACGTAAATTATCAAGGCACGTGTCCAGCTCCGCGCTGCGCATCTGACCTTTCGAATAATTGAGAAGTCGGAGATCTGTAGGAAAATAAAGATAACACGTGCTTGCCCCCCTCCCCTCCTTCTATTCTCTCTGCGCCTTCCCTAGCAGAAATAAAAAAAGGTCCGCGCATTACTTATGCTCGGAGTCACTTTCGCGAAGAGTGTGCCGTGGGCCGGAAGACTTCCAAATCCCGTGGCACTGTCGGCTCCGGTCGCATAAAGTGTCCGGTTCCTCTGCGGAGTCTTCCGCAAGGCACGAACTGTGCACACCGCCTCTCTCGCCTTGATAGATTAGTCGCTCGATGGTTTTCGATTCCCGGCCAGACTTGTCGCGCAGTTCTTAATCCGCCCGGGTCCCTCCCATCGGCTGTAAAACACGCCGAAAGTGGGTCAACGGGAAGAACTGGAGGAGCTGCACTCTTGCAGTTTCATAAAAACACACGCACACGTCACATACACCTAATAGAGAAGTGCTAAACGTCGGAGGAAGAAGTTCGCGAGTGCCCTCGGGACGGGCACCAAATCGACTGGGCGTCCAAATCCCCACTAAGGAGATTGGAGGGATTAGTCTGTATGTCGTTCTTCGCTCCCTATTGGGGAAGGCGTAAGTATGCGCTGCGGAGGGAAAAAAGGCGCCGGCGTTTAGAGTCGATGACCTTGGCCTTTGCGGGTCGACACTTTGCGCTCGTTCTCCTATATCCCTTCCCCCTTGGGAGCTGCTGCACACGCCGAAAGGTCGCCCGTGCTTCGAGCCGTCTTCGTTCCCCGGCTGACACGATATGGCACTGGTAATGTTTGTTATTGGCACGGAACACATATCGATCCGAGTCGATCGCGAAAAGTGCCGGAAAAGTCTGTCAACTTGGGCACCCTGACACGTTACCGGCATCGTCAACATTCGGATCTTATTTGCGTAACCGACACTAGCCCTATAGGTAGCGATCACGTATAGCGTTGGGGTTCGATAGTTGTATGCAAGCCGACCCCCTAAAGTGTTTTCGTTGTGTGCAGTGTCTGTGTTTGCGTTAGACGTGATTCACGTGCTTGCGTAAAAGGAATGAACCATGTAATTCGCAGGGAACGTTTTCGTGTCATGAAATACTTGTCTGATCATGGTGATGACTTTTTCCCGTGAGAATTGGTTTGCTCGTATACGGCATTCGCTCGTTGTAGGTATACATGCTCACTGCTTTTTGCACTTCATAGCGTATCGTCCTCTCTATACCGGTTGTCCCATACTACCAAGCATTGTGGCCAAGGTGTAAAAAGAAGGAGTATCCTGTAGCCCAGTGCTGACCGAGGGAGGGGCTGTAGACAGTCACGTGGCCTAAACCGCGCTTCTTTTTTTTTTTTTTTGCTCCTCCAAAATTAATCTATAGTGTTTAACTAGGTACCTTTTTAATTATCGCCCTTAAGAACAGAGTGTCAGTCGAGAAACTGTAGATTATCTTGATAAACCTCCAACCGGAATGCTTGCACCAAATCCCAAAATAGTCACTTTCTTGTTTACCGGCCTTAAAACTTAACTCGCAGAATACCAAGGTTTCTACTTGACATCGGTGCTCTCTCTCTCTCTCTCTCTCTCACACACACACACACACACACACACACACACACACACACACACACACAGACGAGCGCTTGGACGCGCGCGTCTGTGTGTGTGTGTGTGTGTGTGTGTGTGTGTGTGTGTGTGTGTGTGTGTGTGTGTGTGTGTGTGTGTGTGTGTGTGTGTGTGTGTGTGTGTGTGTGTGTGTGTGTGTGTGTGTGTGTGTGTGTGTGTGTGTGTGTGTGTGTGTGTGTGTGTGTGTGTGTGTGTGTGTGTGTGTGTGTGTGTGTGTGTGTGTGTGTGTGTGTGTGTGTGTGTGTGTGTGTGTGTGTGTGTGTGTGTGTGTGTGTGTGTGTGTGTGTGTGTGTGTGTGTGTGTGTGTGTGTGTGTGTGTGTGTGTGTGTGTGTGTGTGTGTGTGTGTGTGTGTGTGTGTGTGTGTGTGTGTGTGTGTGTGTGTGTGTGTGTGTGTGTGTGTGTGTGTGTGTGTGTGTGTGTGTGTGTGTGTGTGTGTGTGTGTGTGTGTGTGTGTGTGTGTGTGTGTGTGTGTGTGTGTGTGTGTGTGTGTGTGTGTGTGTGTGTGTGTGTGTGTGTGTGTGTGTGTGTGTGTGTGTGTGTGTGTGTGTGTGTGTGTGTGTGTGTGTGTGTGTGTGTGTGTGTGTGTGTGTGTGTGTGTGTGTGTGTGTGTGTGTGTGTGAGATACGGAAGGAAGCCACCCTTATTGCATTTTTTATCAGAAATGAAGTGGGGTAGCAAGCTGTGGCGCTGCTGTCCAAGACAGGTCTAATCCCGTCGTCACGTACAGCTTGTGCTGGACATTCGGCAATGGAGCCGACGGGTTTGTCTGCACGCAAGAGTGAACAAAAGTGCAGCCTTGCAAACCGCCTCAGCAGACGTCGGGAGCCCTTTTCTTCCCTCTCACCGCGGGCTTTGGTGTGGTGCAGGTATTATGAACGGTCGGCGCCATTAAGTTGTCTAGCCCAGCTACCTCGCATTTTGTGCAGAGAATAATGCTGCGTGAAAGAAGCCAAAGGTCGAGCTTTTTGTGCGGACTCGTTTGCTGGCTATCAATCACAGTGTTGTCACTAGGCGCATAATCTTCTTTAATTGAGGAATAATAATAATAATAATAATAATAATAATAATAATAATAATAATAATAATAATAATAATAATAATAATAATAATAATTGGTTCACAGGAAAGGAAATGTGCAGTATCTGTCACACTTGTTCTGTGGACACCTCAACCACGCCGTAAGGAAAGGGAGGAAGATGGGAGTGAAAGTGGAAAGAGAGAGAGAGGAGCCGTAGTGGACGGCTACAGAGTAATTTCGACAAACTGGGGATCTTTAACGTGAGCGGACATTGAACAATAAACATACCCAGGTAGCCGAAATTGAGAAAGCAAACATGATTTGATCAAGATGCAGACGTGACTCGCACGAACACACAACGTGCATTTTCAAGAGCTCTAGTTTCCTGATCCATTCGGGGGTGCGTATATGGAATTCTTAGAGGAGGTGGTTAGACGGCAGCCGTAAGCGCTCTTTGTGGGACAAATGAATCTGCAGTGCATTTTAAAAGGGGAAATAAGGAAGGGTGTGTGTGTGTGTGTGGGGGGGGGGGGGGGGGTACTTGGACTACTTGAATTGCATTCTTTTTTCAGCACTGTCATGTTTTGACGTCCGGTGACCTTAGATTTTCCGTAAGGAACTGCTGCAGAAAGGACAAGTCTTGTGATTGAAGAGTGTAATGAAGCGTAATCGCGGAGCGTTCAGCATTGGCTCAATGAAACAGCCCGCGAGCTCAGTAGAGAACATAAAGTCACTCCGATATAAAGTCACTCATGTACCCTTAGGTTGCAGTCCTTTTTATTCCTTGTGTTAAGACAAGTGGTGTGTTTGCGTGGTGCCCTGAGGTCCATGACATGCAAGTGAATGTTTTCAGGGTGTCTGCTGTGTCGCCTGTTTTGTATCTGCGAGAGTGCACATGGCCCCATTCCGTTCCGTGCAGCCGTGGCAAGGAGTCTAGATCAGCTTGCGGAGGTTAGTTTGGTCCTGCATGGGAAAACAACAACAACAACAACAACAACAACAAAAAAAAAAAAAAAAGATTATACACGCAACTGCGCTTGCACCAATCGTTTAACGGAGCAAACGAGGCTATGATAGAGGAATTCGACATTGTCATGACAGCTGCCATCGCGTGCTGGTTGCGTTGCGTTGGCGTCGACGTGCAAGTGTGGATGAGTGCGTGCGAGCGCGGTGGGCGGGCGGGAGGCCGGGCGTGCCTGCACGCGCACTTTACAATGTACTGAAGCCAGCCACATTTAGCACGAGCTGCAAAAGTCCGCATAGAAAAGTTCTTCTGAAAAGCAGTGGCTCTTTGCCCGAGTCAGAAAGGGGAAGAGGGGGGAAGGTTCGTTCAGGAAACGAGGTCGCGTTCGCCTCACGTATAAACTTCTAAAAAGCAACATTTCATGAATACAGTCGTCATAAAGCTGTCAGAGACCATCCATCCTAATATAAAATAGTAGAGTAGTTGCGTAGATGGCCAATGGGCCGATGAACGTTATGTGTGATTGTAGGGCTAGGCTCTTTCAAGTGTCAAGTTTCTTTCTCCATATGACAACAATAACGGTATTCATGTGAATGTGCTGTCTATAGCCTGTTTCTCAACGCAAGCTCGCTGATGTCTGTTCTACGGGTTAACTGCCGTGTATTAGAGTAGTTGTATAATGATCATGGGCCGATGAACTTTATGTGTGACTCAGGGGCAAGTCACTTTCGGGTGCCAAGTTCCATTTCCATCTGACAAGAATAACTGTATTCGTGTGAATGTGTAGTCTATGCCTCTGTCTCAATGCAAGCTGGGCCCCGATTTCTCTTCTACTGGATAATTGCCATGAACTGCAATGATTCCTCGTAATTCAGTACAGCTGAGTCTGTTTTACGAAACTTTTTTTTTTTTTTTCAAGGTGTCCATTTTAAGACTCACGTAAAGTTTCCAAAGGCCACGGTTTCTGTAGGTTTCTACGGGAATTAGAACATCCTTCTTTTTTACATTGATAATTGCAATTCTCACTTGTGAAAGTGGAAATTATTAGACTGTGTTGATATACGTGTTAAAATCCTCTTCAAGAAATGCTCATTGAGCTTCTCTCTGCTGAGAACGCACGTTTCGTTACAGCTAATTTTGCTGCTGAGACGCGCCGATACGCATTTGCCTTTTGCTGACTTGCAGATCGTTTATATACCGCGTGTAGCGCGGCGTTTTACGGCCAATCACCTATGGCCTCCACCTACTATTCCGTTGCTTTCAGCTCGTTGGCAGTGACAAATTTATCACTGGCACAGTCGGCCAGCCGCTCCGGTCGTCACCATCCGAAGCAGGCTTTATCAAATACTGAAGAAAAGTAATTAACGGAAGCTCGCTAGCCGACTGTTTAGTTCGGCGCTGGTCGATCCCCGCCAAATAACTCGATTAAGGAAACCACCATTCCTGTGCAGTGGTCGCGAGGCAGAGGGCGGGGTGGGGGTGATAACGAACTACAGCGGGAGCGCTCGCTCGCTGCAGCGAGCGAGACAGGAGGCGAACCCTGCGCCCATGTCGAATCAGGACCCGGGTCCGGCCGAGTGTGCTTCGAGCAGCCACGGTGAGAATAGAAACCGAGGAAAAGGAAGTGAAGAGAGAGTGGGGGGAAAGAGGAGAAACACAGCTGCTGGGAAAACCTCCAAGTTTTCCCAAGCTGACTGCGCGACGCCGAGCGAGAGAGGACTCTTTCGCGGCCGGATAACAAGGGGCCGGAGGACGCCGATGAGCTCACGCTGGGGGCGTCGTAGGGAGAGTCTGTGGGAAAGAATGCTGTGTGAGAGCCATCTTAACGAGCGATCCGGCCTCTGAGACGACTCCGAACAACAATAGAGAAAGATGGGGGCGCAAGAACAGGAGGAAGAGGAGGAGGACGACGTTGCGATGCGCTAGGACTGCTGCGATGGGACTATACGCGACAATGGACGTGAAGGGCAAGAGCGTTTCAGATAAGAGATGTGTAGAAATGTAGGCCGCTGCCGCGACATCTGAAAACAACAACAAAAGCAAAATCACGATGGCACAAATCGGTGATGGCCACCGAAAAGCGAAGTGGCTGTTCGTGAGGCTCTTGTGTTTGTGTCACCAACGTTATTTAGTTCGTCGCGGCTGGATGCGGCGTTCGGCCGGCTGGTGCTTCGGTTGTGTGTGGTGGAGACGTGAGAAAGAGAGAGAGTAGGGAATGAATGGGAAGAGGGGGAAGGGGTGCTGTGCCGGCGGTACGTGCCCTCGGTGCGTGCTCGTTATTCCCGGCGCTAATTAGCGAAAGGGCGCTCGCCGTCTTTCGAGCGGAAAGGGGTTCCTCTGTCTCTCTCCCTCTTTGTTTTCGCCGCGAGCGAGGGGTTCCTGAACGACACGCCGCCTAATGTGACATACCTTTCCTACGTCCCTTCTTCTGGGCGTGTTCCGGGCGCTGCTCGAAGTGTGTCGTGCACGCGTGCGATCGGGCGAAGCGACCAACCCCTGTTGATGGGTCTACGCGTTGAACTTGAATCGATAGGTCGTCGAGCGCTGGCTCGCAGCTTGCTTGATCGCTCTCGCCCGCGCAGGGAAGGGCAACGAGGAAGGAAGCGGTCTCGACGGGGGAGTTGTATTTACGATATAACAGGGCTACAAAGTGCTTGTGCAGGCGCTGTAGTTTAATTATTCAGGGTCATAGCTTTCTGCTGCAAAAAAAAAAAAAAAAAAAAAAAGAGGGGGGGGGGGGGGGGGGGGGAAGGAGCGTGGCGGCAGGCGGCGAACTGTTGTTACGGTCTCTTTCGCTGCTCTTACTACCTGTCGTGGAAAATCAACCTCGGAGAGATTGCGACAATCGCCAGTTACTTACGAAGAATGAAAGTGACTAAAGAAAGAAAAAACTGTCCCGAATTTAGTATGGGACGTTAACAGCCATGTTCGGATGCTCGTGCTCTTTCTAGTCAGTTTACGGCGCAAGCTGTTTGATGCTTCGTTTCGCTAGATGCCTCTTGCTGTTGCCAGCGGAAATAAGGGGGGAAAGGGAGAGTATCTTCGCCTGGAGATACCGGGCTGTGGCGCTGAAGCTTTGTGGCTGGCGCGAAATTGGAAACGAATGCACCAAGCCCCGCAAAACTCATCACCATTGGCAGCTGTCATCAGGCAAAACGAAATTGGTCGCTGCCGCTTAAGTTCGCATTAAAGGTGGTAACCGTCATGCGTTTTCCACTTGTAGCAGCGTTCTCCTTATTTGTTAGCGCACTCTCTCTTGCTAGGTGCACTTGGCGGACGCGATTATCAAAATAGATGAACGGAATCGCTTTTTATTTTCACAAATAAATGAAGAGATCGACCTCTATCTCACGTTTTGGCGCGTGGTCCGTATTGCGCTCCTTGTGGTGTCTGTGCTCCATTTTCAAGTACTCGCCATGCATTTGCCGTATGCAGTTAGAAACGTGCGCTATCCGTATGTGTATAGTCACTGTTTAACCCTGCTGCGCACCAACTCTTATATTCCCTGATTTCAAGAGAGCATCGAACCGTATTTTGATTATGAAGTGGCCAAACCAATTAAGCATCGAATTTCACATAAAAGAGGCTTGTCAAAGCGATATAAGGTGAGATGCAGCTACTATGAACGCCAGTCTGGCTTATCGGCAGGTTTCACCGAAGCGTAGCCAGAAATTCCTTTTCGCGAACAAAGAGCAGTGCGTATAGTGAATGGGTCCAATGGGTCCACACCTCACCGGTCCCCGTCAGGAGGCAACGGGTGAGTCAGATGAGCAAATCGGCACTCTCCGGTGCGGTGTACGGGCGTTTCGAATTAGTTACATGCGCCTTCTCCTTCCTTTCTTTTTTTTCCTCGGAATGTCTTTTTTACGCATTCGTTGAAGGGCCTCTTCAACGAAGAAGGGCATGCCGACTTCCATGCATACGACTTCAGTCGGCGTTTCCCGGGGTGGTCACAGTTGGCACCTTTCGCACACACTGTGGAGCTACAGTAACCGATGCCGCTGTCTTCCGTTTATTCTTTCATAACGTTTTTATTGCCCCGTTCATTGAAAATCTGGTGCCAGCGTTGTGAGCGATGTTTCGCTTACAACACCAGATTTTCGATATTTGCTCTTGATTTTTCACGATCATGGCGCTGGCAGGTGGTACCTAGGCTGCTGTCAAGGCCGAGCAGTGACTGGACGTAGGGTGCAGAGGGACGGACAACTTAACTACTACCCCTACAAATTAACTGGAGCGCGACGAGGACGAAACCAATAGGCCGGGAACCGGGTGTCAACTGATTTTACGTTTGGCAGGTCTGCCAACTAGGGGCCTCTCCTTTCATGTGAGAATGTGATATCAGAATCCTTTGCAGGACCCGTGCTTGCACGTTAGCCCTAGGCCACGCAGGCACGTCCATACAGCTTGGTTAAAGTGGGGAATTTTATGCGGGCTCGTAGCCAACGCTATAGAGTCATATTCTTAAAGGCGGGCTTAAGTGTCCTAAATTTTTCTCACCGTCGACATAGATCCCTCTTCCTCAACCCGTATTGACAGCAGCGTCTCTGCCATCACGTGTGCGAACCTCACACCGGTTAAAAACACCAACAACTCCCATTGGTACAATATCGCGGCCTCGTTGCAGATGTCAACATGCAGAAATCACAAGTCTTGACGAGTCGGTATAACCACCTCCGATGAGGATGTTTCACCACCATCCTTCCTGTCCCATCCCCGAAACCAGTAATAATATGAACTCCCATACCTCACGCGTTTGTGACAAGCATATGCCAGCATTAAAAAATGCTGCCTACAACAAAAGCACAAACGAAACATGAATGTCAGAACTGTCCACCTTCCCACTAAGATTGGCGAATCCTCCCAAACTCCTTCTTCAAACAATGGCACAATATTGGCGATCGGATAGATGGAAAACTAGACATCAGAGACACATGGCACCTACTCCGCCATCTTCTTTATTCCTCCTATCCAGAACAGCACACTTCGTCAAGTTCACCCATGCTCATTTAAACTTATATCCACACGTCGTTCTAAGACCTGAGCTCCATGTATACGTTTTCGCGAGCCCTACGAGTCTCTTCCGCTGTATGAAGCGTGCAAAAATTTAACACTGGAAGCAGACATCACTACCGTAGAGATCGGCGCAGCCGTCCTAAAACTACGCTCCCAATCCGCACCAGGCATGCATGGATGACGTCACAAACAAGACCCTCCGCAACGTAGACCACTAATTCGTCGATTTCGCTAGGGGGTATACCAAAGAACTTCTAGCAGTTGGAACTCCCCTCCTCTTGAAAACATGCCAAAATCGCCTTGATCCCCAAACATATTGGAAACCAACCGCCCTTGAAAACCTCCTCTCCGTGTTCCTGACATCCTGCCTTGGTAAACTCATAGAACACTTCGTTTTCAACCGCCTGCAACATGTCCCTGAGCGATTGATTTTGCAGTGACATTTTTGATATGTTTGCAGCTCATGTTGTCCGGCACACTCACCAGCTATGACGCCCGAACCATATGTTTGGATGGGCACCAAAGAAACGCTTGTCCGGGCTCTCGTGTAACTGTTGGCCACAGCCCACGGCTTCACGTTGATCTCGCTGTTCGCAGGTTGCGAAACGCAAACACATCATCTTCCCCCTGTCAACTTGTCCAATAAAGCCACAGTTATTAACAGACGTCTAGAACTGTCACCGCGAAATGTATAGGGTGACGATGTAGCAGCATCAGATATATCTTCCCCATGCTGGCATGCCTTTTCGGTGTCAAGGCAGGCACGCAACACCATTCGTGCTGCAGTTGTTTTGCGCTTGGCTACGGAGAACAAGAACATGAGACGGCCTCCTTAACTGCTCTGCCGAAACCTGTATCGACCATTGCCGTGCTGCTATGTATACCTAGCCCTTAACTTTGCCACCTGATTCCGCAAGCTTTCCAATTAGCCAAGCCTGCATGTGATGTAATGGAAGGCGTGCCGGCCCACACATGTCGCACTTACATCCCCAATTTAGCACCTAAGCGCTGTTGAAGAGTCGTTAGCTGAGCTTGATGTGATCCTCATCGTGTCATTTTGGATGCTTCAGACGCTGATATATCCAAGAGAACTCTGTTACAAAAGCAAATAAGTAATCGTTTCCTTCCTTCTTGGCAGGGCGCGCTGACTTGCTTCGTGTAAAAGTGTGCATACTTTGATAGTCTATCGGTTGTGTGCAACCCATCGTTATTTTTTGAAGCGAAAGCTTCAGTACGCTAGCCGATCTTTGCGTGGGCTTCAATCTTCAAGAAGCAGAAAGACAAATTATTAATATGCGTTGTGTTAATTGTGTTGGGGTTTTTGGCGCATAAGCAACTGCGTCAGAAACAGGGTGGTTTGTTTTTACTTTCAATGAGAGTGGAAAGAGAGAAAGAGGCGTCGTATTGGAGGGTTATGAAGTAATTTCGACCACCTGGGGATCTTTAACGTGCACAGACATCGCACAGCACACGGACGCCTCTCCGTCTCGCCTCCATCGAAACGCAGCCACCGGCCGTCGGGATTGAACTCGGGTACCCCGGTTGGCTACTGTGCCTGCAGATGAATGCCGCTTTTTTTTTTATGAAAAAAAAAAGATCTATAGAATGTTTTGCATAAATATACTGCCTGAATATTTTAACGCAAAAGAGAGGGAGAGAGACTCACGAACTGACAGTGTTTTTTTACTTAGCCATTAACTTCTTTTTTTTTTTTGCACACAGGGAAACATTAAAGGTTACAACAGCAAAATTTGCAACCAGCAGGTGTCTGTCGACCGCGCAAACTGCAGCCAAAGCGTATAATTTTTGTATCGGCCAGCAGTTGCCAGTAGCCGCTGACCATAATTGTTGATGTGAAAGTTGGACTTCAGTCACTTTCATGTGCGCTTGAGAAATAAAGTTATAATTCGTTACATCGTACTTTTAGTCCCAAATCGACATACTTGTAGTCCAGAGGATTTTGTCCCCGATAGTATACATACACCGCTGCAATAAAAGGCAGCGAAACTGAACGAGATACCAATGAAGCATTCGCGATTAGTTGTGGCTGTTGGTGCTTCTGGAAGGTGAATTCCGTCAGGTATAAGCCGCAAGACTTTTCCACTCCGTCTTTAAATTCGATTTCTCCGCCGCTTTTCTCGTTCCGCTGCTTCATGGGCTTCTAGTGGGAGGTAGAGGTAGGTGGGCTAATGCGCGATGGAGCTTCTGAAGGGTCCATGATGGCGCTGGATGGGTAGTCAGCACCCTGCATCAATAAGCTATCAGAACGAAACGTTCGAGTTGCCATACCAAGAGAGAAAAGGTATACCTGCCAGAATTGAGATATGGTGCACGCATTAGCGAAAAAGGTCTATCATTCCTTAGCGCCAGATTACATCACGTAGCAGCACCAGGCAAAGAGTATTATACTGCGCCACACAGCACGCCGCTGCAGGCAGAAAGCATTACTTCCAGCCGTGAAAACTCAGTGAAATTGCCCTCCATGCAGGCTCGCGCTTGCGATTCAAGGAGCTAGAACTTCACTTGCTGCTGTCGTCGGTGTGTTCGTACTTGTGGTTGCGTCATGCACGCATCCCTTCAAGCACTCAACGAACCCTTCTTGAATAGCTGCATGGTCCCTCGAAGAGTGCCATCGCCTCTTCGCCGGTCTCCATCCGCGATCGAATGCTGCCGGCTTGCGGTCCGCGCGTACCCGTGGCTGGCCTCCAGAGGCTCTGTGTACAGGCGAAGCACTTCGCGCTTCTCGCGTCGGAGACCCCCTTGGGGACACAGACGGTGCCGGCTATCGCCTCGTTTCTCGGGCTGCCGTGTGTACTACATACAAGGGCCGGCACTATTTCCACGAGGACAAGCAATCTCGCGGAGAGCTTGCCTCAACTCCCTCGATGCTGCAGCTTGGACGCACGGAGGTTTGGCCCCTGTGTTGTTGTCGTGCGTGGTCACGCCAGCATGCAGGCTGCGTCAATGCGCCAGGGTGGCCTCGCTGTCACGCCAGGCAGCAGCAGATGGGCGCATCGGCGCGGGTGACCATTGCTGCGCTGTCAGCGGCAAGTGATGGGCGGCGCAGGCCAGGAGCGGCGCCCGCATTTCCCGACGTGCACGCCGATCAGAAGCGTGACAACATAGTTGTCGAATCGCTTCTGTTTTCTGAACACTCCCCCCTCTCCCTTCCCCGGTATTTGCAACCATATACCATATTGCTGCCTCTGCGTACGATTTTCACACCTCGACAGATGATTCGCTGAGCCCACGCATGGTATATACAACAGGTATATTGCCGTGAGGTGGTCATAATGGTTTCAGAAGGCCAGCGCAAGAGGCCTGTAATTTCCATCTGTTTACCATGTGTAGTGTCGTCACCTATATGTCTGATTTATCTGCTCCCCCAACCTTACATACTCAACATCTCTCTTATGTTTTGAAATGCAGGAAATCACTATGCCTCTTCACATGGCAGTTATCAGCTTGTTCTCTTTTTTCTCGTTTCCTCTGTCCCTTTTTCTTTTTATCACGCCAAGTAATAACAAGAAGAATGTTGATGGCAAACACTGTTGTAGTCTGAATAGTAAATTAAGGGGTATTTTATTCATTTCATGTTTTACATGTATTTTTGAGCATAATGATGCCGACACTATTCGCAGCAGGTACAGTGCTCGATTACCTAAGTGACGCAGTGCTGGTGGAGGCGTATTTCCTTTTGCGCAGGATTTTTACTACGACCCTGCGTTTACGAATTCCCATTGGTTTTATGAAATGGTCCGCATATGTTGTGCATACATGCTCCTTCTGCGTGGTTGCTTGGAGATAAGTGAATCTGCAAAGATCTTTCTCCTGCCCCTTTTTTTGTTGGTGATTGATTGATTGATTGATTGATCGATCGATTGATTGATTGATTGAAATACTGATACGTCCGTTATGCTGTCTCATTCAACATAAGTATTCAGAAGTACTTCGAAAAACGCCGTGTGCTCGCGTAGACGCCACGAATGCGACGTAAACCACCATGCCATTATCGGTAAACGCAAAAGACGAGGATGAGACGAGTACACAGACACGGCTTTTCACCACTGCCAGTTTTTGCGTGAACTAGTACTTACACCAACACTTATCCAAGCACCGCACCTTGTTTGTAAAAGTACCGGTCGACATCTCGCACACCCCTGCGACGACTTTCGGCACGGGTGGAGTGGTCCCATATGTAGTTCGTCACACGCGCTGGCTCGATTGCCTCAAGTGGGAGCGTCCGCTGTACGGCGACAGGAGGTCGAATGGGCTCGACAAAGAAAAAACAAAACACCGTCCAGCCCGTCTCGCCTTACGTCGCGGCTGCGGCTGCCAAGAATGTCGCGGTCAGTCACGTGACTGACACGATTCGAGGCGACGACGCCACTGACGCATGTTTGCTCGCAGGACGAAAGGCGCAGCAGCGGATAGCAGCGGCGATGGGCGAAAGCGTCGCTGCACCCGTCTTCGCCTGTCGCCCACCCTTCCTCCGCACATAAGCTGCCTGCATAATACGCTTCCCGTGCCGCTTGCTGCAACACGCTTTGGGGATCAACGCTTCCTGTCCGTCTTTATTTTGTGTTGCATCGGAGACCTCTTGCTTCCCACTCACTGCGGCACTGTCACATGTGTATGCACGAAGATGGTATTCCCTGCTTAGTGCGTTTTTCGTGCTTCTCAATTCTTCCTTTCTTTCTTCAGGCGAAATGGAGGTTGTCGTCGCCTGTGCGCGTCCAATCGTGTGCTTTTCCTACGCGCTGCTTGTTGGACCCGCGTGTCGTTGGTGCCATCGAGATAGCTTCACGGTGCAAATTGATCCTTGTTTGCCGCGCTTCTGAGATCCCGTCTTGGCGCCTGTTTTTGTCCACTTGGACGGGCACGCGCATCCTTCGTTCGGGAGGCGTACACTGTGTGGGCAGAACGACGCGTGGAAGATTGCGGAGCGCTCGTATTGTTTTGCTGTTGAGGGCCCATCTTTGGCGCGTGCGCGCTAGGCTGTTTGCCCGGAGCGAAACGGAATCTCGTTTGCAACTTTGTTTGCGAGCCCGAACTTCGTTCGCGAATCGGGAGCCACGAGCTCGTGCGAGGCATTCGCTAATTGGGTTCGGCGGAAGTCTGGCGTGCGCGACCGTGAAAGCCGCTGGTTCGGCGCGTCTGCGATTCAGCCACGTTTTGCGCTCTGGGAGGGAAGTGAAACAACGAACACAACGAAATCAGCACCGACCATCAGCGATGACTTCGTTCTTCTTTTCTACAGCTGTGTTTTCCGCCGAGCTGTATATTTCAACTGTTTACCATGCGACGTCTTAATCACAAGGAGCACAAATAATAAGGTGAGGTTCGCTGACGGCGGTGGGAATTGTCACGGGGCCCCCGTCAGCAACATTAACTCCTTACTAAGAACTGATGTAAAGAAAAAGTAGTATAAGCGACAATGTGGCCACCAGTATGTTGTACAGCTTGTGCCCCGGAGCTCTCACCGTCTAAGCCCGGAGCGGTATGACACTTATGTTATTCTGAGTTCAAATGTTCCGTGCTCGTCATTTCTTTCACTATAATCGGCCTACCTCGACGACACTGGGTTCATCGTCGCGTGCAAGTTTAACGATGAGGCTCAGAAATTAATACGTGAATGTAAGCATGGAATAAGGTCGCCATGTCAGTTTGGCCCTGATGTCTCGTTTTGTTACAGGATTGAACATGCAGTTCATTCCTAAAGTTATGTGAAGTGCACTGCTCTTATAAGGATAGCATTGTTTTCCGTGTTCGAAATGAGAGCGCTTAAATGTTTAACTGAATGTTGAGAAGATGCCATGGGGGTGTTTGAGCAAGTTTCGCCTCGTCGGTAGACCGCATACGGCTTGCTATTACGCGGTGAAAGCGAATGATAAGAAAATGAAATGATACTTTAAAAGCGTCCTACTTACGGTAATATCGGCGACCCGCTTCCCCCTCTGGTCATGGAAGCATGTCGGCAGTTCTCGGGTGCGTCAGCTTTGCACTGCACTGTTTCATTGTTGTAGCGGCCAGGTATGACGCTTCCGTACCTTTAAATATCTGCCTTCGAAAATGGCAACGAGTTCTATGGCGTGCCAGGTGTAGGCTGTAAGAAGTCGAGGGAAGCAGATTAATAGCTGTCTCGTTCTTTTACACTAATTAGAGAGTACAGTGCACGGATGGAAGAAGTAAATACGTCGCCAGCGGTACACGGGGAGCGTGTCAGTGTGGCTTGCTCTGGGATAAATGACATTTCAAGTTTTGGTCTGAACGTTACACGAGTTTGATGTATCTGGGAGAATTCGCCAAGGCGGAGTATAGAGATTTGAAGTGATGGAGTAACCAGTTAGACGTTTGCGCGCATTGAAGATTTTTATATAGTGAATCGAATATCTGCCTATTTGATTCGTCGAAAGAAACAAACAGTGCATGTTCAAAATTGTACGAAACGAATTTATTAGATTCTTGACTTTTCGAATACCTTTCGAATACGTACACGTGCTCGCACATACTCTAAGATTAGGCTGCTGATGCCCGATATCGGAATCTACGCATCACATGTTCCTTCGCTCTTTTCATCCATTAAGGTGTGGCCTTAATGGATGAAAAGCAGAGGATACATCTTTTCATTTAAGTATAACATGACAATCATAAAGTTATTATACAGATTTCATGCTGTGTACACCATAGCGGAGTTGCGTGTTTTGGCCGTTATAGATATAACTCCATGAAATATATAGAGCCGCCACATTGCAGCGCCACCGCCAGCACTCTCTTATTCTTGCACGATAATCGGAATTAGTCAGAATTTCGCTACTTGCGCGAATATTTGTAATATTCGATTCGGTTCGTATTCGTTTTTAGCTACAATATTTACGTTCGATTCTGTTTGGATTTGGTACCTCACATCACCATGTAATCAGGTAATTATTTCGACACTCCCCGCCCCCCTTCTCCCACGTGCAAGCGGCGTTTTGGTATAGAAAGGCTCCTCCTGCAAGGGGGTGTTACCGGGTGCTGCTCCGGGGACAGGACTGAGCCCTTCTTTTAACTACGAGCGTGCTTCCAAAGTTGTATAGGGTTCTTCTATATAAGCTTGCAGCTGCGGTTAGTGAATGCTATAAGTTGTTTCATTGCTTTTGCTTTAAAGAAGAAAAAATTAATCCAGGAAGCGAAGCTGATTGGACAAGCCTTGTATATATGCGTCGTTATGTTATTTGAGACCGCAAAGGAAACACCACACGTAAAACCGAAACTTTACATTTTTCACTTCTGTAGGCTGCTGAGGCGTTTTCGTTTTATTATAACACGTATATATTGGCAACGGGAATAATCAAGCCAGCTATTTTTTAGCATTCATCGGACGCACATTATTGCAGAACTGGCCAGTGGGTGGCTGTTTAAACATTTATTCTAATGTACGACGCATTGGTTCTGGGTTACAGCGAAGCTCCAGTGTTGAAAGTTGGGAGGTCTTGCATCGATCCAGAAACACCATCTAGTCGAGCGGCTTGTCGGGAGAACGATTTTTGTTGAGCGCAGACTTTAAAAAGCTCATGCGCCGTCATGAACGCTCGGCACTATTACTGTCTTCTGAGTGCCATTGCTGGAACTATTACTGTATACTATCACTGTGCACGTGACAGCATCAGGCAGTATCAGGAAAGCCAACACGATTACCTCGCACACCGCGGCGGCAGCAAAACGGAGTCCGATAGCACCGTGCGCGGCATTGCGAGAACTAGCTATAAATACAGCAGAGGGAGCTATTACCCCTTCCGTCTGTGTTAGACTTGTTTTGCTTCATTGGCTGTACACGGTTTTGCTGATTATCGACTGCGTGTGTCTGCAGCTCTCGCGGAGCCACTATTTTGTGGCGTTAAGTGCACTTACAGATTACCTGGTTAGGCGGGTAGATAACTTAATTCGTGCCAGTCGTATGTTTAACCACGTAAAAGGGGTTGGAAAAGTAAGGTTAGTATATTGGCAAGCTCTTAAAGAAGCGCTGCACTCCTGAAATTGGTTTGGTTTGATGGTTCTATTCGGAAACTTTTGCCTCCTTCTTGTTTTTAATCGTACTTCCCTGGAATGAGTGTGCATGATCAAACTTCCCTCTGAGATTGAAACAGGGCCGTGGGCTCAAGCAACGACACCAAAAACGTCTGAGATCACTGCGGCACCCGCATTGGAGGGGAATGCGTAACCATTATTTGAGGAAGAGACACGGAATAAGATGAGGCTTCCATTTCGTGACGTCACACTATGACGTAACACCCCATAAAAGTTGGGTACCACGTAACTCTCTTGGACGTCGACGTTACTTCCTTGGTTATTTCGACGACTGATTGACTTAATTGGCTGTACTTAGCTAATTGCTCCGCATGCACCGAATGTTTTCCCCATCGAGATGTTTTCATCCTCTATTTAGTGCAACCATTCGTTTTCTTATAACTCGTTTCGTGCGACCGTAATGCTGACGAAAAACTTCTGTTGACACGACATACCCGGGGTCTGGTTGATTTAATTGGCTCTAATTAATGGATTAATCTGTATGCACAGAATTTCCCAGCCCCAGCAAGGTTTTTTCATCCTATAGTGCAACCATTCATTTTCTTATAACTCGTTTTGTGCGAACGTATCCTACCGCTGACGACACGACGTCTGATTGACTTAATTAGCTCTATTTAATTAACTGATTACTCTACATTCACCAAAATTTTTCCCTAGCGAAAATTTTCATCTTCTGTCTAGTGCAACCATTCGTTTTCTTATCACTCGTTTGTTCGAACGTATTCCTGTCGACAACCTTGTTGACACTACCTTGAAAGCATTCCCACTTAATGCTTACGCATTGAAAGAAAACAAAAAGGCTGAAATGTACTCCGCTAATGTGACTGCGATGGCGCGTGCAACCCTTGATGCGTGCATTTTAACTATTTGCTATCTCGAGTTGATATGATGTTATCCTAACTGAGCAGTGCTGGTGATCTGTACTTGATGGATGAGGTGCTGAGGCGTTTGTTTTCGGTACAAATATATATATATATATATATATATATATATATATATATATATATATATATTATCATGGTTTGTTTCTACTCGACGTGAGAGACAAGCTTTCTACGTCAACAATGAAAAGATTTGGTTTAGTATATAGAGGAGCGATTTTATTTCCCCCACCTCAAACCGTTTAAACTTTGCAGGCGGGTAATTAAAACGATCGATCTGCTCCGACGTCGAGTGCCCGCACTGCTGCGCCGAGAAATGTCACAACTTGAACTTAATGACAACCCCTCCCTACCCTTGCCTTCCCCGTTGAGAAAATATGAAAATGATAAATAATAAGTTCATCTTTTAATAACTGTAGGCAAGGAAAAGAGCTTATATAAACTCGTCACTTTATCTTCGAGTGCTGCTTGAGTCAGCACTGTACGGACCGCTGTGAGCTTCCTTCTCTAACGCCATGCCCCGCACGCCGACTATAACGGCAGGCAGTATAGCATTAAGCTCTACACAAATACGAATACATATATAGTACGCTCAGCTTCAAGCACAATGTAAACTCTATCTTTCCCTCCCATTCGCCACTCGTTTTCTTTTTCATGGACACTATCTGCTATTTTCGGCGGGAAGTACGCCTTGCCATACTTGCACGGCTCTAACACTTTCGCCACATGTTTAATACTTATCCGCAAAAAAAAAAAAAAAAAAAAAAAAAAGAAGAGAAAAAAGAAGTAAAATCGAGAATAGAGCGAGCAACGCGCGGCGTTTTACCATAATGGGGTCCTCGCCTGTTCGCCTCCGAGAAACACGATAATTAAAGAGGCCCCCCGCACACCGGCGGCCCTATTGTCCTGCTGATAACGCTGTCGCTACAAGATGCCATTGCAGCGCTTTAATGGGAACCTGGAGGACGAGTAGGCCCTGCGGGACGAGAAGGCAGGGAATGGGGAAGGTAGTATAGGGCAAGCGGGGTGCCCTGGTGACCATGGCTTTGAAAACAGCGCTCACGTTTACTTTACGCACACAGAATTGGGATTGGGTCCTGCGCTGTACTCCGCTTTGCGGAACAGCAATATTCGCGGTCGTCTTTCGGCAGCGCATGTGTTTTTCTCTCCCCCCCATCCCCCTCCCCCCCCCCCCGTCTTTCCAAGGGTTGACTGATCCTTCGAGAGAGCGCGCTTTTGTCCGCGCGCGCGTACCTCTTTGTTCTTGTACAGCATTGTCGTTTATTGTACACGTACACGTCGCTTGTTTGGCTCCAAGTCTGTCTCTCGACATCATTACCGACGGCTTTCTTTTGCTGTCGCTTCTGTCTCATATTGTCAGCGCGATGGCTTCAGCTCCGTCTGCCGTTCGCCCGCCTTCACCCGTTCACCCTTTCCGCCGTTCAGTGCCGCTCATCTCGCGAGGCGAAATTGAAAACGACGAGAGCGTCTGGCCGGGCTGCGGAGCTGCCTCTGTGTGCATGCGGGCTCTGCTGCGTCGCCGCGCTTCGGAATAGTGCGGAAATTGGCGGAAAGAGGAAAACGCCGAAACGCATGCAATGGTTGCGCCCCACCAGCTCGCGCTGGCATGCATGTCGACGATGACGAATAAAGTGCTCTTTTTTTCCTTTTCCTGCTTCTCCTGCAATGAGTGCACTCCCTCCCCTTTCTCTCTTCGTTATTTATTTTTTTTTCTTGCGGCGTTTGTAATCGGGTGTGCGGCGCAATTTCCTTCGATTGTACTGGTGGCGCGACTAATCGCCGTTGAAGTGGTGCAGTCACTGTACACGCGCGCAAATGGAGGTATTATGTCGTCGTCGCTCCGGAGCGGCACTTGGAGGCATGCCCGGTAAACGCGTTTCGTCTGATTCGAGCTTTCAGAAAGGGAGCCTTCTTTCGAGAGCGAAACCGACTCTCGCGGCCTAATAGCGTCCCGTGAGTGCGACGGGAATGTGAAACGGAAAGCCGAGTGAAATATACGCTTTGGCTGAAAGGCGCACATGCGCTTTGCGCAATTTTAGTTCTCCGCAGAAGAGACCCGGGAGCCGAGTCCTGGATATGCCAGGTTCTCTGGGAACGTTCGGAAGGTATTACGCGAGCGCACGGAGGGAATACTGCGCGAATGCGGTTCGCTCATCTGTTTTTTTTTTTTTTTTTTATGTTTTTTTTTTTTTTTTTTCCTTCTTGCAGCGACTGTTATCGCGTCGTATTCGCGCTGCTTGTATCTGTTCGTCGCCTTCAATTCGTAGCGTCTGTCTAACACATTTACAAACCAAATACGACGGCTATTCAATAAGGTTTGTATGCTGGGCTGTGACTGTTATAAGCGAAGGTGAAATTGAAAGCTGTTACACTTTTGAAGGGAACCCCGAAAAGACCACTTATTTCCAAAAGCTCTTTCCGTCGCAGCTGGTGGGGGTCGTGTAAAAAAAGCTAATGGGCTCCTTGTGAATCGCACATTTGAAGATTACATTCGAATGTGACACATTTAATTTCCAACGACGAATAGAGATGTTACAGCCTAGGAAGCTTGACTTTTACCTGGCGTATATAATAAATGATAAAATGGAGTCACAATTGCGAAATATTATCATCACGGTGGTTTTGGCTAAGACTTTGCATGTTAGGAAGACGCCATCAACCTGAAATAGAGAATGCACGCACACACGCACGCACGCACGTACTTACAGGACGTAAGTACGCTGATCAGGCACTTGACAATATAGCAGCTCGAAGCTGACCAGGAGCGGCGACAAGCGTTCGCTTCATTTATCTGTCACAATTATGCTCATGCGCTTTTTGACCCTTGTCGTGGGCTAATTAAGAAAGCTTTCATATTGGCACTTGCCCTTTTCTATCGTCTGGTATTTAACTTCTTTATTTTCTACCCTACTTACTTTTGACTCTGTCCATGGGGAGAAAACTGCGAGCGCAAGCGAGTGACCACTGGGTACTCTGTCCCCATCCCATTTTGTAGCGTATAGTGCGCATAGCATAGTGTGATGTATGGCATGGATATATGCTGGGGCTGGATTTCCGCTTAAACAATAACCACCGTTTAAAGTACATCGAATTCAGTGTCCTAAAATTTATTTTAACCTAAAAAGGCCAGTATCGTTGACATATACGAACGATAGCTTGCTGGATATAGTAGTTTAGAGATACACTCAATGGCGAAGATACAGATGTGTGCCGTGTTTATTCGAATCTAACCCGATAGTTTTTCATTTAGGAAAACGAGATGCGAGAATCTTTGATCGGCTCAAATTCGACGACTTATAAATCTAATTTATAAGGCTGGAAAAATAGGCCACAGGTGGTGTCCCCACAAAACTCCATCAGAAGGCTGCACTCATTACTGGTCCTGTCCGTAATCGACGGAAGTGCATGAGTGAATGGCTGTGATTCCACGCAGCTATAATTTCACGGGTTATGGAGCTTCGACCGGACACGTGACTTGCATAGGGGTTGGTGCGTTTTATGCGAACGGCGCTTGGAAGTGTGTGAGGCGCGGGTGCGAGACTTTCGGAATGTTTACGTTTTGTAGCTGTTGTCGTTCTCCAATTTCTCCATTTTCAGTCGGCTTACAAATAGGCGTTTTTTTGTTTTTTTTTTCTTCGTGGCCTTGACTTTTTGGGTGTCGACTTCGAATCGAGGTCGACCTATAGATTCGAGCAAATGCACTATATGCGTCATGCATGCGGAGGGGCAGCGTCACCCTCGAGATCGGGCAGGACGTGTACTGCAGGTGCTTCTGTTTGCGTCTGCGTGCGGAGCATTTGTTGCACTGTGGGAAAGCGCCGCTCTCGAAAGGGACACCTGATTCTCCCACAGCCGTCCCTAGCGAGTCCGGCCTGATTGTGTATTGAGGGAAGCCTGCGTAACGGCCGCGGCTGTCCATGTAAGGACGTGGCGGGGTGTCCGTTACCGTTGCAGGAGCGGTGGCAATGAAAGAACCACCGGTCGAGGGGGATCTTGCGAGGAAGAAGTGCACTATACATCGAGGATAAGCGTGTGCACTCAGGGAGCACAGTTTTACAACACGTTACAAGTGTTTTATTAATCGCAATCAGTTACATTTGCCTGCAGTTTTCTGATTAATCGATTACAGTATCAAACGGTAACGTATCGGGTAATTCAATTTTTTTTTTCCCCTGTCATCGATTACTGGTAATCAATTACTTTATCTTTAAAAATATAGCTATTGCAACCAGTAATGCATCTCTGAGAATTTAAACCTCGCAGCAAACACTGGTGCCATCGGGCGTGCTTCCTTCGTGAAAGAACAACTGGCCAGCTTTGTAGCGTAGCGCGCGATCATGTTTGGGCTAAAACCGGGACACCGTAGTTTTTTTTTTTTTGTCGCTGTTGTTTTTTTTTTTTTTTCGGCAGTTACAGTTTTGATAAATGCCACGCATCCACTCTGTAGGGGCCCCAACTTATCTGATGACTCCGCAACTTATTTGCCACTACATACTAAATGCCGTGTACGACGTATTTTTATTACTTAAAGCGCTCTAAAAAAAAAAAAAAAATGACGAGGTTTAACTCGATCTTCCAAATCTAGTTACAGAGCGCTTCGTCCCGTCACCTACCTTTGTGTCTTGTCTGTTTTTTGTGCCTTAAAACTATTTAGTTATGAACCGAAACCAACTAGCCCAGCAGCAAGTGCTTTTAGACGGAGCGCAAGCTCCGTTACTCTTGGTCACACTTGTAGAGGTTGAAACTGAACTATCCTTGAACGAAGTCAAAGAGCGTAAGCCATGCCGCAGCCACAGTCGCGGCTGCCTTGTCCAAAGGCCTATCCGTTGTCGCTCCCGCGCTTGGTAAGCCTCTCAGCAACGGGCTAGTCTCCATCAATGCAGTGGCAGAAGCCGTCGGCGATGCAGCAGCGCCTCATCAGATGTCCGCTAACGTCAACGAATCGCGGAGGTCCTTAAATGACTTAGACGATAGCGTGGAAAAATTGCGCAAATACTGTCTGGTACACGCGGTATTCACGCCGTGCGATACTACCGCTTCTCCCTTTACAGCGAGAGAATGAGAGTGAGAGTATTCAGGTCAGTTCATTGTATAGCTGCTTATGTCCTCACGACGAAGCACAAGGAAATTAACGACAGCGAAAAACTCTCCTTGAAGGTTAACAGCGTGTAACAAAATATCAAGCAAGCTGCACTGGTCCGAGTAAATGTCGGTTATGGCAATAAAGGCTGAAAAAAGTAGCGCTGTAGTAACCGATTACTTTGCTCTAATTGTTCACTTCATTTTCTGTTGGTGTAATTCATCACTGTAATTGCACTTCAGATAAAATAATTGCATTTGCAAGTGGTTACTTATTTTCCGTAACATTTACAAGGCTTTCATGGCGACAACGGGCCGAAACCGAGACGGGTGCCAAATCGACAGGCCGCACCCTGGCCGAGAAGTTGGACGTAAATGAATTCTGTATGACAGGCAATTTTATTTGTGATCTGGTTGAATCGGGACGGGGAAGGGGAAGAACCTGCTGTTTAGCAGAGAAGTGGGGAGGGTGAATAGCGCAGTTGTGCGTTTGCAGCTATTTATCCGCTCCATCGCTGCAGTCAGCACACAGACCATCTCTATGCTCACAGAGCACTGTGAACCCAGAGAGACAGCTCAATAATAGCATATATCAACCAGGCTTTAAAAATAGACTTCAATTTACGTTTGTGTCTGATTATTTAATTTCCACAATCTTTCTCTTAAATGCCGATGTCATTTCCTTCTACAAATACAGCTCTATTCGTACACTGATTACTGGAAAATCTACCACTGATTCCGACAAAAATTACCAAAATAAGTTGCTTTTGGATCTTTACCGCGCGGGAATGTTACCTTTTATCACAAAAGAAAAAAAAATCAAATTCATCCTTGCCAAAAAATGTTCCCTCCAGATGACCAAAAGCTGCGTTCTGAAATAGTGCCCCTAATTTGAAATCGTAATGTCCAACGTCCTAGTATAATATAATGTTATGGGAAGATCCACAAGCGATAGCAGTCCATACAACTAGCGTTGAGGGCAGCTCAGATCTGCCCACCCTCAGCGTCGTCGATTTTAGGCCGTCTGTCGCACTTCATCGTCTTCTGCAGCACGAGCAGCGAATACCGCTAAGTAACAATATACCGCGTGTGCTGTTGTATAATGCAATGTACTGTCCTGTACAATGTAGCCTAGAATGTATAGTGTAGCATATAGCCCGGTGCGATGCGACTCGATGCAATCCGGTGCAGATCAGTATGCACAGTGTTTTAAATAATGGAGCCCAGAAAAATTTACCCGCAATGCTAAATACGCATGCACCAGCCCGGAGGCAGGGTCCGGCAAGTTGTTTCATTCCTTCACCACCGAGAAGCGCCATTTGGCACTCAAACCAGCTTCAACTGACGCACGGGCTCCCGCGGCGAGGCCTTCCGAAGCGTGCGTCGAGGCCGTCGATGCAAACAACTCGTGCGGTTCTCGTTTTAATTAACGTCGGGTTCCGCGCAGTCGAAGCTCGTTATACGAAGGCAGGATATACGAAGCTGCGCGCGCATCGTGGAAGCCGGAGCGCGTAAAACCAGAACTTTATCCCCAGCCGGCGAGACTGGGTCGGTTTGTAATGACGAATGAATCGAACGCGTTTCCGGGAGACTGGGCTTGGTGCCAGCTGCACTGACAACTGCGCTGTGCCCGGACGCAGCGAATGCCTCTCCCATATTCCTCCAATTAACCCAGTCCTGTGCTAGTTGCATCCACTTTACCCCTGCGAACTTCTTAACCTCATCCGCACACCTTACTGCCGCCCCCTGCTACGCTTTCCTTCCCTTGGGATTCAGTTTGCTACCCTAAGCGACTATCGGTTATCCTCTCTTCGCACTACATGTCCTGCCCACGCCCATTTCTTCTTCTTGATTTGATTTCCACTAGAATGTCAGTAGAATGCCCATTTTAATGTCAGTAGAATGCCTATTTCAATGTCTGTAGAATGCTCCTGCCGATTTCTTCTTCTCGATTTCCACTAGAATGTCAGTAGAAGATCGAGGTTCGAATACCTCCTATTCCATCTCTTTAACGTATGGAACGAACCAAGTTCTTATTATTTTCCGAACACTTTCCAGATAATTTACATAAGCCTCAAATGAGGCCGGTCTTACTTTCTTTCGATGACTGTTTCAAAAAGGTGGTCCACGACGGCGCTGCATATATCATCCTTCGTGGTCGGTATTTGCGAGATGGAGCGTTCACCGCCGAGATGCAGTCCGTTCGCGTGGCGCCTCTCACATACAGTGCGTGGCCTAAGTGGACGACACAGCAGGACTCAGACAAGGTCAGCAAATTTTCCGGGTCTCGGAGACCATGCCTCATACGCAGCTGCCACCTGTCTGATAGTCCCGAGCTGCTACTCTAGTTTATCCTCTCTCGTCACTTTAGCGAAAGATAATTTTCTTATACGTATAACTTGACAGCCATCGAAGGGTTACGTCCTTAAACAGCAGTATCTTTAACTCCCTAAGTTATGAAATCATACAGCAGAGCCACTGCTGGTGCTTCTTTGTTTCTCCTGATTGCTTGTCTTACATGGTTATTCGGTCAAGTAGTGATTATCTCAAAATATCCGATTCGTATTCGTTTCGCTAGTGAAGCCACTCTATTTCTATTCATTTCATTTCATTTTTATTTCCTTAAAGACCCCCTTTTTGGGGGTATTACATAAGGGGTGGGGTTAACATAAGTGCTTAAACCATTTTCATGATGACTCCTGTTGTCATTAAAATACCTCTCTCTCTCTCTCATTTTCATGATGACAAGTGCGATGTGACTTGTGCGATTCGATTAAAAAAAAAAACCTACCATTTCCACCCCGATATCGAGTCGCGTCCCTCGTGTGCGCTATCAGTGCCGCCCTCTCGCTCCCTTCTGAAAAGTAAATATAGCGTGTGAGTAGCTCTGCGAGCGTCCCTGGCTTGTATATCGATTGTTTCGGGCGCATGTGGTGTTCGTCCACCGTATTTGGAAGTGTGAAAGCTGGCGAAATATGGGCCATTGTTTGTTGTACCAGATACGTTTTCCTCGCGGTTGCTACGATACAGCTGTTTCTGAAGGGATTTCTGCTCCCGCATAGCGTTACACTGAGCTCGCGCGTCAGTTTCTTAGCGTTGCATACGTTCGCGGCGAAAAGCAGCAGCGCACACGTGACTTGGGCCTCAATACGCCTACGAGTTTAAGGCGTTCGTAGTGCTCGAAGGATATTCGTTTTAACTGCGAAACAGAACAAACCTTTACCGGCGTATTACGAAACTCGAGCCATGGTCGTTGTTGTCAGGCCAAAACAGGTTTTCGCGTTTCACCATAGCGGCACGTACTATTCCGGCACGTCCGTAAACAGCCACGTAGCGTACAACACTGTTGAGCCGAAGCGAGGTGGTGTTTTCGTGTGGGACGTGGAGCCGTCTGTGAATTTAGATTGGACATCAGGGCACAACTTGTTCGCGCAGCAAGCCATTGTGTTAGTGCTTGCGAAAGGGGTGTAGTCCGGAACAAACAAACAAACAAAAAAACCCCCTCTTGTTCTGTTATAGCAATGGGCCATAAGTAGATGTTAGTTACCTGTATATATAGTTCGTTCGTCGGAGTACACACAGCGCATGTACAGGTAGTTCCATGAAAGGGAGCCTACTACGAGGTCCCAGCAACAGTGATTACTTCATAAGTGAACGTGACAGACGCATTTTGATTTGTAAATAGTTCTTTTTTTCTTCTCTTTCCGATGAACAATGCCCGTAGGGATGTTTCACCTTCAATTCATAAGTAAATCTGCACATGAATTCGATCCTGTGAACAAACTTGGTGTTTCCTTTTCTTTGCGCTCGTGCCTTTACAGACAGAAAAAAATAAAAAAAAAAGGTACGAACTAAAGGGCGTAAATACGAAGTATTCAAACAAGCATGCTCGCACAACGGGCCAACAAGTGCTGATCGGAGCCGCCGCTTAAGAATTTGAGTTTTCACGAGCCCAGAAAATACGCAAAAGGTGCACGATTCAGTG
The DNA here is from genome assembly GCF_055883805.1 of Amblyomma maculatum. Lineage (NCBI taxonomy): Eukaryota > Metazoa > Arthropoda > Arachnida > Ixodida > Ixodidae > Amblyomma > Amblyomma maculatum. The sequence goes on along the minus strand of NC_139345.1, from coordinate 57,467,672 downwards.
GAGCAGGTGGCAAGTATGGAAAACTAGATGAAAAAAAGGAATAGGAAACGGGCTTTCAGCGTTAGCTGGTGGCTTCG